>NC_140923.1:2769366-3409366 GCF_045865225.1 Trachurus japonicus | reverse complement strand
GTGTGGCTACAAAACTGGAGAAAATAATTTGTCTAGAGTTTAATTTGTGGCCATGCTGACAGTTTAGTCAGAAAAACTCTAGAATGTTTTTTTGCCTCTCTCCACTCTAGCACCACTCTAGCTCTGCTCGTTAGACGCAACACACACACATTATAAAGCTGAAAAAAATCAGAAAAAGTTAAATATTTGAAAAAGTATAAATAGTTAAAAAGAGAAAAGTAATGCCGATAAAGTTCAAAAAAAGCTGCACGTTTTGATATATGAATTGTTGAAATAGCACAAAGTATGAAGGACTAGAAGAAGACCGTAAAAAGGCGGAAGAAAATGGCCGAACAGAAGAACAATAGTGTGACTGCTTTCAGCAGTCACACTAATAATAAAAAGAAAAATAAAGAAAATGGCCGAACAGAATAACAATTATGGAAGAAAAAATCCACACAATAACAGTAGTGCCCTGCAGCTATTTCATAGCTGTTGGGACCAGTGCCCGGTGCGATTGCCCGTGGCCCTAATAACGATAATTAGCGTTTTTTAGAATCTGGACCTTATTTCTAGCATAAAATACGATCATTTACTCACCCAGATAACTTTGCTGTCATTACAAGTCGTTCCGCCGAAAACTAGATCTAGCCGAGAGCCGCGTATATCCATATAACGCAGGAACACGGGGCACGCAATGCAGCCTCTAAATAACACATTATCCGCAGCGAAACTCATTAATTTCACCAATATTCTGTTATGATACACTAGTGCTATTCCCCTCCAAGCCCGTGGTGGCATGTTATCAACATGGGGGTCTGTAGGTTGACCTACTTACCTCTGCCCCGTGTTCTCGCATTATGTGGATATACGCGGCTCTTGGCTGAATCTAATTTCGCCGGAATTACTTGTAATGGCACCAAAGTTATCTGGGTGAGTAAATGATCGTATTTTATGCTAGAAATAAGGTCCAGATTGTAAAAAACGCTAATTATCCTTTAAGGTGTCATTTCCAGCTAACTTTTGAGACCAACAGAATTCAAGAATATGCACTTAGATCAATGTGGAGGTCAAATTATGCAGACATTGGGAGGTGAACGGTGCAAAAAGGTAGTTTATTTACAATACAATACAATACAATATTGTATTGTAAATAAACTACCTTTTTTCAAAATAATAACAGTAATGATGATGTTAATGTAGCCGATGTCATATCTGGCCCTCTGTGTTGTGTTTCTCACGGCCTGCCCTAGGTGGGGTTCAATCCCACGACTCCCCGCACCGGATGCAACGATGCTAACCTCTTCGCCAAGAGGTTGACAACTGCTTGGCAAGTCGGTTAGCACGTCTTTTATGGGTGGAGTGAGTGCACATCCGTTACATTAGCTCATTGAGTGCCACGCTCCTTTCCAAAGTTTTAGTCAAGTGTACCGGCAATTTAGACCATTTTTGTAGAGCCACAGCGTATTCTATATTATTGCCACCAACACATACTGTGGCTCATTTGAAAGGTGAATCTTTCTGCTTCAAATGGCCACAAACCGTGTTCTATTCATAAAACCACCATCGGGGGTGGAGGGGTTGGCACTCAACCCATGGGAACGAAAAACAAGAAATTACATTATGATGATAATAATGCCAATAATGGTAATCATTATCATAATAAGTTATTTTTTAACTGATTTATTATTAAAGAAAGAGATACTGTAGGAGAGCAGCAGCCACCATCCAACCGCGCCCCAACCCTGTCAAGGTCAAGGTCACATTTATTTATAGGGCACCTTATAACAACCTGGGTTGACCAAGGTGCTTTACATAAAATAAATAACAATAAAATACAATAGTACATTTCAAAAGACAATTTCGGCAATGACACATACATTCAGCAAACCAAACAACTTCGTCTCACACAGGTCGGAAGCCTGGGAGAAAAAAATTGGTTTTGAGTATCAAGAGTATTTAAGGTATCCTCTTGTCCAGCAGAGGGCGCTCTTCACCTTTCTGTCAGCTTGACCCAGCCACACCTGTTGGATATCAAGTGTACAAGCATTAAATCAAAAGGCTGATCTGTGGATCCACATCAACAGTACTGACACTTATTGTATGATCTCATTAAATTAAATTCAGATTGCTTTCCTGCTGTGACTTTAGTATGTTGTATTTTCAGTGGCCAATTGGACTGTTTCCTGTTTCTTGATATGATTGAAGAATTAAAGTGGTGGAGGTGAACTGCAACATGACTTCTTCATCTAATGCTAATGAAATTTAGTCTAATCTAAAATATACATCAAAAATGAAAAACCTATACAGACTGTACAGGTTGATATCAATTTCCTAATCAATGAACAATCAATATCTGTGGATACACTGTGAGCAGTAAGACAGTGGATAGACTGATGCTACTCTGTGGAAAATAACTGTCTTGCATGTTGATTTAAAAATAGAACAGTAGTGTTTGTATTTGATGTATCAAACAGTCTGCAAAATTAATCAAAATGAGCTCAGATTGATGACTGACGATTGGCAAATTAATTAATTAATTAGATGCAGTATTAAAGGATCCATCACCTGGTATTTATATTTGTTTCAGGTGTTGAAGGGCTCTTAAATGCACATTTTTGAGAAATAATATGCAACATTCACCTCTATTTATCCCTATTTGTGTACCCAATTTTGGTCCCGCGAGAAAAATATGCATCCTTGTTTTACAGATTTTCATTGAAAAAAAAAAATTCCATGCATTTACCGCGACTACTGAAACCATGGAAACGTAAATATAAAATTCCACCGGAAGAGCAAAACCGGCTCACGTTTTTGACGTCCAGAAAAAGGTGGATATTTAAATAAATAAAATGTAATGCAGGCTGATCGGTTAATTGTAAAACATGTATTTATTGATGTTAATGTGGTGATTTCTGTATGTACAGAGCCCCGAGGCAGCTGCTCTTCTGTCCAATACACACAGGAAGCTTCACTTTTCATTCAAACAAACTGCCACAATTGTTAGATTTCATCAATGAGACCAGCATTTATATCCTAAAAAGAAGTTAACCAGCCGATGGTAAACCTCTAAAAGCCTGCAGGTAAGTTAAAGCAGAAGTAAGCGATCCGGTGGTTTTAGCTAACTTCTTGTCAGCCGATGGAGTTAGCAGTCCCCGCCCTCGTCATGGATCTATTGGTCCTTGTCCCTACGTCACCACATTCACGCGCATCCCTTGGCTGCACACACAGAGAGGACCGCCCCTTTATGCCGTTCTCTCTCCTCATTGGATAAAGGTTGTAGGATACAAGGAAAGTTTTCTCCTCGGCTTACAGCAGAGCAGAGTGACTGACAGACCCGTGTTTCAGATCAAACACTCTATAGAAGTGATTGCTGTTGGAAGCAGGCGCGTAGGCAGGAGTGGGCCTGGCCGGGCCAGTGCCGCCCACACGAATCACTGGCCCGCCCATCCATGTTTCATAAGAAAAACAATTATTGATTAAATTAAATTAACTGCAGTTAATCGAACGTTTTCAATGGGGTTGTTCTGTGAAATATAAACAAACAAAGCCGACAGATATAGCGGATCTCTGTTTAAAACGTTGGTGCAGCGCACTGAGCACACAAGGGAGAGAGGAGGTGAATACCTGTTGTATAATACTGGACTCAGCCATGTAGCACCATCGCTAAAACACCGAGACCAGTGAGTAACGAGTCAAAAAGCTGCAGACACTGATAACTGATCACTGCCTTAAGAGTTTGAAAGTAGCCTCTAACTTCATGAACGCAGCTCAAACAGACCCGGTGCTTCAGCACAGTGACGCTTTGATAAATACAGCGGATCTGCGCTGGTTTACAGTAGCCTATCCTCTCGTATATTAGCCGGTCGCTACCGGAGCTTAATTAAAAATTTAAAAAAATTTTTAAAAGCGCTCCTCGCGGTGGAGCGGAGTTTCCTCTACTACAGCTGATCAGCTGATATGTGGTCAAGATGCAGCTACAGACCTTTCATAGTCACAGGTGCATTTCGTTTTTATATGACTTCAACCTCAAAGCTGTCTGTCCTCAGACTGTCCTGACCTGTCCCTGGACATCACACAGGGACAACGGAAGAGGAGGAGTGATGGAAGGAGCAGAGCTGCCTGTGTGATTGAGTTTTATTGTTTACATAGGTACGGTTAAATACAGTTTATCATCATAGTGGCAGGAAAGATAATTTCATCTGTATGTATCAAAAATTGTGTTGGTCAAGAGCTAGTTACAAAAAAAAAAAAACTTGTGCAATAAAATGGTTAACAGTGATGTGCGCTAGATGAAATGCACTGTCCTGAGAAAAGATGGCCCATCCGATTTTGTACTGGCCCACCCAAAATTAAAATTCTGCCTACGCCACTGGTCGGAATATATAACTATTTAAGACTTATATTAACACAAATATTCCGCTTACTTCTGCTTTAATCAACAATCGTTTTGTCGGCCGGGGTGACGACGTAGGCTGGCCGGCCGAGCATGTCAGCAGACCGGCTGGCTGCCTCTGTGATGTTGCAGCCGTTGCTCCACAGGTGGAGTTTCACTCTCTCCGAAAAACATCGGAGCCAACTTCTAAACAGCCGTAATTTGGATCTAAACAGTTACTTTCTTGCATCAAAAAATATTAAAACTTAATAAAAGTGACGTAATAACAGTGCTACAGCAGGAAATAAAACGGCTTTTTGCCTGTTTCACAACTAACAGTTAACCACTACCGCTGCCAGCTGCCGCGTAAGGCATGTGCGGGGGTAGTCCCCCCCTCCTCCTCGGCTTCTTGCTGACGTCAACGAGAAGCCCAATCAGAAATCGCGTTTTTTTCCTCTCCTGGTGAATTCAAGGGGGAGGAGGCGAGAGTCAGTCAGTTATTGTCAGTGAGAGAGAAGATTGAGTTATACATGCAATAACCTGAGAAAAAGTGATTTTCAGGTGATGGATCCTTTAAGCATTTTCCACTTATAGGACTCATGTTTTGAAAAAATACAATAACGGGCTGAACAGATTAATTCAAAATGTGCATCTGTTGGTGGAGCTGGTGTCTGTGGTCACAGACCGGAGCAGCTGCAGTCAGATAACAGACAGACTCTGGAAAACCCAGCGAGAACTTACAGTGAGAGCATGCAAAGTCATTCAAAAGGATACATTCTGAACCCCCATCCGTTTACAAACTGTCTTTCACAGAAGATGAAATCATCATAACGTCCAGTCTCACAATTAACCCTAAGGGGAAATTACTTAACATATTAGGAGGTAGAAAATACACCACAAACATTTCTGAATGCTGGTATAACTAACAAGGAGAAATCACATTGTAATTCTTCTCTGTAGCTCTGGAGTCGGCTACAACTTGAGCCTCATTCTGTCAGCATATCAATTATCTACAGTAACTTTATTAATCTCTCTCTACTAAAAACAGAACAATGGAGTGTGAATCTGGAGAGACAATGGAGGTGGCAGCTCTTGGGCGGCCTTTCAGCCTCGGGATGTTGTACGACTGCCGCAAAGACTCACTGATACCTGGTAAGAATGAACATGTACAGATACTGGATGTATCACAGTCACACACTAACCAATGGTCTTGCACTTGTTATTGTAAGAGACTTTTATGACTGGTGTTGGGGAAAAATTGTTGCTGCAGTCAGATTAAAAACACAGCAGCGCGTTGTTTCCCCTCCCCTACCCCCCAGACTCGAAGTTGCCAGAAAGCGACGCGCTAACCTCTGCTCTGCTCACTGACAGTCAGTCTCAAAGTCTCAAAGCAAAAAGTAAAGAGTAAAAAGCTAAATATTCATCAACAACCTCACTGTTTTATTAGCTTAGCTCAAACGCTGGAAGTGTAGGCTACAGGTAATGTTAGCCTGCCTCCACCTAAAGTCATCAGAGAAACTCTTCAGCAACTCTAAACGGAAACCGGCGGGCCGATCTTTGTCTCAGAGCTGACAAAACTCTCCGGTAAGGCATCTTGAGCGGTCAAATGCCGCTAACGGGACGAGATCGGTCAAAACGGAGGGTTCAAGCAAAGATGGTTTATTTTGGTTCAAGCTAGCTACATCGAGGGTAGGTTAGCTTCCTATTTCAAAGTAAAAGCACTTCTGTATGTAAAGGGCAACGGGTGTTTTATTTTGTGAAAGTAACCGGAAGTGCGTTGGTCACAACGGCTAGCTTGAGTAGCGCCAAATTCGTCCCAACAAAATTGTAAACAGCTGGTATTTAGACAAATTAACGACACACTGCTGATCTAAACGGCTACTTTCTCGCCTAAAAATGTTTGAAATGTCGATAAAGTGATATATTTACAGAGTTTAGGGCTAAAATGAAATCAGCTTCTGACTGCTGATTTCAGCTCGGGTAAGAGGCAGGCTAACACTATCTATTCACTTCCAGCGTTTGAGCTAAGTTAATTACGGGTGATACGGCTCTATCTTCCTTGTTACTGCACGCACAGTCGAAAGGATGGTGTCTATCTGCTGGTCATGGACTCAGGAGTGAGGCAAGACACGAAAAGAAATGTTGACGTATCCCTTTAAGATGATTTTACGACCAGTTGCTTTAGATTTCTTACATATTGTACCCTTAATGTTGCAATAAAAGACTATGAATAACTTCTCATTTTCTTTTCTTGTAGGAGTGACACTGTGGGACCGTGCTGTCCTGGAAAAAGATGCAAGAGAAGTACCAAAACCTTACAGTGACTTTGAAATAGTGGCATCTGAATCAATAGAGGATAAATCTTCATCTCTTAATGTTGAAGCTTCTCTGAAAGCAAGTTTCATTTGTGGACTGGTTGAGGTTGGCGGATCTGCTAAATACCTGAATGATAATAAAACATCAGAAAACCAGGCCAGAGTAACAATGAAGTATGAGACAACAACAAAGTTCCAGCAGCTGTCGATGGATCATCTAGGAAAAAACAATGTGGAGCATCCATATGTTTTTGAAAAAGGAATAGCTACACATGTAGTCACAGGGATTCTTTATGGGGCACAAGCTTTTTTTGTCTTCGACCGTGAGGTGTCAGAAAACGAAAACCATCAAGACATTAAAGGAAACTTGAAAGTGGTGATCAAGAAGATCCCATCCATGTCTATAGATGGTGAAGGTTCAATGAAGATGGACGTTAAAGACAAAGCAAATGTTGAGGAATTCTCCTGCAGATTCTACGGAGATTTTTCTCTTAAAGAAAATCCCGTTTCTTTCCAGGATGCAGTACAAGTCTATCAAAGTCTCCCACAGTTGCTGGGACCTAATGGAGAAAATGCTGTACCAGTGAAGGTCTGGCTGTTTCCACTGACAGTTTTGAACTCTTCTGCTGCTAAACTTGTTTGTCAGATCAGTATAGGATTAGTTCAGGAAGCTCAGAGCGTCCTAGAGGACTTCAATGAGCTGGAAATGAGGTGCAACGATGCAGTGAGAAAAAAAACTGTACAACAGTTCCCACAGATTGGTCAGAAACTTAAAAGTTTCAAACAAATGTGCTCAGAGATCAAGCTGGGATTTCAACAAAATTTAGCAAAGACACTTCCTTCAATCAGAGGAGGAGGTGAAGAGGAGGTCGTGCTCATAGAGATCCTGAAGAAGAGACACTCTTCTCCTTTCAACAGCAAAAGCCTGAATGAGTGGATGGACTGGAAAGAGAGAGAAATCTGCTTAACAAAATCTTTCACAAACATGTTGAAAAACACAAAGATTGTCCCATCTCAGAATTGTCTTCATGAGGAAATCCTCAGTGTGGAGCATGCTGTGTGTTTTGTCTTCACCTCACTGGGAAGTCATGAACCGTTCCTCTCAGATTTATCAACCTACTTAAGAGGAAAACCCAAAGCAGACGATGCTCAACATCCACAAACTCTTGATGTGGAGAAGGAACAGTGGTTTGCCTCAAAAGAAGTAGCAGGTGAAATGAAGCATAAAGCAAAGCTGTTCATTGACTTTGCAGAGGCCAACAAGGAGAAGGAGAACATAAAGTTCCTGACAGTCGGTTTGACAAATGAGACAGAGAAAGGTTCAAGCATCTACCTTTATAAAGACGGCTTCTCTGTCACTGAGAACTTTGAACCTCCTTCAAAGCCTGAAACTGTGACAGTGAGTGACAGAAACCACAACAGTGTGACTCTGAAGGTTTCTCCACCCAGGTTTGGAGCAGAGTTCATCAGCTCCTACTCTGTAGAGTACCGTGTCAGTGGAGAGGATGGATGGAAGCAGCAGACAGCAGCAGAGGCTGGAGAAGTCACAGTGAGTGATCTGAGTCCTGACACAGAGTATGTGTTCAGATGCAGAGCAGTGACCTCAGTAGGTGTTGGACCAGTCCTTGAAGTCAGTGGTTCCACTAAAACTTTGCCTTGCAGCCCTCCAAGAAAACCTCAAGTTGAATCAAACTCCAGTGAGATATCAGTCATCTGGCAGAAACCTGCTGAGCTTGGACAAGATGTGCAGGTGTTGAGCTACATGGTGGAGTACGCCCAAACACACAGCGAGGGGCAAGAAGAAGATCTCCAATGGAAACAACTGGTGTCGAGGGCTGAGGAGGCGATCATTTCAGGACTTCAGTCAGAGACTGGATATGCAGTCAGGGTCAGAGCTGATTGTGGAGCAGCTGGCAGAAGCAAGGAAAGCATCACTGTTCATGTCTGCACAACAAAATCCAAACCTCTCATAGAAAACCTCAAACGTACAAGTAAAAGGATAAAATCTGATTCCCCCTCAGTTTACAAACTGCCTCTGACAGAAGAAGAAATCAACATTCCTGGATACCGGAGCTACAACTTTGGCAGAGAAAGCTCAAGGAGAAATCGCACTGTGATTCTTCTTGGAGAGACTGGGTCAGGAAAGTCCACTCTGATCAATGCAATGATCAACTACATTGTTGGTGTAGAGTGGAAGGACCAAGTCAGATTCACATTAACTGATGAGGATCAGTTGAGATCTGAAGGTGAAAGTCAGACCTCTGAAGTCACTGTGTACAAAGTCAACCATCAGGAGGGTTTTAAGATAGACCACTCTCTGACCATCGTTGACACACCAGGCTTTGGGTATGTAGACAGCAACTGGATGATTGTAGAGCGTCTACATAATCTCATCACCTTTGAACATGGTGTCAGAGAGATTGATGCTGTGTGTCTCGTAGTTCCAGCTGCTTTACCACGACTCGCACCAACACAGAGATATGTGTTTGAATTAGTTCAGTCAGTCTTTGGAAAAGATGGGGCAGAAAACATCAGAGTTCTGGTGACATTTGCAGACTGCCAACATCCACCAGTTCTAGAGGTGATCAATGCTTCAGGTGTCCGATGTCCTAAAACAGAAGATGGACTCCCTGTTCACTTCAAGTTCAACAATTCAGCTTTGTTTGCTCACAACAAGTCGTCTGCAGCAGAGGATGAGGATGATGATGATGAGGGTGATCTTGATGAGATGTTTTGGAACATAGGGACAAAAGGCATGAAGAAGTTTTTTGTTGCTTTGAACAAAATGAAGACCAAAAGTTTGACATGGAGACAGTGGATCGATTTTATGAAGTTGATGTTTGTTCACCAATTCAAGATACAACTGAAAAACTGAAAGAGCACGAAGACAGAGATCAGCTGCAGAAATGAGAAGTTTGAGTTTGAAGCTCCTGTCGCAAAACCTTTTCAAGTGAACATTTCTGTTCATGGCATTTTCCTCACCAACTGTTGTTTCACCTGCCATTGTCCTCGTAGCACTGCAAATGAAGCTGGTGAAGAAAAGATCATCCTCTATGAACTTATCATTTATCCTTTTAATCATTCATTCATCCCACAGTGGGGAAACAGTGAAAAATTGTGGGGAAAAATATAGAGCATAAATAATAAATATAGCAATAAAGAAAGACAGCTTTGCTTTATTTTGTGTGTATTTTTATAATAAAAAAAAAGGATTTCATGCAAAAATGTGATTACACATTTCACATTAATCACATGTTTACTCTTTATCAGCTTCATTCTTAATCTACTGTTCATTTTTATTTTAATGGCTACAATGAGAATAATGTCAGACTCCTGATACTGATGTGTATGGACTTACATGTTATTGTCCTGTAGAGAAACATAATGGGTAAATGATGATAAATAAACTTCAGTGTGGATCAAGTGTTGTTACCTGAGGTCATCTGATGTTTCAGTGTCACTGCTGACTAGTAGTTCATCCTCTGGTCCAGCAGAGGGCGCTCTTCACCTTTCTGTCAGCTTGACCCAGCTACACCTGTTGGATATCAGGTGTACAAGCACTAAATCAAAAGGCTGATCTGTGGAACTTATTATATGATCTCATTAAATTAAATTCAGATTGTTTTCCTGCTGTGACTTTAGTAGATGTTGTATTGTCAGTGGCCAACTGGACTGTTTCCTGTTGCTTGATATGATTGAAGAAATAAAGTGGTGGAGGTGAACTGCAACATGACTTCTTCATCTAATGCTGCAGCGACGTTCTCTCCAATAACAGTGAACACAACAGTTACATATAAAGCTGCAACACTACAACACTTCACAGTTTCTGATAGGAAAGCTAACCACACGACCATGCACCTTTCTTTATGGTGAGCATATTCTACTGGATATAAAGAAACATAATCTAACTGGTCATTGGTGGGAATGAGAATCACCTCAACTGACAGGTACGTTCAGTAACGATGATGTCACTGTCCTGAAAACTGTATCTAACTAATTCTGTATGAAAAGAAAACATCAGCATTTATTTCATGCACAAACATTCAAATTTGGATCCTGAAGGGCAGGAATTTAGTTTCTTTGTGCACAGTTTGTGTTATTTACGAAACCAGTTGGTGCCTCTCTTTTTAACACACAGAGCAGTGAGACATCTTCTAGTTTCTGCAGAGTTGCTTGTTCTCATGGGACCAAACCACAGCAGTAGCCATAGTAGCCAACATAACTACACTACATTAATAAAATAAGAATACCAACACATATTATAACATATCTTGTCTTAGATTACTAGGCTACATGATGCTATCATAACATTTGCCCTGCATCTTTCACATCTTAGATTAGATTTAGATTTGATTTGATGTTCTTTATTCATCCCACAATGGGGAAATTTAGTTGTTACATCAGGCAAGTTAAGAAAGACAGTAGAGAGGGCTAAATAAACAAAACACAAACACAACTCAACAAACAGAAATATAGACACAATAAGCAATAAAACAAATCAACCTTCAACCAGGCAATGTGCAAAACAAGTACTGAGGTTATGGAGGCCTGATATAAAAGTATTGATAGGTAACGTGACTATGGTGTAAAAATATTGCAATGTAAGTGACAATGATATAAATAGAAGTATAATATAAATACTACTACTGCAGGTGTGCATGATATAAGAATATTGTGATGTAAAGTGACCATTGATATACAATATTGCAAAGATGATATAAATATAGATATTAATAAATAGAGCTGCCACAACCACTAAACTTTACCTGTTAAATCCACCATCAACTGAGCTAGCAGCTAGCTACAACAACAGTCCTGTTTACTGTAACACTTCACCTGTCAGGTCTTTGGGATAGATCCGTGTTTCTCGGCTCATTTTGCTGCTTCCTCCTCCTGCACTTTATTTTGAAGTCTTCTCTGGTTGGATTCTCTCTTTTAAACGCTCCTGCTTCTGTTAAATGTGTTCAACACCTGAACAGAGTGCGTCGTATCTTCAGTCAGCCGCTAACCAATCACAATCCGAGGAACACGGAGGTTGTACCACGTGGGGAGGGGTGGCCCATCCCCCCCTGCTACAAACACAAACTTGGTTGCGCCTGGCAACAGTTTAGGCGGGACGGCGCAGCTAGCTAGCTTACTGTCATATAGCATGTTAGCCTACACAGCATTGAGGCTGCGGTTCCCCGCTCAGCTCCTGAAAATCGCTTCAATACTCTGTGATGTGTGGACAGACTCATCTCTGAAGGTAGGAGACACCACCTGTCTCTGTTTGGATGGTTTAGAGATGTCAGTAGCTGGGGTCATTATCAAAATACGGTGAAAAACATGTCCCTGCACTTTCCAGACACACAAAATGATTGAAATTTTTTTTAAATCATCCACATGAAACCAAAATTATGTAATTTAAAACCATTTTAAATGATGATGATAATTTCAGTTTATATATTTACAGTTTTATTTTATTTTTTTCAGTTTTAATTTCCTTTGTATCCAAAAAAACCACTTGTCCCACTGCCATGGTTCAACGCTATTGGACAGTCTAAAAATATTTCCTCTTTTTTGTTTAAAAAAAAAAAAAAGTGGTCAATAATGGGCAAACACTGGGCTTATGAATAAAATTAAATCTAAATTGGCTTTTTAATAATAAAAATATTTTTAAAAGAATATCTGTCCTTTGATTTGGTGTCATTGGTGTTACTCAAAATTTTTAACTTTTTTGACTCGGAAAATCACCGTATTTTGATAATGACCTGTCACGATGTGTGGACAGACTCATCTCTGAAGGTAGGAGACACCACCTGTCTCTGGTTGGATGGTTTAAAGATGTCGGTAGTAGTGATGGAGAAACCGAAGCTTTCTGAACCACTGAATCAATATGAAGCTATTGTTGATGAAATGGTTCAGTGTTTCAAAGTAATTTGATACAATTCAAGATGGCGACATCTGCTGGTCAACCTTCAACACAGCATGTGCATGGAACAATAAATGGTGAGTTGTCATCACCATGAACTGTTTAATGTTTAATAAATAATTTTCTGTGTGCATCTTGAAAGTTTTGAGTTTTTTTCAGATTGTGTCATTATAACATGTTGTAACTATGTGTTTTTGCAACATTGATAGAAATACAAGAAAATATATTTACAAAATACAAAAATGTGGAAGAAAATTGGGAAATAGAGGCTGTTGGGACAATAGTACAAAATGCTGATAAGAGAGTGGGAAGGGGTTTTGATTTATATTTAATAACAAGATGATCTGAGTTGAGTTTGGCTTCAGTTTCTCTTCTTCTTTGTGACTCAATGTGAGTGTGGCTGTCTGTCTAATCTTGTACTAATCTTACCTAAACCCTACTCTTCTTGGTTGTCAATCAATCAAACCGTCTGCTTCAAGCATCACTTATAGATGTCAGTAGATAGCTATTATGAGAATTGACCTGAATAGATATAAGTACATAATCACTGATGACGTTTTTAACTTAAACACTCGCTCAACACATTCATGACAATTGCTCCGCCATTCTGAAAATAGCTTGCACCGACAAATAAAGGTAAGGAACCTACTGGTTAGACTGATGTTACTCTGTGGAAAATAACTGCAACATCATGATCAGTATGGGTGGAGAAAATGCAACAAGTTTACTTTCACTTTCAGGTTTGGTGTGTGTGTGTGTGTGTGTGGACTGTAGCTATAAGAAGCGGCTGCTCCAGAGCTCAGCCTCAGACACTTCCTGCTCCCTCGCTGGTCGCGGTAAGTAGCTGATTCATTATAATTGTGATAGGGGTTTCATGTTAAAGACCGGGTAAACCAAATTCAGTATTTTTCTTCTTAACATATTCATTACGCCTTAAATGTGTCCCTCAAAACATGTAAAAACTATTTTTGCCCTTCATAATTTCCTTGTGGCGCTAGGGTGCTTCACCATCTCTGTGTTCAGGATTTAAGAGGGGGTCTAAATCAGTTCAATCAGGACAGACCATTTACGACGAGAGAGCCAGGTTTGAAGATGAAGATGAAATTACACTTATTGTGAACAAAATAATTTTGGCGCTAAGACCACAGGGTGTAGACCAGCTGAGTAAACTGATCTGGGGATGAGAAGCTTGCATCTGAAGAAGTTATATCCCCCCCCGGGCCTAGACACTGGTGGTGGTAGGGAGGCTTGAAGTCGCCTGATGAGGGAACTTCTCTGTTGAAGATCAGATTAAGACAGTCTGTATCTTGATGGCTGGATGACAGGAGAGAGAGAGAGAACTTTTAAATTTGACGCTAATGACTGATTGGTGGAAGAGAAAGAGGATGGCAGACTGTGATTGGTTGAATTATGAGAATAAGGGTGGAGCGAGAGAATAGCGGGAAACCAGGGAAAGGGCTTTGAGGTGTGCTTAAAGAGATAGTCTTCCTGTCTGAACTTTCGCTAAGGTTCATTTCCCATAAACCTGCCCCCTGCTCTGCTCTGGGTATAAAACCACTCAGCCAACTGACTTCCGTGGTTTTCCGTCCCACTTGCTTTTGAGTCTAGCTGAAAGGGGAAACAGCCAGCTAACTAAACATAATTCATGTTCACACACGGAAGACCACTACTTCCTTATGGCGACATGCGACAGTTTAGATCGTGGCGCGGTCATTTTCCGGCAGATAGGGCTGTCGCTAGGAATCCTGGGCCCCCTTAAAGAATACTTTTTTTTATTTTTTATTTTTTTTATTTTATTACTTTATTTTTACAGGGACAGTGCACAATTAAGGTAATTGTACCAGAGTTAGCTGACAGCTAATTTACATCTGTTGTCCCTGGACAGGCAGGCAGAAGAAACAAAGACCATCAGTACACTAAATACAATACATAAAAATGAGACAATACATAAAATTCCATCAATGTGATCAGAGTACAGGCCTGTCAATCATAGGTGGTTACACTTTTGTGTTTCTTTTAGCCAGAGCTTTAGGCTGGACTTAAAGGGGACCTATTATGCTTTTCCAGCTTTTCAGACTTTTATATATGTTTAAAATGTTGGATAATGGTTCTAGAGGCCGTGGAAGTGTCATATCCTGAGGTTAATGCATTTGGAGGTAAACCCTGCTAGATAATTGGGATTTCTCTGCACACCTGTTACACTCGGTTGCGCTGAGTTTTTTTTGACATGAGCTCGCTTCTACGTCACGGCGTGCCGGACTCCCCTACATGGTCATGCCGAGGTCTCTGCTCCAGCCCATAGACCGGCCCCGCCTCCCCCCATGCTGCTCTGCTGTGCCTGGTGTCACAGCGGAGAGCGGAGCGGACTACTTCCTGCTTCTTCCCTGCATGTTTTAGCGCTGTAGCGTCACTTTACTAAGTTTTATTTAGAAGTTTACGCCGACGTTTCATGTAAGTGAAGCTGTACCTGTGTGAGAAGCGACGTACCGCTGGGGCGACGTTGTTCGCCGGACCGACGTAACGCTGGACCGACGGAGCACCGGAGCTCTGGAGCTGCAGCGGCTCCTCACACAGGCAGAGCCCGTCTGCAGGCCTCCTCGGCCGGGCAGACGTCCGTGCTCATCGCGGTAGAGAAAACCCTCGCTAATAAACATACCCGCAGGTTTTTTAGACGTTTACCGCCGTGTGGTTAGTCTATTTAGCAGAATGTTGGTCTCATTGATGAAATCTTGTGGCAGTTGAATTAGTTTGAATGAAAAGTGAAGCTGTGAGAAGGAGGAGGAGAGGAGGCGCAGTGCTGCGGAGCTCTGTAGTCTATGTGCACAAATCACCACATTTACATCAATAAATAACAGTTTTACAATGAACTGACCATTCTGCATATATTTTTAATTTATTTTATATAATTATTTTTGCATTTTTATATTACATGTTACATGGTTACAGTAGCCTACATGGCAAAGACTACTCCATACCATCTTTGGTTAGGGTGAGACTAGGTCATGGGCACATTTCATTACACAATGTAGACTGGTCAGATGCAGACTGGAGATCTGGCAATTTGCCTACTGCAGATTTAGCTTTTGTTTGCATACTACATTTTGGCCAAATCAGTATAGGTACTAGTAGTAGACATCGTCATGGTAACACAATGCTGAGGGAGTGGTTCATTTGCATTTAAAGGGAGGGGCCACTGAAACAGACCGTTTTGCAGAGCCCTGTTTTTGAGAATGCTGTGATGTTTGATCTTTGGGGTATTTTGACCGAAGCACGTCACAGACATGTCTTTAAGACACCCAGGAACTATTTTAGTTGGTGCAAAAAGGAGCATAATAGGTCCCCTTTAAATTCTACTAGGCTTCCTGAGTCTCTTATGTATAAGACTTTAATAATACTAAAGTGGGCCCCTACTTAGACTACGTATGTCATTTTTTAGTTAGCACTTTGTTTTGATGCTAATTACTATGTGTATTAGTCAGGGTCTTATGCAGAATAAATCTGTCATACAAAGATCAGACTACTGGGTTTTTTTGTGGGCCCCACTGGGCGCTGGGCCCCTAGAGTTATCATCACCTTTTTCTCCTATACAACGGCCCTGAGCATAGACGCTTTCTTCAAAAAAAAATAACGGATGGAAAACACAGTTTAAAAAAAACCCTGCCCCGGTCTCATTCCACCACACATCCGAGCGGACACACAGCTGGTCAAACCATTTCTTACCTTCACTCTGGTGTCTAAAACAGTCAGCAGCATCAGTCATCCAATATTATACAACAAGTAGTTCCGACCAAGCAATCTCATTGGTCAATAAGACATTTAGAACGTGCTCAAATCAGCATTACAGCACGGCTGACTCATCACTAAAAACATTACTCCGCCATGTCATATTGTTTATACATCTTTATGTCTTTATACATTTTTTTCCCTTTTTATTTTAAGAAACGTCATTTATTACTCGTGAAAATAAATCTCAAACTACATTGACCTCCTGTAGGTTGTTCCTGACAGCTGCCAAAGTCACATAGAACAATTACTTTTTTTTTGTTAATATATTGTAAACGTCCCCGTTACAGCCGAGAGGATTGTCTCCCTCCCATGTGTGTACAAAGTCGGAGAGACACGAGTTGTGATCGCGGTGAATATGTTTTTTAAAATAAGGCCTGGAGCTGAATATTTCATTAGATAAAACCTAAGTGGTTACCTGTATGTTTCTCTCTCTCCCTCTCTCTCGCTTGCGCCTTTTGGGCTTTTAAATAATCTGGAGTAATCGTTTGGCTTTCTCTATCAGCTGTGTCGGCGACAAGCGCCTCGGTCCTGACCGCATCACCGTCGTGCTCAAATGACGTTAAAGCACGCCCTCTTTGGTAATATTGCTTAAATAACCAACAGGTTAGTAATCCTCTCCTCTCAGGACACTTGAAGCTAAGCTAGCTAAAAACTATTTTTTTCACACAGTGTAAATGGATGAGACACGCTGAGCAGGAACCAGATGTAAACGGGAGCAGCACGGTGGATTAACCTGTTGCAGCTGGATGGCTGCTGCTGCTGTGACTGTTTTAGACACAAAGAGTGAAGGTAAGAAATATTTCCCGAAGGTTCATCAGCTGTGTCGGTGCTGAGGACTTGGGTGTGTGGCGGAGTGCGTCTTTATTTGATGACGACGTGTAGGCTACATGTTTAGGTTGTGTATCAGAGACGTTCAGTGAAGCGATGGGGCGTGGTTTCTTTGCCTGCAGCCTACATGCCTCCACCGTCATGAGGCAGAGAAAACTGCTCATTTATTGACAACTTTGATGCAGAATTATATGACTTTTTTAGTCCTTCAAATTTGACAGAGTGGTTAATAATATGTTTTTCTGTGGTATTATAAACGTCAAACACATATTTATTCTTGGTTTACCCGGTCTTTAATATTATTATGCTCCTGAAGTCTTGTTTATTGATAAACTGATGAAATCTAAATGTTGTTGAACTCAGATTCATTAGGATCACTGGACGAATTCAGAATCTTCTCCACCAATGTCTTTCAAAAATTAACTTTGTTTTCATGTGTGTTATGTAAGGGATAATGTATAGTTCCACAACCTCCGGTTGTTATGGAGAAATAAACCCCGACAGGAAGTATGGTTTCATACTTCATGAAAGGGTTTATTTCTCCAACTATACATTATCCCGCTTATTACACGGTTTACGAGTAAAATAATTAATTTGAAACATAATGATGATCAAAATACGACATTCATCGATTTTTTTGTTGCTTCATTTAGCGAATCTGCAAGACTGGTCACGTCCGCTGTTTTGCTGAGCCTCCTCCCGGTCGTGCATTTGGAGCCTTTGATAATCAATCAGTGGATCAATGGATTACCATACACGTGTTAAGATGTGTGTATTGTGTGTAGTCGTATCTGTCATAAAAAAGAGATTAACTTTACTGTTTACGGGGTGCGTTTGTGTCGCGGAGTCGCGGTGCCAGCTGCACCGAGACGAGAGAAGAGCTGTGACACCGGGTCAGAGGCTCTGATCGCAGGTTTGGTTTCCAGCAGCGATGTGGAAGGAGCCTCCACTCTCCTTGTAACAGGTTACAAGTCATTTATCTAACATCACTATTAGTCCGAAGCTGTTTAATGACGGTAAAAATGAAACATAAGGTAGGAATATCCTGCATAGTTTCTATTATCTGTGCTGCGCTGATCCAATACGTTCTCACTCCCAGTGCGTCAACAGCCTGACGAACGGTCACTGTCCCTCATCGTCACATACCTGACTCATTAGGTGCCCGTTTTTCGTCAGGTTTTGACGCGCTCGCCTTTCAGTTGATTCCAATGCAATTCCCTTCGCGGTGATATGTGACGCTCAGAGCAAGTGATCCAGCCGAGCCGGCTGCGGCACTGACAGACGCTGTGAGCAGAGGAAAACTTTTTTTTTTTTTTTTTACTTTTCCTTAAAGCTTTATTGAACCTGATGCTGCTGTGTCTGACGTAGTTTTCGGCAAGGACGTCCTTTCGGTTATTTATTTATTTATTTACTTAGTGATCATGGTGTTGGTGCAGAATAATCAATCAATAAATAAAAAAATGACGTCCACTTCCGCGTTCAAAAAGCTACTCTGTTTAGATTAATCAATATTCTGAAGAAAGATCTGATTATTAGCCATAACGCTGTAACCATCCAAGGAAGACTGTGTAACAATATTATGTGCTTCTGCTGAGTCCAAAAGCCCTTTGTAATATCAACTTTATTTTAAGAAAACACGTTTTGTTTCCAATGTCATATCACGGAGAAGCACTACATTATCCATAATCCTCATATTTATCAGCGACGTGTCTGATTGGTTGAGCTTGCTGTTACCAGCAAATGAAAAAATAAAACAAATTGAGCATTATTTTCTTAGTAACTAAAAGGTCTTAACATCTTTTTTGTTTTCAACATTGAATTAAAAAATGGTGCTATATTGTTAAAATTCAACAATAAAGTGCATGAAAGTTGGCTTGACTTCTTCTTCTTTTTTTCATAATTTTCACCAGCATCTTTCTGGTCCACATCACATCACATTTATTGTAATTTTTAATTCAATGAGTGAACTTTTATATTTTATCTGAAAAACATTATTATGAATTCAATTCATTTTGATAGGTTGTTCAGAGCACTAGGGACAAAGTTTCTGTAGAATTTCAGACCTGTCGGACGTCCAGAAGGGTCACAGCTGACCGTCCAGGCTCGTTTCTCGGCCTTCAAAGCCTGGATTTAGAAGCCTTTTGTCTAATAACGTCCACATCCTTGGGGTTATAAGGCTGAAAGTTTAATTTGTTTGTCCGGGGGCCTAAGGCCATCCACCATGTGCAATTTCAAACCCGTGCGACCTTCACAAGTGTCAAAGGTCGCTGATCTGTGACCTTTTTGACCCCGTTTCCTTGAATAAAACACCAAAATCAGAACTGTACGACTTTTGGAAATGTGTTTTGTCTATTTCGGCTTTTCTGACTCAGAGTCTGTCAGACTTAAAGCGTGAGAGACCCTCTAGTCAGAAAAGCCGAAATAGACAAAACACATTTCCAAAAGTCATACAGTTCTGATTTCGTAATATATGGTTCAGGGACCCAAGACGAACGCGTAGATGTGTCTTCGGTCCTGATTGAGCCATTACTTTTCGAGAGGCAGGGCTTCAAACAACCGCATTCCTCTGTATCCTTGAGGCCGCCGTTTCCATAGAAACCGACCAAATCACTTGAAACTTGGCCTGTGGACTCATGGTGAGGCCCTTATCCATCACCCCGAGACCCAACTCTGTGGGAGCATGGGAAAGCCAAGTGGCCCCCCGGGGCCCCTAGAGCAACGGGACCAAAATATTCTGATAGAGGACTCTCTGATATACAACCTATTAATATTTCATGATGATAACTTAAAGCGTGTATGTTTTGTTGAGAAACAGCAGGAATGGCTGGATTCACTTTGATGTTTGACCCCTGTGACCTTTGACACTTACCAATTGGCTTTATGCACAGCTCCCCTACTTCCTGATCGTACACCAGCTCCTTTAGCTAAAAATTCAGCCTGATAGGCCAAAGCATCTGGAAGCTATTAAAGAATTGCTGTCATTTCTCCTTTAATAAGAGGTCAGAGAAAGGAGCATTGCTTTTTGGCTATTTGTGACCCTTCTGAATGTCACAGAGCTCTGAATCTTTTGCACACACAATCTACTAGACATTCTGGACAACCTATCAAAATCTCAGCTTCCCGCATCAAAGTCTTGGTGTTTTATTCAAGGAAACGGGGTCAAAAAGGTCACAGATCAGCGACCTTTGACACTTGTGAAGGTCGCACGGGTTTGAAATTGCACATGGTGGATGGCCTTAGGCCCCGGACAAACAAATTAAACTTTCAGCCTTATAACCCCAAGGATGTAGACGTTATTAGACAAAAGGCTTCTAAATCCAGGCTTTGAAGGCCGAGAAACGAGCCTGGACGGTCAGCTGTGACCCTTCTGGACGTCCGACAGGTCTGAAATTCTACAGAAACTTTGTCCCTAGTGCTCTGAACAACCTATCAAAATGAATTGAATTCATAATAATGTTTTTCAGATAAAATATAAAAGTTCACTCATTGAATTAAAAATTACATTAAATGTGATGTGATGTGGACCAAAGAGATGCTGGTGAAAATTATGAAAAAAAGAAGAAGTCAAGCCAACTTTTATGCACTTTATTGTTGATTTTTAACAATATAGCACCGTTTTTTTATTCAATATTGAAAACAAAAAAGATGTTAAGACCTTTTAGTTACTAAGAAAATAATGCTCAATTTGTTTTATTTTTTCATTTGCTGGTAACAGCAAGCTCAACCAATCAGACACGTCGCTGATAAATATGAGGATTATGGGTAATGTAGTGCTTCTCCGTGATATGACATTGGAAACAAAATGTGTTTTCTTAAAATAAAGTTGATATTACAAAGGGCTTTTGGACTCAGCAGAAGCACATAATATTGTTACACAGTCTTCCTTGGATGGTTACAGCGTTGTGGCTAATAATCAGATCTTTCTTCAGAATATTGATTAAACAGAGCAGCTTTTTGAACGCGGAAGTGGTCTTCACCTGTAGAATCCACAACCCCCCCCCCTCCCCTCCTGGTCTGACGCAGCTTCCGACAAGGACGTAATTTATTTATTTATTGATTGATTAATCTGCACCAAACACCATGATCACTAAATAAATAAATAAATAAATAAATAACCGAAAGGACGTCCTTGCCGAAAGCTACGTCAGACACAGCAGCATCAGGTTCAATAAAGATTTAAGGAAAAGTTAAAAAAAAAAAAAAAAAAAAGTTATCCTCTGCTCACAGCGTCTTTCAGTGCCGCAGCCGGGTCGGCTGGATCACTTTCTCTGAGCGTCACATATCTCCGCAAAGGGGACTGCATTGGAATCCACTGAAAGCCGAGCGCGTCAAAACCTGACGAAAAACGGGCACCTAATGAGTCAGACTTGTGACGATGAGGGACAGTGACCGTTCGTCAGGCTGTTGACGCACTGGGGGTGAGAACGTGTTGGTGCAGCTGGCACCGCAACTCCGCGACACAAACGCACCCCGTAAACAGTAAAGTTAATCTCTTTTTTATGACAGATACGACTGCACACAATCTTAACACGTGTATGGTAATCCATCGATCCACTGATTGATTATCAAAGGCTTCAAATGCACAAACGGGAGGAGGCTCAGCAAAACAGCGGACGTGACCAGTCTTGCAGATTCGCTAAATGATGCAATTTTAAATCGATGCAAGTCGTATTTTGATCAACATTATGTTTCAAATTAATTAATTCACTCGTAAACCGTGTCATAAGCGGGATAATGTATGGTTCGGAGGTTGTTATGGAGAAATAAACCCATACAACCTGTCAGGGTTTATTTCTCCATAACAACCTCCGAAATATACATTATCTCTTATGTATAAAACAGGATACAGAACCAAAATGAGCTCAGATTTTTTACTGGGGATTGACCAATTAATTAGATGCCATATTCAGTATGTTCCACTTGTAGGTCTGTTTTTTAAAGTATATTTTTTGGGGCTTTTTTGCCTTTAATGACAGGAGAGTCGAGAGAGAGACAGGAAATGGGAGGCAGAGAGGGGGGGAATGACACGCAGCTCATGTTTAAAAACTGTTCCTCAAAGAATCCATAAAACAAGGAGGGAATTGGATCTAAAAGGCAGGTCGTTGGGTTTACTTGGGAGAAAACTGGCAAGACTTTCCAGTGTTACCTCAGGCAAGGACAACAGTTCAGGTGTGTTAAAAGAATAGTTCACCCAAAATTCAAATTGCACTCATTATCTCCTCCCCCTCATGTGGACTAAGGGCTGGGAGAAGTCCTCCGTGGCTTCTCTGAGTTACAGGGGGTCTCGGCGTAGCAGTGCATGTCCATATGACGGTTGCAAATGGATACCAACTGTCTTTGCAGCGGAAGCTCCTCTTCCTGGTCCGTCCAAATTGGACCGTCCAAATTGGACGGACCAGGAAGAGGAGCTTCCGCTACAAACAAGCTTGAAATATAGACTTATTTAATTTTTTTCTTAACAATTTCGCATTTCGGGGCTTCAATACAAGACGGACATTACATACGAGCAACATGGAGGTATTTGGATGTTTTTTGGTGTGTCTTTTTTTTACGAAGACAGTTGGTATCCATTTGCAACCGTCATATGGACATGCACTGCTACGCCGAGACCCCCTGTAACTCAGAGAAGCCACGGATAACTCTGTAACTTCTCCCAGCCCTTAGTCCACATGAGGGTGAGTAGATAATGAGTGAAATTTCAATTTTTAGTGAACTATCCCTTTAACAGATAAAACTTGATGGGATAAAAGGCAGGATCTGATGTCCTTGATTTTGGTTCTGAAGTGATCTGCAAAGTTCTTGCAAAGATCATGTGTCTTAAGAACTTTATTAGAATTAGTGCCTGTTAAGATATCAAAAGTGGAGAAGAGGAACCGGGGGTTGTTTTTATGGTTGGTGATGAGTTGTGAGAAATAGGAAATTTGTGCTTTTTTGACTGCGTTATTGTAGGTTTTGAGTTGTTGACGTAAAATTTCGTAATGAATCGTCAATTTAATTTTTCTCCATCTTCTCTCAGCACTCCTGCATTTTCTTTTCAGTTCATTGATTTCATCGTTAACTTTTTTCTCCTCGGGTGTGTAGGTTTTCTTTTTATAGTTTTAGTTAAAAGTGGACCTACTGAGTCCAGAGTTGACTTCAGTCTACTGTTAACTAATTATCAATGATAAAATCACAAGGTGTAGGTAAAATTTCAGCAGGAGTGCTCTGTAAAATCTCCATAAAATTTGCAGCCACTTCAGAAGTTAGATAGCGCCTCCTCACTGTTCTCACCGGGGCCTCCTTGTAGCACCCTATAATGTAATAATTTCCTGAAAATGTAATAAAATTTGCACTTAACTCGATCGAAAATGTAATAAAACCCAATAATGTAATAACTTCACCAATAATGTAATACCTTATTACATTATTGGGAATTTACATTTTCAGGTTCCAAAACTGATCATGTAATACTTGACAAATTGACATCAAGTGACATAGTGTTCAGCTGACATACTGTCATACATAGTATATTATGAGATTTACCCAAGTGAAGAGGTACCTGGGGTCTCCAGTGTGGGGAGAATACGTCAGTCCAACCACCCAAGTCTGACCGCCCATTTCTCTGACTACCCATTAATCTGATTTATTCAAGAGGTTTATGGTTATGGTTATGGTTAGGATTAGGATTAGTGTTAGGGTTGGAGAAATGGGAGGTCAAACTAATGGACGCAAAAATATAGAAATGTATGGCCCCCAGTGCTGTGCCATTCTGGTCTCCCAAGGAGGTAAGTCCATCACCCACTCAGTAAGACCAGGATGTAGTTGCATGTCCCTGAGTATCTGCACGTGTGCATATGGCTGTATGGTACTCAAGGTCTGCAATTTAACCCACTGAGAATTTATTACATTTTCAGGAGGGTTCCTGAAAATGTAATAAATTCTCCAATAATGTAATAAGGTATTACATTATCAGTAAAAATGTTATTACAATATCAGTCAGGACATTTTATTACATTATTAGTGAAGTTATTACATTATTGGGTTTTATTACTTTTGTGATCAAGTTAAAGCAGAAGTGATCCGGTCGTTTTGGCTAATGCTGCGTTCCAGGCAGGCTTTTGAAACCGCGAATTACAGCTTCAAGTCACGACTTACGACGAGTAGCGTTCCAGGCAACCCACTCGTGTTTTTCCGACCTGTTTTACCTGTGAAAGTCACCATAACGGCCACTCGTAACTTCCGACCCGTGAACTCGTACCAGATCGAACTGGTACCACTTCACAGGTCGGAAAAACACGAGTTACGAGTTGCCTTGAACGCACCATAACGTCTTGTCAGCCGATGGAGTTAGCAGCCCCCGCCCTCGTCATGGATCTATTGGTCCTCGTCCCTACGTCACCACATTCAGGCGCGTCCCTTGGCTGCACACACAGCCCTGCATGCCGTTCTCTCTCCTCATTGGATAAAACTTGTAGGATACAAGAAAAGTTTTCTCCTGGGCTCAGAGCAGAGCAGAGTGACTGACAGACCCGTGTTTCGGTCCAAACACTCTATGTAAGTGATTGCTGCTTTAAAGCAGAAGTAAGCGATATTTTTGTGTTAATATAAGTCTTAAATACCGTAAAACTTCAAATAATGGCCGAGTCCCAAATTGCCGCCAGTCCCAATTAACCGCCGGGTGTAGCAAAATATTTTTTTTATTAACCGCCCATCCCAAATAAACGCCGGGTCAAACATTGTTTTTCTGGTTGCCAAAAAATATTCTATGCAAATATAGCGGCTGTCTCGTGACGTTAAAGACGGCTGAGGACCGACGGGACGCCTCTGGGCTGGTTGCTCCTGCCCGGTCTGTCCACTCCTCTCATCCGCACTTCAGCACCTGTCCTGGGCTGCACCGTGTCGGCTCGGCTCGGCTCGCTCCTCGTTTTAAATGACTTTACTCCTTTTAAAAGTAGCGTAAACAGCCTACTGTTCTCTGATTACTCATACGCGTATTTAGTTAGGCTATACGTTGCATTATTATTAGTTATAGGCCTACTTCATTCAATCAAAAAAAAAAAAAAAAAAAAAAGGACGGTGGTGCGAGCCATCACAGATGCTGAAGTGTGGGAGAGGGGTGGAGAGACTGGGCGTCCGCAGGGTTTTTGCAACTTGCGGCGGATCAAGAAGGGTGAAGGACCGACATGACGGGGGGTCTCAGTCTCCTGGTACCTGTGCGGGCCAGGACCGCGGAGGTCAGCGAGACCGAGAACGAGTCCGCTACTCCGCCCTGGCCGTATTTACAGTAATGCCTTGAGAAACGCACGTATCGTTCCACCGCCGCCTGCCGCCACAGAGTGAAGCCTCTTTCCCCAGAAGGAGGTCCAGGTTGAACACGCAGGTCCCAAATAAACGCCGGTTGATTTGAGCGATTTAAGCAAATAAACGCCCGGGCCTTTATTTGGTGTTTTACGGTAGTTATATCTTCTGACAGCAATCACTTACATAGAGTGTTTGGTCTGAAACACGGGTCTGTCAGTCACTCTGCTCTGCTCTGAGCCGAGGAGAAAACTACAAAGTCGCAAGTTGTGACTTGAAGCTGTAACTTACGGTTTCAAAAGCCTGCCTGGAACGCAGCATTAGCCAAAACGACCGGATCGCTTACTTCTGCTTTAAGTGCAAATTTTATTACATTTTCAGGAAATTATTACATTATAGGGTGCTACACTCCTCTTGGTTAAAACTGGCGATGTTAAAAAATACACAGTAGTGGTCAGACACAGCCAGGTCGACAACAGAGGACACACCGATGGACAGGTCATGGGTTATGACCAGGTCCAGGGTGTTTCCTCTGTTGTGAGTTGGCTGTGTGACGTGCTGCTTAAAATCAAGACAACTTAAAAGATTAAAAAACTCTCTGGATATCGGATCCGAGGTATCATCAATTAAAGATTAAAATCACCAGTTATTAAAATCCTGCTATAAGAGGTGTGAATAATTGATAAAAGTTCAGAAAATTCACTGATGAAAGAACTGTACTAATGGGGTGGTCTATTTACAGTAATGCAGAGAATCGGAGGGTTGCTAAAAGTAAAGGCATGGTGCTCAAATGATGTGTAACTGTTAAAAAACACTCCATTTGAGGTCAATGAGTTATTTATGATGGATTCCGTCCCGCCTCCTCCTCTTCCCTCTCTAGTAGAAAATAAAAAATTAAGATTTGGTAGGGAAGCCTCGGTGAAAACAGCACGTGCGTCAGTGCCAAGCCATGTCTCAGTTATAGGAGAAGACAGTCAAACTTATTATCTAAAATCACATCATTCATTAAAAAAGTTCTATTTAAAAGAGATCGAACATTAAAAAGTGCCATGTTGATAGTGACAGGTGGCTTGTTGACTGTAGAGGTGGATTGTTCTATGAGTGGTCCAAGGTTATAAAAGTTCCTCACTGCAGGCGGCTCAGGTTCGAATCCCTCAATGAGCGGCCCTTTCCTGCATGTCACCCCCCGCCCTGCCTCCACATTTCCTGTCACTCTCTCTCTCAACTGTGCTTTCCATTACGTAAAGGCGAAAACCCCATGGTTTATAACATCTTTTCATTTATGTTATAAATGAAAAGAGACTGCTATATGTTTCATGACACAAGAAATTGAAATTGTTGTGATTTTTTTTTTTTTTTTAATGCAACTTTTATCTTTCAGGAAAGCGCAAACTGCCCTCCAGCATAACGGCATAGTCAGAGAACTCATCGAAAATACGGAACAAATGGTCAGAGTAACATGGGCAACAAAATCGCATGCTGTAAATGTGGTAAAGAACTGGGTCACCTCCCCCTCATGCGTTGGAATTGGCCAGACCCTAGTACTATACATGGACGACGTGTTTATGTCTTCAATGGAGGAGAATACTACTTACCAGTTGGCTACAATAAAGCTTGCGAGTGTGAATACTGCTTCAACAAACCAATCAGAGATCAAGAACAAATGAGGAGAGAAGAGGAGAGAAGGAGGGAAGAGGAGAGAAGGAGGGAAGAGGAGAAGAGGAGGGAGGAGGAGAGGAGGAGAGAAGAAGAGAGGAGGAAAGGAGAGGAGAGGAGGAGACAGGAGGAGAGAAGAAGAGAGGAGGAGGAGAGGAGGAGGAGAGAAGAGGAGAAGAGGAGGGAGGAGGAGAGGAGGAGAGAAGAGGAGAGGAGGAGACAGGAGGAGAGAAGAAGAGAGGAGGAGGAGAGGAGGAGGAGAGAAGAGGAGAGAAGGAGACAGGAGGAGAAAAGAAGAGAGGAGGAGAGGAGGAGAGAAGAGGAGAGAAAGAGAGAAGAGGAGAAAAGAAGAGAGGAGGAGAGGAGGAGAGAAGAGGAGAGGAGGAGGGAGGAGGAGAGGAAGAGAAAAGAGGAGAGGAGAAGAGAGGAGAAGAGGAGGAGAGAAGAGGAGAAGAGGAGGGAGGAGGAGAGAAGGAGACAGGAGAAGAGAAGAAGAAAGGAGAAGGAGAGGAGACAGGAGGAGAAAAGAAGACAGGATGAGAGGAGGAAAGAAGAGGAGAGAAAGAGAGAAGAGGAGAAAAGAAGAGAGATGAAATTGAGAGAAGTGGCGAGAAGGAGACAGGAGAAAAGAAGAGAGATGAAAAGGAAAGAAGTGGAGAAAAGGAAACAGGAAAAAAGAAGAGAGATGAAAAGAAGAGAAGAGGCGAGAAAGAGGCAAGAGGAACAAAGGGCCAAAGAGAAGAGAAGAGAAGAACTGCGTCAGAGACTTGAGGAATCACTCCATCGAGCTGAAGAGCAGCACGAGCATCGACTGAACAGACACATCTCAGAGCAACAAGAGTCCAGACAACGTGTTCTCATAAGCCACCGGGATGAGTTTGAGTCAAACTATGAATCAGACAGTGACGAGCTACTAGAAACACTTTCATCCAGATGCAGCATCCCTGTTCAGGACCTCAGCCTCAGTCAGCTGACTCCTCAACAGCTGGTCGACATCCTTTCAGCCCTGGACAAACTCCTGTTTGATGAATGGGTCAGTGCTCCTCCATCTCTCAGCACTCTGCAGCACACACAAGTCTTCATCACAGAGCTGTGTGCCCTGTCTCTGGAGGAGTCTCATGGACTTTCCCTCAACATCATCTCCAATCACCTGCAGTCCCTGGTGGAGTCCCTCAGCCAATCAGCATGCAAGGTTTCTGAGAACTTCCTGTTGACTCAAGCTCTGTACCTGAACCTGGTGCACTTCCTCACTGACCACCACGGCAGCTGTGACTCTGATGCAGCTCTTATAGCCAAACAATGGGCTGAGGGCAACCTTTCCACAGAGGAACTTGTTCTCATTGAATTCCTCGGCATCCTCACATCATCACTAGAGAATGTGGTTGGGAAAGCCTCTCTGTTCATTTTAAAGATAGAAATCCAGTGTTTGGAGCTGCTGTTGTTCAAACTCACACATCTCAATGACAAGGAGATCCACTCAGAATCCAGAGAAATGCTCCTCAGGCTGGTGAAAACACACCAATGGACACCAGCGGAGGCAGTGACTCTGCTCAAAGGGCTGTCAGAGAAATATGAAGAGGATGCTCCAATAAATGAAGTGCTCATGTTAGCTCAAGTGTATGACATATCACCACAGTGGACAGATGACTCTGGACACTCCGTCATCCAGGCTCTGGACTCTGTTGGTCTGGAGACATCCCAACTTGACTTCAGAGAAACTCTTAGAAAGCAAGATGAGAGCAGTCTAGATTCAGCTCTGGCACAATTACAGACATCCAGGAATTTGGACGACTCTGTCGTCAACATGATAAAAAACATCACCACTGGTGTCTTAGAATATTCAAAAAGTGCCCCAAAAGACAAACCATTCATGAAGGATTCCTTGACAGGACTAACCCTGAGTGCAGATAACATCCAAAACGCTCTGTCTCAGCTCTGCAAAGCAGTTTCTGACACAAAAGGCTGGTGGCCCACAGTGCAGCAGATGCTCAGGTGGTGTTTACTGGTGCTGAATGATAAGAACATGCCACTAGAACTGGTTGGTGTTGAAGAGGACCCATGTGTCAGAGCCATGTTTGCAGCCACACAGGTCTGCTTGGGAAACAAAGTGGACATTGTCCTGAGCTCTTTCGTTCACTCAGATGAGCAAACTAAGGAGTGGTCCGGCTTCTACAAGCACCTTGGAATTTCTCTAAACACAAACATGAAGAAAACTGAATCACACACAAAGAGGGATGTCTATGAAGCAGACATTGTGTACGGTACCATAGACGACTTTGTCTCTGATTACTTTCAGCTTGGATTGGAGGTGATGGAAACAGGAAACCCTCATCCTTACCGAGGATTCATCATTGAAGAAAGTTGTCTCAGTACTTTACATCATCTGGATCTCTCAGGCCTAAAGGAACACAGTGCCTTAATGGTTGCTGCAGACATCCTGAATAGTCTCATGGGTGATTTCCATCACGAGAACATGGAACTGAGACGCCGGTTCATTGAGGCTCTTTTTAAGGTGCTCCACTCTGACCTCAACAAGCTTAAAGATAACAGTAAGATCCTAACCATCTTACAAAAATGTTCAGGAAAGGAACTCTCTTCCAGCGAGGTCTACATTCTGACCATTCTTGAGAATCTCTTTGAAGACTTTACTGTTGAGAAGAACAGGACATCTCCAGGAGGCAAATTGTGTCTGGAGGGTTTATTTGCCTGTGCAGTGCAACTCCAGGCTTCAAATGAACAAACAAAAGAACTCTTCCAGATGGTGTCAAACCTCGTAGCACAACAACTCTGGTCCTCAGTGGAGGCTTTAAACCTCCTTGTAGCTTTAACTGACCACCATCATGGTGACACCTTTATTTCCATCATGAAGATTTTACATATGATACAAACATATCAGGTGTCTTCTGAGTGGACAGATGAGAAGAACCGGTGTCTCATTGAGCTCTTGAACTCATGTAAAACCAGGAATCTGATCAAAAAGTTAGAAAAAAGCATCAGAGATGAGAAAGAAAAAGGAATTGACTGTCTTTTTGATCAAATGCAACAGATGAAAAACATTGAGAAACACACTCTGGATAAATCATACACAATAGTAAAGACTGTTGTAAGTCTGATTGAATCTGGAAAGATTAAACGACACACAAACATAAAGGAAGCTAAAGCTCGGAGTCACAGCACAGACACAGAAGACCTTCGGGAGATTCTGGCAGTCCTTTGCAATGCTGTGCACAAGTGTAATGCTAAAGGAAAGTGGTGGCCCAGAGCCACTCAAATGATCAGCTGGTGTTTCTTGGCCTTGTCTGACACTGGAAAACTCCTGGAGATGGGAACTGGAGAAGGGAAGTCTTGTGTCATAGCAATGTTTGCAGCACTGCGAGCACTCAGGGGTGAAAAAGTAGATGTGGTGTCCAGCTCCTCTGTGCTCTGTCAACGAGATGCAGAAGAATGGAAGGACTTCTACAGATACTTTGGCCTCACAGTTGACACAAACACAAATAAAACCAAAGATGAAGACAGAAAGAAGTGCTACCAGCAGGATGTGGTCTATGGAACAATTGAAACCTTCGCTGCAGATCACCTTCGTCAGATATTTGAGATGAAAGATGTGAGGCCTGACCGAGGCTTTCAGTGCATCGTCATTGATGAAGTGGACTCACTGCTGTTGGATCAGGGAGTACAGCTGACCTACCTCTCCAGCCCCATGGTCTCCATGCAGCATCTGAATATTATTCTGGCCACGATCTGGAACCAGGTCAGTCAGTATGGCTTCCTGTCCACCGGACACCAGACATTCATACATGGTCCCCCAGCTTCATTCTTCAAGGCCATATTTGATTCAATAGACACAGAAGGAATTGAGGAACCCATGGATGTTTTACAAATTGCTGAAGAATCAAAGATAGTGCCAGAAGGATTTACAGATGATTTCTACAAGAGTGAAAAAGATGAACTTCTCATGAAACTAAAAACTGTGAGTCAAGATTCAATGGTAGATTTTTTCCATGAAATGGAGGACTATGTTCCCTACAGTTTCACTGTATACACTCTGGGCGACAATGGATTGCTCCATCTTACTAAGGCCAGAACCTGCAAGAACCAGGACGTCCCAAACCTCACATTTCTTGTTTTGGAGGAAGGTTTGTGTTGTCCTCTCTATGATTCTGAAGAATCTCTCATCAAGGCCATAGCAGAACTTATATCAGAGAAGATTCAATACACCCCATGCACAAACAATAAAGACAAAATCAGCATCCCTGGTTTCCTGAGGAAACTGATAGAAAAGAAAATGTCTGTTTGGGTTCAGAACGCCTTTCTGGCCATGAGACTCAGGGAGGGACAGGAGTATGTTGTAGAAAATGACGGTGTCTGTCCAGTGGACTTCAGATCCACTGGTATTGTAGAAGTCAATAAGAAGTGGGGCGATGGTCTACAGCAGTTCATTGAGATCAAACACCAAGTCAAACTGAGCACAATCTCAACAGTGACCAACTACATCTCCAACATTTCTCTTTTTGGAAAATACCATGGGAAAATATATGGAACTACAGGGACACTCGGAAGTGACTCAGACATGCTGTTTTTGCAAGAGCTATATCCAAATCTCTCGACCTGTAAAATACCAACTTTCAACAGGAAGAAATTATTTGAAGTCAAAGGAACTCTAAAGACTTCAGCTGAACATTGGAAATCTGAAATAAAAGATGTGGTAATGAGTCAAATCTCCCCAAATTCATACAGAGAGGGAAGAGCAGCATTGGTGATCTGTGAAACTATCAACAAAGCTGAAGAACTGCACAAAGAGCTGGAAAACATCGTCCCAGGTCAGATCATCCTCTACATCCGCAGTGATCGGGACAGTTTGAGTAAAATAGGTAAGGTGCTGAATCCTGGTGATGTGATTGTTGCTACAAACCTTGCTGGGCGTGGCACAGACATTAAAGTCTCAGAAGAGGTGAACAACAATGGGGGATTATTTGTCATCCTCTCCTTCCTCTCAGAGAATTCAAGAGTGGAACTGCAGGCATTTGGCCGAACAGCTCGCAAAGGTAAACCTGGATCTGCACAGGTGATTATGAGCACTGATCATCTGCAGGAGTCCTTCAGGACCGTGTCTTCTCTGGAGGAAGCAAAGGAAACAAGGGATGTGACTGCAGCCGAAAGGATGAAAGATATAATGAACAATGTCACTGAGATGAACTTGCGAGAGGACCTGTTTTCAGAGTACTGCAAGACCCTAGAGAATATTTACAGGAACACAGACGGAGAAGAAAGAAGAGCTGTAGTTGCCATCATGAATGAGTTCTGGGGGATTTTGTTGCAAACTAAATCAGAAGATATTGACAAGCTGAAAAGAAACGAGTTGCAAGAACGTTTGAAACTTGATTTGTCTAAAGCAAGAAGACAGTGTAAGAGTAAGACTTCACCATGCTCTAGTATTTACCATTACATCAAGTTTGGGAATATTGCAGTGGATGAAAAACGATGGGATGTCGGTGCAAAGCTTTTTAAAAAAGCTATGGCACAAGATGAAAGTTGGGCAGCCATAGCTTTTTACAGTCATGCATACTGCACTATAAAGCAGCAGAAGGAAGATTACCTCAATAAGGCCAGAGATGATCTCAGAAAAGCACAAGAGTCTCTGAAGTTCCTCAGTGAGGAATGCATGGTGTGCCTGCAGATTATAAAAATGTCCCCTGCCAACAGTCAACTCAACCAAACCAGCCTTGAAAATCAGTTTTTAAACAAGTGTAAAATGTTGAAGTACTTTGATGACAACATTAGTGAAGCTATCAAAAAGCTGAAGAAGATAAAAGACAAGGATGGCGATGCAATGGCCAATAAATCACCCATGTTCTCCTTGGTGTCAGGGGCTGATGAAGATCTCCAAGCAGAGGCTGATAATCTGTACGGTCAAGGTCTGAAGTATGTCTTCTCTGTGGAAGAGAAATCTCGTTTCCCATGGGGAGCTCTGATAGTGTTCTGTCTTGGACTTCTGCAGGTAATTGGTGGGACACTGCTCACTGCATTTACATTTGGCACAGTTGCACAAATCGGTATGGGGCTAATCAGTGAGGGAATTTTAGACTGCATCCACGGCATCACATCCATGGTGACAGGAGAATTCAGCTGGAAAGCATGGGCCATAGAAAAAGCCATTTCTATCGGTGTATCTCTGATTTCGTTTGGAGTTGGAAAGTTGATTGCAAAGTCGTACAAATCCGTTTGCAAATTTATTTGCACAATCCTGATGTTAAAGTTTGCATGCAGAAAGGTTGGAGGTCACCTTTATTCTAATGCAGGTCAAAAACTGACACGCATAGTAATGAAAGATGCAGAACAACTTAGTATGTATCTTGTGGGGAAGGAAGAAGAGGGAAAACTGCAAGAAATACTAAATGGCATTAAGGATACAGTGAAAGAGGGAATTGTAAATGATGTGAAATCCAAAATTGAAAAAAAGATGCTGGCTGCTTTAGTAGACTCCATTATTCTCTCACATCTCGAGGATATAGACCAACTTTCTGATCTCATAGAGGATGAAGGAAGACGGAGAGAACTTCTGGTTATTTTCACAAAATTAAGTAACTCTGCATTACAGCCACTCTTTGCTGACCGTAGTTGGCAGCAACTCATCAACTCATCTATCTCAACAGTGACTGACAGAGTGAAGTCACACCTCACACGTGGTCAAAAGGGGACACGTGCATTTCTGACAACTATCAAAATGTCTCATATGGCAACACTGGAAGCAGACGCCACCAAAGCTGTACTCGCCCTGTCAAAAGACTTTTTCTCAAACCTTCATAATGAGCTCAATCATTTTAATCAGAAGAAAATTCTCTCAGACAAAGTGATGCACCATGTTCTGTCTGAATCAGACACTGAGATGTTGACAAACTTCAAAAAGGATTTATCTCAAACCATCAGTGCTCTATTATCCGACGCTCTGGTAGAAGTGTTCCACCAGAAATTCAGCAGTCACATTGTTTCTTATGCCCAAGGTGAAGTAAATGGCTACATAAGAAGCTGTACAAGAACTCTCTTGAATACAAACAGAACAGAGGAAAAACTCAGAGCTGGACAAAACGCCAACTACATTGCACATACGAGAGTAGATCTGACAAAAAACAAACCTCCAGGTAAACAGGCATTGTTGCATGCTGAAAGGATCAGGGATCCTATGACACCAGGTACTATTGTAGATATCAGAGTCCTGTCAGAAGCCACTGGCACTAAGGTTGTCATCCTAACAGAGGGAAGTGATGACAAGCTCCAAAAGATGCAAGAACTGAACCCTGGCACTGAACCTGCCAGTCAAACTGTGACACTGATCTACAGGCCAAAGAGTTCCCAATACCCTGACGGCCATTATGATGTGCAGATCAATAATAAGATTGTGTCCATAATCAATGAAGACAAGAGCTGCCTGTTTCATGCTTTAGCACAAGGTATGAAACCAGAGGCCAGTGAAGAAGAGATCACCTTGGAGGCTGGCCGGCTCAGATCTGTGGAGGCTGATGCTCTCAAAAAACATTCAGGCCAATGGGAGGGAATTGTCAAGCGCATACTGTTGATGGAGACGATAAGAGATGGGGATTGGTACTTATCAGGGGGAGCTGGAGACAGGAAAAAAATGATAAAAGAAACCAAAGAGCTGCTCGAGAAAGAGGTTGGAAAAGTTCAAACATATGAAGATGCAATTAACAATAGAAGTGGTCATGGACGGATCATCCATGCAGACCATCAACCACCAGTGAGTAGTATATTGAAAGCTATCAGTCTGAACCAGAATAGCAGATTGGCTAAAGCCTTTCTTGAAGTGGGAACAGGCACACACCCTCTGGATTACAATCAGATTTATAAAGTGAAAAAATACCATGGCCGTCTCCTTCTAACTGTTACTGTGCCAGCAGAAGTACATCGTGAGTTTCCTAGTTCAAGATCATCAGCATTCAGGGACTTAGTGGCTAAAGCAATAAGCAAGGATGATGTCGTGGGTACCTTCAAACTGACCATTGTAGGTTCAATGCCCAGATTCAAGTTGAGTAGTGGAAACAAATATAAAAATTTTCAGAACAGTGAGATGAGTAAAACCAGGCTTGACACTTTTGAACAAAGTTTTCCACAACAATCTAGAGATCTGGTCTATGCATGGTACAAACTGCTTAAAGACAAAGGCGTCATGACAGAGGCCCATCGCAACACCCTGATTGAGTGGATCAACAACCGTGGCTACGAGAATCAAAACGACCCACACAGGAACCAAGTCTCTCATCTGCTTGAAAACGAAGGTAACATTACATTTAATGTGTAACTGCAGTGTTTGCAGTGTGAGAATAATTATGGGTAAATTATGTCACATGTTCACAAGGTAGTTTCACATCCAATGTTTTAGTCAGTGTTGGGGAAGTTACTCAAAAAAAGTAATTACCGTAGATGACCATTTATTAGCCCGGGCGTTTAATATGCTAAATCGACTTGGAGCCCAGGCGTTTTTAAGAACCAGGCGCGTATTTGCAACAGGCTACAATTTATTTTTGCAATGAGCAGCACCAGACCATCATGCAAAACTACTTTTTCCCCCGACGCATCTTTATTGACATCAGACAATAAATACAAAGACAGTTTGTCTGTGTTACCGCGACACAGGGAGCTGATCAGAGCAGTGTTATGAATGATAACGGAAGGGGGGGTCGATCGCGGTAATTTCAACACTGTAGCGCATTTATCTACCGTATATCCCTATATCCCTCAGTCTAGCGCGCCTGTGTTTGTGTGCGTGTGTGTGCGCCTGCATGCGGGAGAGAGAGCGAGAGCGAGAGGAGGGGCTGACTGACAGAAGAGGTGAGAGCCGGTGAAGCGCTGTTAAAAAAAACTTTTGTTTTCTGTGCAAGACTATGGTAAACACTTAATCGCCCGGGCGTTTAATTGAACCGGCGTTTATTCTGCCAAATGAGGTCTGACCCCGGCGGCTATTAGAGCACAGGCGCGTATTTGCACGCGGGCGATTATTTGGTCATCTACGGTAGTTACTTATTACTCGTTACTTCTGTAAATTGTAATAAAATTACTACGGCTGACCCAAAAAAATCGAAGCTTCGAAGCTTCGTTCGTTGCCATGGTAATCGATCTTTAAGTCCGTGATCGAGTGTTTTTTTCTTCTTCCTTCTTTCCTTTTTGACACCGGTTCTCATCGGCAATTGTTACATTAAAATGAGTAGGCGTGTAGCAACCAAAAACGTAATAATGGCCAATAACGTAATGACAGCCAATAACGTAATAATTTTGGCCATTTTAAATGTAATAAAGCCAATAATGTAATAACGTGCCAATAATGTAATATAACTTTTGAGCCAATAACGTAATAACATTTTGCCAATAATGTAATAAGTTATGACATTACTGGCTGGTAATAACTGGTGTCGATAATGTAATAATACATAAATATGACTGCAGTTCTTTTTGCAGTTTTTGTGCAGTTTGCTAATCAAAAATAGGTAAGCGGATGACATAGTCGTCATATTTATTCATCCAAGATGTACTATCTTTCACCTCTCTCTCTCTCTCACACACTTCTACCATGCTTAATGATATGTTTGCAAACGGAAGAAGTAAGCATTGTAGGCTATCAACAACCTCCAAAACATAACCAAACTTGTGTATTGAATGGTGTCTGCAGCCAGTTTATGTTTCAGTCATGTATAACTTCCTGCCTCAGACAAACCATGTGAAATGTGATAATCCCAGCATGGCTTGGAGGAGCAATGGAGTTGATTTGGTTTTACCATTCTCTTTCTATTTGAAATTTTTTTTTCAACACGTTGAGCTTAAAGGTCCCGTGTTGGATAAAGTGACATTTTGATGTTTTTTGTTGTTGTTGTTTTTTTTGTTTTTTACAGTGATAATAAAGCAACATAGGTTCTATATTTATACTGTGAAAGTATAAAGGTAGTTTTTTAATTCGCAAATGTAAAAAAAAAAAAAAAACTACCTTTATACTGTATGGAGCAATACAAACATCTACCTTTAGACTTTCACAGTATTAATATAGAACCTAAAGCTGCTTTATCATCACTGTAGAAAAAACTAAAAACATTGAAATGTCACTTTATCCAAATGGGACCTTTAACAGGCATTGTAACCGCGCGGTTGAGCTATATTCGCGGTCGAATTGCCATTATAAAACCTCGTCAAAACCATTCTTTAGTCATTTGCCCTCATTCCCCTCCTTGACTAGAGTGTGTAATGCCAATTACATCCAGCGGGTGGCGATGTAGTAAAAAGACAGCCTTGTCAGAAAGTGCCGTCAAAACCGGAAGTTGATCGGTGACCACGGCAACCAAACGTTTTGTCCTCCCGTGAGAAGGAAAGTTGAGGTAAGAAAAAATCTTATCGTATTTCATGTTCCTAACACCCTAACGATTATATTTTTGTTGAATGGCAGAAACCTGACCATTAAATTAATCTTTGTGGTCTCCTTGAAAAAGTGTGTGACCGCTCGGTTGAGTTGCCCGTTTAGGGTAAATTGAAGCTAATGCTAACCCAGCCAAAGTGTAATCACTATTCCCAGTGCTAGATCACATTGTTTGTGTTTTACCTTCAGATCGGCATTATCTATGAAGCCATTTACTCTTTACATAATACAATCATAATAATATCTTTACATATTAAGAGAAATAATGAGCTAGTGCTCATTATTCCTGTCATATACCGGTAGATAATCCTTATTGAATAACACTGTGCATTGAATAGGCCTAGTAACAGTTACAGTTATCTAGAAACTACAAACATTAAATTTTACAGTAGCAAATATATATGAGGAAGCAAATGGGGATGGACTTACTTTATTCAGCACAGCAAATTATGATTTCACTTTCTTGTTTTCTGAGTAGGTTTGAATTGAGGGGATGTATCTAGAAAACCATTTGCTTATCCAGTAGCACAGTCGTGACAATGATTTTTTTTTAAATATATATATATATAAAAACTGGATAAATATACTGGATAAATATATAGCACTAAAGCTGATTATCATATCCGTCTTTTTCAGATCTCTACTCATATCTCTGCTGCGTGGACACCATGAATGTCTACACATACACATCCCCCCCATGCAGATATAGGCTTCTGTACAGCTTGTGTTTGTGTTTTTATGAGAAACGTTATGGAATAATATGTTGTTGTTGTTGTTGTTTTCAATAAATTGATTAATTATATTAGCAAATTCTGCTGTCTATAATCATTTTATATGAAAAATCTTCAACTTCAGTTGCACAAACGATTCCTAATACTTGTTACATTGAGCCTAAAGTTACCCTTACTGGGCAAGTCAACCGGCCGGTTGACTTGCGTTTGGGTCAACTGGAAAAAAAAAACTGAAAAGTTGCTAAATGTGGAGCCAGGAACACAATTTTACCAAAAAATAATTTTTTGAAAATGTATTTCTTAGTGTGCCTGTTAAAGGGTTAAGCTCAACGTTTTGATGTAGTTTTTAATTTTCAAACATGAAAATCAAAGTTAGATGTATGAAACCTGCAGAGATTTCATTTTAGATCTCCAACAGCTGGTTTCAGTAGTGATCTATTTGTTGATTGGTGCTGCAAAAGAAAACATTTCTTTGAGAAAGAGATTTCTGAATGTGTACAATTGTGTTGCCACTTCATTTAGAACTTCATTTGGGTGTTCTGGAGATAACGCTAACCATCAAGTTGGACAAATGATGGCTAAATATGTTAATTAAAAAAAAATCAATGGTAAAATCAAATCAATGCCATTGCTCCTCCGAGCCATGCTGGGATTATCACATTTAACATTACCTATTCCCAATGGTTTGTCTGAGGCAGGAAGTTATACATGACTGAAACATAAACTGGCTGCAGACACCATTCAATACACAAGTTTGGTTATGTTTTGGAGGTTGTAGCCTACAATGCTTACTTCTTCCGTTTGCAAACATATCATTAAGCATGGTAGAAGTGAGAGAGAGAGAGAGAGAGGTGAAAGATAGTATATCTTGGATGAATAAATATGACGACTATGTCATCCGCTTACCTATTTTTGATTAGCAAACTGCACAAAACTGCCTTTTATTTCCAAGAACTGCAGTCATATCTATGTATTATTACATTATCGTCACCAGTTATTACATTGTCAAAGGTTTTTTTAATACTAGGCCAATAACGTAATAACCAGCCAATAATGTAATAACTTGTTAAATTATTGGCAAAATGTTATTACGTTATTGGCTCAAAAGTTTTATTAAAGCAGATATCAGTGGAATGTTTTTGTTAATATAAGTCCTAAATAGTCCTATTTTCCGTCAGCAATCACTTACATGAAGTATTTCAGCCTAAACACGAGTCTCTCCGTCACTCTGCTCTGCTGTAACCCGAGGAGAAAACTTTCCTTGTGGGATACAAGTGTTATCCAATGAGGGGAGAGAACGGCATGAAGGGCTGTGTGTGCAGCCAAGGGATGCGCGTGAATGTGGTGACGTAGCACGAGGACCAATTGATGCCTGACAAGGGCGGGGGCTGCTAACTCATGGTGCGTTCAAGGAAACTCGTACTTTGTGTTTTTCCTTCCTGTGAAGTCATACCAGTTCGATCTGGTACGAGTTCACGGGTCGGAAGTTACGAGTGGCCGTTATAGGGAACTTTCACAGACAACAGGACGGTAAAAACACGAGCTACGGGTTACCTGGAACGCTACCAAGTCGTAGTTGTGACTTGAAGCTGTAACTTACGGTTTCAAAAGCCTGCCTTGAACACAGCATTAGCCGAAACGGCCGTGCCGATGATATCTGCTTTAAATTATTGGCACGTTATTACATTATTGGCTTTATTACATTTAAAATGGCCCAAATTATTACGTTATTGGCCGTTATTACGTTTTTGGTTGCTACAAGGCGACTTGGCATCCTGGAAACCTGCCTGATTTTGGAGATATGCAGATTTGCCATTACTTTCATTATTTCCGCTACAAATGGGTAACGCAGGAAAGCGCGTTCCTATGGTCTAGTAAAGTAGTGTAGTTACCAATATTTTTAGTGTAATACGTTACTTTACTAAGTTACCCAAAAAAGTAATATCGTTACAGTAATTTGTTACTTTGTAACTCGTTACCCCCAACACTGGTTTTAGTCATATTTGTGACAAAAGGCCCAAACTGGTAGGGTAATAAATCTTGGCTGGCCTTGCATGGCTGTCAGCTCTCTGTCTGCACTGCACTAAATTATGAAGACTGTTTGCCTTGGAAATGTTAGGAGCAGCCATGGGAGAAGTTAACCGTGGGTATGTTTAATGATGTAGCTCAATTCAAGCAGAACAAAGGACAAATTATGTACAGCATATTCACTAAAACATACACATCAAAATAAGAGACAACTTACACTGAATTGTCTGTGTCATGATTTGCAGTTGATATGAATTAAGGCATTTCTCCATCTATGTTCTGTTTACAGAAAAGGAAAAGAAGATGAGAGATCCACCTCCCTGATGTCCACATGGAAGCACTGATGGATGGATACACAGAAAAAGACGAGTTTCTTTCTTTAATGTTTTATGTTATTGGTTGAATAAAAATGAACACAGAGGTTCAGGGTTTACTCTGAAGAGCAGCAGCAGGTCAGTTAAAAAAACAAAGGGAAAAAAGGGATTTGGCACACTCGTAGCCTCAGATGCAAAACTATTTATTCAAGCTGTGTTAAAAAAACAAAAAAAAAACACTGCAAATCAAAAGCCAAAACACCTGTTCAGCCTGCAGAAACATTAACATGTAGAATGTGACATATTAATGTAACAGACCACAGAGCTGCTGCTTCATCCCTCTGCAGGTATCAACAAATACATCCGAACATATTGCATAGAAGCATTACCATCTTTACTTAAAATTATATAAAATAAATACAGACAGACTACAGTTTTACATTTATGTTAAAGATGTTACATGATACAAGACTATATAACTGGATTATTAGACAAAATGTCTGTATCTGTATGGTATTGTTTGAGTGTAAACCAATGAACACCGAACCAAAAACTGTGATATGAACCGAAACTTTGTGAACCATAATGTCTTCAGTTTAGTATGATCAGAGCTTATTATTCATGTTAATCAGTTATTTTTTTTAGTTTCATGATTAAAGATGTTTAATCTCAGAGAAAGTACACTTTACACTTTTTACATTTATGTTTTTATTTCATTTTTCACAGTTGTTGTAATTTGTAGCAGGAGTGAGACAGTTGAGAGCTTTATGTTTTAACAGCCCATTGGTTAATGATTGAAGGGCTTTTATTTTTCTTTTATGCTTGAGAGTGTGTTCTTAAACCTGTGGTGTCATTATGGACAGGTGGCTTTTGTTGTTGTTTTTATATTTGTTAAAACAAAAGAGCATTTTATTTTGTAATCTTTATTGGAACCTCTACTATTGGGTATTAGATAAACAGTAACAACAGCAAACTGAACTGGTGGTTTAAAGCCACTGGTTAGGTTAAACTGAAGAGCTTGATTTGATTTTAATTGTGTTTTCATTTTATGTAACTTATCATTTACTTGTCTTACAGGGACAACAAGGAGTTTGTATTTGGTTATAAAAAAAGTCTCATATTAATGTGGATGAATCTACATTGCCCACACTTGTTAATCGTTGATCGTCTTCCAACCTCCGACTTTCATTCTTGATCAATGAAAACATTTGTTCTTTGTACATTGTAAGAATTTCACCGTGTGCGCAGAGGCTCATGGGAAATGATGTTTCCAAAACTCCTCGTTGTCCTTTTAATTCTTATGGGATAGTTCTTACACTTGATTATTTTCATTATAGATTATCACAATAATAACTTTTGTGTTTTCTGCTTAAAAAATACTTTTTTTTATCCTGTTTACATTTTGAATCCAAACTCAATTTAATTTTCATGAAAAAATAAAACAGAATAATTACATTATTGTATTGTATTATTGTATTGTACTAGTAGTTCATCCTCTGGTCCAGCAGAGGACGCTCTTCAGCTTTCTGTCAGCTTGACTCTGATAATATAATATATATTATATATTCTACTGCTTGTACTGTGTGTTATGAGCTTGTTGTTGTGACTATGTAAACTCTCCCAGTCTGGGATTAATACATTAAATCTAATGTACTCATCTAATCTAACATGTGCATAAAAAATAAAAACTTATACTGACAACAGACTCAGAGACATGGTTGTTTATTAATTTCCAATCCATTTCCAATTAACAATCAATACACTGTGAATACACTGTGAGTAGTGGAACAGTTGGTAGACTGATGTTATTCTGTGGAAAATATCTGAACATCTTTACAGTAATGGTGTTGGTTTGATGTGTTGCTGACGTGCTCTGGTTCTGGTTTGTTTTCTTGGTGTTTTATAACTAGAGAATGCATTTCCTGAAGGAAATACGGGTGAATGCTGAAAGCTGGAAGCTGAATGAGCTGAATAAATTGTTGAAACTATGCTGAATTAAGTTAAGAAACTGCTGAAGAAATCTTGAAGAGATGAAATAATATATGAAGAATATGAAATGGTTTGAAAATAACTTGAATTGTTGAAGATCAGTATGAAGAAATTGAAAGTCTGAAGTCTACTCAGATTTACTTAAAACTGACAGTTTGAAAACATTTTTGAACCATTACTAATGTAGATTAAACAATATCTGAAGAGTAAAAGTAGAAGATGAAAGATGGAGGATGTATGAAATGGGTGGTAATTACTTGAATTGGTAAAGAATAGTATGAATGAATTGAAAAGCTTGAGTCTACTCAAATAAGTTTAAAACTGACGGCTTGAAAACATTGTTGAACCATTACTAATATAGATGAAACAATATGTGAAGAGTAAAAGTAGCCTATAATAATATAGAAGTTGTTACGATCCTTTAACAAGAGGATAAAATATGAAGAGTATGAAATGGTTGGAAATTACTTGAATTGTTGAATTGTTGAAGATTAGTATGAAGAAATTGAAAGGTTAAAGTGCACTCAGATTTATTCAAAACAGTTTGAAAACATTTTTGAACTGAGGCTGGTCATTCGATGAATGCATGACATAATAAACTTCATTCATAAAAAAAATAAAAAAGTTCAAAAATAAGTAGAATAGTATGAATCAACGGCTGACAGGATAACCATCATTACAGTGTTAATCCTCCGATCAGTGAACAACGCTCACTGCTCAGCTCCGTTGTTTTTTTGTTTTCTTTGTGCTTTATTGACGTGAGATAAGCTTAACAGAATTATCTAAGCACATGACATAGCATATGATGACATTATGCATTATACAGAGCAGACAGGGGGATAATGAGAAAAGGAAACAAAAATGACAATGACAGTACAAATAAGAAAAATAAAAATAAACATTGCCAGATTTGGAGGAATCCATTTACCTAGTAAAAAGTTCTTAAAGAGGGGCTATGTTGAATCTTTCAAAAATACAGTTCGTTTTCATAGCTTTTTTTATTTTTAATGTCTTTTATTGTAGTTGCATATTGGAGAATTTCTTGTGTGAAATGATCCAGGCTGGGTTTTGATTCTGTCCATTTTTTTTGTGGATATGAAATTTGGCCATAAGTACTACCACTTGTATAAAGAATGTTGTGTCTTTGTCCAACTTGTTGTTTTCAAAAAAAATAAAAATGTCCTTTTCTTGTAGAGTGATCACTTGTCCCGTTGTTCTTCTTATGAAGTGTTGAATGTCAATCCAGAATGTTTTAGAGTACATGCATTTATAGAAAAGCTGGTGTATTGTTTCGATTTCTTGTCCACAGAAAACACAAAGAAAATCCATATCAATTTTGAATCTTTCCAGAGTCTTTTTTGCTGGATAAAAATTATGCATTATTTTTGAAAGACACTTCTTTTACTTTGTTACCAATGCAAAACCTTTCACCCACCAACCAAGCTTTGCTCCAGTTTATGTTATCATAAAAAGAGTTCCAGTAGAACTGTCCTGATGGCAAAGTTATAGTTTGTAAGCAATTTCTGATCAATTTATTGGAGCATTGTTTCTTTGAAATATCTGGTATCTGGACGGTACTGTTAAAGCAGAAGTAAGCGATCCGGTGGTTTTGGCTAATGCTGCGTTCCAGGCAGGCTTTTGAACCGTAAATTACAGCTTCAAGTCACGACTTACGACTTTGTAGCGTTCCAGGCAACCCACTCGTGTTTTTCCGACCTGTTTTACCTGTGAAAGTCACTATAACGGCCACTCGTAACTTCCGACCCGTGAACTCGTACCAGATCGAACTGGTACCACTTCACAGGTCGGAAAAACACGAGTTACGAGTTGCCTTGAACGCACCATAACAGTCCTCGTCCCTACGTCACCACATTCACGGCGTCCCTTGGCTGCACACACAACCCAATCAAAAATAATAGCATATTCTCCATATCCTCCGTTGTTTCAGACCAGATCTCTGCTGCTGCGTGACGTCGTGGATTTGTGGCATTCAGGTGACAATGGGAAAAACGGACGCTGCTCTGCTCCACAGGCCGGAGGACAGACAGAGAGAGAGAGAGAGAGAGACAGTGTGGACGGGTGGTGACAAACAGCTCCGTTGTTGTTGTCGTTGAAGCTGCAACGCGCTGATTCACAGCTCGACTGACTGAGGGAGCGCTTGTTTAACAACACACACACACTGACACACTGTGGTACCATTGTGGTTCAGATGGAGCAACACACTTTCTCCAGAGTGTGTGTGTGTGTGTGTGTGTGTCATTTGTCAAAAACTGAAATGTTCAGTTCACTGTCACAGAAAACCAGGAAATATTCACGTTCTTCCTCCGAGTTAAAAAAAAAAAAGAGCAGATTTCAGAATAAAACACTCAGAGAAACCAAATCCTGCAAAGCTGTTGGATGGTGTCGTCCAGGTGGTGAGGGGGCGGGGCTTAGTTGTGACATCACAAAGTGACAGGAAGTCCTGACGGCTGGTTTTTAAAGGCTCAGTTTCTGAATCCAGGCTGTGTGCATTTCTCTGTGGACTGAGGCTTTGATACTTTCACAGTATTAATATAGAACCTATAGAACAATAATCGATTATTAAATCAATCGTCAACTACTTTGATAATGTAATAATCGGTTTGAGTAGATTTTTTTTTCGTTTGGAGGGAAAAAGTCCAAATTTTCTGATTCCAGCTTCTTCAATGTGAATATTTCTGGTTTCTTTGTTCCTTTATGACAATAAACTGAGTCTCTCTTCGGTTTGTGGACAAAACAAGACATTTGAGGACGACGTCGTCTGGTGGTTTGAGAAACACTAATATTTTTCAACATTTTTAACATTTTATTGACCAAACAACTAATCAATTAATCGTTTACATAATTGACAGATTAATTGATAATGAAAATAATTGTTAGTTGCAGCCCTACACTACACATGGACACCTTTATACTGTATGGAGCTTTAACACAAACATCTACCTTTATTTTGAAGGAGCTTTAACACAAACATCTACCTTTATTTTGAAGGAGCTTTAATACAAACGTCTACCTTTTATTTTGAAGGAGCTTTAACACAAACGTCTACCTTTATTTTGAAGGAGCTTTAACACAAAAATCTACCTTTATTTTGAAGGAGCTTTAACACAAACATCTACCTTTATTTTGAAGGAGCTTTAATACAAACATCTACCTTTATTTTGAAGGAGCTTTAACACAAACATCTACCTTTATTTTGAAGGAGCTTTAACACAAACATCTACCTTTATTTTGAAGGAGCTTTAACACAAACATCTACCTTTATTTTGAAGGAGCTTTAACACAAACATCTACCTTTATTTTGAAGGAGCTTTAACACAAACATCTACCTTTATTTTGAAGGAGCTTTAACACAAACATCTACCTTTATTTTGAAGGAGCTTTAACACAAACATCTACCTTTATTTTGAAGGAGCTTTAATACAAACATCTACCTTTATTTTGAAGGCGGTTTGGGTTTATCCGTCCATCTGCATCATGACCTGCAGAGTGTGAGGTGGTCTGATGCTGTAATGTGATTACTGCACATGTCATGTCGGTTTTCATCCCGATCTGGACAACATGCTCATAATTAATCTTGGCATAAATCTGGAGTTTGGCAGCCTGACACACACACACACACACACACACACACACACACACACACACACACACACACACACAGCATGCAGCAGCTCAGACACAGAGTATTAATGCTGCTGGTCACACAACTGACACAAAAACTTACTGAAATAAAAAAATTTAAAAACAGAAGCGTGTGACTGAGGACGGTGAAAAGTTAAAGGGATAGTATCATTTTTTTAAAAGTGTGGTTGTATGATCTACAAATAGCCCCTAAGTACTTTAATTGCAGTAGAAGACTCTCTGCACTCCTCCCGTTAGCAACGCCAGCCCATAATAGCCCTGCCCAGAGATTTACAACATACAGTGTTGTGAACAGACCCAAAGAAACGGCCTATTTTCACGGCCTAAAAGAGGTTTTACCTGAAAAAAAAAACACAGTTCCATTGTTCGCTATAATATAATTTTTTCCAGCCCTTCAAAGTGCAGGAAAAACACTGTTTTTATTTGCAACGAGAAGTTTATTTACTTCAACAAGCCAACATGTTTGTAAAACTAGATCTAATTCAAAGTCTCCCAGAGTCTCAAAGCGCGAGACCCAGTTGCCATGCGTGCGCGGTGTGTTCAGGTGCAGTGGGAAAGCTCCCGTTTGTGTCATAAACACAGGAATATCAACTCTTGACTTGCTTCAAGTAAAGAAAACTTCTCGGTGCATCTTTGAGTCGCCACCTGACGCTGTCTGTGGAAAAAAATGTTCACTAGAAGCAAGTAAAGAGTTGATATTCCTGTGTTTATGACACAAACGGGAGCTTCCCACTGCACCTGAACACACCGCGCATGGCAACTGGGTCTCGCGCGAGACTCCGCCAGACTTTGAATTAGATCTAGTTTTACAAACATGTCGACTTGCTTGAAGTAAATAAACTTCTGGCTGCATGTTTGAGTCTCCATCTGACGCTGTCTGTGGCTTTGAGCGATGGAAACAGCCTAAACAGCAGAACTTACATCCGCTCCCATTCATTGTTGCCGTGGCGATGCGGGGACAGACGCAACTACCACAAAACAGGAGACATTAAACTGAAAATCTACAGATTCCTTCTTTTAGACCTAAAATGATATGAAAATACACCCCAGAGTTGAATTCGCCCGGAATTGTCCTTTAATGGACAGGAGCAACAACAAAAAAAAAAAAAAAAAGAAGTTAACTGTCAGTATTAACATGCAGTTTGTGATTATTGATGATGATTTGATCAGATCTGATCCGGGAACGTTTTGTTTTGAGTCCGCGCCCCTCACACACCTTGTGCGCGTTGAAAGTACACGGTAAATTATCGGTCCAAGACCGGAGTCAACAACATACACCACCGAGTTGAATTTGCCCGGAATTGTCCTTTAAATCTGCATCCGGCGCCTCCATCCTGGTGTTGTAGCCGACAGGAGAGGGAGCGACTGCGATGGCGTGAGAGCAGAGCAGAGCAGAGCAGAGCAGACCTCTCTCCTTCCCTCTGTACTTTAACACGACGAGCCCGGGACTCAAGGCAAGGTCATTCATTAAACATGGCCGTCTAAAAATAAAGGCCTCCTCCTTTCACCGGAGCTGCTCCCTCTTCTCTTTAATCTGGGCCAGAGCTTCCAGTGTTTGCGTCGTCGGCACATGAGAGACAAAAAGAGAAGGAAGACGAGGACGTTTCATCTCCGTCCGGATGGACCAAAGGCTGGATTTGTACTTCAGGAGGATCCACCGCCGCCTGACCTTTGACCTCCCCCTCTCTCCTCTGTCTTTGTTGTTTTCTATCGCCGGTCCTGCAGCCGAGAGCACGACACAGTTAGAAACTGAACCCACCAGAAATAAAACCAGGTAGAAAGACGCCTAAAAGCATCAAGTGAATGAATAAAACTAAATATTAATGACATTGTCATCATAATGTAGAGCCACGCCCACCAGCTCCTCTGAAAATGACCAACACCCCCGGGCCGTTACTTTAAAAGATAGTCATTATATTTACTTGTTGCTTTCTCCAAAAAGTAACTGAGTTAGTAGCTAAAATACTGCATTATAAAAGTAACTAATTACCAAATAAAATGCTCAAATATGTCAAATTACTTGTTGTTTTATCTATTTCTTGTTGACTTTTTCTAGTGGCTTGTTGCTTTTACTTTTACCTGCCATCGTTGTTGTAGTGCTGTGCTCTTTGTCTCTTTGTCTTTCCATCTCCTTGTTGTCTGTCATGTATTTTAAATGTTTAAGCAGCTGCTGCAAAAACACTTGCCCGTTTCGGGACAATAAAGGAATTTACTTACTTACTTACTTGGCCCCGCCCCCCTAACGTCCCGTTTATCTGGAACTAACCAACTCACTCCTCCACACAGATAAACAGCTTGTTCCAACTAGTTGATGGACTGAAAAAAAACGGCGCATTTTATTGTCAGTAACGGTAACGGCGTTATAACGGGGAAAAAGTAACTTTTTGATTACTCCTTACTGAAAAAAGTAACGCCGTTTATTAAAAACGCCCATTATTCCCATCACTGCTGGTATATATGTGGCCCTGGTTTGGTCGGGTTGAGGCGATAAAACCAATCGGGAAAAGTTGGAGACTGGCGTTAAAGGGATAGTTCAACATTTTCGTCAAATTGGCTCATTGCCATAATCCCTATAGTCATAGCAGTAGGTTCGTTACCTTTAATTGTCGGTGCAAGCTATTTTTATGGTGGCAATGGGCCAATTTGCCGAAATGTTGAACTATCCCTTTAAAGTGATGTCTTCACAGCATATAGGCTAGCTAACGCTCCAAATGACGTAAATATCAACGCTCTGATTGCCCTGCGTATGTGTGCGTCTTATAAATGTCTTTGCAGCATTTTCCCCCTTTGCTAGCGGATGTTGTAACCACGATGACCACCAGGTGTCGCCTGGCAACAAAATGTTGAGTCGCAAATTAAGCATCATAAAATCTGAATAATTATATTATTTTCTAAAGTTTTTAATAAAAGTGAGACATGTTGAGTGTTTGTTGTTAATGTTCTGCACTGAATAAATTAATGTCTTCATGTTTGTATTTAAATAAACGTGTTGAGTCACTGAGGTGAACTGTGACCCAACAGCTCAGCTTCAACCTGAACTTTTTCCCTCCAACTTTTTTCTCTCCACTCCTCCTCCTCCTTCCTCTCTCGTCCTCTTTTCTCAGGCTTTCACCTTCCCTCTCTTTTAATCCCGAAGTTTTTTTCCCCTCCCTCCCTCCTCCTGCTCCTCCTCCTCCTCCTCCTCCTCCTGTCTTGTAGGTGAGCTGTGTGATTGGGCGGCAGGTTGGAAGGAGGAAGGCTTTTAGAAAAATCACATGGTTCACATTTCCAGCTCTGTGCGACGCCATTTTGGACCAAAGTTTGGAATTTGTGGAGGTGAAGAGGAGGAGGAGGAGGAGGAGGAAGGAGGAAGAATAAGAAGGAGAAGGGACAGGGAGGAGGAGGAGGAGGAGGAGGAGGGAGTTACTCTCAGAGAAGTTTGACACGAATACACAGCAGCAGCCCAGTGCGGGATAATAATAATAAGTGATTGATTGAGAGTGCGCCTGGACTTTGAAGTTTTTATTTATTTATTTTACTTTTTTTTTTTTTTAAATTCCCGCTGTGGAAAAAAAAAAAAAAACACACACACACACACACACACACACATACACACACACATCAAAGCTCCGGAGCAGCAGGAAGCCCATGCACGGCTGCTGCACGGAAACGGGAGTTATTTTATTTTATTCGGCCGGAGTTTGGCACACACGCACACGCACACGCACAAGCCACATTCATACTCATAGCTACTACTTTACTCCTCCTCTTCATCTTCTTCATCCTCCTCTTCCAGCAGCAGCAGCAGCAGCGGTCGCCGCAGCGCTGCACGCCGGGCCAGAGAGCGTCTCTGCCGGGCAGCTGCAGCAGGGAGAGTCGGTCTGACTCTGCAGCAGCGGACTCAACTGCAGCTCGGTTTCTTTTGGCAGTAGCTACTATAGTTTGAACCAGGACTACTCCCCCCTCCCTCCCCTCCTCCTCCTCCTCCTCCTTTCCTCCTCTCCTCTCTTCTCTTCCCTCCCTCCCTCCCTCCCTCCCTCCCTCCCCAGTAGACTCGACCGTGTGTTATTTTCGGTGGACGTGTCAGTTTTCCCCCCTGACAGGGAGTTTGTTTGTCGGAGTGGTGGAGGAGCTGAACTTGGTGGCGTCGTGTGGAAAAAACAAGGAACCGAGGAAGGGAAAAGGAGAGCGGGGATTTCTGCTGCGCGTAGCCGGATTTGGAGCGCTGTCAGCGGGGCTGCAACCGGCGGAGCGGTCGGTGTGGTGTGGAGGGTCGGTCGGTCGGCACAGAAACAACCGCACAACAAAACCAAAACAAAACCAAACTGTGCAGAAGAGAAGGAGATTATAAAGAGAGTGTGTGTATGTGTGTGTATATGTGGCTAACACGGAACTAGCCGAGCCGAGCCGAGCCGAGCCAGACCGCTAGACCAGACCATGCCAGTCCGAAAGAAAGGTAGGTTAAGCCGCTTTCACTTCACAGAGTTTAACGGTAACCAACCAACCAGCAGCAGCAGCAGCAGCAGCAGCAGCAGCAGCAGCTAACTACAGGCTAACCCACTCACTACAGGCTAACTAACTAACTTAACCCGGGACAAACTCACACTAAAACACACTAACACACACACTAAACCCTCAGCACGGGTTATACCGGCCTCCCAGAGCCGAGCCGAGCCGTGCCAGACCCGGGTAAAGTGAGTTAAAGTCTGGGTAAAGGGCTAGTACCACTACCTACTAGCCGGTTGGTTGGTTGGTTGGTTGGTTGGTTAGCCTCCTCTTGCTGCTGCTGCTGCTGCTAAACCAAGCAGCACAAGTTAGTGTGTGTGTGTGTGATATGTGTGTGTATGTGTGTGTGTGTGTGTGTATATGTGTGTATGTGGGGCAGAGCCCAAACTAAAAATACTCTGTTATATTAATGAAATATTTACAGAGACTTCAGCACACACACGCACACACAGACACACACACCTTTGACTTTAACTCCTGTTAGACAGAAACTCAAACTGTGTCATTGGAGCCAAACAGTGTGTTAATAGCAGCCTAATTAATTATCCTCAGTAATTATCTTTTCTTTTAAACTTCCACAGTGTCAGTACAGAGCTGCACCGGCTCTAACATTCACTTTAAACTATACATAATAGGTAATATCATATTTATATTGATTGTTTTGAGTCTTAACTTCCACAGTATCAGTGGGCTGCAACATTCACTTAAACTATAGATAGATAGATAGATAGATAGATAGATAGACTTTATTGGTCCCAAGCTGGGAAATTACAGTAATATAATATCATCATATAGAGTCTTAAAGTCCCAAAGTGACAGTACAGAGCTGCACAGGCTGTGACATTCACTTAAACTATACCATATCATATTATATCATATCATCATATTTATATTGATTGTTTTGTCCATAGAGTCTTAAACTTCCACTGTATCAATGGGCTGTAACATTCACTTAAACTATATAATATAGGCCTAATATAATAATATAATATAATATAATATCATCATATAGCCTAGAGTCTTAAACTCCCAGTATCAGTACAGAGCTGCACAGGCTCTAACATTCACTTTAAACTATACATAATATAATAATATCATCATATTTATATTGATTGTTTTGTCCATAGAGTTTTAAACTTCTACAGTAGCCTATCAGTGGGCTGTAACATTCACTTTAAACTATATGTAATATAGATAGATATAGCTACTTTATTGGTCCCAAGCTGGGAGATTACAGTATATCATCATATAGACCAGGGATGTCAAACATGCGGCCGGTGGGCCAGAACCGGCCCTGCAGAGGGTCCAATCTGGCCCTCAGGATGAATTTGTCAAGTGAAATGTCAGGTGGTTCATAATATGTTTTGTAAAAGGATAGTTCAGTAACTGTAAAACATCTTATTAATGTACCAAAACAGAGGAAAATTTCAGTTTTTTAGATATATTTAAAGGTTATTATGGTATTATTTTACTGGTCCGGCCCACTTGAGATTAAATTGTGCTGTTTGTGGCCCCTGAACTAAATTGAGTTTGACATCTCTGATATAAACTCTTAAACTCTTAAACTTCCACAGTGTCAGTACAGAGCTGCACAGGCTGTGACATTCACTTAAACTATACATATCATATCATATTATATCATATCATATTTATATTGATTGTTTTGTCCATAGAGTCTTAAACTTCCACAGTATCAATGGGCTGTAACATTCACTTAAACTATATAATATAATAATATAATATAATATAATATCATCATATAGAGTTTTAAACTTCCACAGTATCAGTACAGGGCTGCCACAGGCTGTGACATTCACTTAAGATATATAGATATATAGATACACATACTTTATTGGTCCCAAGCTGGGAGATTACAGTAATACAATATCATCATATATAGTTTTAAACTTCCACAGTGTCAGTACAGAGCTGCACAGGCTCTAACATTCACTTTAAACTATACATAATAGGTAATATCATATTTATATTGATTGTTTTGTCCATAGAGTCTTAAACTTCCACAGTATCAGGGCTGTAACATTCACTTAAACATGTAATATAGATAGATATAGCTACTTTATTGGTCCCAAGCTGGAAAATTAATATAATATCATCATATAGAGTCTTAAACTCCTACACTGTCAGTACAGAGCTGCACAGGCTGTGACATTCACTTAAACTATATATACTGTATATATATAGATAGATATGATGTAAAAATAGACCATATACAGTATATATATATAAAATCCTATTTCTATAGATGATTTCTTCTGCAGAGTCTTTAAATGAGTGGTTGGTTAATGTTGAGAGAAATGATCAGTCCCCTCACATCTGTGCATCCAGTTATTTTATTAATTCATTTATTTTAGTTTGGTTTGGGTCTATTTTTACATCAGATCACACACACAAGAAGTGTTCAGCCGTCACGTCTTCATTGATGTGGAGACGACACACACACACACACACACACAGTCAGACTGAATCTCAGCCTCCCTGGTCCTGTCAGGTTTCTGGTTGTAAACTGTGGAGGTGGAGGTTTTTACAGATGTGTACAGCTGGTTGTTCCTCACCATGACCCTCCTCTACTCTACACAGGGTTCCTACGCAAGTATGGAAAGTATGGAAAAGTATGGAATTTGATTTTATACATTTCCAGGTCTGGAAAAGTATGGAAATGGAAACTATTGTATGGAAATATATTTATCTTAATACTATACTCTAGGTTTGGTCTCATCTGAAGTTATTTGGGTTAATTATTTGTATGCGCTATTGTACCTAGCTACAATCTCCAGGAAATTATTTGGTCACATAATGGCATACACATTCAGAATAATGAAAACAAATGATAAATTGCATGCTTTTTTAATATTATGAACATCTATTTACTCAAATATCATAAATAATTTGAATTTTTTTACCGAGAAGTCTGGAAACTGGGTCTGGAAAAAGTCTGGAATTTGGAAATTTCAAATGTGTAGGAACCCTGTCTACATGTGTGCTGCATGAACACACGCTGCTGCTGCTGCTGCTGCTGCTGCTGCTGCTGCTGCTGCTGCTGCTGCTGCTGCTGCTCAGTCTGAACCACTTCTACATCCTCTTCCTTCCTTCTGATAAAAACTAATCAAAGCCGGATGTTCGGTGTCTGATCAGTGATCAGACGCTGACAGGAAACATCAGCGTTTGACCTAAAAGTGGCTGAACCGCTGACGAAGTGGCAGCTCAGCTCAGAGGAATAAAGGTCAGTGTTCCAGGTCGGCTCGGGGTTTGTAGGCCGCGACGACACGCAGAACACCGCTCAACCTGGAGGAGCTGGAACCCATCGATTATTGATCTGATCTGGGGCCGTATTCACAAAGACTTTTATCTTACCGCTCCTAACACTAGTTTTTACGTAGGAGTTTTTTCCTAAAAGCTGTTCACAAAGCCGCTGAGTCCTACTCTTACTAAGGATAAATCACTAAGAGCAAACTAAGAGTGACGCCCCGTTGCTGTGTGTGCAGCCAAGGGACGCCGTGAATGTGGTGACGTAGGGACGAGGACTGTTATGGTGCGTTCAAGGCAGCCCGAAACTCGTGTTTTTCCGACCTGTGAAGTCGTACCAGTTCGATCTGGTACGACTTCACGGGTCGGAAGTTACGAGTGGCCGTTATAGTGACTTTCACAGGTAAAACAGGTCGGAAAAACACGAGTGGGTTGCCTGAAATGCTACAAAGTCGTAAGTTGTGACTTGAAGCCGGCCTGGAACGCAGCATTAGCCAAAACCACTGGATCGCTTACTTCTGCTTTAAGTAAAATTGTGAAATTCGTAAAATTGTGAAAAAAAGGTAGGCCCAGTTGGGATGCGTGCTGGATAAAGGAGGGAATACTAGAAATAAAGAAAAAATCCGCACACCGTAGGAGCTCCCTTTCAAGGATTTAATAGCGTGACGTTTGGAGCACGATGCTCTTTTTACACAGCGTATTAAGTGATGGTGAGATGAAAGTGACCTCTAAAGACTGACCTGCCCCCCCCCCCCCCCCCTCCTCTCTCCAGACGCTCAGCGAGCTCTGCTGCTGCTGGAGGAATACCGGGCCAAGCTCAACCACACCGAGGACCGGCAGCTCCGACTCTCCATCCAGAGGGTCATCGACATCTTCCAGAGCAACCTCTTCCAGGCGCTCATAGGTAAGACACCGCAACCCCCCCACCCTGCTCTTTTTTTTACCCAGAACCCCTTGCTGAGGGCCACCTCTCTCCAGTCCTGAGTAGGGCTGGGTATCAATTAGGGCTGTCAACGAATGGCAGAAATGAGGTTTGAATATCGCCTCTTAAAAAAAACAGATATTCGAATAAAAATCGAATTTCTATTTTTTCATATTTTCTCCAAAAATCAATACAAAGAGATGGACTTTTATAGCGGTAGCCTGTATTTATTATCAGCGCATGTCAAACACATTTTGTACAGCTTACATTACACAAAACAAACAGCTACACAGTGCAAATCAGCAACGACATTATATGCATATTAATACGTGAAAAAGACCGCGTTTTACTTTATCAATTCATGTCAAACGTTTTGTGATGACGCGAGCAAACAGCTCGCTCGGGAACGGGATAAGAGCTAGCATGTTTTCTTCCCACATCCAAGTAATGATCCTTATAACGCGGATCAAGCACAGTCGCGATGAAGTGCAGAGGATCATCACAGCTCTCAGTGAACGGCACTATTTCTTTTTTAGCGCGCGATTAAAGCTGTCACTCGGTAGTTTGGGAAAACAGAGAAGCTGCTTCTCTCCAGACGTGACCACACAGACAGGTGTGTGTCTGGGTGTGTGTGAGTTACTACGGTTACCGCGGCGCTCCCGTCCCCCGGATATTTCTGCAGCTGGATTGACATGATCCAATCTGAGACATGAAACTCATGGACTGAGGAGTCGTCCTGCTGCGTCCTGCTGCGTTCTGCACGTCACACAGACGACCGTGCATTTGTAGGAGGATGTTGTAGTTGCTGTTGTTGTGGTTGTGCGCGTGAAGATAATTTAAAAATAAATTATTAATATTCGAATATCATATTTTAATATTCGAATTTCATTTTTATCACTATGATTCGAATATACATTCGAATTTCAAATATTCATTGACAGTCCTAGTATCAATCAAAACTTTTCGATACCGGTACCGATACCGATGCCTTCACTTCGATACCGGTTCCTGAACGATACTTTTTTCGATACCAATTTTATAATATCAGTTCTAAAAAATTTTTAATTACCTTTCACATTACGGTACAAATCTTGAGTTGTATTTTTCTATTCCAACCAGCAGCTTCTCTAAGGCTCAACAGGTAGATCACCCTGGCGTGTGTTACAACTACATTGCAGTCACTTTATTTAGATGAATTTTGCAACCTGAAGATATTACTTAAAACCACTTTCATACATATTTTTTGTAGTTGATATATTAAGGTTTTTAAATACTGCTTCAATCCTGTGAAGAGGTGCCGACTCTGCCCATGATCAGGTGAAACTCTGCGTTTTTATCACAGACGAGAGTGGCAGAAATTCAAACACTGGGCTCGACAGTGTCAGTGACACTCTGGGCCGTAAAGTAAAGTCTTTTTTTTTTTTTACACACCGCAAGTTATGATTCACGTCATGATAACTTCTGTATTTAGGCTATTCAAACTTCCACAGTCCATAGTTCTCTTTGTTTGATATTTCAAAAGAAAGTTGCATCCTTCTATAGGCTACTGTAGGATGAACAGTAGGCAATCTAGGCTACATAAAAAAAACAAAAAAACCTGTGTTCACACCACTTATTCAGTCTGAATTAAATGTAGGCTAAGTTTCAAAACTCACATCACTATATCTTCCTCTGAAAGCCTATTTATGTAATGTCTGTTGTCATTCCATCAGCTAATCTAAACCTATTTTTTTATATATTTATTGCAACAATTGAGTTTAGGAGGCAGGTGTGTGTTGTTAAGGCAGCTGCCTAACTATAATGCACTGGGGAAAACACTGCTGATTTTAATGACTTTGTGTTGTGAGCAGTTCAGTAGCCGGTGAAAACATATTTTGGCCGGTAACATACATACTTTTTACAACAAAAAGTAAACTTTATACCCTGCAGGTAGGCCTATTTAAAAAAACGGTGACGTGGTGGCCGCCGGCCGTGTTGTGATCCTCCAGAACACAGAGATGGTTGGTCCGCCCCTGTTACAGCTGCACTTGCGCCGCAGCATTTTGCGAGGAGAGGCAACGCTGCTCCGATGTCTGTCTACTGCACGTCTGTCCGTCCTGGGTGAGGGACCCCTCCTCTGTTGCTCACCCTGAGCTTTCTCCGATTTTTCCCTGTTAAAAGGGTTTTCCATGGAGTTTTTCCTCAGTGGATGTGAGGGTCTAAGGACAGAGGATGTTGTTATGATGCCATGTGAAGCCCTTTGAGACAAACTGTTTGTAAAAACGGGCTATACAAATAAAATTGCCTTGCCTTGCTCCCTCTATGCGCGTCGCGGAGCCGCACAGAGAGGCAGCCTCTCGGGAATTACGTCAATCGCAACGAAATACCGAAGCATTCTGTGCAAAGCGCCGGTCAATTTAAGCACATGGAAAACAATGAAAGCCGGACGTATTAAAGCAGAAGTAAGCGATCCGGTGGTTTTGGCTAATGCTGCGTTCCAGGCAGGCTTTTGAAACCGTAAATTACAGCTTCAAGTCACAACTTACGACTTTGTAGCGTTCCAGGCAACCCACTCGTGTTTCTCCGACCTGTTTTACCTGTGAAAGTCACTATAACGGCCACTCGTAACTTCCAACCCGTGAAGTCGTACCAGATCGAACTGGTACCACTTCACAGGTCGGAAAAACACGAGTTACGAGTTGCCTTGAACGCACCATAACGTCTTGTCAGCCGATGGAGTTAGCAGCCCCCGCCCTCGTCATGGATCTATTGGTCCTCGTCCCTACGTCGCCACATTCAGGCGCATCCCTTGGCTGCACACACAGAGAGGACTGCCCCTTTATGCCGTTCTCTCTCCTCATTGGATAAAGGTTGTAGGATACAAGGAAAGTTTTCTCCTGGGCTCAGAGCAGAGCAGAGTGACTGACAGACCCGTGTTTCAGACCAAACACTCTATAGAAGTGATTGCTGTCGGAAGATACAACTATTTAAGACTTATATTAACACAAAAATATCACTTACTTCTGCTTTAATGAATTTATATTTAAAAATACACACAAACCCGGACGCCCTGGACAGGACGTAAAAGACATGTGCGGATAAAAGAGGACGTTCACCCTGCATGCTGGGCTCGGAGGGGAACAGTACCAGCATATCATCACTAAATATTGGTGAAATGAAGGAGTTTCTCTGCAGGTAATGCGTTATATAGAGGCTGAGTGTTGGAGGTCTGAAGGCAGCAGCTGTCCAGATGTTGAGTTGTGGTTGCCTCCTCTCACTTCTCCTCCTCCTCATCCCATCAGCTGATGGATGTGGTAACCACGGTGACCTCTGGTGACCTCTGGGTGTGAGCCGTCTCAGTGAGGCGAGAGGTCGTTAAGGTCATCAGGGAGTCGGTGTGACTGTCCGGGGGCAAACAGCAGCACCAACATCTGGACAAACAGACAAATAAACAGATAAATAAAGGACAGATGTGAAAGAGTCACAGAGTCACCTTTAACTGTCGAAAAGGGCACTTCCGTGAGTTTTCATGAGTTTCTGATCGTCATCTATTTCAGTGATCCCATCGTGAAACTAGAGACTTTGAGTTGATGGTGTTTCCAGTGTTGGACTGTAAACATGAAGGTTTTCTATCTGCTGTTGTTTTGGTTTGGGTGTAAAAGACAAAAACTACATGTTCTTGTGGTGTGATAAATTGTATTCATTTCTAACTAAGCATGCAGGAGATTATTATTTCATAGATGAGTCAGAGCCACAGACTCACATCTTTAACTCAGACTTCTGGAGATGAGAGAGGAATAAACATAGAAACAAACTGGTAAAATGTAAAAAAAAGGTTCAACTATCGAAAAGGGCACTTCTGTGAGTTTTCATGAGTTTTTGATCGTCATCTATTTCAGGTCTGTTCGTCGTAGAGTTCTCAAATTCACACATGAGGCGTGTTAGAGCGTCTATTTTCCTAATCAAAAAATGTAAAATTACGTTTTTGACACTCGATGAGTTAATGCTGGAAATACAATATTTCCACTGAAGTGTGCAGCCGTCTCACTGATGCATCTAGTGCAGGCATCACCAAATGGCGGTGATGGTTTGATCCGGCCCCGAGACCAAACTCTAATAAATAAACATTTTCCTGGAGCATTTTTTTTCCGACGGGACAGCGGGCTCAGCTATAGGTCAATACGACAGCTTCACTCAATTGAGCCAATCAGATCATTTGTTTACCCTGCGTGAGTCCGAGAGGGAAAGAGAAAGGAGTGCGTGCGTGCGTGCGTGGGGGCCGTTCAGATGTGGGTCTCTTGCGCGCACAAACCCATCACTTTCATGTGCGCTCACAACCGAAAGTGACGCCGTAGCGGTGTGTATTCGGTGCGACGTGCTTGTTTCCTGCTTCTCAGACCCCCGGTTTTCCCTCGGTCTGTAAACTTTTTCACCATTTGTAAGGAGCAGGAAGCCCGTATGCGGGAAGACGTCGCCGCCGAGATGTAGAATGTGTGTTATAGAAGAGAAACACACATTCAGGACTACTGACTTGTATCACCAGAACAGAACAGATACTGTATATCCTGTGATTTTCAGCCTCCTTCCATATTTAATGGAGGGGGACAATGCAATGACAGTGCAGCTATCAAGATGCTTTTGACACCTTGGCCTCAAAAAAAAAAAGCACAAAACAAACGGGGAAACCCCTTATTTATTCTGTGTTGTTCTCTTTAATTGAAATACAGGCCTTAAATTAATTTGCCTGGGGGCTACTTATATTCATGGTAAAAAAAAAAGCTAGTTGTTTACTATAAGTGCACTATGTTAAATGTTTCCTGTGTTGAAAATTGACAATAGATATGAAAATGCACTTTGTTGATTTTATTTAATTGACATAGGGGTAGGCTATAAGACACCATTTGGACTTTACAAGGTTCGGACCTTTCACTTGGATGAAAGTTTAGTGACTGGACCTCAATGAATTTTAATTGAATACCCCTGATATAGTGCATTCTGGGAAATCTGTGGCGCTCCTGCGTTCGCACTCGACCTCTGAAATCTCTGATCTCTGTGTCTGTCTCTCTGTCCGTCATAAACAGCGAGTAGTTAAACCTGAATGATCTGAGTGCTGTAGAAGGATCAATGAGTGTGTAAATCAGTGGATGTTTAATGAAACAGTCTGATGATCCATCAACTGGACCAGTAGGAGGTGGAGCTCTGAACCGCTGATGGTGGTTGTTATGGCGATGGTGGTGATGGTGATGATGATGGCGGCTCGAGTGTTTCATTTTCTTTTCATCCTCCAAAGCTCCAGTTGAGGTTCCTGCTCTCAGCATCTTCATCACTAATGGATGAGTGGAAATCATCCGTGAACTCAGTGGCCTGGTTCCTGCTCTCTGCCTCTGTGCACTGCATCTTAATACACAACTACACCCATATCTGTGTCTTTATATACAGCTACATCCCTATCTGTATCTTTATCTACACCTCCTTCTGTATCTACATCTTTATATACAACTACACCCCTATCTGTATCTGTATATACAGCTACATCCCTATCTTTATCTACATCTTAATACACAACTAAATCCCTATCTTTATCTCCATCTTTATACACAACTACATCCCTATCTTTATCTACATCTTAACACACAACTACATTCCTATCTGTATCTTTATATACAGCTACATCCCTATCTTTATCTACATCTTTATACACAACTACACCCCTATCTGTATCTTAATACACAACTACATCCCTATCTTTATCTACATCTTTATATACAACTACATCTGTATCTACATCTTTATACACAACTACACCCCTATCTTTATCTACATCTTTATATCCACCACTTTCCGGAGAATGACACCGGGTGTCGCCATGACACTCCATTCCACCGTTACTGTGTTGTTGATAGCATAGACTGGTTGATAGACATCGGCCGTGATGACTTTATTTATAATCATCACGTCATTTTAATGAGAACAATACGGACGAGGTTTTAGCTTTATGTCACATTTTCACGTCACTATATCACCATTGTGACTACTCTGATGTTTATGAAGTCTATAAAATGAATTGTTTTAGATTAGCTAGGCTAACCTTTAGCTGTTAGCCGTTAGCAGTGTCAATAAATAATAACTCAATAAACGGACCATGAAAAATTTTTTTGAACAGCCTGCCGAACGTTCACGACCATTGACGAGTTAACTCGTCAAAACCGTTTTACAGATTATGATAATAGACACTCTGAGGTACCCTGTGTGTGAATATGGTAGTCCTCTGATATGTAAAACTGTTTTAAACTAAAATCAAAACATAATGTTTTTTATAAACTGTGTGATCTTGGTTTTGTTTGAGTAATCGTTCTCCTTGAACGCTGCTCTGGGAACAGCGTGCAGCGCTGTGCGGCTGTCGGCTACAGTGTTGCGACTTTCTCGCTAAATCTGGCGACTTTCCAAACCCTCTTGGCGACAAATCTGGCGAGTTTTTCCGGTGCTGTTACAAACGTTTCTGGTTTGGAGATTCGGACCTGAAAGCCTGTTATCACGGCTGTTCTCACCGTGCAGCGGGGGCTGTGACCGGCCGCTGCTCTCCACGCCGCCACCCCCCCCAGATTTGCCTACAAAAACACTTATTTAGCCGTAGAAATGATTTGGGAGACGCCACACTGCAGAGTACCGGTAAAATGAGCCGATCGCCACTTGACACAAAAGTGCATTTTTCTCTGAAACTAGAGCGGGAGCTCCGTTTTTGGAGAAACCCAGCTCTCTTCTTCTCCTTCGTACTCACGAACGAAAAGGCAGAAAAACTTGAGGAGCACGTTGGAAAGTCTCTTCATCATCATCATCATCATTGTGTCAAATGTCAAAAAGCAGCAGCAGTGAAGTGACTGTGCTCAAGCGTCTGAGTGTCTCTGATGAAAAATAGATTTCTGCTGCTGCACTTTCCAATCTGCCCCCCCTAAAACCAGAGATGTCTGCAGCAGGCCGAGCAGTGTAATCCCTCTGTGGACATGACGATTACCCCCAGTCCATAATCCCCCCCCCCCGCTCCACCCCCTCCACCGGAGTCAGAGCGCCGTGCGTCACTTTCTGCTCCTCTTCCTGTTCTTTGGGTTCAGCTGAGGCAGATGGCGTCGCTCAGTCTCTCCAGTTTCATAAACCAGCGTTCACTTTTCACTTTTCACTTCTCAAACGCTGCTGGTTCCACACAGAGGTCAAAGGTCAAAACTGAAGCTGAAATCAGCTGCGTACGGATCAGCTGGTGTATTGATTTCTTCTTCTACTGCCTCTTCTTTTTCTTCATCAACTCCTTCTTCAACTCCTTCTTCAACTTCTTCTTCAACTCCTTCTTCAACTTCAACTTCTTCTTCAACTTCTTCAACAACTTCTTCTTTAACTCCTTCTTCAACTTCTTCTTCAACTCCTTCTTCAACTTCTTCAACTCCTTCTTCAACTTCTTCAACTTCTTCAACTCCTTCTTCAACTTCAACTTCTTCAACTTCTTCAACAACTTCTTCTTCAACTCCTTCTTCAACTTCTTCTTCAACTCCTTCTTCAACTCCTTCTTCAACTTCTTCAACTCCTTCTTCAACTTCTTCAACAACTCCTGAAATCAGCTGCGTACGGATCAGCTGGTGTATTGATTTCTTCTTCTACTGCCTCTTCTTTTTCTTCATCAACTCCTTCTTCAACTCCTTCTTCAACTTCTTCTTCAACTCCTTCTTCAACTTCAACTTCTTCTTCAACTTCTTCAACAACTTCTTCTTTAACTCCTTCTTCAACTTCTTCTTCAACTCCTTCTTCAACTTCTTCAACTCCTTCTTCAACTTCTTCAACTTCTTCAACTCCTTCTTCAACTTCAACTTCTTCAACTTCTTCAACAACTTCTTCTTCAACTCCTTCTTCAACTCCTTCTTCAACTTCTTCAACTCCTTCTTCAACTTCTTCAACAACTCCTTCTTCAACTTCTTCAACTCCTTCTTCAACTTCTTCAACAACTCCTTCTTCAACTTCTTCAACTCCTTCTTCAACTTCTTCAACTCCTTCTTCAACTCCTTCTTCAACTTCTTCTTCAACTTCTTCAACTCCTTCTTCAACTTCTTCAACTCCTTCTTCAACTTCTTCTTCAACTTCTTCAACTCCTTCTTCAACTACTTCACAACTTCTTCTTCAACTCCTTCTTCAACTACTTCAACTCCTTCTTCAACTTCTTCAACTCCTTCTTCAACTCCTTCTTCAACTTCTTCTTCAACTTCTTCAACTCCTTCTTCAACTTCTTCAACTCCTTCTTCAACTTCTTCAACTCCTTCTTCAACTTCTTCAACTCCTTCTTCAACTCCTTCTTCAACTTCTTCTTCAACTTCTTCAACTCCTTCTTCAACTTCTTCAACTCCTTCTTCAACTTCTTCTTCAACTTCTTCAACTCCTTCTTCAACTACTTCACAACTTCTTCTTCAACTCCTTCTTCAACTACTTCAACTCCTTCTTCAACTTCTTCAACTCCTTCTTCAACTCCTTCTTCAACTTCTTCTTCAACTTCTTCAACTCCTTCTTCAACTTCTTCAACTCCTTCTTCAACTTCTTCAACTCCTTCTTCAACTTCTTCACAACTTCTTCTTCAACTCCTTCTTCAACTACTTCAACTCCTTCTTCAACTTCTTCAACTCCTTCTTCAACTTCTTCTTCAACTTCTTCAACTCCTTCTTCAACTTCTTCAACTCCTTCTTCAACTTCTTCTTCAACTTCTTCAACTCCTTCTTCAACGTCTTCAACTCCTTCTTCAACTTCTTCTTCAACTTCTTCAACTCCTTCTTCAACTTCTTCAACTCCTTCTTCAACTTCTTCAACTCCTTCTTCAACTTCTTCACAACTTCTTCTTCAACTCCTTCTTCAACTACTTCAACTCCTTCTTCAACTTCTTCAACTCCTTCTTCAACTTCTTCTTCAACTTCTTCAACTCCTTCTTCAACTTCTTCAACTCCTTCTTCAACTTCTTCTTCAACTTCTTCAACTCCTTCTTCAACTTCTTCTTCAACTTCTTCAACTCCTTCTTCAACTTCTTCACAACTTCTTCTTCAACTCCTTCTTCAACTACTTCAACTCCTTCTTCAACTCCTTCTTCAACTTCTTCTTCAACTTCTTCAACTCCTTCTTCAACTTCTTCACAACTCCTTCTTCAACTCCTTCTTCAACTACTTCAACTCCTTCTTCAACTTCTTCTTCATCTTCTTCAACTCCTTCTTCAACTTCTTCACAACTCCTTCTTCAACTCCTTCTTCTTCTTCAACTCCTTCTTCCACTTCTTCAACAACTCCTTCTTCTTCAACTTCTTCAACTCCTTCTTCAACTTCTTCACAACTCCTTCTTCAACTTCTTCACAACTCCTTCTTCAACTTCTTCACAACTCCTTCTTCAACTCCTTCTTCAACTTCTTCAACAACTCCTTCTTCAACTTCTTCAACTCCTTCTTCAACTCCTTCTTCTTCAATTCCTTCACAACTCCTTCTTCAACTCCTTCTTCTTCAACTCCTTCTTCAACTTCTTCAACAACTCCTTCTTCAACTTCTTCAACTCCTTCTTCAACTCCTTCTTCTTCAACTTCTTCTTCAACTTCTTCTTCAACTCCTTCTTCTTCAACTTCTTCTTCAACTTCTTCTTCAACTCCTTCTTCAACTCCTTCTTCTTCAACTTCTTCTTCAACTCCTTCTTCAACTCCTTCTTCAACTCATTCTTCTTCAACTTCTTCAACTCCTTCTTCTTCAACTTCTTCAACTCCTTCAACTTCTTCAACTCCTTCAACTTCTTCAACTCCTTCTTCTTCAACTCCTTCAACTCCTTCAACTTCTTCAACTCCTTATTCTTCAACTTCTTCTCCTTCTCCTTCTTCTGCTCGTGGAGTCGACCAGTAAAAACTCAGAACTGCAGGTTGATTGACGTGAAAACAAAGCCCCGCCCCCTTTTCCATGATCTGTCAGCCTTAGTCGTCACTACAACTACTAAAGATACCGTGATTATTTCTCTGACAATAATCGTACCAAAAAAAATCTATTATCGTGACATTCCTAGGTGACCGTCTACAATCGTTTATTGTCCACCGGTGATAAAAAAAAGGTTGGGAACCGCTGCTCTTATGATGAGAAACTGTGCGTGTGGTTGTAGAGTTTGTTAGAGAAGCAGAGAGGAGTTTAAACTGTAGCAGCAGCAGCAGCTCGTCTGTCTCGGTCGTCCCCCAGAGGACGAACAACCCTGATCAGTTTGGCGACGTGGCGGTGACGGAGAGCCGGTTTGGGCCGATGCAGGTCAGCAGCAGCAGCAGGGTCTGTAATCTGCAGCCCCCTGAGGACGAAGCCGGTCTGTGGCTGGACACAGAGTTAATGAAGCCGTCATCAGAAAGAAAAAAAAACAAAAAAAAAGCTGAGATGAGTTTGGACGCGATGAGGGAACTTGGTATTTTTAGCTCTGACGTCGGCTCCTGTGCTATGTTGATATTTGGAGCTATTTTCAGTCATCAAAGGGTTTTTACATAACAGCTGATGATGGTATCAGTGAAGATCACATCTGTGTTTGTGGCCTCTGTTTTTTGGGTGTTTTTTTTTCACCAACAGCCTCTGAGTGAAGTTCAGAGCGAGTCCTTGAACTGCTCACGGTCCAGACGACGCTTTGACCTGACCTGAGCCGTCGACGCTGTTTAATAATGTGCACAGATGAGATTACAGAGTCCACGTGGCCCTGCTGTGCCCCCACCGAGGGCTTTTATTGTGAAAGGGCCCAGCTGGAGGAAGTCGAGCTTTTTACGTTTTAAAACCGATGTTATTGGTCACGACCAGTGTCGGGCTACAAGTTACTCTACATGAAATGAAGCTTCACTACACTGAAGCTGCCCACCAGAGAAATGTAGCAAGCTACGCTACAATAAAATGACAGAAGTAGCTTAGCTACATCAAAGCTTTTTTTTTTTTTGCTTTTTTTTTACATCAAACCAACTTAATTCCAAGTAGGGGTGCACCGAATGGCATTTTTTTGGCCGAAGCCGAATACCGAATAAAATCAAAACGCTTAGCCGAATAACCGAATTATACCGAATACCGAAAGTGGTTTTAAAGTTTTTTATTTTTTTATTTTTTTAACTCATTGAGTGCCGCGCTCCTTTCCAAAGTTTTAGTCAAGTGTACCGGCAAATTAGACCATATTTGACTTTTTATTTTATAGCCATAGTGTATTCTATATTATTGCCACCAACACATACTGTAGCTCATTTGAAAGGTTTAACTTTATCCTTCAAATGGCCACAAACCGTTTGTTTCTACGTGCCTCCGTTCCTGAGAAAAGTCAAGCTAAACATGGCTGGGTTTCACCAAAATCCCTCCTTTTTTTCTAGAAAAGGAGATAGAGCGTCTTTTATGAAAGGTGCGCTGTTTGTGTCTGTCGCTCTTCAGACACTCGCATTTCTGGATCAAAGGGCTCGTATAAGATAAATATACACAACAATTGTTGTTCTATTCACAAAACCACCATCGGGGGCGGGGGGGGCGCCACTAAACAGCAATAACACAGACGCACCGTGCCGTGTCACAGCCTCTCGCCGCGGAACGTGAGGCTCTGCCGGCCACAGCGGCTCGCGAACACCGGTCCCGCCGGTGGTCGCGGTCCTTCTGGGGTACGGGTCGGTGGTGCCGGTCTGCTTTGGTCCAGAGACCATCAGATTTTACCGCGGGAGGACTTTGGGGAGGACACGGTGTTGCTCCAGATGAAGACCGGGCGGGACAGTGGGCTGAGAGCTTCCTGGTTCAGCTCCCAGCTGCTGCAGCCTCGCGGGTGAGAGCGGAGCAGCTGCTGCATCCACATGCAGAACTCCGTTTGCAGAAGCTGAGTTATGATAAAAAAACTTCCAGATCATGAGCTGTCATGTGACTTTGATCGTCATCTATTTCAGTTCTCCTCGTCGTAGAGTCCCCAAATTTACATATAATGTGTATTAAAGTGTCTATTTTCATAATTTAAAAAAAAAGCAAAAAACGAAAAATTTCGTTTTTGGCACTCAACGCATGGGAACGAAAAACGAGAAATTACGTGGTTGGCACTCAATGAGTTAATAGGGCCTATTGGATAAATAAAATATTTTTTTAAACTTAATTTTCAAAGAAAGTAAAGGTTTATTGACTATTCTGACAGTTTTTGAATATTCCAGTTGCCGTTGCTCATCAAAAAAGCACAAGAAGTTAAATAAAGTTTTTAATTTATATCGGCCCATTGTGAGTGCTGAAAGATCTATGCAAGTACATTCCAAAAAAACCCAAGTGTCTTTTAAAACAGTGGTTCCTAACCTTTCTTGGTCAGATTTTTTTTAATTCATCAATTAGGCTACTAGACATTTCAGGCGACCTCATTTGAATTTCAGGCGACCCCACGTGGGGTCCAATGAGAAGCCAGGAAGCTGTTTGTGATGCTTGTGATTGGTCCCCGTCACTCTGTAAACAAAGATGGCCGTCACCTCTGTGGCTCCGCCCACCTGCAGCCTCAGACAGGTAGATGTGTGGTCATGATGTCACTTCCTGTGACAAAAAAACCACAGATGAATGAGAAAATGGATTCAAGAATAGATAAGTAAAAAAAAATATATTCATGTTGGTTTCATGTCATTTGAAATTAAATTTGAACCATTTTAACAAAGTCAGACTGAACGCCCTGAAAATGTCAAATGGTGTAACCACAAAAGAATGATATATAATAAATATTTTATCCCCTATAGTGGGTTTAAGTGTACTATACTAATATACCTTCTTCTGAAAACATTAAATAAAAATAGATTTTTTTTTTTTTGCTGCTTGTTTTCAAAAAACAATTTAAATTTTTATTTCAAATTTGAATTAATTTGGCAATGCTTAGCAGGATTTATCCCAAAAATACCACTTTTTTTTCCTAAATAATGTGACAAATTATGTCAAATTTGTTAAGAAACATAGCGTTGCATTGTAAAGGTGAATTACACCTATTCCACATTTGAGTCCAGATTTATTTTCCTGTATATAATCAGATTTTCATACTGGTTACAGCACCTGACTCTGGGTTGCTGATGTCATTGACCCATATTTCACTTCATGCTACCACATCTTTTATTCACTCACTCCATCTCTCTTTATTCTAACTCTCCTTCACTCAGTTGTTCATGTTTATAATATATATCCACACATCTTCTCATCCTCCAACAGATTTATTCTTCGTTTTATTGACACTCCTGTGACTCCGTAGCTTTCGTTACGCCTACCCTGTTACAACTCAAGTTAATTAAAACATTTTAAAATGTACAATTTGTTATTTATTAATAAAAGAAATAAGCAATCACAAAAGAGTGAAAAGAGAGAAGCTGCTTGATTTGATTTCCCTTTCTTCTTCCTTTCCTTTCCTTTCCTTTCATTTCCCTTCCCTTCCTCCTTCTTCTCCTTTCCCTTCTTCCTCCCCTACTTCCTTCCTCCTCAAAAAATTTGGAAAAAAAGAAAAGAAAAAGACAATCAAACATACAGAACAAAACAAAACAAAAATAGCAGCAGCATAGCACGTGTCACCACTCATTACTCTAACTTATATAAATTAATCATCCTGTTTTTAAAGGGATAGTAGCATTTTTTAAAAAGTGGTGTTGTATGATCTCCAAATAGCCCCTAAGTACTTTAATTGCAGTAGAAGACTCTCTGCACTCCTCCCGTTAGCAACGCCAGCCCATAATAGCCCTGCCCAGAGATTTACAACATACAGTGTTGTGAACAGACCCAAAGAAACGGCCTATTTTCACGGCCTAAAAGAGGTTTTACCTGAAAATAAAAATACACAGTTCCATTGTTCGCTATAATATAATATTTTCCAGCCCCTCAAAGTGCAGGAAAAACACAGTTTTTATTTGGACCTAACCAACTGCTGATCGGCGGGCGCTAACCCTGGGCGGAGGGATACGTGAGTTGGTTAGGTCCAAATAAAAACTGCATTTTTCCTGCACTTTGAAGGGCTGGAAAAAATTATATTATAGCGAACAATGGAACTGTGTATTTTTATTTTCGGGTAAAACCTCTTTTAGGCCGTGAAAATAGGCCGTTTCTTTGGGTCTGTTCACAACACTGTATGTTGTAAATCTCTGGGCAGGGCTATTATGGGCTGGCGTTGCTAACGGGAGGAGTGCAGAGAGTCTTCTACTGCAATTAAAGTACTTAGGGGCTATTTGGAGATCATACAACCACACTTTAAAAAAAATGCTACTATCCCTTTAAGTACTTTTTTAACAGTACTGTTAGTCACTGTTGGTGATGTGTAAACCAGCTGGTAGTCGGTGGGTGGCCGTCGGTCCACCGGTCCGTCCGTCTGTCCGTCCTCGGGAGCTGCTGAAGTGCTGAGCTGATGGTTTATGGGTAATAAACATCTGCGGCAGCGGCAGCGGCGGCGGCAGCGGGGGCAGCTGACCGCCACCGCCGCCCGCCGAGCCAAAGAAAGCCCCGGTTATTTTAGATCTCCGCTCTCCTGCTAAAATAAGACGGCATGTTGGACGTGTCCGCCGGCGGGAGGCTTTTTATAACGTCAAGACTGTTCCTTAAAGGGATAGTTCACCCAAAATTCAAATTTCCCTCATTATCTCCTCCCCCTCATGTGGACTAAGGGCTGGGAGAAGTTTCAGAGTCCTCCGTGTCTTCTCTGAGTTACAGGGGGTCTCGGCGTAGCAGTGCATGTCCATATAACGGTTGCAAATGGATACCAACTGTCTTCGTAACAAAAAGACACACCAAAAAACATCCAAATACCTCCATGCTGCTCGTATGTAATGTCCGTCTTGTATTGAAGCCCCGAAATGAGAAATTGTTCTGAAAAAAATTAAATAAGTCTATATTTCCAAGTTGTTTGTAGCGGAAGCTCCCAGTGCCTCAGTTCACTGCTCTTCCTGTGTCGGTGCAAAGACATGGACGGACCTTAATTTCTTAAAATTAAATGAAAACAAAACAGAAATTGTTCTATTTGGTCACCCTGACCTGGTCCAGGTCCTTGCCAGTTCCCTTGCATGCTTTTATTTCATCGCGCTTAGACAACTGTAACTCCCTGTATGTCGGCATCGGTCAATCTGAATTAAACCGTCTGCAGCTTGTGCAGAACGCAGCAGCCCGGCTCCTAACTGGGACAAAGAAACGCGAGCATATAACATTTATTATTTGTTCGTATGTCATACTGCTTTGCTTGTATTGCTACCGTTGCTGACTATTTTATCCTGCAAAGCACTTTGGCTGGCCTTCAGCCTTTAAATGTGCTATATAAATAAAGTTGGCATTGACATTGACATTGACATTGACAACCATTATATGGACAAATACTGCTATGCTGAAACTTCTCCCAGCCCTTAGTCCACATGAGGGTGAGTAGATAATGAGTGAAATTTAAATTTTGGGTGAACTATCCCTTTAAAGCAGAGGGAGGAGGGACGGGCTCATAACAACATCAATCAGACCAGCGATCAATCACAGCGAAGGGAAACCTGATGTGCACACGGCGGTCGTCCTGGGCGACCTCGTGGGTCTCTGGTGGTTTTAATAAAGACGTATTGTCCTCACGCGTACGAGGACGTGTCGCTGCTCCAACGCTGATTCACTTATCCCATTTTCTGGGGAATGTTTCCCACTTATTCCTGTTTTTCCCGCTGCAGCACTTTTCTCTTTTCTCTCCTCCTCCTCCAGTTCCTCCGTCGCTTCGAGTCGAGTTCAGTTCAGACCGGTTTGAACTTTTTACAGGCAACTGGTTAAATTTTTTACTGTTGTTTAAAAATAAACGGCTGCAGCCCCGAGTTCAGACTGAAGGAAGAGAAACCGCAGTCTCCAGTCACACAGCTCAACATGGTGCTTTGTTTAATGTGTTCATAATTACAGGTGCATCTCAGTGGATTAGAATATCATGGAAAAGTTTATTTATGTCAGTAATTCAATTCACAAAGTGAAACTAACACATTATATACATCCATTCACACAGAATGAAACATTTCACGTCTTCATTTATTTAATTTCTTTGGATCATAATGATTATGACTCACATTTTAATGAATTGAATGATCTCAAAACATTTGAATATTACAAAAGACCAATTAAAAAAAAAAAAAAAAAGAATTTTTAACACAGAAATGTTGGCCTTGGTGAAAAGTATATCCATCTATATGAAATCAATAATTGGTTGGGGCTGTTTTTCTTAAACTGCTGTAAATGGACTTTTCCATGATAGTCTTTAAAAAAAAGAAAAAAAATGATTGCCTTTTAATTATTTATTTTTTGTGTGTTTTTTTTTTTATATCTTTTATTGTGCAATACAAAAGACAAACATCAAGACATGACAGAACTAGACAGGAAGGACCTAACACTGCAACACAGCAGTCCCCCTTTTCCTTCATTTCCCTTCCCTTCACTTTTCCATAATACCGTAGATGACCAAATAGTCGCCCGCGTGCAAATACGCGCCTGTGCTCTAATAGCCGCCGGGGTCCGACCTCATTTGGCAGAATAAACGGCGGTTCAATTAAACGCCCGGGCGATTAAGTGTTTACCATGGTCTTGCACAGAAAACAAAAGTTGTTTTTTTAACAGCGCTTCACCGGCTCTCACCTCTGTCAGTCAGCCCCTCCTCTCTCTCTCTCTCCCGCATGCAGGCGCACACACAGACACACAAACACAGGCGCGCTAGACTGAGGGATATAGGGATATGGATAAATGCGCTAATGTGCAGTGTTGAAATTACCGCGATCGACCCCCCCTTCCGCTATCATTCATAACACTGCTCTGATCAGCTCCCTGTGTCGCGGTAACACAGACAAACTGTCTTTTTATTTATTGTCTGATGTCAATAAAGATGCGTCGGGGAAAAAAGTAGTTTTGTTCCAGTGTTCCTATGGTGAAATCCTTGTTCTGTGCATGATGGTCTGGTGCTGCTCATTGCAAAAATAAATTGTAGCCTGTTGCAAATACGCGCCTGGTTCTTATAAATGCCTGGGGTCCAAGTCGATTTAGCATATTAAACGCCCGGGCTAATAAATGGTCATCTACGGTATTCTGATTTATGGAGATAAAGTAAAGTAAAATATGCCTTTATTTATCCCACAGTAAAGGGGAAATTCACAGGGTTACAGCAGCAGTACATACATACAAACACATTCACACATGCCGTGCACACTATGGTGGACTGGTAAAAAATATAAATATAGGACAAACAAGATACAGGCAGATGCTAAGATATTAAAAAGAGATATAAAAAATATATAGATATACAGTAAATATACAGTGCAGTTGTTGGTAGGGGGGTTATTGCACATAGAAACGGGGCTATCCACCACTTTCTGGAGAACGACGCTGGGTGTCGCCATGACACTCCATTCCACCGTTACTGTATTGTTGATAGCATCGACTGGTTGATAGACATCGGTCATGATGACTTTATTTATAATCATCACGTCATTTTAATGAGAACAATACGGACGAGGTTTTAGCTTTATGTCACATTTTCACCTATATCACCGTTGTGACTACTCTGATGTCAATAAACAATAACTCAATAAACGGCCCATGAAAAAAATATTTTTTCCAGCGGATATCCTAGTTCCAACATGACTGAGCTAACTGGAGTAGTTTCATGTCGTGTCCGACAACAGGAGGGTTTTAATAGCTGACGTCCTGCTGTTAGCTTAGCTGCTGCTGTTAGCTACGATAACCATGACTAATTACAAAAACGTGCACACAGAGATAGTAATGTTTGTTCAATAATTTGTTCTATTCTAGACTTAACAAACATCAGATTTAGTCAAAACGGTTTTGGCAGCCCGGAGCCCCCACATTTGGTACCTACACCGGTGGCTAACGCTACCAGCTAGCCGCTCGCTAGAATGCTACTAAAACCCACTTCCGTTGTGGTGAGACGCAATGGATCATGGGAAAATAAAGTGGTGGATAACATGTGCTGTTGTCTGGATGCACCTGTATTTATATTACCTGTAGGAAGCTTTCATCCAGACCGCCACGGTGGACCAGCAGTTTAGTTTAGTTTTCCGTCAGAAATCGGAGCTCGACTTTCACTTTCTCTTTCTCTTTCTTCTCTTTGCTTTGTCGTCAGATATCCAGGAATTTTACGAAGTGACCTTATTGGACAGTCAGAGATGGGTGGAGTCTTCCAAGGGGCCGGCGGACCCCGTGACGCCCATCAACCTGTGGGACTTCTCCAGCCTTCAAAGCACAACGGTGACCTCGGACACTCTGCCCAGCCTTAGCACCAGCATCGAGGTAAGGAAACCCGCCCCCCCCCGCCGTTTGGTTTAACTACGCTGACGTCTGTCTCCGAGGACGACGGTCGGTCAAACAGGTGTTCACTTCACTTCACAGTGACAGTGACAGGTGCTGAAGTTGAACTGACCTCTGATCAGAAACTCTGGTCACCAGTAGGGATGTCACGATTACTTGTTTTCACAATTAATCGTGGTATTAAAACGCCACAATTAATTGATCGTAAAGATTCCTAAATACCGTCACTTTCACAAAAATTTGATGTTGGAACCTTATTTGCAGATGTGCTGCAAAATAAAGGTAAATGCTCAGATACTGGTCCATTTAAAGGGATAGTAGCATTTTTTTAAAGTGGGGTTGTATGATCTACAAATAGCCCCTAAGTACTTTAATTGCAGTAGAAGACTCTCTGCACTCCTCCCGTTAGCAACGCCAGCCCATAATAGCCCTGCCCAGAGATTTACAACATACAGTGTTGTGAATGGACCCAAAGAAACTGCCTATTTTCGAGGCCTAAAAGAGGTTTTACCTGGAAAAAAAAAAAATGTCCATTCACAACACTGTATGTTGTAAATCTCTGGGCAGGGCTATTATGGGCTGGCGTTGCTAACGGGAGGAGTGCAGAGAGTCTTCTACTGCAATTAAAGTACTTAGGGGCTATTTGTAGATCATACAACCCCACTTTAAAAAAATACTACTATCCCTTTAACTAACGTAACATTGAATTGGTAGGAATTTAAATGTAAGCGTGTCATTTTTAATTAAAAAAAAAAGCAAAACAAAACAAAAAACGATTCAAATAAACGCAAACATTTGGTATAGATAAGAATTTATGACCTGAATATTTCAAACACTTCCCCTGGAGGATAAATCATTGGTCATATATTAATAGGTACTTGAAATATTTTATGTAAACAATGAGTAATGTAGTTACATTTTGACTATATTTTATTTTATTTTACACATTCATAGTGTTGTGCAATTAATTAGTGTGTTTTACGCCGACATAATAATTGTGATAATCGTAACACCGTGATTATTTCTCTGACAATAATCGTACCAAGAAAATGTATAATGGTGACATCCCTAGTCACCTGTTGAGCTGAGTGTCCAGGTGAATGATGGAGAGAACAGGAGAGGACAGGGAGGTGAAGAAAGGAAGAAGAAGAAGGAGAAGGAGGGTTCATGACAGGAAACACAGGTGCGACTCACCTGCAGCTGTTTCCTGTCAGACCAGACTTTCACAGTAAAAGTCTGAGGCCGGCTGCTCGTTTCTTGTTTCTTTGTTTCTTTGTGTTTCGGTCTGACTGTGTTGTTGTCGTGTCATTTGTTCCACTCTGTGTGTGTGTGTCCTGCTGCTTTTCTGTGTTTCATCTGGACGGTGCGTTCACAGACAGTGGGACTCGAGGATTGTCGAGTTTACAGAAAAAACAGGGGGGAGCTGCATGCTAACGAGCTAACGAGCGCTGTAGCGTACAGGACAGGGCTACGTACCTCAAGCTGTGTAGCGTCGCCAGTGAATTTCCACGATACTCGATACTCAATCGATACTGGGTAACAGCAATGAGTTTTTAGCATAAAATCAGCCATTGTGTGAAATCCAGCCAAATAGCATCTATACTAATAGCTGGAGCACACGGAGCACATTCATTTTGAGAGTGACCGTCCCTGACATAGCTACAATATCATTCAATTTCAGGAAAAATAAATTACAGAATTTAATTTTGGTCTTAACCTGACTTTCAAAAGACCCAAATGATGTCACTTCCAGCAGAACTTTTAGAGTGTAGAATGTGTTTGGGTAAAACAGCACTGAGTGAAAACCTGGGGACGGGACTAAAATGTGAATTTTAACCAAAATATAATTAAGTTTTAATTTAAAAAATGTTATATAAGTGTAGATATAATATAAAGTCACACTAATATGCAAAAAAAAAGAGATTTTAGAAGGATTTTGTTCATTATGCATTGTGGTAAACTATAGCGTTTGGCTCTGGGGACATGCAACAAAGGCTATGTTTCAGTGCTTTGAAAGCCTTTTTATAGTAATTAAAAATTATAAATGTTTAATTTCTACAGTGATTCATGTGTATGGTGCTTTGTTCATTAATTAAATGCACTTTATATTATATTATTACATGTTTTTATACATTTAATATGCTGGGGACTGCAGAAATGGCACTCTTTTGGTGGACTCGCCATAATAATAATAGTGTCTAAGCTCCGCTGTGTTTCAACAACTTCTCAACCTGCACTGAGTTTAAAAAGCAGCAGAAACATGAAGTCAGAACAGAGTTAAAATGGTAAATATGACTCAACAGGAAGTCATTACTGAGTCCTTCAAGCAGTCCAACAACACAACTTTGGTTTTCATTAATTCACTTTCAGGCTGTTTTTTTTTTTTTTTTTCTCCCAGATGTGAAAATGAAGCATTGTTTCTAGGGCTAACCCAAAAAATTCGAAGCTTCGTTCGTTGCCATGGTATGAAAGTCCGTGATCGATTTTTTTTCCCCCCTCCTTTTTCCCTTTTTGACACCGGTTCTCATCGGCAATTGTAACATTAAGATGAGTTGGCTACTTGGCGTCCTGGAAACCTGCCTGATTTTGGAGATATGCAGTGTTTGTTTGTCATTACTTTCATTATTTCCGCTCGCGCAATCTACCCTGAGTGGAGAGAGGCTTCACTCTGCAGAATCGCATCAGAACAGCACAGTGAAGTCGCCTGGCGGAGAGCAAAGTCTCCAGACTGATGCGCATTTCAAGCTGCGCGGAGACACTGCACACATTTGATTTTAAAACAGCTGCAGCACATTTCACACATGCGAAAATGCGTAAAAAGTAAAAGAAAAAAAGAGAACTTGTCAAGGGATTTTTTTTCAGTTTGTTTGTTTGTTTGTTGAGTTTTTATTGCAAAGCAGCGGACTTTTTATTATTATTAGCCCATGTCAAGTTGCCAGCACGCCGCGTTATTATGAAATGAGCCAGTCCAAGTTGTGTTTTATGTTTGCAAATTATTGTATCTGAGAATAGGCCTTCAGCTGCTTTATGTTCTTTATGTCGGCTATGAGCGCAGGCTTGTGCAATATTTATTTTAGAATTTACGTGGTCATTTGACGGCATTAACAGTAAATTACGTCCGCCATGAATAGATTTTTCGACCAGCGCAACATTGTTCCGTTCAGTCACCTCCGCATAGCGCTCTTTCTCCGTCGTCGACTCACACAGAGCAGCGTGCATGCATGACAGTCGTGCCCGGTAAAACAAAACTCATGCGGTCAACCCCCCCCCCGCCGCCAAAGTGTCCTTGCAATAAACCTGTGGGAAACACTGACCTGGCTGCATATCATTTATCATTATAAGCTCAATAAATTCAGATCATATTTGACCGGAATTTCAAACATTTGTCCGGTAAATTGCCGAACCTGCCGGTCACGTTGTCCGGTGACATTTTTTTCTAGCGGAAACGCTGGTTGTTGCCTCTTTTTACCGACTGCTCCACTCTCCCTTTGATGTAACTGCTGTTATTGGTGCGTTGCGGCCAGAGAATTGTGGCATTTGTAGTTTTTGAACGATCACAGGTTGTGATCTTTACTCGCACACTGTGCACCTTAATAATTTCTCCGAAACAAAGCTGATATCGACGTATTAGTTTGTGGTTTGGCATCGACTTGGCACCGAAGTATGGGCTGAATCTGGCTGATGCAGGACGAGCTGTGGGTCTCTGTCCCGTACCGACCTCGTCCTCAGGAGTGAGCGTGTTACTGTGGTTACAAGCTCCTTTCAGCTCGGTGTAATCCTGTGTTTCCACTGCGGTTTACAGGATGAGACAGAAATCCATAAGATGTCATCATCATTTCCTCTCCCGCTGAGAGAGATTGAGCTTCAGAGCTGATATGAAGTGGATTTATTCATTTATTTACACATTTACATGATTCTCTTAGCTTAGCTTAGCGTTAGCAGCACAAACAGGAAGAAGCTGTTTATGTGAGAGCGGTCTTGACATTCCTGCTCGGCTCGTATCAACATCAACATCGTCCACTTCTGCTAATGATTTAATCACTTCCTGTTCCTCAAACACTCTTGAGTTTGTCTTTTCCTCCTGCAGAAAAGAAAACACATCTGTAAATAAACATCTGTTCTCCTCCCAGAGCAGCTGTCTGCATGTTTTTTGGGGGAAAAACGTTGATGAAAACCCAAATGTTTAAGAGTTTGTTCACTCAGAAACTGCTGATGTCAGCATGAGGTCATCAAACAGCTGAGCGGTTTTTGTTGCTGTTGTTTAATGTGAAGCCGAGTCTGATTCACCTCATCATGTCCTGGATTGCCTCATTTCAAGTGTGTGTGTGTGTGTGTGTGTGTTTTCTTCTTTTAACGGAGCTATGCTGACAGTTTCCTTTAGCCGAGAGACAGAGAAATGTTGTACTGCTCCTTTAAAAGTCAGTTTTGTTTTGTTTTTGCTTGAACAGCAGCTTGTTTTTTGTTTTTTGTTTTTTGTTTTTTTGTCGACTTCTTCAAGTTCTGAGAAAGGTTCACACCGGTCCGACGTGACGTGACGTCCTGGGGGGTCAGGGATCTGCTCAGCTGTGTGTTGTGTAGAGTCAGAACCAGAACCTCCGGGTCCGGTTCAGACCGCGTGTTAGAACTCTGGAGTCGGTGGTTTTTACAGCTGCTGTGTTTGCTCACGGGTCGAACCTCTGGTCCAGTCAGGTCCAGTCAGGTCCAGTCAGGTCCAGTCAGGTCCAGTCAGGTCAAGTCTGAACCTCCTTAGGTCCAGTCAGGTCCAGTCTGATCCTCTTTTGGTCCAGTCAGGTCCAGTCAGGTCCAGTCTGAACCTCTTTAGGGTCAGTCAGGTCCAGTCTGAACCTCTTTAGGTCCAGTCAGATCCAGTCTGAACCTCCTCAGGTCCAGTCAGGTCCAGTCAGGTCCAGTCAGGTCCAGTCTGAACCTCTTTAGGGTCAGTCAGGTCCAGTCTGAACCTCTTTAGGTCCAGTCAGATCCAGTCTGAACCTCCTCAGGTCCAGTCTGAACCTCTTTAGGGCCAGTCAGGTCCAGTCAGGTCCAGTCTGAACCTCCTCAGGTCCAGTCAGGTCCAGTCTGAACCTCTTTAGGGCCAGTCAGGTCCAGTCTGAACCTCTTTAGGTCCAGTCAGATCCAGTCTGAACCTCCTCAGGTCCAGTCAGGTCCAGTCTGAACCTCTTTAGGGCCAGTCAGGTCCAGTCTGAACCTCTTTAGGTCCAGTCAGATCCAGTCTGAACCTCCTCAGGTCCAGTCAGGTCCAGTCAGGTCCAGTCTGAACCTCTTTAGGTCCAGTCAGGTCCAGTCTGAACCTCTTTAGGTCCAGTCAGATCCAGTCTGAACCTCCTCAGGTCCAGTCAGGTCCAGTCTGAACCTCTTTAGGGCCAGTCAGGTCCAGTCTGAACCTCTTCAGGTCCATTCAGGTCCAGTCTGAACCTCTTTAGGTCCAGTCAGATCCAGTCTGAACCTCCTCAGGTCCAGTCAGGTCCAGTCTGAACCTCTTTAGGTCCAGTCAGGTCCAGTCAGGTCCAGTCTGAACCTCTTTAGGGCCAATCAGGTCCAGTCTGAACCTCTTTAGGTCCAGTCAGATCCAGTCTGAACCTCCTCAGGTCCAGTCAGGTCCAGTCAGGTCCAGTCTGAACCTCTTTAGGTCCAGTCAGGTCCAGTCAGGTCCAGTCTGAACCTCTTTAGGTCCAGTCAGGTCCAGTCTGAACCTCCTCAGGTCCAGTCAGGTCCAGTCTGAACCTCCTCAGGTCCAGTCAGGTCCAGTCTGAACCTCTTTAGGTCCAGTCAGATCCAGTCTGAACCTCCTCAGGTCCAGTCAGGTCCAGTCTGAACCTCTTTAGGGCCAGTCAGGTCCAGTCAGGTCCAGTCTGAACCTCTTCAGGTCCATTCAGGTCCAGTCTGAACCTCTTTAGGTCCAGTCAGATCCAGTCTGAACCTCCTCAGGTCCAGTCAGGTCCAGTCTGAACCTCTTTAGGTCCAGTCAGGTCCAGTCTGAACCTCCTCAGGTCCAGTCTGAACCTCCTTAGGTCCAGTCAGGTCCAGTCTGAACCTCCTCAGGTCCAGTCTGAACCTCTTTAGGTCCAGTCAGGTCCAGTCTGAACCTCCTCAGGTCCAGTCTGAACCTCTTTAGGTCCAGTCAGATCCAGTCTGAACCTCCTCAGGTCCAGTCAGGTCCAGTCTGAACCTCTTTAGGTCCAGTCAGGTCCAGTCTGAACCTCCTTAGGTCCAGTCAGGTCCAGTCTGAACCTCCTCAGGTCCAGTCTGAACCTCTTTAGGTCCAGTCAGGTCCAGTCTGAACCTCCTTAGGTCCAGTCAGGTCCAGTCTGAACCTCCTCAGGTCCAGTCTGAACCTCTTTAGGTCCAGTCAGGTCCAGTCTGAACCTCCTCAGGTCCAGTCAAGTCCAGTCAGGTCCAGTCAGATCCTCTTCAGGTCCAGTCAGGTCCAGTCAGGTCCAGTCTGAACCTCTTCAGGTCCATTCAGGTCCAGTCTGAACCTCTTTAGGTCCAGTCAGATCCAGTCTGAACCTCCTCAGGTCCAGTCAGATCCAGTCTGAACCTCCTCAGGTCCAGTCAGGTCCAGTCTGAACCTCTTTAGGTCCAGTCAGGTCCAGTCTGAACCTCCTCAGGTCCAGTCAGGTCCAGTCTGATCTAGTCTGAACCTCCTCAGGTCCAGTCAGGTCCAGTCACGTCCAGTCTGATCTAGTCTGAACCTCCTCAGGTCCAGTCAGGTCCAGTCTGATCTAGTCTGAACCTCCTCAGGTCCAGTCAGGTCCAGTCACGTCCAGTCTGATCTAGTCTGAACCTCCTCAGGTCCAGTCTGAACCTCTTTAGGTCCAGTCAGGTCCAGTCTGAACCTCCTCAGGTCCAGCCAGGTCCAGTCAGGTCCAGTCTGAACCTCTTCAGGTCCAGCCAGGTCCAGTCAGGTCCAGTCTGAACCTCTTTAGGGCCAGTCAGGTCCAGTCAGGTCCAGTCTGAACCTCTTCAGGTCCATTCAGGTCCAGTCTGAACCTCTTTAGGTCCAGTCAGATCCAGTCTGAACCTCCTCAGGTCCAGTCAGGTCCAGTCTGAACCTCTTTAGGTCCAGTCAGGTCCAGTCTGAACCTCCTCAGGTCCAGTCTGAACCTCCTTAGGTCCAGTCAGGTCCAGTCTGAACCTCCTCAGGTCCAGTCTGAACCTCTTTAGGTCCAGTCAGGTCCAGTCTGAACCTCCTCAGGTCCAGTCTGAACCTCTTTAGGTCCAGTCAGATCCAGTCTGAACCTCCTCAGGTCCAGTCAGGTCCAGTCTGAACCTCTTTAGGTCCAGTCAGGTCCAGTCTGAACCTCCTTAGGTCCAGTCAGGTCCAGTCTGAACCTCCTCAGGTCCAGTCTGAACCTCTTTAGGTCCAGTCAGGTCCAGTCTGAACCTCCTTAGGTCCAGTCAGGTCCAGTCTGAACCTCCTCAGGTCCAGTCTGAACCTCTTTAGGTCCAGTCAGGTCCAGTCTGAACCTCCTCAGGTCCAGTCAAGTCCAGTCAGGTCCAGTCAGATCCTCTTCAGGTCCAGTCAGGTCCAGTCAGGTCCAGTCTGAACCTCTTCAGGTCCATTCAGGTCCAGTCTGAACCTCTTTAGGTCCAGTCAGATCCAGTCTGAACCTCCTCAGGTCCAGTCAGATCCAGTCTGAACCTCCTCAGGTCCAGTCAGGTCCAGTCTGAACCTCTTTAGGTCCAGTCAGGTCCAGTCTGAACCTCCTCAGGTCCAGTCAGGTCCAGTCTGATCTAGTCTGAACCTCCTCAGGTCCAGTCAGGTCCAGTCAGGTCCAGTCTGATCTAGTCTGAACCTCCTCAGGTCCAGTCAGGTCCAGTCTGATCTAGTCTGAACCTCCTCAGGTCCAGTCAGGTCCAGTCACGTCCAGTCTGATCTAGTCTGAACCTCCTCAGGTCCAGTCTGAACCTCTTTAGGTCCAGTCAGGTCCAGTCTGAACCTCCTCAGGTCCAGCCAGGTCCAGTCAGGTCCAGTCTGAACCTCTTCAGGTCCAGCCAGGTCCAGTCAGGTCCAGTCTGAGTGTTTACATCATTGAACGCTGTCTCTCTCTCTCCTCTCCTGCGGACCTTAAACGCGCCGTAGGACTCCCCCCTCCTAAACGAAATCCTGCACACGTTGGCTCAGGCCAAACGCTCGCCCGGCCCTGACGCACACGTAAGTACAGGGAGGGGAGGGGGGTGAGGGGCTGTCGTTGTCCGCAGCATGCCCCATCTCAAGTCCTCATGTCCACGCTTTGGACCATCGGAGGGGGGGCGGGGCTTCTGGATCCAGGGTCAGGGGTCAAGGGTCGCCTCAAGGTGTCGCTGCAGCAGTGAAACCAGAGGAGGAAGTTTAACACACACACACACACACACACACGCACACACACACACACACACACACACACACACACACACACACACACACACACACACACACACACACACACACACACACACACACACACACACACACTCACACACACACACACACACAGACACCCAGTTCCAATCCGACCCCTCACGGACTCACTGACTTAGAGGCGCGTTCACAGGAAGTCCGTGAGTGTGTGAGGGCTGTTCCACTGTCAGATGATCAAGTCCTTACTGCCCGTAAGTCAGCACCGATGCTGACTTACGGTAAGGGAATTAAGGGAATTACCCACAGTTCATAGCGTTGTGAAGTCAAACACATGGGATGTCGTCGGAACGCGAGTGTTAAAGGGACAACGAGGAGTTTCTATTTGGTTATAAAAAAGTCTCATATTAATGTGGATGAATCTCCGTTACCACTTGTTAATGGTCCATTTTAGATAAATCTATGGTTTTGTCTCTATGGTTATTTTGTTATTATTAGTGGTGGTGGAAATGCTGGGCGAGCCGACCAGTGTTTCTTTACTTTCGGTTTCGTGGCGAGTCATGAGAATAACGCCGCCGAATCTCCGTTTATGGTGGGAACTACGACGGTATGTGATCGTCTTCCAACCTCTGACTTTAATTCTTGATGAATGAAAACATGAGTCTGTCTTGCGCCGGTCAAAGAATTTCACGGTGCGGAGGCTCATAAATGTAGTGTGAAAACACTTCACTTTTACAAAACTCCTCGTTGTCCCTTTTAAAAAAAAAAAAAAAAGTAAATTAACACACGTAGACAGAGAGAGCTCCGCCGGTCTCTTTATTGTTAATGGACAAGAGCAACAACAAAAAAAGAAATAAAGAAAAAAGAAAGTTTACCGTCAGTATTAACGTGCAGTTTGTGATTATTGATGATGATTTGATCAGATCTGATCCGGGAACGTTTAGTTTTGAGTCCGTCCCCCTCACACACCTTGTGCGTGTTGAAAGTACACGGTAAATTATCGGTCCAAGACCGGAGTCAACAACGTTTTGTTGTCAAGGTAACGTGTTGTGAGAGTGGGTAAGTGCTGTTCCATTCATGTTTACAGCATCTGGACCCTCACACACTCTCACACTCTTGATGCTTAGAGCTGATCTCAGGTCAGTGAGTCTTTAGGGGGCGGATTGGAATTGGGGGAGAGACACACAGACACACACACACACACACACACACACACACACACAGACACACACTTCCTCCTCACTGGTTTCGCTGGTTGTTTTGTGATGAGTGAGTGGCGATGCGTTCAGGTGCTCCGTGCTGGGTTCAGGGCTCGTGGGTCATTGTGCTTCATTCATTCTGGTTCATGTTGTCGGGTCTGAACAGTACAACTCCTCCGTCCTCAGAGATTAACATTTATATTTATATTTATATCAAACTTCACTGACGCGTCACATCCACTGATCAATAGATTGTGATTGATCAAAGTCCTCATGAGTGTGTTAGATCACTGTCGTTAAAACACATAATATTTGTTTAGTTTAAATAAATCCAGGTCTGTAGAGTTTACAGGAACAAAGAGAGGCCAAAATTATTTTTGATTTTTTTTACTTTTACCCCCAAATGTTGCAATTTTAATTGATGAACATAGCAAATTCTATGAAAACCATATATTTGTGGATTTCAATTTTATAAATGATCTGTCTATGTATCAGAAACAGAATTGTGAATCTTATTAATTTGCATATTGATTCATTTTTACATATACTGTATGTGCAACAATAACAACAATTGCGTTTGTTAATTTCGGCACTAATGTAGGAAAGTTAATGTACAAAAGTTATAATTAAATTCTTATTATAGGTTTTTCCATGATTTCGTTATGAATTTTTCAATTATGGTTTTTAAATTGGCTGCCAATATTAGACTAAAACCATGAAAGCAAACTGTATTTTCTCCTTACCGTAATGTACACATTATGTCACATGATAAAATATATATATAATAAAGTCCAATTATTCATTATGTGAATAGAGCCTCTAATTTACTTCTAATTTTTAAAATGAGTCACTGAGGTTCTGTCAGATGGATCAGTGTGATCAATTTAATTGAATTTTTGAATTGAATTGAAATTTGTTTATTTCGGTCATACAACACCAACATCAAAATCAACCATTCTGTGTGAACAGTTTAGCCAACACATATTATACACAATTGCAACCACACACACACACAAAAAAAGAAAATATCATACAGTGACCGAAAAGGGAATAGGCTGAAGCCCAAGGCTTATATTTGCCTATCCTTTACACTCTATGAAGTTAAATTACCTAGAATGTCAGCAGTCCAAAATAATAAGATGAAAGTAATCATTACTGTATTTTATAATTTTTCATTATTTTACATTTCAAGGCTTTCTTAAAACTCAACAACTACATGTCTTCAACTCATCACTGAGCTTATTCCACATTTTAACTCCTGAAGACTGAAACACATTTGTATTTTATATTAGTTCTCACTAACTTTACACATTTCAAAAATCAGTAACCCTCTTAAATTATAGTTTCCTTTTCTTAATCTAAATAACTGAAGGATACGAGCTGGAATTCAAATGAATGAATGATCTGCTCAAGATAAAAATAATTTTATTAACATTTTAATGTGTAAATGTAATTCTAGTGTAAAGTTGAGGACGACCTCCAGCAGCCCCCTGACCCTCTGACCTGCCCCCCCTCTTCCCCCTTCACAATAAAAGCCCCGGGACTAGACTGGAGCTGTACTGGCCTTCAGGACCTTCATGGTGGTGGTTGTTTAGTTGGTTCATGTGGATTTTGTTTCAGTTCTGGTTTCTGTGCAGGTTGCAGGTTTCGTTCTGACTCTTTTTTTTCGGTTCCTGTGTTTGTCTCATGTCGTCGTCGTCCATCTTCACTTCACGTGTTGTTGTTGTTTCGCTCTTTAAAGTTGTTAAGTTTAAAGTAAGTTGGACTGATGAGATGTGAAGAACCTGCTCAGGTTCACCTTCGTCTGTGTGTGTGTGTGTGTGTGTGTGTGTGTGTGTGTGTGTGTCTGTGTGTGAGAGATGTAGAGCAGTGGTTCTCAAACTTTTATTACATCAAGGACCCTAAATTGTCATACAATTAGACCACGGACCCCCACTGGACAACATTTTGAAGCAAACACTAGAAATACGCAAATATTTGTTCTGAGACTGATGAACATTAATTTTTTAGTCAATGTCCCTTCAAATTAGGAGAAATGGCGTGAATTTTTGGAAATATTTTAGAGAAATTTCTGGAAAAAAGTGGTAAGACCCCCCCCCCCTTCCAAAAAAAAAAAAAAAGTTTACAAAAAATTCTCAAAAAAGTGTTCAAATAAAAAAAAATCACAATAATTATAATTTCTTTTTAAAAAAGTTTAAAAAAATTCTAGAAAAAAGTGGTTACACTTCTCAAAAAGAAGAGCAACCACTAGAAAAAGTTGTAAAATTTAAAAAAAGAAAAGTTCAAAAACAGAGCCGTTTTCGAGGTAAATACAGGGTAAATACAGAGACTGTTGATGAAAAACTGTCCCTGAAGGCAACGTGCATCAGCGGTTTTGCATGTATTTCCCTCTAAAACAACTCTGTGTGGTAACGTTGTGTTATTATCTCATAGTGTGGTGAATGTGCAGCTCACAACTTGTCCACCAGAGCGTTGTGGAGTTGTTGGATTGTGTATTTGATGAGTTTGATGATGAGGGAAACCAAGAAATCCCATAATGAGCCTCCGTAGCGTAGCTCTGAGCAGCTCACGGCTCTGCTCCGCCATTCTAAAAACAGCTTGCACCGACAATTAAAGGTAACGAACCTACTGCTATGACTATAGGGATTATGGCAATGGGCCAATTTGACAAAATGTTTAACTATTCCTTTAAATAACAGAGGACCTATGTAATTAATGAATTAATTAACACAGAACAACATCTGTGACATGATTAAGAAACATTTCATTATGTGCTGGTAATCTAACTACTAGTTCTAGTGAACCTGCAGTTATTTTACCGGTGTTATTTCTCACTAGTGGGTTGTCGTGTAAATTAAAAGCTTCAGTAGAAACGTTCAGTTCAGTTCAGGTTCAGTTTCTGTGCCTCCTCCTCCTCCTTCTCTTTCCTCATTTCTCTGGGTGAAAGTGTCTGTAGATGTAGATGTAGAGGGCGCTGAGTTTTCCTACAGCCCCTGAACGCAGCCTGAGAGCGGCGGTTCAGTGAGTCCTGGCTGCTCCCGCTGAGCCGAGCCGAGCCGAGCCGATCCTCCGACACCGGGCAGGAAGAACACACACACACTCACTCTGTCGCCGGTAGATACTGTAGCAGCTGTCGCTCAGTCGGTGTGTGTGTGTGTGTGTGTGTGTGAGAGAGAAAGACGTTGTTAATGAAGAGAGAGAGTTACCGGGATGAGATGAGATGAGATGCCGACTCTGACTCTGACTCCAGAACATGGACTGTATCTGTATCGTCACCACCAAGGTAACGGCTGAGGAAGCTGCTGCTCCGGCACCGACACACACACACCGACACACACACACACACACACACACACACACAGACACACACAGACACACACAGACACACACACACACACACTCGGTGTTGCCGGTGGTTTCACTCGGTGTTTGACTCGGCTTCGGTCTCGTTCTCCTCACTGAATTGGGTCCGGTACTGAACCAACGTTCCTACTAGGGGTGGGCGTTGCCACGGACCTCACGATACGATACACATCACGATACTTGAGTCACAATACGATATTCTACGATATTCTACATAGTTCACTGAAAAATGTAAAAGGCATTATGCATCTTAAAATCCGAGTTGTATGTACATCAGATGATAGTGATAATTTATGGGACAAACTTGAGTCAAAACAATGTAATTCAAATGATCCATGCCATTTTATACAAGTGCAAGTTACAACAACATATCTGCATGAACATCACACTGTCTGAGGCAGCAGCACAGTGACACCTCGCGGAGCAGAGGTGCGGAAGTCGTACTGGATTTACGTCTGAAACATGATTTATTGTTTGAAAAAAAAAAATGAAAAAAAAAAAAATTTGAAAAAAAAAAAAAATTGAAAAAAAAAATCGATATTTAAATATTGAATATCGATATCGTATCGCGATATAAAGTATCGTGATTATATTGCCATATCGATATTTTTGCCCACCCCTAGTTCCTACACTGTGTGTTCCTCACCGACACCGGCGGGCGGAGTCAGGGTGGAGACGACCGGACCGGACGGAAATGAAATGAAACGCACCTTTTTTTTAAAAATCAGTTATATCGGTGCCGAACTGAACAGAACCAGTGTTTTTGTTTTTTTGAAACTTAAAAAACGCTGTTGTACCGTGAACGCATCACTAGCGGCGCCGAAAATAATCGTTTCAAAGATGCATCGAGATTCTCAATGGGATGCAGTTACGTTGCATATTCAATTTATAAAAATTAAAATAATTCATTCAAGTTTGATGATGTTGTTCACATGCAGAGACGGTTATTTATTTTATTTTGAAGCACAATGGCAGGGTTTTTCCTACCCAATATGCCATTGGAAAGATTATAGAGACATTTCTGGAAAAAGGTGCTTCAATTTCTCCAAAAAAGTTATAGATTTTCTAGAAAAAAGTGCTACAATTTCTCAAAAAAATAATCTTTAAAAAAAAATTCTAGAAAAAGTTGTAAAATTTCAAAAAGAAAGTAGAAAAAAAAGAAAAAGTTGTAAAAACTTCAACAAAAAGTTGTACAATTTCAGAAAAGAAAAGTTCGAAAACATTTTTTTTCTTTTTTTTAAGTTGTAAAAATTCTCAAAAATAGTTAAAAAAAAAAATCTAGGAAAAATTGTAAATTTTTAGAAATAAATACATACTAATTAGGGCTGGGCGATACGGCCTAAAATCAATATCACGATATATTGTTCAGTTTGCCTCGATAACGATAAATGGACGATAACTACTCTAACCCACCCCCCCCCCGCCCGCGGATAGCATGAATCCCCTAGACCTATTTATTATATATATATATATATATATTTTTTTTTTTTTGCTATAACTGCTGTATTTACAGAGGTGCCACTTTAAAACTATACACTGTCTGAAAATATGTTAAGAAAATACAAATAAAATACTTTTAGTTGTTTAGAGTTATTGAACAACTGATAAGCACACATTATTGCAGCACACATGGCTACAACATTTCTTTTTGGAACAAGCTGCTCTTCCTCCTCAACCAGATGACTACCTCAGCAGCCCCAGGCTTCAACTTTTGAACCTTTTCGCTACATTTAGTTGTGGCTGCCGCTGCTTCTTAATTATCGCCACCAATATTTCATAATGGGGTCGGAGTAGACGCACAGTAATAATCTACCGTCACTTTGTAAACTTCTTCAAATGCCTCGACCCGCTGGACGGCGCTCTGTTTATCAATAAAGAACGTCAGCGTGGTTATTTCAGCACATACATTTAACGCCGTCATGTCCGTTTCAGTCTAATCTCTTGTCACTCCCTTCACGCTGGTCTGTTGACAAAATCACGTGACGGTGGCGACCGACGCTGCACGTTTTTAATCCGACATTTCAGCGAGGTGTTTTCTCATTGCTCTAGTGTGTGTCATTAACTCAGGTGAAAACATAACAACAGTCTCAGTGCAGATGAGCGCGCTCGCCACGCTGCTGCCGGTGTCACCGGCTCTGTCCCCTCCTGTTACAGACTGGATGGGTGGAGTCACGTGACTACACACGCTGAACAGTAGTACGGCTCTTAAAGGGACATGCACACAGCCTACCTACACACAGCCAAAAAGACAAAAACGACTTTTATTTTGTTTCTTTTTTTTCTCTTCTTTTTTTAAAACCGAATTTACCGACCTGGGCAAAATGACGTCGGTTATCGTCGTAAATTTCGATATCGATAAATTTTTGGTTTATCGCCCAGCCCTAATACTAATAATTAAAACAGTTTAAAAATTCTAGAAAAAAGTGGTACAATTTCAAGAAAAAGTTGGGGACCCCTTTGAACCCTCATCGTGGCTCGTGAACCTCTGATCAATCACATTGATCTGTCTCAGTGCTCCGGTGATTTACCTGCAGCCCAGACAAGGTTTAGTGTGTGTGTGTGTTCAGGTGTGTGTGTGTGTTCAGGTGTGTGTGTGTTCAGGTGTGTGTGTGTGTGTGTGTGTTTGTAGGGCAGCGCCTCAGTGTTGAACTATTTTCAGCTCCTTATTAACGTGGAGCTGCAGCTCAGCATCAGGACCAAACACAGTCGGCTCGGTCTAAATACAGCAACACACTCCTGTTCTCACACACGCACTGACAACACACACACACACACACACACACAGGTGACGTCTTAAAAATCTCTGTATTTTAAGACAGAAGATGATGAAGCTGTGCAGGATGAACACGGAGGCAGAATGAACTTGGTTTGATGGAAAACAAACTTTACAACAGGACGAGACAAGACGATGTTTTAAAGGTGAAAATATCAACAAACCAACACACTGCTGCTGTCAGAGCTTCATGGAGAACACACACACACACACACACACACACACACACACACACAGCTGGAGGTTGATCAGCGGTTGGAGTTTTCTAGGTGAAAGCAGCAGCAGCAGCAGCAGCAGCAGCAGCAGGGGCTGATGGGACGTCGCTCCACTGTTGAATGTTCACATTGAAGAAGCTGGAATCAGAGAATTTGGACTTTTTTTACTTAAAAAACTACTCAAACTGATTATTAGATTATCGGAATAGTTGATAGTCGATTATTTTTGATTAATCGATTAATTGTTGCAGCTCTACAAATGTTTAAAGCAGATATCAGTGGAATGTTTTTGTTAATATAAGTCCTAAATAGTCCTATTTTCCGTCAGCAATCACTTACATGAAGTATTTCAGCCTAAACACGAGTCTCTCCGTCACTCTGCTCTGCTGTAACCCGAGGAGAAAATTTTCCTTGTGGGATACAAGTGTTATCCAATGAGGGGAGAGAACGGCATGAAGGGCTGTGTGTGCAGCCAAGGGATGCGCGTGAATGTGGTGACGTAGCACGAGGACCAATTGATGCCTGACAAGGGCGGGGGCTGCTAACTCATGGTGCGTTCAAGGAAACTCGTACTTTGTGTTTTTCCTTCCTGTGAAGTCATACCAGTTCGATCTGGTACGAGTTCACGGGTCGGAAGTTACGAGTGGCCGTTATAGGGAACTTTCACAGACAACAGGACGGTAAAAACACGAGCTACGGGTTACCTGGAACGCTACCAAGTCGTAGTTGTGACTTGAAGCTGTAACTTACGGTTTCAAAAGCCTGCCTTGAACACAGCATTAGCCGAAACGGCCGTGACACTGATATCTGCTTTAAGTTGACATTAGCGTATTTAAACCCAGTTGCTGTGCATTTACCTTCCACTCTGCAACTCTGAAACTCACACTGAATGAAAACACAGTCACTTTGTTTTTGTTCCGTGTGAGTTGAGCTCATTCACCTTTTCCTTCTGGCATAACTTGTTTTTTTGGAAAGTGGCGGTATTCAGGAATCTTTACGGCGTTAAATGATGTGATGGATGGAGAGCGTCCTCTGGTAGCTTCTAGGGCTGCCACGATTAGTCGACTAGTCACGACTACGTCGACTATTAAAATCGTCGACAACTAATTTAATAGTTGTAATAATTAATAATTTAATAGATTTAAATTGGGATTCTACGATATTGCCGATTCTCTCGATTTTTAGTCTTTAGCATTTTTAACATTTATCTGCACACAAATACTGTGGGAGCCTATAAATGAACATACTCCATTATAAAGTGAACTTAAACCCTTTTCAAAACCTGGACTCTCTGTATGTAAAAAAGGCGAACTAACGCACATTGCACAATATTTAAAAAAAATCACACAAAAAAAAAAAATCGATTTTTGAAAAAAAAAAATCGATTTAAAAATCGTCAAAAAAGATATCGCGATATTTATGTGAATCGATTTTTTCTCCCACCCCTAATAAAAAGCCAAATACTAAGTTACACACTGGGTCTTTAACAATAAAACCTTGTTAATTATTACAGACTGCACCTTTAAAGCAGCCGAGGTCATGTGACCATCGGCCGTGACAAACCAGGAAGTTCAACATGTCACTGTGTGTGTGTGTGTGTGTGTGTGTGTGTGTGTGTGTGTGTGTGTGTGTGTGTGTGTGTGTGTGTGTGTGTGTGTGTGTAAGAGGATTGTGAGCCCTGGAGGACTGAAGCCAGGAGGTGCACCCATGCGTGTTAAACAACCACACACACACACACACACACACACAGACACACACACAGACACACACACACACACACACACACACACACACACACACACACACACACACACAGACACACACACACACACACACAGACACACACACACAGACACACACACACACACACACACACACACACACACAGACACACACACACACACACACAGACACACACACACACACACACACACACACACACGCCGCTGCCAGCAGACAGCAGGGAGCTGAGGAGAACAGAAGGAGGAGGAAACAGAGAGGATGCTGGGAAGGCGTGGGCGGTCTGTGACCTTTGACCTCTGCGGTTTGAAAGTTTGAACGCGTCCGTCCGTTCCGCGTTCACCCGACACTCTCAACAACACACACGTTACCATGACGACGACGACGCCTCACCGATCCGGATCGATACAAAAACGTAAAATCACATTTAACACAGTTAAAACTTATTTCCTCTGCTTTTTTTTGTAGCAGTAGCTCGCTACATGCTACATGCTACATGCTACATGCTACATTATGGGATGTATATTTCATGACAATGCTCATGAAATAATAACGATTTAATTTAACTTTGTTTGTGTGTGTGTGTGTGTGTGTGTGTGTCTTGCAGTGTGCATTTTAGCCAAATTGGACAATTTTGGACATGTTTGGCACACTGGAGATCGCCAAGGGACACTGTTTTGGAAAAACTCTATAGTGCCTCAGTAGTTTTACATATCAACCTAAAATTTGGTACACATGTGGACAGGGAGTGTGTGAACCATATATGTAAAATTGAACCTGTTTTATAATTAGGATTTTGAAATATCACCTTTTCACCAAAAATTTCAAACTCGTTTTTTTATTTTTTTTTATTGTATTTTCAGAAGCTCAATTTTTTATGGAATGACTCAATTCAATATTTTATAGATATAGATGTAAAGGGACAAAGGTTTTCTTTCATTTAAGCCATAAACCATAGTTGTGGGATTAGTACTAATGTAGTTATAAAGCTTTTAACTTTAATATCATTTGTCTCATCTTGGCTCCAGCCTGCTGAGGACAGAAAGTAAAAACAACAACATTGGTTAGTTTTCATAGTAGAGCCGCGGCAATTTATCGAGAAATTGATCAATAATCGATTATTAAATGAATCGTCATCTATTTTGATCATCTAATAATTGGTTTTAATAGTTTTTTTTTAAGAAAAAAAGTCCATTTAAGAAAGTCCAGCTTCTTAAATGTGGATATTTCTGGTTTCTTTGTTCCTTTACAACAATAAACTGAGTCTCTCTTTGACATTTGAGGACGTCGTCGTGGTGGTTGGATTGATATTTTTATTTTTATTTATTTTATTTTGAAGCACAATGGCAGGGTTTTTCCTGCATAGAGAAATTGAGGATGTGATGCATCAAAATGCATCCACATAACACAGCGCCAGATTTGTTCTGAGGCTGAAGAACATTACTTTTCAGTCAATATACATTCAAGTTAGAGCCAATACCGTGAATTTTGGAAAGATTATAGAGACATTTCTGGGGTAAAAGTGCTACAGTTTCTCCCAAAAAGTTTAACATTTTCTAGAAAAAGTGGTAATGTTTCTCAAAAAATAAGCTTTTTAAAAATATTCTTGAAAAATTGTAAAATTTCAAAAAAGAAAAGTTCAGAAACGTAAAAAAAAAAAAAAAAAGTAGTAAAAATTTCCAAAAAAATTCTAGAAAAAAATGGTAGAATTTGAAAAATAAATACATAATAATAATAATAATAATAAAAAAGTTTGAAAATTCTAGAAATTCTGGTGGTTTGATTGATATTTTTCAACATTTTATTGACCAAACAACTAATCGATTAATCGTTTTAGACAATCAACAGACTGATCGATAATGGAGATGATGGTTAGTTGACGGCCGGTCCCGACTGCAGCAGCTGGTCTCAGGTCTGTTCTCAGCCTGGCTTCCTCCTCCATCTTCTCACTGAGCCGTCACATCTGCTGCACGTCACCGGCTGCTGCTGCGCTGAATAATGGATTATTGTTGTTTCTGTGGTTTTAGAGGAGGAGGAGAGGGATGATGATTATGGGATGGAGAGAGCCTTCAGACGACAGACGATACCTTTTTTTTGGTCCTTTTTTCTGTGTTTGCGTTTGCGCTTTTTTTCTCCACCGCCTCTCGTCATGCCGCTGATGGACATGAACCATAACAAGAACTTTGACCCATTGGTATTATCAGTTTATTTTATTTTTCCAATTAGCGTCACCAACTCGTGGGGACGTGTCGTCATGTGCAGACTTCCCTCTTGCACATACTGTTGTTATGGGATGTTCAAACCCAGTTTGACTGTTAATCTTAGATCAAGTTAAACCGCGTTGGACTGATCAATGTAAAAGCTTTTTAAAGACATGAACAGGGATGTGAACCTTTTACATCTGAATCGATGCGGTACCGGTACTTAACAGTACCTGTTTTCAGTACTTTTTGTGTGTATGTGTGGTAATTAAAGGGATAGTTCACCCAAAATTCAAATTTCACTCATTATCTACTCACCCTCATGTCAACTAAGAGCTGTGAGAAGTTTCAGAGTCCTCCGTGCCTTCTCTGAGTTACAGGGGGTCTCGGCGTAGCAGTATTTGTTCATATAATGGTTGTCAATGGATACCAACTTTCTTCGTAATAAAATGACACACCAAAAAACATCCAAATACCTCCATAGTGCTCGTCTGTAATGTCCATCTTGTATTGAAGCCCCGACATGAGAAATTTGGTATCCATTGACAACCATTATATGGACAAATACTGCTGCACGGACCCTTAGTCAACATGATGGTGAGTAGATATTGAGTGAAATTTGGGTGAACTATCCCTTTAAAGTTATTTTTTCTAATAGAAAAATAGTAAAAATTCTGAATTATCACCAAACCTCTTTTAGGCCGTGAAAATAGGCCGTTTCTTTGGGTCTGTTCACAACACTGTATGTTGTAAATCTCTGGGCAGGGCTATTATGGGCTGGCGTTGCTAACGGGAGGAGTGCAGAGAGTCTTCTACTGCAATTAAAGTACTTAGGGGCTATTTGGAGATCATACAACCCCACTTTAAAAAAAATGCTACTATCCCTTTAAGTGAACAATACTGCTGACGGTCTCGCTGACGCTAAGGTCCGTCCTCACCCCCCCCCCGCCGCCTCCCGGCCACGCCTCGCCATCTGGGTCACCACGGAGACCAAACCGCCCCCCCTTAGAGGGACAGGGACCGGTCCGGCCCGGGGCGCTGGCCCGGTCTCAGGTCCAGGTGACGAGACCTGCAGGTGCTGCGTTCAGGCTCCTCCTGTAAATCTGAAACACACGATCACAGGAGCAACAAGCCAGACCCTGAACGCCACGTCGATTCGGTGTTTTCACAGAATCAGTTTCCTCGTCTGTCGGTTCCTCTGTAATGAATGAAAATGTTGGAGTTTGATCAACAAACCCGATGTGAGTCCAGTGTCTTCACAGTTTAAAGGGACAACGAGGAGTTTTGGAAAAGCGAAGTGTCCAAGACAGACTCATGTTTTCATTCATCAAGAATTAAAGTCAGAGGTTGGAAGACGATCACATACCGTCGTAGTTCCCACCATAAACGGAGATTCGGCGGCGTTATTCTCATGACTCGCCACGAAACCGAAAGTAAAGAAACGCTGGTCGGCTCAACCAGCATTTCCACCACCACTAATAATAACAAAATAACCATAGAGACAAAACCATAGATTTATCTAAAATGGACCATTAACAAGTGGTAACGGAGATTCATCCACATTAATATGAGACTTTTTTATAACCAAATAGAGACTCCTCGTTGTCCCTTTAAATAAAACAGGGTATCCGCGGGGTCTTGAAAAGTATTAAAAGGTGATAAATCAATTTGGGGAAAATTAAGACCCTTAAAAAGTATTAAAAAGTCTTTTCACGACTTTATAAAGTCTTACATTTTCAAGGTATTTTTTCTGAATTAGCTGTCCAAGAGTTTGAGACCTAAAAAACATTGTAAAAGTGTGTGAATTTATTCATTTTATTAAAAAACAAAGATGAACCGGTACATAAAATAGAAAAGAAGATTGTTTTTTGAGAGTGGAGCAATGTTTTTTTTTTGATAAACTTTGCCTTATCCCAGCCTATTTTGAATTCTGTTGCATCATAGTGGTCTATAGTCTTTATCACAAACTAAAACTGTTTCGTTAAAAGTGTCACTGATGTAAATGGTTACAGCTTGAGGTGGCGGTGAGGTATTAAAAAAATATTGAGAAGGTCTTGAAAAAGTCTTAAAAAGGTATTAAAATTAACTTCAAGATTCCTGTATATACCCTGTAAATGTCTAATTTATTCCTTTAACCGTGAGCAGGACGGAGGGAAAGAGTCTGGATCAGGTTTCTGAGCTCAGACTGCAGCAGAGAGACAAACAGGGGAAAACCAGGAAGCAGGAATATCTGAGGGAATCATCATGGAGTCATGGAAACTCCATGGAGCAGAGTCTGGTGTTGTGTTGTGTTGTGTTGTGCTGCCCCCTGCTGTCAGGCTGCGGTGCTGCAGGAGGTTCAGTATTTAACACAAACCACCAACAATATAAATATAAATATAGAAGCTGCTAAATATAGAAACATAAAGATAGATGAAGGTGGTTCCATGTGGATCGGGTCTGGACGGAGCTCAGTCTGGTTCTGTTGTTGTTTTAGTTTCTCTTCTCAGGTTCAGGTTTTAATCGTGTGCCACTGAGACCAGCACGGAGCTGCAGTGATGAGAGGAGGCCAGCAGGGGGGGCCACCGGCACAGCTAGACCCGGTCCTGGACTATAGACCCGGTCCAGGTCCATCGGTCCATCTAGTAACAAACTGATCTCTAAAACATTTTAATCTGGTTCAAAGTCTAGTCCAGTCCAGAGTCTGGTCCAGGTTCCTGAGAGTCCAGTCCGGTTCAGAGTCTAGTCCAGAGTTCAGAGTCCAGTCCGGTTCAGAGTCCAGTCCGGTCCAGAATCCGGTCCGGTCCGGTCTGTGTAAGTGAAGGATGTAAAAAGCAGCAGGGTAAATTTAGAAGGAGGCCGTCACATCTGAAGCTGTCAGCTGCCATCACTGTCACTGCACACACACACACTCTGCTGGCCTGTGTGTGTGTATCTATGTGTATCTGTGTGTGTGTGTGTGCAGCCTGACTCAGGCCTCGGTAACGAGGCTCCGACAGCAGAACTCCCAGACGGAGCCGATTGGTGCAAACTGTCCAAAATGTGACTCGTTTAAATGGAGGAGGCCTGAACCTCGGCTCCACATCTTATTATTACACCTTATTATAATGGCTCGTGGATCGTGGGGGGGGGGGGGGCAGCTCGCACCCTGCAGCGATCGCGTCAATCTCGGCAGTAAGTCACACGAAGAAACACGAGAGAATCCGGTCAATTTTCAAAATAAAACACAGCGATTGACAAATACGTTGGATGGTCTGATGGGGGGGGGATAGCAATTAATTAGCGCGATTTAGCGCATATGTTTATTACCGTCATTACCTGTGTGCCTGTGTGTCTGTGTGTGTGTGTGTGTGTGTGTGTGTGTGTGTGTGTGTGTGTGTGTGTGTGTGTGTAAGTGCATGTGTGCGAGAGAGAGTAGTTAATTAACGCTGGACGCGCTGGGTGATAAGTTTGGTTTTTACTGAGGAGGAACTATGAAGAACTCAGCTGTGATTGAAAAGAAAAGCACCTAAACCCAGTCGAGAGTTGTAACTGTGTAGTGGAAAGCCTGCTTTACATTTTTTTAATATAAAAAAAAAAAGAAAAAAAATCATCATTCTGAAGTTGTAGCGGCTTTTATTTTGCCGTGGTGGTGCGCCACGATCAATTACATGTAGTGGAAACCCTGTGTAGTGTTAAAACACTTCGCTTTTCCAAAACTCCTCATTGTCCCTTTAACATAATAAACATTAAAAATAGAATTTTGCACAAAGTTTGGCCTACAACGTCTGATAGATGAGTTATCACATTAATTTTATGATCCAGAGTGGGCTCAAAATCAATTTTCTTTTCTGTACACCTTTAATAAAACAAACAACGTTTCGGTCCACAGGACCTTTTTCAAGCAGAGATGATGAGACATAATAAACATTAGAAATCTGAATCTGTCTCTGTCTCCACCAGGTGTCTCCACTGAGGGTTTAGTTTAGTTCAGTCGTCTCTCAGGTTTAGACCATAGACTGTAAAAAACATGGCCGTAGCATCCGTGACGTCCCCCATTGGTTGTGGGGAGTAGGGTTGTGCCGATTGGCGATCCAATCGTCTATCGGCGATTGGAAGGACGATCGGCGATGTTTTGTTTTCTTGCCGATTTTACACACACACATACTCGCTACTTTTTTTATTGATCTAATGCGCAATCTGTTTGTTTTGTTTTAATGAAGCCGCTTGGCTTGCTGCTTCCAACTATACTCTGTCAAATGACAGTGTTTCACCAATCAAATGCAGCCACTGGCGACGTCCAATCAAACGGAGCCAGGTAGTCATATGACCGCACACAACATCTCTGTGGTAAACAGGGTGGCCACTCCGCCTCACATTTGAGGAAACACGTTTAGCTGGTGTTGTGGCTGTGACTAGGCTTCTTTTTACAGTCTATGCTAGGCTGCCGACGCCAGCCCTCTATGTCACAGCCCGACGACGTGTTCACTGATATGCCACAAATAAATTACGTCCGCCATGAATAGATTTTTCGGCTTTCGGCAACGCAATAGCGTTGCGTTCATTGATCATAGCGCTCTCTCTCCGTTATTAGCCCCCACACACACACACACACACACACACACACACAGAGAAGCGTGCATGCATGACAGCAGGGCACGGTAAAAGCGATACTCATACGCCGCCGCCGCCGCCGCCCCCCCCCCCCCCCGGTCGAACGAACACGCGGAACGGCCGCCCCCCCCCCCCCCCCCCCCCCCCCCCCCGGCGATAGATAGGTCCATCGCCGATCTCCAGGGAGGGCGATTGGGACGATCTGAGAATGTCAAAATCGCCCAACACTAGTGGGGAGTCGTTTTTGTGACTCCAACATGGCGGCCTGAACAGCGCCATGTTGGATTGGTCGGCCGAGAACCCGCCCACTGGCCTCGAAGCAGCTGTCCACGGAGCTGCTTGGACCTGTCACTCAACGTTTCCGCGCCCTGATTGGTCAGAGTTTTAACCTAATAACAGTAAAACTGTAGAGTTAAAAAAAAATTCCCCCCCCTCAGAGTGTGTGCGGGGGTAGAAACTATCGGTTGAGACCAAAAAACATGCTGACACCAGGCTTTTAACATGTTTACTGAGGATGTAAAGTGGGCGATTTTAACATGGGGGTCTATGGAGAATGCTGCTTTCTGACACCAGCCCCCAGAGGAAGAAGAGGGGATTGCAGTTTGTTGAACGAGGAAGTGACTTCACTTCTCAGACCGACAACTGCCCCCTTGGTTTTCACCCTGCTTCTGTGTCTGGTCGTCGTTGAGTCTTGGTCTAAAGTTGGATCTGATCTCTTCAGGTCTTGATTTATCCAGTTTTCCCAGTGTGCTTTTTATTCCACGGTGCCGTCTTTGGAACAACTCCTCTGAAACAAAACCTGACGTTTGCTCTGTGGCGGCTCAGGTAGTTTCTACCTGGGTGTAACTGAAACTAGGGATGAACTATTCTGAAATGTTGGACCGATACAGACGTCTGAAATAAAACAACCTATTGGCCAATGGCTGACCTTGGTACCGATGTTGTTTTAGAGGGAAATTCATGGAAAACCGCTGATGCATCAGACAGTTTTTCATCATCAGTCTCTGTATTTCCCTCTAAAACAACTCTGTGTGGTAACGTTGTGTTATTATCTCATAGCGTGGTGAATGTGCAGCTCACAACTTGTCCACCAGAGCGTTGTGGAGTTGTTGGATTGTGTATTTGATGAGTTTGATGAGGGAAACCAAGAAATCCCATAATGAGCCTCCGTCCGTAGCGTAGCTCTGAGCAGCTCACGGCTCTGCTCCGCCGTTCGTCCGAGCGTCCCGTCGCCGTGACAACAGCCTCCATCCACCAGCCGAGCAGCAGCAGACGACGATCAATAACCAATAAGTGATCATCAATAACCTTCACCTTGATACCTGGAAACTAGTTGAAGAGGAAAATAGTGAAGAGTGAAGAGTCGCTCTTCCTCCTCCTCTTCTTCCTCCTCCTCTTCTTCCTCCTCCTCTTCTTCCTCCTCCTCTTCTTCCTCCTCCTCTTCTTCTTCCTCGTCTTTACTCCTTTTCTTTTTCCTCCTCTTCCTCTTTCTTCCTCCTCCTCCTCTTTCCTTTTCCACCTCTTCTACTTCTTTTTCCTTCCTCTTTCTATCTCCTCCTTCTCATCCTCCTCTTCTTCTTCCTCCTCTTCCTCCTTTTATTTTCCTCCTCTTCCTCTTTCCTCCTCCTCTTCTTCTTCTTCCTCCTCTTCCTCCTCCTCCTCCTCCTCTTTCCTTTTCCTCCTCCTCTTCCTCCTTTTGTTTCCATTTTTCTCCTCTCCTTCTCTGTTCTCCTCTTTCTCTTCCTCTTTCACTTCCTCTTCCTCCTCCTCTCCTCCTCCTCTTCCTCTCTTTGCTCCTCCTCTTCCTCTGTCTGTTTCGCCTCCTCTTCTTCTTCCTCTTCCCTCCTCCTCCTCTTCTTCTTCTTTTTCCTCCTCTTCCTCCTCCTGCTCCTCTTCTTCTTCCTCGTCTTTCGTCCTTTTCTTTTTCCTCCTCCTCCTCTTCCTCTTTGCTCCTCCTCCTCTTTTTCCTCCTCTTCCTCTTTCTTCCTCCTCCTCCTCTTTCCTTTTCCTCCTCCTCCTTTTCCTCCTCCTCTTTTTCCTCCTCTTCCTCCTCCTGCTCCTCTTTCTATCTCCTCCTCTTCCTCCTTTTATTTTCCTCCTCTTTCCTTTTCCTCCTCCTCTTCCTCCTTTTGTTTCCATTTTTCTCCTCTCCTTCTCTGTTCTCCTCTTTCTCTTCCTCTTTCACTTCCTCTTCCTCCTCCTCTCCTCCTCCTCTTCCTCTTCCTCTCTTTGCTCCTCCTCTTCCTCTGTCTGTTTCTCCTCCTCCTCCTCCTCCTCCTCTTCCTCTTCCTCCACATCACTGCCTCTGTCCTACATCACTCTACCTTCCCTCAGGATACACCCCCACTCTCTCTCTCTCTCTCTTTCTCTCTCTGTCTGTCTGTTGCTCCCTCGCTCGCTCATTCAACCCTCCTCCTCCTCCTCGTTTCCGATGAGTCATGTGACCGAACCAGCCCCCCCCCCTCCTCCTCCTCCCTCCCTCCCTCCCTCCCCGGAGACCAATCACACCCCCACAGAGGGTAACACACACACACACACACACACACACACGGAGCGCCGGCTCTCATCATCAACAACAGGGAGAGCGGAGGAAAACAAGCGGAGAGGAGGAGAGGAGAGGAGAGGAGAGGAGCGCCTGAGAGGAGGTTAGAAGAAGAAGAAGAGGAGGAAGAGGAGGAGAGAGGAAGAGGAGGAGGAGGAGGAGGAGGGGGGAGGTTCTCCCTGAATGAATGAAGGAGGAAGAAGAGGAAGAGCAGCTCTGGGAGTCGTCGTTTCCTCCCCGCCGCCGCCGCCGCCGCGATGGAGCGACGCGAGGAATGAGGGCGGATGGTGAGAGCAGGGAGCAGCAGCAGCAGCAGTGGAGGAGGAGGAGAGGGAGGAGAGGCGGGGGGAGGAGGAGGAGGAGAAGGAGGTGCAGCGGGGGGAGCGGGGGGAGGGAGGCGCGGGAGGAGCAGGAGGAGGAGGCGACCGTCGGCCAACGTCCTCTCCTCCTCCTCCCTGGACAACAGGATGAAGATGTCCCCCGGCGGCTCCAAGAAGCTGGAGTGCTTCTCCCCCATGCTGTGCCACTGCAAGGTGGCCTGCACCAACAGCACCATCTCCCTCATGTTCGGCTGCAAGGTGGGTGTGCGTGTGCGTGTGCGTGTGCGTGTGAGGTCACGGCGAGGGGCCACAGGTCTGATTCTGTTAAAGGGACAACCAGGAGTTTCTATTTGGTTATTTAAAAGTCTCATATTAATGTGGATGAATCTACGCTACCCACACTTATTAACGGGCTCCATTTATTTCGATAAATATATCGTTTTGTCTCCATCGTTATTTTGTTATTATTAGTGGTGGTGGAAATGACCAACGCACTTCCGGTTACTTCCACAAAATAAAACACCGGTTTCCCTTTACGTACAGAAAACCATGACGATAGAATCTGTGCTTTTACTTTGTAGCTAGCTTGAACCAAAATAAAGCGTCTTTGCTTGAACCCTCCGTTTTGACCGATCTCGTCCCGTTAGCGGCATTTGACCACTCAAGATGCCTTACCGGAGAGTTTTGTCAGCTCTGAGACGAAGATCGGCCCGCCGGTTTCCGTTTAGAGTTGCTGAAGAGTTTCTCTGATGACTTTAGGTGGAGGCAGGCTAACACTACCCATACACTTCCAGTGTTTGAGCTAAGCTAATTAGCAACTTTAGGTAGGAGGCAGGCTAACACTACCCATACACTTCCAGTGTTTGAGCTAAGCTAATTAGCAACTTTAGGTAGGAGGCAGGCTAACACTACCCATACACTTCCAGTGTTTGAGCTAAGCTAATTACGGGCAATACGGCTCTATCTCCCTTGTTACAGCACGCACAGTGGAAAGGATGGTGTCTATCTGCTGGTCATGGACTCGGGAGTGAGGCAAGACACGGAAAAAAAAAATGTTGGCGTATCCCTTTAAAGGGATAGTTCAACATTTTGTCAAATTGGCCCATTGCCATAATCCCTATAGTCATAGCAGTAGGTTCGTTACCTTTAATTGTCGGTGCAAGCTGTTTTTAGAACGGCGGAGCAGAGCCGTGAGCTGCTCAGAGCTACGCTACGGAGGCTCATTATGGGATTTCTTGGTTTCCCTCATCATCAAACTCATCAAATACACAATCCCAACAACTCCACAACGCTCTGGTGGACAAGTTGTGTATTTGGTGATAGGGATTATGGCAATGGACCAATTTGCCAAAATGTTGAACTATCCCTTTAAAGAAAGAGTGGGAAATAAAACAATCAAAAGAAGAAGTCGCAGGAGCTCCAAGTTGAGTAATCAATAATCAATCAGCTGCTCATCGGTGATTTAATGTCACAGTAAAAACATTCACTTGCCTGATCAGGTTGATTGATAACGAATCGATCGATCAGCTATTTGTCATTAGCCTTGTCGATCAAACCAGTTAGACTTCCCAGAATGCATCTTGTGTGTGTTTTTGTTAGACCAGCTGCCCGGTGCGTTCAGGTGCAGTGGGAGCTCAGAGCGTCGACACCTTCCACCGTCTCGTTTTAAAGGAATAGTTCACTCAAGTCCTCCGTGGCTTCTCTGAGTTACAGGGGGTCTCGGCGTAGCAGTGCATGTCCATATGACGGTTGCAAATGGATACCAACTGTCTTCATAACAAAAAGACACACCAAAAAACATCCAAATACCTCCATGCTGCTCGTATCGCGATTTGGACGGACCAGGAAGAGGAGCTTCCATTACAAACAAGCTTGAAATATAGACTTATTTAATTTTTTTCGGAACAATTTTGCATTTCGGGGCTTCAATACAAGACGGACATTACATACGAGCAGCATGGAGGTATTTGGATGTTTTTTGGTGTGTCTTTTTGTTACGAAGACAGTTGGTATCCATTTGCAACCGTCATATGGACATGCACTGCTACGCCGAGACCCCCTGTAACTCAGAGAAGCCACGGAGGACTCTGAAACTTCTCCCAGCCCTTAGTCCACATGAGGGGGAGTATAGATAATGAGTGAAATTTGAATTTTGGGTGAACTATCCCTTTAAAAGCCTGAACCAGCTGATGAGCGTGTGAACCAACCTTCCTCCTCCTGCTGCTGCTGCCTGTCAGTCACAGCTGAGGGGGAAGAACCGTTGTCGTTGCCGTTGCCGTGTTTACCGTTTGACCTGACGCGACACGATAGGTCGGCACCGGTCTCTGCTCCGCCGCACCGACCAATCACAGGCTGCGTCTGCGTCAGCGCTGGGCCGTGATTGGCTGTCGGGAGGAGGAGAGGAGAGGGGGAGGGGGAGGAGGGGGCTGTGGGTGGCAGACACGTGCATGTGTGGTCAACATGTGCTCTGCAGGGAAACACCAACCACACACACACACACACACACACACACAGACGACATCATCACCATCACTTCTCATGCTCAGTCCAGTTTGATCTGTACCTCTCTTAAAACAATAAATTAGATTTAAGCAATATAGTACAAAACGACAGAGCGAGATATATTGCTTAAATATAATTCATATACATATGCTCATATATGATCAATATGAGCATATACTATATATATATCACGGCCTGAAGTGATGTATTGCTTTTATAAAACGGTTACCAATAATGGCAATATGAAAGATATCGTTCCTACAACGCTCTCGAGCAAAAACGATGGGGACTGAGAAATCCCCAGAGTGACCTGTAGTTCGCTGTGATTGGTTGATTAGTGGGCGTGAAGCGAACTGAAGCTGAGAGTATGTAGAATGTGTTTTATAGAAGAGAAGCACACAATCAGAGATGAGACAGTGAATTTGAAATAAGGTGGCATTATAGAGTACCTATGGCAAAGAAAGAAAGATCTACAAGAGCTCCTTTATCCACAATGCCATTTCTAGAATCAATAAGACACAGTAAAGTAGAGGGCACTTCCTTGAAGTGCAGATGTTACCTGAATGTATGCAATGTAGTTGTAGCACCTGCCAGGGTCGATCTACCTGTTGACCCCTAGAAAAGCCGCTGGTTGGAACAGAAAGATTTGTACCGTAATGTGTAATGTCATTTTCTTTTTGTTAGAACTGATATTATAAAATTGGTATTGAAATCGTTCAGGAACCGGCGTCGAAGTGAAGGTATCGGTGTTGGTACCGGTAGGGTTGTATTGGTCTCAGCTGTCATTCCTGTACAGAGCCTGGTGTGTGTGTGTGACGGTGACCTCTGACCCCGGAGCAGCCGGTGGGTGGAGGATCAGAGTGTGTGTGGTTGATGAAGCTGCTGTAGCTGTAGCTGTAACTTCTGCTCAGTGACAGTTTGATTACAACTGGTCTTAATTAAGTCCCATTGATCCGCTGCCGTCGGCTGCTTCCACCACCACCACCACCACCACACTCGATACGCTGTTACCACCGCACAGGCTTTACTGACCGGCTGCCAGTTTAAACCAAGGGGGCAGTTGTCTGTTGGTCTGAGAAGTGAAGTCACTTCCTCGTTCAACAAACTGCAATCCCCTCTTCTTCCTCTGGGGGCTGGTGTCAGAAAGCAGCATTCTCCATAGACCCCCATGTTAAAATCACCCACTTTACATCCTCAATAAACATGTTAAAAGCCTGGTGTCAGAACGTTTTTGGTCTCAATCGATAGTTTCTACCCCCACACACACTCTGAGGGGGGGGGGATTTTTTTTTAACTCTTTTTTTTTCTTTTTCTTTAACTCTTTTTTCTCAAAAAAGGTCCCATGTTCCCTGCTTTTCCCCAAAAGGACCCGAGGAACATGCAATTTTATTTTTTCATACCTGGAAGTGGAGTTTTGAGTGACTTGGCATGGTTTTGCCTATTTCTGAATGAGAAGTTGAGTTGTGACTTTGAGTGAGAAGTGGAATTGTCTCATTGGTTGGGTTTAGGCAATGAAGAAAGTAGTTGGTTAAGTTTAGTAAAAAGACCAGGTAGAGGCTAGACAGGCCAGATAGACAGAGTCCAGATAAGTAGAGAGAGTCCATCGACCAGCTGGGAACAGCGGGGAACATAGGACCCTTTTTCAGAAAAAGGTCCTATATTCCCCGGTATGTATTGCAACCGGGGAATATAGGACCCTTTTTGGTAAAAACGGGGAACATAGGACCCATTTTCAAAAAGAGGGTCCTATGTTCACTTTCTTGTGTTGTGTGCGTTGTGTTGTGTTGGGTTGCGTTGCGTTGCATTTGTCTATGAATATTCTCATTCATCCAGGTCATTGATGAATGCCATGATGTGTAGGAACTGAAGAAGCCCCTTGGATAAGAGGCCAAACGTCTTCCTAGACAAATACAAGTCCAGTTGCCTACGATTCAGTTTGAGAGAGAGAGTTGTGTTGCGTGTGTTATGTTACGTTGCGTTCGCAGTCGGTCGGTTTTTCTCAGCGTTAGAGGACTGAGTGAATTGAGCAGCAATAAAAAAAACACAGATTAAAAATACAACACATCTTCTCCTCCTGCTGTTGGATCGTGTGGGTGATTCCTCTGTTCCTCTTCCTCCTCTTCCTCCTCCTCTTCCTCCTCTTCATCACATCCTTGAATCATCCCCCCCCTCACCCCTCCTCCTCCTCACCCCCCCTCCTCCTCCTGCTGCTACATCCGCTCTGTGCTGATGCTCCTATTTATAGCAGCTTTTGGCAGCAGGAGTCGGCACTGTGCCTCCTCCTCTTCTCCTCCTCTTCATCCTCCTCTTCTCCTCTGTGAGAGAAGAGGATGAAGAGGAGGAGGAGGAGGAGGAGGAGGCGTCTCTCTCTCTCTCTCTCAGTCAGACATCAGTGTCATCAGTAGAAACCTCCTACATGAATGTTTCCATGTGAGTGTGTGGGCTCAGTGTGAAGGACACGGTGACATGAAGCTGCAGCAGCTCAACCTGGATCAGAGCACGACTCAACACACCAGCTCCTCCTCCTACTCCTCCTCACATCATATATATATATATATATACATGTATAGTATATACTGCTATCCCTGTAAGGCCTGGCTCAGGGTCAACTCTTTGTACAAATACAGCAAGTGTGAATACAGCAAAGAAAGTACTGGTAGTAGCTGTCAGAACGAACTTCGCTATCCAAACAGATTTTGAATTACCGTATACTTTCTTCGGACTATAAGCCGCCCCGGTGTCCCAGCTCTCCTCTCTGCACCGCACACAAACGCGCTCCGTAACCCGTAATTTTTTGTTCATGACGGTTAAGACGACACAAACACACACGTCGTAACATCGTATATGTTAGTTAACGTTATCCACCGCTCCATTAATTGGTTTTTCGCCGGCTTTGTTGTAAACAGATGCACATAGAGGAGAGGAGCAGAACCAGAACAGAGGAAAAGCGAGTGGACTTGCACAGTTCCCGACTGTCTTTCTGTGTAAATATCTCATGTCACAACATGAAAACCTGACGCTTATATTCAAGTGTGGCCTATATGTGTATTTTCTTTTCAAATGTAGCTGGTGCGGATTATACTCAGGTGCGCTCAATAGTCCGGAAAGTAGCCTACGGTATTTTAAAAATGAGAACATTTGAAGGTGGAAACTGACGTGTTCCTTCCACAACGACACAAATTAGTGTTGTGCGTTCGCAATGTTCTGGGTAGTAAACGTGTTGATAAAACAAACTATTTTGTTGTTGTTTTTGACGTAGAGTTGCAGCTTCAAATATAAGAACAGAGTTTCTTTAATTGCCCCTTTATTCGGCTGGAGCGGTGGCCTACATTTTCCCACACTACACACACCTATTTTATTTTATTTTATTTTTTTACCGATCGATCCGTGGACCACTTGGTGCCGATCACTGATCAACTCTGATCCGTTGCTCCTCTACTTATAATATTTCAATTTCCCTTTTTGACTTCTCTGCTCCACTTGGTGCCGTCTCTACTGTTGTGCAGCTTGCTCCCATGCATTGTCCAGTTTGAGTTGGATTAAGGCGTAAACATGCAGAAGAAAACCAGTTTCCAATCACATCATCATCTGGGTGTCTTAGTCTGGTCTGAGTCGTTTACATGAACTGTAGTCTTCCAATTAGAGACAGATTAAGGACATATAGTTTGTCATGTAAACGTACTGATTGATCTTCACTTCACAGTGTAATCTGCCTCCGTCCCCGTGTTAATCTGTGACCTCTGACCTCTGTGGAGCCATCGGTGATTTAAAAGCAGGACAGAGGACGACGTGGTGGTGGTGGTGGTGGTGGAAGAGTCAGTAGGTCTGCAGGCAGGGCCGACTGGGAGATATGCGAGGCCCAAGGCGAAGTAGCGCTCCCCGGCCCGTCACATCTACATTTGCCAATATAGTGTGTGTCTAAAAATTGTCGTCATTTCTTGCCTTGTACTTTAAACCTGATGAAGGAACCTTGTTCTGAAAATTTTGTTTCTTTGATAGTCAATAAATGATTCTGTTTGCAAATGTTTTTAATTGTCAATTAAAAGTATTTTTTTTCCAGAATTTTCTCAACAATATTTCCACAAATTAACGCCGTTGGCCCTAATTTGAACATATACTACACTGACTTAAAAAACTGTAACTGGAACTAGTTACAAGTCATTGGTTTAACCAACACTAGTAGTAGTAGTACTCTGGAGCTGGAGACAAGGGACACATGGAGCTGAGTTAAGGTGGAAATCCTGCAGAGTTCCTCCTTAAATCTGACAGTTTACAGTTCACATGCAGAGTCTGAGACGGCTGAGACTCACATCAGAGGATTAAAAGTATAAAATTAGATGAATAATGATGAAAACAATTTAAAAAGCAGCAACAATAAAAGCGGATGAAGTTCCAGTTTGTTGTGTGGAGACGATGAGGGTCGGTAGCGTCACAGCAGCATCTCTGTATCTGTATATTAATATAACACATATAGAAACACACCGCGCTGATGCTCAGGCCTCCACCCACACACTGAGCTCCACCTGTGAAGTGTGTGAAGTGTGTGTGTGTGTGTGTGTGTGTGTGTGACGTTCGAGTGCTGCTGGGTCAGATTCACACCTCGGACTGCGTGGGCCGGTTCTGTCTGGTTCTGTCTGGCGTCCTCCATGAATCAACAGCCAACTGTTCCAGCGGCTCCTCTCCGCCCCCGCGAGGAGCCGCTGAGCCGTGATTGGTCGACGGGTTTAGGCCTCAATGGGAATTTAAAGGGAAATTCAAATTTCACTCATTATCTACTCGCCCTCATGTCGGACTAAGAGCTGTGAGAATTTTTCAGAGTCCACCGTTCCTTCTCTGAGTTACGGGGGGGTCTCGGCGTAGCAGTATTTGTCCATATAATGGTTGTCAATAGATACCAACTTTCTTTGTAACAAAAAGACACACCAAAAAACATCCAAATACCCCCATGCTGCTCGTATGTAATGTCCGTCTTGTATTGAAGCCCCAGAATGCGAAATTGTCCCGAAAAAAATTTAATAAGTCTATATTTCAAGCTTGTTTTGTAGCGGAAGCTTCTCGAAGCTCCTCTTCCCGGTATGGCGAAGCATGGGGTATTTGGATGTTTTTTGGTGTGTCTTTTTGTTATGAAGACAGTTGGTATCCATTTGCAACCATTATATAGACAAATACTGCTACGCCGAGACCCCCTGTAACTCAGAGAAGCCACGGAGGACTCTGAAACTTCTCCCAGCCCTTAGTCCACATGAGGGGGAGGAGATAATGAGTGAAATTTGGAGTTTGAGCGCCACCTGCAGGTGAAGCTCAGACCTTCACCTGTCGATCGATCAATCAATCAATCAATCAATCAATCAACTGATCTTGTCAGTTATTGGTCAGTGTCAGTCAAGGTTATTATAGGTTTGAAGTGTTCATTAGTTATGGTCATGGGGCAAGTACACCGAGCTCTAGCTGCAGGGGCCAGTGCCCGGGTTGTAGGACAATATCAAAACGTGCGGTTCGATCGGGATCGGTACGCTATTACTTTTCTCAACAGTTAACAAATTTTTTGCGACGTAAGTCTGCTGCTCAGGCATGGTTTCACCTAGAGACTTCATTTGAACTTTCAACAGTAGACACAAGTCTTGTGTATTGGCGTATTATTCCACGTTTTGATAGGTCATATAGTTTTTGATCAATCCCTGATCAATGACCATGATCATTTTTGGAGAAATTATGAGATTATAATGGGTGTGTATTGCACGGAATGTTCGTGTCAGAGCGCATGACATCATCGGTTAGAGTGGGAGAAGTTGTCTGAAATCGTCTGAAACTTTTCTCTTTCCACGCTCCTCCTGGACACAATTTATGCTCTACACACATGATTTTTTCCAAATTTGTAGACAAACCTGTTCCGTCTCTCACAGTGTGCTCAAAATATCTAAGAGATATACAGCATTTGAATTGTCAGCCTGTAAGTGCGGCCAATACAAAGATTTTCTGAGAGAAGCAGAACGGACCCCTGTTTTAAAATCGCACATTTCCGCAAAATATTTACTGTAGAAACACCAAAATCACACCAAATTGTTCAGGAAGTCCTTGTACACGCTCATGGTCTGGGTTTTTTCTGATAGGAGTTACCGTTTTGTCAGAATAAGCCCAAATGTGAGACTACACTACCCGTGATCCTCAGCAGCCTCACGACAAAACACACTGAAGCTGCATGTTGTGTGTGTGTGTCTGTGTGTGTCATACAGCAGGACAAGGCTGGTGAATGAAGCTCTGTGATTGGAGGGTTTTTTTCCCAGCTGAAATGCATCCTGGGTAATGTAGTCCAGATGTTTGTGTGTTCATCAAAGCGAGAACAACCAGATTAAAGACCAGTTTTCTTTTTAAGGTTTTAAAGACTTAAATTGTAATGAAGCCACTCTGAACTTTGTTGGATGATGCTGCCGGTGACCTGGTAGTGTTGCTGTTCATCCTTACTCTTCTCTTTTTTCTATCACTTTTTATTGTTGGATTTTATTCTTTTGTATTATCTCAGTGGTTAAGAGGATTCAAGGGGTTCCCAACTTCTTCTTGAAATTTTACCACATTTTACCACTTCAGTGTTTCCCACCGGTTTGCAAGGAGACTGTGGCGGTAGCGGATCGTCCGCCGGGAGGGGGGGGGTTGATAGAAAAAAAAGCAGAATCAATTTGTGGCGCTTGGTCTTGGTTCTTTGGTTGGACATTGGTCTATGAATGGGAAACGCTGCACTTTTTTACCACTTTTTACCACAATGGAAACTTTCTTCAGTCTCAGTTGCTTCTGGTGTTTTTGTCCAATGGGGGTCCGTGGTCTAATTTGTGTTGATGTAAAGAAGTAGGGCTGACCCAAAAAAATCGAAGCTTCGAAGCTTCGTTCGTTGCCATGGTAATCAATCTTTAAGTCCGTGATCAATTGTTTTTTTCTTCTTCCTTTTTTCCTTTTTGTAATCGAAGCTTCTACCTCCTTTCTTTCTTTCTTTCTTTCTTTCTTTCTTTCTTTCTTTCTTTCTACCGCTCTCTGTATATCTCTCTCTTTCCATGTATTCACCCCAATTTCTTTCCTTCTTTCTTACTACCCCTCTGTCTCTTTCATTCATTCTCTATTTTCTTTTTCTTCTATCTTTCTGTCTTTCTTTCTGTTTTTCTTACTTTTTTCTTTCTCTATCTACCCTTCTCTCTGTGTCTCTTTCTTTCTTTCTTTCTTTCTTTCTTTCTCCATCTACCCTTCCCGTTTTCTTTCTTTCCTTCTGTCCTTTTCTTTTTTTCTCTCTTCTTTCTTTCTTTCTTTCTTTCTTTCTTTCTTTCTTTCTTTCTTTCTTTCAACAATTTCTTCAGCTCATCCAGCATTGCTTTCAGCATTCACACCATTTCCATTCTTGGAAATGCTTTTTCTAGTTTAAGTTACATTTCCTGTCTGAATGAGTGTTTTTGTGTTTTCTGCTGACAGCTAGTCGACTTCAGTCTTATAAAGTATTGAAACAGTTTTATTTGAACCTGTTTTTGTGTTTTCCTTGTTGCAGAAGTACCGGCAACACGATGAGGACTCGTCCCCCCAGGACCAGAGCTCCCCCCAGCTGACGGAGGAGGGGGGCGGGGGCGGGGGGGCGGAGCTGGTCCAGGTGGCCGAGAAGAACCTGTCGCAGATCGAGAACGTCCACGGATACGTCACCCACGCCCACATCTCACCCATGAAGGTAGGGGGGCGGAGCTTCTGCTGCGTTCAGGCGAGTCGGGACTCTGAAAAAAAACTTGTTGCACCGGGACAAACTCTGAATTCAAAGTAACTTAAAGGGATAGTTCACCCAAAATTCAAATTTCACTCATTATCTACTCCCCCTCATGTGGACTAAGTCCAACTAAGTCCTCCGTTCCTTCTCTGAGTTACGGGGGGGCCCGTGCAGCAGTTTTGTCCATATAATGGTTGTCAATGGATACCAACTGTCTTCGTAACAAAAAGACACACCAAAAAACATCCAAATACCTCCATACTGCTCGTCTGTAATGTCCCTCTTGTATTGAAGCCCCGACATGAGAAATTGTTCCGCCGGTCAGTGCAAAGACACAGGAAGAGCAGTGAACTGAGACACTGGGAGCTTCCGCTACAAACAAGCTTAAAATATAGACTTATTTAATTTTTTTCGGAGCAATTTCTCATGTCGGGGCTTCAATACAAGACGGACATTACAGACGAGCACTTTGGAGGTATTTGGATGTTTTTTGGTGTGTCTTTTTGTTACGAAGACAGTTGGTATCCATTGAAAACCATTATATGGACAAATACTGCTGCGCGGACCCCCCCGTAACTCAGAGAAGGGACGGAGGACTCTGAAACTTCTCACAGCCCTTAGTCGACATGAGGGTGAGAGTAGATAATGAGTGAAATTTGAATTTTGGGTGAACTATCCTTTAAATTCATATAGCGACTTTCAATAAACCCAAGGTCGCTTATAAATAAATAAATCAAACAATCTTTTGGCTTAAAAACATTAAAAAAGGGCACAAAAAAAGAACGTTTTAATGTATTTTGGCTTTTAATCACATTGTAACGATGTTTTACCGTCGACGTCACACAACTGATTCTCAGAGTCCCGAGTTGTCTTGAACGCAGCATTAAACCGGTCCACAGCATCTTCATCTCCCCACTCTCAGTATCCATGACCACAAACAGCCCCTCCCCTCCTGAGAGACACCTTTGTATCTGTTTATATAGTATATATGTATATATATGTGTGTATATATGTATATATATATGTATGTGGGGGATATATTTATGTTTCTGGATGTTTTACATGTCACACACTCCACGTTGTTGTTGCAGCTGCTCATACACGTTGTTCCTCATACTTGTCTGCTGCCATGACGACAGCATCATCACACACACACACACACATTACACCTCCAGTCACATCCCTCTGGTCCTGGCAGGTGAAACTCTCTCCAGGTGACGTTCAGAACAAAACTAAACTACGACCAGTCACAGCAAACGATTTGATTGACAGAGGTCAAAGGTCAAAGGTCAAAGGTCGAACCAGTGAAATCAGAGTTTCATGTTTGTTTGTTTTTTAACGTGGTGAGTGTCAGTGCCCGATCCGTACCCGGAACAAGATCCGTTCCAGACGCTTCTGCGCATGCGCCGTTTTACGGCATTAGCTTCAAAGCTATGCTAACTGCTAGCCTAGCAGTAGAGCAGCTAAAAGTCGCTGTAGCGTTGTTAAAACGTCACTTTATTAATTTTAAATATTTTTTCATGCAAGAAAGTCACAGTTTAGAGTCCTAATCTGTGGTCAGTTTATCCAACTGACGTCTGTTTGGAAGTTTGCTCCGAGGTTTTGGGAGAAGTGCAGAGCCACCGGGAGCTAACGTTAGCTCGCTGCTCGGCTCCTCTCAGAGGCAGCAGCGGCCGGCTGAGGGGATCGAACCTGTGATCGACCGGTCACCCAGACGTCGTCATGCCGGTGGAGCAGATTAATTTATGGTTTCATTGATTAGTTTGTGTAAATGAAAAGTGAAGCTTCAGGAGGAGCTGGTCAGAGGAGCAGTGCTGACTTGCTGCTGTCTGTATGTGCAGAAATCACCACATTTACATCAATAAATAAATGTTTTACAATTAACTGATCGGTCACATTATATTTAATTTAATCAGAAATAGAACAGAGGGGAATTCGTTGCGACGTGCTTGTGTTTTTCCTCAAAGAACGTCTCTGTTTTCATGCATATCCACGGTGCCGTAAACTGAAAGAAGGGGGAAGTGTCTGGAACGGATCGTGTTCCGGGTACGGATCGGGCACTGACAGTGAGTTCAGGTGCAAAATATCAAGTCCTGTAAAAACCAGATCCCTGTGATGTTCACACTTCCTGTCTGTTTCCTCAGTCACATGACTCTGGTTCCTCCAAGCTGCCACTCTGTGTGTGTGTGTGTGTTACATGAGCTCAGCGTGTTCATGCGTGTGTGCTGTGTGACGCTCTCTACAGTTTGAGACAAGTTGCATCATGGGAGATGTAGTGCTCTGCTGCTCAGATTTGGACTTTCTCTTTTAAACTCCCAGTTTTTTTTTTGTTTGTTTTTGTTTTTACTTTTTATTCATTTTTCTTCTTTTCTGTTTGTTTCTACATAATTAACAACGCAAGTTTCTAAAATGGGAACTTGGTAAAGTAAAAAATAAAGTAAATAGATCATTATTAGAATAGTGTGGCACACCAAACTCCCAGTTGTTTTAAGATGTGACACTGTGAACAAATATAAAACAGTGCTAATGAAGTAAAAACAGAGAATAAAGCAGGTGTTGTGTAGTTGTGTAGTTGTGTAGCTGTGTAGTTGTGTAGTTGTGTAGTGGAGTGAAGGAGTCTCTTCCTGTCAGACTGTGGCTCGGTGGAGCTGCAGCGCCGCCCGGTGGACACACGGTGTCACAACTACACTCAGACTGACTCAGTGTTACAGTGTTACAGCTGCTTATTGATGACAACCTGATAGATATGATACATTGATCATGATACTGATAGTGATTATTGATCCTAAAGCTGATCACACACCGACCTGAGACATGAGACCAGTCACAACCCGGTCTGCTCTGTGTCCACGACAACCAGCTCTGTCCACACCTCCTCCTCCGTCCTCCTCTTCTCTCCTCCTCTGTCCTCTTTAGTCCTCCTCTTCTCTCCTCCTCTGTCCTCCTCTTCTCTCTTCTGTCCTCTTTAGTCTTCCTCTTCTCTCCTCCTCTGTCCTCCTCTTCTCTCTTCTGTCCTCTTTAGTCCTCCTCTTCTCTCCTCCTCTGTCCTCCTCTTCTGTCCTTCTCTGTCCTCTTTAGTCCTCCTCTTCTCTCCTCTGTCCTTTTCTGTCCTCCTCTTCTCTCTTCTGTCCTCTTTAGTCCTCCTCTTCTCTCCTCCCCTGTCCTCCTCTTCTCTCTTCTGTCATCTTTAGTCCTTGTCTTCTCTCCTCCTCTGTCCTTTTCTGTCTTCCTCTATCCTCCTCTTCTCTCCTCCTCTGTCCTCTTTAGTCCTCCTCTTCTCTCTTCTGTCCTCTTTAGTCCTCCTCTTCTCTCTTCTGTCCTCTTTAGTCCTCCTCTTCTCTCCTCCTCTGTCCTCCTCTGTCCTCTTTAGTCCTCCTCTTCTCTCCTCCTCTGTCCTCTTTAGTCCTCCTCTTCTCTCCTCTTCTGTCCTTTTCTGTCTTCCTCTGTCCTCCTCTTCTCTCCTCCTCTGTCCTCTTTAGTCCTCCTCTTCTCTCTTCTGTCCTCTTTAGTCCTCCTCTTCTCTCCTCTTCTGTCCTCTTTAGTCCTCCTCTTCTCTCTTCTGTCCTCCACTTTCCTCCCCTGTCCTCCTCTGTCCTCCTTCGTCCTCTTCTGTCCTTCTCTGTCCTCTTCTTCTGTCCTCTTCTCTCCTCCTCCGTCCTCCTCTTCTGTCCTTCTTTGTCCTCCTCTGTCCTCCTTCATCCTCTGTCCTCTTTTTTTGTCGTCCTTTGTCCTCCTCTTCTGTCCTCTTTAGTCGCTCTCTTCTCTCCTCTCTCCTCCTCCGTCCTCTTCTGTCCTCCATCCTCCTCTTCTGTCCTCTGTCCTCCTTGTCTGTCCTTTTCTCTCCTCCCCTGTCCTCTTTAGTCCTCCACTTCTCTCTTCTTCTGTCCTCCTCTGTCCTTCCCTGTCCTTCTCCGCCTCCTCTTCTCTCCTCCTCTGTCCTCTTCTGTCCTCCTCTTCTCTCTTCTTCTGTCCTCTTCTCTCCTCCTCTGTCCTCCACTTTCCTCCCCCCTTCTCCTCTGTCCTCTTTAGTCCTCTTTTTTCCTCCCCTGTCCTCCTCTTCTCTCCTCCTCTCTCCTCCTCTCCCTCAGACTGAACTCTATATTACAGACTGTCTCTCTTCACTCTGTCGTCCTCTGTCCCTCTGTCCTTTGATAAGTGCTGCCCCCCCCCCCCCTCCTCCCCTCCTCCCTTTACTCTGTATTAAAGCTGATGTGATGTCACAGGTCAGGTGACTTCCTGTGTGTAGAAGATGTGTTGTTGTTGTTCTGCAGATCCAAAGCAGCACCGAGTGCGTTGGATCAATCCGCCGCTGAAATTAGTCCCAACTAGGGATGTCACGATTACTTGTTTTCACAATAAATCGTGGTATTAAAACACCACAATTAATTGATCGTAAAGATTCCTAAATACCGTCACTTCCCAAAAAAGATGAGGTTGGAACCATATCGGCAGATGTGTTCGCAAAAATAAAGGTAAATGCTCAGATACTGGTCCATTTAACTAACGTAACATTGAATTGGTAGGAATTTAAATGTTAGCGTGTCATTTTTAATTAAAAAAAAAAAAAAAGCAAAACAAAACAAAAAACGATTAAAATAAACGCAAACATTTGGTATAGATAAGAATTTATGACCTGAATATTTCAAACATTTCCCCTGGGGATTAATCATTGGTCATATATTGATAGATACTTGAAATATTTTGTGTAAACAATGAGTAATGTAGTTATATTTTGACTATATTTGATTTTACACATTCATAGTGTTGTGCAATTTATTAGTGCATAATAATCGTGATAATCGTAACACCGTGATTATTTCTCTGATAATAATCGTACCAAGAAAATGTATAATGGTGACATCCCTAGTCCCAACTAAATCCTCTTATTGGTTTCTGTCTAACGAGGCCGACGCTGATCAATCTGATCAATTACTGATCGATCTCTGATATTAGGCGTGTCTCCACTGCAGGAACCTGGCGGGGCTTGGGATTTACTCTGTGCTGATTGGTCAGACTCAGAGCAGGATGTGACGCCAAGAGAAAAGCCCCGAAATAAGCCGCATTTTAAAAACTGACAACTTGACATAAAGACAATTTAACTGTCATATCAGACCTAATTGCCAAACTTTTAAAAAATGATGTCAAGTTCTCATAACAAGGACATCTCAAACAATGTCAACTTTTCATCAAAAGTGACATAACTTACCGAATGACACTTAACCACAGCTGTCATAAGTATTCATTGATGTTTATGACAGCTGTTATGTCATGGTTATGACAGTTTTATGTCAATCTCATGAATACCTATTCAAGTAAAGTGTTACTCAAATGTTTCTGAAAGTGACGGTATTTAGGAATCTTTACGATCAATTAATTGTGGTGTTTAATACCACGATTAATAGTGAAAACAAGTAATCGTGACATCCCTACTCTGAACTGAACCTGAGGTGAAGATCTGACCTGAGCCACTCCCCCCCCCCCCCCCCCCCCCCCTCCCTGTAGGTAGCGTCTCTGGAGTGCATCTTTGACGGCTCTGCAGCGTTAGGACAGCACCGCCCGGAGCTCCCTTCCCCTTCGTCCTCCGTCCTCTACCCCCACGGAGACAGAGAGGAGGACAGCCCCACCCCCTCCTGCTCCTCCAACCCCTACCCCCCGATCCAGGTAACACCACCTCCTCCACCTCCACTCCTCCACTCCCCACTCCCCACTCCTCACTCCGCCTCCCATCCCATCCCATCCTGCTGCACTGGTAACATGCCAAGCTGAACTCATTTCCCTTCCTCACCTGTTCACAACGTCACAAACTCAGCGAGGTGATGAAGTGTTTTAATATTCCTCATTTCCATCAAGGAAAATCAGATTAGGATCGTTGTTGTTGTCATCAACACACAAAAACAGGAAGTGGGCTGTGTCCTTTTTGGTTTCCTGTGTTCTGATTCGTCATCGGTGAACGAGTACATTCAGCTGAACATCTCCAGACACCTTCACACTGTTTTAGTTTGTGTTGTTGTGCTGAAGTTAGAGGGAAACGTCTGGTCTGGTCAGTGTGTGGTCCATCGGTCCGGTTCTGTTAATGCTGATTTGTTTATACGAGCAGTGATTGATTGATTGATTGATTGATTGATTGATTGATTGATTGATTGATTGATTGATTGATTGAATATTTAAACCTGACCTCTCCAGGTCTGGTCTCTCCTCCTGTGTCTCTAACCCTCCTCTCCTCCATGTGCATTTGTTTCCAATGAAGCCGGTAAGAAAATCAATCCATGGAGCGGTGGATAAGGTTATTTATCATCTACCATGTTACCAACCAGCACTAGGACTCTGGAGCTGGAGACAAGGGACACATGGAGCTGAGTTAAGGGGGAAATCCTGAATATTAAGGTGGAAATCCTAAAGAGTTTCCTCTTTAATTCCTAATAATCATGAACTTTAAGAAAAAGCGGCGTCTCTCTCCTCTGTGGTTGAAGCGTTGGGTCCAGACCTGATTGTTCTCTGGCGCCACCTGCAGGTCTGAGGTTCAGAGTGAACACTGCAAAAACTCAAAATTTTTCCAAGAATATTTGTCCTATTTCTTGTCAAAATGTCTCATTTCTAGTCAAAACTAATCTCTTTCCACTTAAACGAAGACTCATCACCTAAAAAAACATTTTCACTTGTTTTAAACTCATTTTTGTTTAAAATAAGTAGAAAAATCTGCCAGTGAAAGCAAGTTTTTTGAGCTTGTAATAAGAAAAAAAAAATGGCGATGGCGTTCCCCCATGTTGTTATGATCTGATTGGCTGGTGTTAGCTGATGGTTGGTTGATTGATTGGTTGATTGGTCGATTGATTGATTGGTTGATTGGTCGGTTGATTGGTTGGTTGGTTGGTTGGTTGGTTGGTTGGTTGGTTGGTTGGTTGGTTGGTTGATTGACTGCTTGATTGGTTGGTTGGTTGATTGACTGCTTGATTGGTTGGTTGGTTGATTGACTGGTTGATTGGTTGGTTGGTTGGTTGGTTGGTTGGTTGGTTGGTTGGTTGATTGATTGATTGGTCAGTGAGCAAGACCTCCACCTCTTCTTTTTCGTCTTCCTCCGTGTGTCCTCCATGTTCAATGCGACGTCAGCAGCAGCAGCGTTTATCTCCGACTCCTCCGCTGCCTTATCGCTCTGAACGGAGGAGGACGGACTGCACATACTCTCCTCCTCCTCCTCCTCCTCCTCCTCTTCTCCTTCTTCTTTTTATTCCTTTATTTTTTTTTTGCATCTCTTCCACCTAGGGATGTCACGATTACTTGTTTTCACAATTAACCATGGTATTAAACGCCACAATTAATTGATCGTAAAGATTCCTAAATACCGTCACTTTCACAAAAATTTGATGTTGGAACCATATTTGCATATGTGGCACAAAAGTACGTAACGTAACATTGAATTGGTAGGAATTTAAATGTTAGCGTGTCATTTTTAATTTTAAAAAAAAAGCATTAAAATTAAATTAATTAAAATAAACGTAAACATTTGGTATAGATAAGAATTTATGACCTGAATATTTCAAACATTTCCCCTGGGGATTAATCATTGGTCATATATTAATAAGTACTTGAAATATTTTATGTAAACAATGAGTAATGTAATTACATTTTGACTACATTTGATTTTACACATTCATAGTGTTGTGAAATTAATTAGTGCATAATAATTGTGATAATCGTAGTACCGTGATTATTTCTCTGACAATAATCGGACCAAGAAAATGTATAATTCTAAATGGACCAGTATCTGAGCATTTACCTTTATTTTTGCGCAACATCTGCAAATACGGTTCCAACATCAAATTTTTGTGAAAGTAACGGTATTTAGGAATTTTTACGATCAATTAATTGTGGCGTTTAATACCACGATTAATTGTGAAAACAAGTAATCGTGACATCCCTAGCACCAAGACAAAAGGAACTCCATGAAACGACTTGTCACTCACTGACGCTGGCTGCTGCTCCTCCATCCCATCGTCTCATCGTCTCTGCTGCTGTTACACACTTCATTCCCAACTGCATCAGCAGCAAGGCATGCTGGGAGAGGAGAGGGCAGCCGGGGAGGGCTATTTATAGCCAGCACAGATCCAGCAGTTGGTCATCTGGGAAAATCTGGGAAATCATGGATGATCAAGGAAGAGGGAAACCTGGAACCATCAGGATGGAGGAGGAGGGATCTGGTGGTTTCTGTGACCACAACTCTGCCCAAAGTTGAAAAACTGCTCGATCAACTGTTGAAGGATGCAAAGGACAACTCGGTTCTTCTTATTCTTTGATTTTCTTGAAGATGGTTTTGGGTTTGATGGATTCAATGGACATAAACAGAATCATGGAATAGGTTGATAACCTTGAAGATAAACAGAAAAGACATCAGTGCATTAGTCTCAAATAAATACCAATAAACACCAAGAAACACTTTACCTCAAAGTTTTTTAAAGAAAAAATGTTAACGTTACTTCATTCTCAAATAAACAAAGTCATTCACATGATGATTGGTTGGTGGGTCAAACCTCCTTCAGAGTTTCCTCTCGCAGGTCTGAACTGGAGATGCACATCTTGAATTGTTTTTCTGACCGATAACCAACGCTCGTTAACCAATTAATAACTGTTAACTGATGAGATTAAAATGCTCTGTTGAGTGTCTGTGACGAGGTTTGTGCCGATCGGCAACCCCGATCCTCTATTGCTGATTGGGAGGACGGCGGACGTTTTTTTATTTATATATTTCTTGCTGTTGCGCATACGCACACACTAATGCTCAGATGACGGTTAAATCTTCGCATTTTGAACTCTTTTTATTAGGGGTGTGAATCTTTGGGTGGCTCACGATTCGATTCGATTCCGATTTTTAGGGTCACGATTCGATTCAAAATCGATTTTCGATTCAACCGATTCTTGATTTTATTTTTGCGATTTTTAGTTTGCTTTATTAACACCAGACCATCTGAAAAAGTTGAATGATGATGATGTCTACAGACTATTATATCAGAAGCCATATCCCCCCCCCCCAAAATGCACATCACATGTTTCAGATTTACTCAGCAACAATATATTTGAAACTGATTTTATAGGCTACTCTCTTTTCAAAAGCCTGGACTGAAGGGATGTGAGTATTTGGGTGTCTATTCGATTCAAAATCAGTTCTCATACACATGCACATAGACATGTAGCCTATCACCTGTAACAAAGGCGCTGCTAAAAAAAAAAAAAAAAAAAAAAAAAAGACGGCACTCCGCTCTCACGCCAGCTGACCTGCAGCCTGTCTGCAGCGCCACAGAGGAGCTGTCAGAGGAGCTGCTGCTGCTGGTCCTCTCTCTTCAGCCTGCTGTTTGGCTGCACTTTGTATGAGTTTAAAAAAGTGAAGATCTAACGTCACCTGAGCACCGATCAGCTGATCCAGAGCGCAGTGGATGTGGCTGCTCAGCTGGAGCGCGCGTGTGTTTAACGGCAAAAAGAAAAAAGAAAAACAGCGATCGTCCTCTCTCCTCAATAGAGGGTCGGGTTGCTGATGTACACAAGCCTGGTGACAGACATTCAATAGAGCATTTAAATCAGATCAGTTAACGTTTGTAGGCGGTTAACGAGCGTCTTTTAGCGCCATGCCGTGCTGCAGCACTGTGAGGGCGCGTATTGAGACGGAGGAAAATTAATAAAAAATCGATTTTTGAAGATTATGAATCGATTCAGAATCTTAGAGAATAAGAATCTCGATTCTTACATGAATCGATTTTTTCCCCCACCCCTACTTTTTATATAAAGTTCAGCAAATCACCAGGCTGAAGAGAGAGGAACAACATAAAAAATGGTCGTATGATGTAGAGAATATGGTGTCGTCTGCATAGAGACGGACCTCAGCCACTCTCCAACATCTTTTGTTAACGTTACGAAGACGGCACTGAAACTGAGACGGTTTATTTCCCCGCAAAGCAGCTTCCAACTGTCTCAGAGCCAAGACTAACACACATGAAATTAGTGTAAATGTGAAAATACAAAATAACTGAAATAGATCAAACAGAACTAGAAACACTTTTTTCATTACCTTTTTCTAACTATTTAGTAAAAAGTCCATGAATTGATGAAATAACCTGAACCATACTGAGCACAGTCAGTGTTGCCAGGTGTACGATAATTATCGTATTTTTGAAAAAAAGAAAGAACAAAAAATAAAGAAAGAGATAAAGAAAGAAATAAATAAAAGAAAGAACAAAAAAGAAAGAAAAAAGAAAGGAAACAGGAAGTAAATTTGAACTTGAGGAAAAGGGAAAGAGGGATCAGATGGATGGAGAGAAAGAAAGAAAGAACAAAAAAGAAAGAAAGAGATAAAGAAAGAAAGAAATAAAAGAAAGAACAAAAGAAAAGAAAGAACAAAAAAGAAAGAAAGAAAAAAGAAAGTTAACAGGAAGTAAATTTGAACTTGAGGAAAAAGGAAAGAGGGATCAGATGGATGGAGAGAAAGAATGATGAGAAAGAAAGAACAAAAAAGAAAGAAAGAGAGAAATAAATAAATAAATAAAAGAAAGAAAGAACAAAAAAGAAAGAAAAAAGGAAACAAGAAGTACATTTGAACTTGAGGAAAAAGGAAAGAACAGAGTGATAGAAAATATTGCTAAAGTCCTCACTAACCGCGACCTGTGGCATTATGGGTAATACGGGCGCTGCTCCCCGATCGATCAATCAATCAATCGATTCTGTTCCTGTGACACCGAGTCGCTCATCAATCAGTTTTCACCTCCCGTTGTTCTAAGTTTTATCAGTGGTGAAAAATGGACTAAAGAAAGAAAGAAAGAAAGAAAGAAAGAGGGAGAAAATGTGAAGTAAAGGAAAAAGGAAAGCGGAAAGAAAGAGAAAATTAAGAAAAGAAGGAGACGGGAAGAAAGAGTGAACGCATCACACACCGGCGTCCGGGACTCGACCACACGGCGTAGTGAGTCGCCTTCGCTGTCGTCAGGAGGAAGTTCCCATCATCATCATCATCATCACCAATGCCCTAACGACGACTCAGCACTTCTTCTCTGCTGCTGCTGACTCACTTTCACAGAGACTCAAAGTGTGAAGACTGAAGTAGGACAAAGGTCAGCGCTCGTCCCCCTTCTCCTCGTCCTCCCCCAGGAGGAAGAAGGAGCTGCACCAACTTCCTTCTGCCTGCTCTCTCTTTAAAGGGATAGTTCAACATTTTTGGCAAATTGGCCCCATTGCCATAATCCCTATAGTCATAGCAGTAGGTTCGTTACCTTTAATTGTCGGTGCAAGCTGTTTTTAGAACGGCGGAGCAGAGCCGTGAGCCTACGGAGGCTCATTATGGGATTTCTTGGTTTCCCTCATCAAACTCACCAAATACACAATCCAACAACTCCACAACGCTCTGGTGGACAAGTTGTGAGCTGCACATTCACCACGCTATGAGATAATAACACAATGTTACCACACAGAGTTGTTTTAGAGGGAAATACATGTAAAACCACTGATGCACGTTGCCTTCAGGGACAGTTTTTCATCAACAGTCTCTGCATTTCCCTCTAAAACAACTCTGTGTGGTAACGTTGTGTTATTATCTCATAGCGTGGTGAATGTGCAGCTCACAACTTGTCCACCAGAGCGTTGTGGAGTTGTTGGATTGTGTATTTGATTAGTTTGATGATGGAAACCAAGAAATCCCATAATGAGCCTCCGTAGCGTAGCTCTGAGCAGCTCACGGCTCTGCTCCGCCGTTCTAAAAACAGCTTGCACCGACAATTAAAGGTAACGAACCTACTGCTAAGACTATAGGGATTATGGCCAATGGGCCAATTTGCCAAAATGTTGAACTATCCCTTTAAACGCCGTGTCGCCTCCTCCTCCTCAGCCCTGCAGTCTGATGCTGCTGTCTGGACCACCGGCTGCTGCTGCTGAGCCATGCTCCCTCGCCCCAACAGGTTAATCCGTCCCCCCTCTTCCTCCTCCTCCTCCTCCTCCTCCTCCTCCCTGAGGCTCCTCTCTCGCTCTCCTCTGCTCCCCGTCTGACGGCCGAGGAGGAGAAAAAGGAGGAAGAGTAGGAGGAGGAGAAGGAAAAGGAGGACGACCTCGGCTGCAGCTCGTCTGTTTGTGTCTGTGAGGAAGAAGAGGAAAGAGGAGGGAGGAGGAGGAGGAGGAGGAGGAGGGGGGGACACAAGGTGGTGGAGTGAAGCACCCCCCCTCCCTCCCATCGTCTGCTCTCCTCCTCCTCCTCCTCCTCCTCCTCCTCCTCCTCCGCCAGAGGAGGAGACGCAGCTCCAGCAGCAGCAGCAACATGCTCAACTCTGTGTGGTACGCCAAGAAGATGGGCCGCCGCATCATGGGCACCCTGAGGAGAACCAAGCGGCTGCACCGGCGCCTCCTGGTAGGTCAAAGACCCCCCCCCACCTCCTCCTCCTCCTCCTCCTCCTCCTCCTCCTCCTCCTCCTTCCATTCATAAAAAGAATAAATCCTCCTAAAGACGAGGACAGAGGAGGAGGAAGCGCTCGGCTGCTCGGCTGCTCTGCTCCGTCGTTTTCCTTTCCACAGCGTGTCGACTTCATCTGCTGCTCTGGTGTGTTGTGTTGTGTTGTGGAGGTGGAGGTGAGGGTATTGAACAGGCGATCGGTCCGCGGTCGTGTGTGTGTGTGTGGATGTGACGCTGCTGCTGCTGGATGAGACAGATGTTTTGCAACGGGAGATGAGATGATGCTGCTGCGTCATGTGTGTGTGTGTGGAGAAGAGAAGCTTCACATCTGGACCGATCATCATCGCACAAACATGATCCCAACACACAGCACACACAGCCTCGATCCGGCCGGGGCAGCGTGGTGGACACAGGACGGCCGTGTGTGTGTGTCTGTGTGTGTGTGCGTGTCTGTGTGTGTGTGTGTGTGTGTGTGTGTGTGTAGATCTGAGGTGATTTGTTGATAAGGATGCAGCGGTCGTCGTTGTTACGTCGGAGCTAAATGTGTCAGAGCTCGACGACACTGTTCAAACGTTAGAGCTCTGTGTGTGTGTGTGTGTGTGTCTGTCTGTGTCTGTGTGTGTGTGTGTGTGTGTGTGTCGTTACATCTTGAGGAATCAGGGACACACACACAGACACACACACACTCACATTGAGCTGGTGAATGTTCCAGAGCTTTCAGCAGCAGCAGATGTGTTGGTATCAGAACGAATCTCTCCTCGTCTCAGACTGTGGTCGTGGTTCTGTTGTTGATGTACACACACACACACGCACACACACACACACACACACTTTTATTAGAGACTGCACAGGCGTGTGTGTGTGTGTGTGTGTGTGTGTGTGTGCGTGTGCAGAGATTTACCTGCATAAACAGCAGCATCATGTTCTGGGCAGATGTGAGGAACCCCTGCAGTAGCACATGCCTTCCCCAGCGTTGCCTAGCAACCTCCTGGCTCCTGACACGCAGCGCTGCCCCACCGCCTCCCTGTTTACCCACACACACACACACACACACACACACACGGTAACACACACATGAACACAGACTCTTCAGGTCTCCGACATCGTGATCCGATGTTTTTAACGTGAGGAGCTTCAGCCTCATCCAGATGTGCTCAGACAGACAAACATCTGGAAAACCTGGGAAATGGTTGACCAATTTTCCAAATCATAGAAAACACACTTGGAAAATGAAGCTACCAGAGCTCTGTTTATCTTCCAAAAGAAGAACTGAGTGAGAAAACTAGAGACTTTGAGTTAAAGAGAGTTTCCTCTCCTCTGCTGAGTGACGGACAGAGGAGCAGCACAGAGCTGTTATGTTGTGGGTGTGGTTTAAAAACCAAAACAACATGTTTTCATGAAAGAGATTATTAGTAAGTCAGAGCCACAGACTGCACATCTTTAACTCAGACTTCTGGAGGTGAGAGAGGAAGAAACAAAAACAAACTGGGTAAATGTACAGAATACTGTGGGAAAGACAGATGTGTTAGTGTTTGGTGTAGTAACATGTCTAAAAGGTACTTCACAGTACTTCACAGCGTCTGGTCCAGACGCTTCTGCACGGAGCTGGACCGGTTTGGTTTTCTATTTGTTCAGGGATCATTTCATTGGTTTACTCGTGGCTGAGGTTAGAAACTAGTGAAACTCTGTCCTCAAGCAGTGAAGCTATAGAAGTGATTGCTGTCGGAAGATACAACTATTTAAGACTTAGGGTGTTTTCACACCTGCAGTGTTAGTGCGCACAAAATTTAGATCGCACTAACTTTGGTCCAGTTTGGGTCAGTGTGAAAGCACATCGCACTCTAATGCACCAAAACTAGTGCGGCCTGAGGAGGTGGTCTCGTCTCGTCTCGGTCTCTGGTGCACTAATTGATGTGTGAAAGCAACCGCACTCTGGTGCAACCCAACTGCCAGACGAACTCAACAAGTTTGAGCTAAAAGGGCTCCCGTAGTCGTTGACAACGGGTTAACGCAGCGGGGAGACCGCCCGGTGCTCCGGTCCTACGCAGCTCTGTCCCCACAAACGAAGCAGCAGCAGCGGGGCAGCCGGTCGGTGTGTGTCCGCTGAGTCGCTCAGACACCGGACAGGTCGGTAGGTCCGTCCCTCGGGTCCGCGGAGCAGCTGGCTACCGTGGTTACCGAGCAGCAGAGGTCCACCCGTGTTTAACGTTTAACCGGGAACTAACGGGACCGAGCTGGGTGAACACAACCGGAAGCCAGCCGGAAGTACCAAACTAGAAAAGTAGATCGGAACTATCGTTTGCCAAGAGTTATACATACAAACAATATAGAAATAAATGACCAGAGCTACTAACAACCGGCCAGAGCGATTGATATAATGAGTCTCCATCTTTAAAATTTTATCAATCAGCGCTTCCATATTTCAACCGGTAGTCATGGAGACATGACGCTGTCCAAGTTTGGTCCAGAGTGACAAAAAGCAGGTGTGAAAACACCCTTATATTAACACAAACATTCCGCTTACTTCTGCTTTAAGTACAGTAAGCCTGTGCATATTCTCAGTTAAGTGAGTTAAGTACAGTACTCTGTTACTGTCCACCACTGGACGGAGGTGAAGAAGTGATGGAGGTGTAGAAGTGACGGAGGTGAAGAAGTGACAGAGGTGTAGAAGTTGTAGAGGTGTAGAAGTGACGGAGGTGTAGAAGTTGTAGAGGTGAAGAAGTGACGGAGGTGTAGAAGTTGTAGAGGTGAAGAAGTGACGGAGGTGTAGAAGTTGTAGAGGTGAAGAAGTGACGGAGGTGTAGAAGTTGTAGAGGTGAAGAAGTGACGGAGGTGTAGAGGAGGTGAAGAAGTGATGGAGGTGAAGAAGTGATGGAGGTGTAGAGGAGGTGAAGAAGTGATGGAGGTGTAGAGGAGGTGAAGAAGTGATGGAGGTGAAGAAGTGATGGAGGTGTAGAAGTGATGGAGGTGTAGAAGTGACGGAGGTGTAGAAGTGACAGAGGTGAAGAAGTGACAGAGGTGAAGAAGTGACAGAGGTGTAGAAGGTGTAGAAGTGACAGAGGTGTAGAAGGTGTAGAAGTGACAGAGGTGTAGAAGGTGTAGAAGTGACAGAGGTGTAGAAGGTGTAGAAGTGACAGAGGTGTAGAAGGTGTAGAAGTGACAGGTGTAGAAGGTGTAGAAGTGACAGAGGTGTAGAAGGTGTAGAAGTGACAGAGGTGTAGAAGGTGTAGAAGTGACAGAGGTGTAGAAGGTGTAGAAGTGACAGGTGTAGAAGTGACAGAGGTGTAGAAGGTGTAGAAGTGACAGAGGTGTAGAAGGTGTAGAAGTGACAGAGGTGTAGAAGGTGTAGAAGTGACAGAGGTAGAAGTGATAGACGTGTAGAAGGTGTAGAAGTGACAGAGGTGTAGAAGGTGTAGAAGTGACAGAGGTGTAGAAGGTGTAGAAGTGACGGAGGTGTAGAAGGTGTCGAAGTGACAGGTGTAGAAAGTGTAGAAGTGACAGAGGTGTAGAAGGTGTAGAAGTGACAGAGGTGTAGAAGGTGTAGAAGTGACAGAGGTGTAGAAGGTGTAGAAGTGACAGGTGTAGAAGTGACAGAGGTGTAGAAGTAACAGAGGTGTAGAAGTGGTGGAGGTGTAGAAGGTGTAGAAGTGACAGAGGTGTAGAAGGTGTAGAAGTGACAGAGGTGTAGAAGGTGTAGAAGTGACGGAGGTGTAGAAGGTGTAGAAGTGACAGAGGTGTAGAAGGTGTAGAAGTGACAGAGGTGTAGAAGGTGTAGAAGTGACAGAGGTGTAGAAGGTGTAGAAGTGACAGGTGTAGAAGTGACAGAGGTGTAGAAGGTGTAGAAGTGACAGAGGTGTAGAAGGTGTAGAAGTGACAGAGGTGTAGAAGTTGTAGAAGTGACAGAGGTGTAGAAGGTGTAGAAGTGACAGAGGTGTAGAAGTTGTAGAAGTGACAGGTGTAGAAGGTGTAGAAGTGACAGAGGTGTAGAAGGTGTAGAAGTGACAGGTGTAGAAGTGACAGAGGTATAGAAGTGATGGAGGTGAAGAAGTGACGGAGGTGTAGAAGGTGTAGAAGTGACAGAGGTGTAGAAGGTGTAGAAGTGACAGACGTGTAGAAGGTGTAGAAGTGACAGAGGTGTAGAAGTTGTAGAAGTGACAGAGGTGTAGAAGTGACAGAGGTGTAGAAGTTGTAGAAGTGACAGGTGTAGAAGGTGTAGAAGTGACAGAGGTGTAGAAGGTGTAGAAGTGACAGAGGTGTAGAAGGTGTAGAAGTGACAGAGGTGTAGAAGGTGTAGAAGTGACAGAGGTGTAGAAGTGACAGAGGTGTAGAAGGTGTAGAAGTGACAGAGGTGTAGAAGGTGTAGAAGTGACAGAGGTGTAGAAGTTGTAGAAGTGACAGAGGTGTAGAAGGTGTAGAAGTGACAGAGGTGTAGAAGGTGTAGAAGTGACAGAGGTGTAGAAGTTGTAGAAGTGACAGAGGTGTAGAAGTTGTAGAAGTGACAGAGGTGTAGAAGTGACAGAGGTGTAGAAGGTGTACAAGTGACAGAGGTGTAGAAGTTGTAGAAGTGCCGGAGGTGTAGAAGTGACAGAGGTGTAGAAGGTGTAGAAGTGACAGAGGTGTAGAAGGTGTAGAAGTGACAGAGGTGTAGAAGTTGTAGAAGTGACAGAGGTGTAGAAGGTGTAGAAGTGACAGAGGTGTAGAAGTTGTAGAAGTGACAGAGGTGTAGAAGGTGTAGAAGTGACAGAGGTGTAGAAGTTGTAGAAGTGACAGAGGTGTAGAAGTTGTAGAAGTGACAGAGGTGTAGAAGGTATAGAAGTGACAGAGGTGTAGAAGGTGTAGAAGTGACAGAGGTGTAGAAGTGACAGAGGTGTAGAAGTTGTAGAAGTGACAGAGGTGTAGAAGGTGTAGAAGTGACAGAGGTGTAGAAGGTGTAGAAGTGACAGAGGTGTAGAAGTTGTAGAAGTGACAGAGGTGTAGAAGTTGTAGAAGTGACAGAGGTGTAGAAGTTGTAGAAGTGACAGAGGTGTAGAAGGTGTAGAAGTGACAGAGGTGTAGAAGTGACAGAGGTGTAGAAGTTGTAGAAGTGACAGAGGTGTAGAAGTGACAGAGGTGTAGAAGGTGTACAAGTGACAGAGGTGTAGAAGTTGTAGAAGTGACAGAGGTGTAGAAGGTGTAGAAGTGACAGAGGTGTAGAAGTTGTAGAAGTGACAGAGGTGTAGAAGGTGTAGAAGTGACAGAGGTGTAGAAGTTGTAGAAGTGACAGAGGTGTAGAAGGTGTAGAAGTGACAGAGGTGTAGAAGTTGTAGAAGTGACAGAGGTGTAGAAGGTGTAGAAGTGACAGAGGTGTAGAAGGTGTAGAAGTGACAGAGGTGTAGAAGTGACAGAGGTGTAGAAGTTGTAGAAGTGACAGAGGTGTAGAAGTGACAGAGGTGTAGAAGGTGTACAAGTGACAGAGGTGTAGAAGTTGTAGAAGTGCCGGAGGTGTAGAAGTGACAGAGGTGTAGAAGTTGTAGAAGTGACAGAGGTGTAGAAGGTGTAGAAGTGACAGAGGTGTAGAAGTTGTAGAAGTGACAGAGGTGTAGAAGGTGTAGAAGTGACAGAGGTGTAGAAGGTGTAGAAGTGCCGGAGGTGTAGAAGTGACAGAGGTGTAGAAGGTGTAGAAGTGCCGGAGGTGTAGAAGTGCCGGAGGTGTAGAAGTGACAGAGGTGTAGAAGGTGTAGAAGTGCCGGAGGTGTAGAAGTGACAGAGGTGTAGAAGGTGTAGAAGTGCCGGAGGTGTAGAAGTGACAGAGGTGTAGAAGGTGTAGAAGTGCCGGAGGTGTAGAAGTGACAGAGGTGTAGAAGGTGTAGAAGTGCCGGAGGTGTAGAAGTGACAGAGGTGTAGAAGGTGTAGAAGTGCCGGAGGTGTAGAAGTGACAGAGGTGTAGAAGTGACGGAGGTGTATAGGAGGTGAAGAACTGGTTCAGTCTGTCAGTGTGTTGACCCTAACCGTCCTGCAGGTGGAGCTGCAGCTGCACCGTTCAGCTTTAATGCTGATTCTGGATCAGATCCTCAGTGTGAGAGGCAGCAGACCGAGGATGAGGATGATGATGAGGCTGATGATGATGATGAGGATGATGATGAGGCTGATGAAGAGCGGGTGTCTCTCTCTCTCTGTCTGTATGGTCTCACTCTGTGATGCGTTCACTGCCCTCGCTCTATCCCGTTGATTCTCCCTCTAAAACGGTGCGTTCGAGGTCCCGTTGTTTCTGAGGTCGACTGGTGTTGAGCCAGTTTTATTCTGTCTGGTGAGGCGTTCAGGGACCGTGGGTATTGTTGCTGTATTGAGAGTAGGGATGTCACGATTATACATTTTCTTGGTGCGATTACTGTCAGAGAAATAATCACGGTGTTACGATTATCACGATTATTATGCATTCATTAATTTCACAACACTATGATTGTGTAAAATCAAATATAGTCAAAATGTAATTACATTACTCATTGTTTACATAAAATATTTCAAGTATCTATTAATATATGAGCAATGATTAACCCCCAGGGGAAATGTTTGAAATATTCAGGTCATAAATTCTTATCTATACCAAATGTTTGCGTTTATTTTAATCGTTTTTTGTTTTGTTTTGCTTTTTTTTTTAATTAAAAATGACACGCTTACATTTAAATTCCTACCAATTCAATGTTACGTTAGTTAAATGGACCTGTATCTGAGCATTTACCTTTATTTTTGCGCCACATCTGCAAATAAGGTTCCAACATCAAATTTTTGTGAAAGTGACAGTATTTAGGAATCTTTACGATCAATTAATTGTGGCGTTTTAATACCACGATTAATTGTGAAAACAAGTAATCGTGACATCCCTAATTGAGAGGAAGAGGAGGAGGAGGAAGAGGAGGATGATGATGCTGCAGCTCTTGTATCAGGGAGAGAGACAGAGGGGAAAGATCTGGAAACGCTCCTCCCACCAAAACACAACAGCTCTCCCCCTCTCCCTCTCTCCCTCTCTCTCCTCCTGGATTTTAAATCCACTTATGAAATCAGACCTCTGTGCGACTGAGCTGCAGCTGCCGTCGCCATGGCAACGCTCCTATACGGGGTTATCCTGGGTTATGTTTCATAATGCGTAAATACTTAAATAAATCCATTCATAATTTAGCCTTAGTGTAAAAGGCCCAGGGTCACTATACTATAGACCGAATCTCCTTGTTGTTTACATTCTACTTCCGGGTAGAAAACCAGCTGTAATTTGAATGAGATCAATAGTAACGAACGAGAGTTTAGCTATATATCATATTTTTCACGCCCTATCACCGTTTAGACAAATCTGAAATGATTGAAGAAACATTACTATTTCTGTGTGTGTGTTTTGTGTTGCTATGTGTTGTATTTATTCAGTTTGGGGGAATCACAGTGTCTAGAAAGCATCAGTGGCTCAGCTGACAGGGACAGCTAACGGTAGCTAAACTAACGGCGGTAGCTAAGCTAACGGTAGCTAAGCTAATGGTGGTAGCTAAGCTAACACCAGGACGTCAGCTGTTAAAACCCTCCCGTTGTGGGACACGACATGAAACTACTCCAGTTAGCTCAGTCATGTTGGAACTCAGATATCCGCTGGAGAAAATATTTTTTCATGGACCGTTTATTGAGTCACTGAGTTATTAAAGTTAAACAGGTAGCTAACCGTTAGCCCGGCTAATCTATGATAACCATGACTAATTACAAAAATGTGCACACATAAATAGTAATGTTTGTCCAATCATTGGTTTTATAAACTTTACAAACATCAGATTAGTCTAAATGGTGATATGGTGACATGAAAAATTAGATATAGTGAAACTCTCGTCCGTCACTATTGTTCTCATGCTGGTTTTCTACCCGGAAGTAGTTGTAAACAACAAGGAGATTCGTCCTATACATTTCAATATAGAAATACTTTTTCAGGCAGAGATGGATGGATAGATGATTTATTATTCACATTATTTGATAATGCCATTAAAAAGGCAATGACATACAAACACAAATACATACAACATGACACCACTGACAAAAACAAACAGAAAAGGTTAAATTAAAATAAAAAGGATGTTAACATACAAATGTCGATTGAAAGTTACTGCTCAGTATGCATTTTATCAAACAAACATTTTTCCCATTTTTTGTTATGCTTTTCTACCTCCATTTTTCTACCATCTCAATTTGTTGCATTATTTTTTTCTTTTTTCAAAAGAAACTGGCTTCACACTTTATTTAAACAAAAAATTGAATTAAAATTAAAATTTCTTGTCAATTGGGCCCTTCATATAAATGTGCGTGTGGGGCGCTTGGCAGAGGTTCGTAAAGGTGTATTGTCTTGAAATTTCCGACCAAGTCACGGAGTTTACTTTCACTTTCGTCAGCTTACCAACTGTAGCTTTAATGAGGAGTGTTTAGATGTTTAGTTTGTGTAGTTTGATGTTTGGAGACAGAACATCTGGATGTGATGTAAACTGAGGTGAACTGTCTCGTTATTTTGTTAAAGGGATAGTTCACCCTAGAATGATATTTCGCTCATTATCTACTCACCCTCATGTTGACTAAGGGCTGGAAGAAGTTTCAGAGTCCTCCATCCCTTCTCTGAGTTACAGGGGGTCTTAGCGTAGCAGTGCATTTCAAGGCAACGGTTGTAAAGGGACACCAGAGCTCTTCGTAAAAAAGCACACACAAAAAAACATCCAAATACCTCCATGATGCTCGTATGTAATGTCCGTCTTGTGCTGAAGCCCCAAATTGCGTAATTGTCCCGAAAAAAATTAAATAAGTCCACATTCCAAGCATGTTTGTAGCATTAGCTCTGTGTCTGTTGTCCGGTCTTCCGCTGCCAGCGTGCATGCGCAAGGTTCGCACTGAGACCGACAGCGGAAGACCGGACAACAGACACAGAGCTAATGCTACAAACATGCTTGGAATGTGGACTTATTTAATTTTTTTCGGGACAATTACGCAATTTGGGGCTTCAGCACAAGATGGACATTACATACGAGCATCATGGAGGTATTTGGATGTTTTTTTGTGTGTGTTTTTTTACGAAGAGCTCTGGTGTCCCTTTACAACCGTTGCCTTGAAATGCACTGCTACGCTAAGACCCCCTGTAACTCAGAGAAGGGACGGAGGACTCTGAAACTTCTTCCAGCCCTTAGTCAACATGAGGGTGAGTAGATAATGAGCGAAATATCATTCTAGGGTGAACTATCCCTTTAAGACTTAACGAGACAGAAACCACGTTTACATTTGCAGAATTATACATGAATATGTTGGTGTTCGGGGATTCATTCTGAATTTCCTCCATGAGCCTCATGTGGTAGTCCTAGTGCTGGTTAAATCAATGACTAGTAACTAGTTCCAGGGAGAATGGAGCGTCTCTTGGCTGAAAACCAACCTTGTAAGATCAGAGCCTCCAACCCGGTGTCCCAGCTCTCGTCTCCATGGCGACACCGCCACACATATATTTGTTCTGAGACTGAAGAAAAGTTCTTTTTTAGTCAATGTATATATGTTGGATATGCGTGGATTTGTGGAAATATTGTTGAGGAAATTCTGGAAAAAATACTTTTCTAGAAAAAAGTAGTAAAAATTCTCAAAAAAAAAAAAAGTTTTTAAAACAGTTCTAGAAAAAAGTGGTAAGAATTCTTAAAAAAGTTTTTTAAAAAAATTCTAGAAGAAACTGGTGAAATTTCTCAAAAGAAAGTTTAAAGAAAAATCTAGAAAAAGTGGTTACATTTTTGTCTCAAAAACAATTCTAAAGAAACTGGTAAAATTTCTCCCAAAAAAAGTCACAAAAAAGAAAAGAAAAGAAAAAAAACTAATTAAAAAAGGGGACCCCCTTGAACCTTCTCAACCACTTTGAGAACCATTGAAACCAATGACTAGTAACTAGTTCCAGGGAGAATGGAGCGTCTCTTGGCTGAAAACCAACCTTGTAAGATCAGAGCCTCCGACCCGGTGTCCCAGCTCTCGTCTCCATGGCGACGTCATGTAAACGCCTTAGTCGGAGTATAACTGGACAATGCATGTGCGCATGCTCCACAACAGTAGACGGCACAAAGTGGAGCAGAGAAGCCGCCCGAACCCGGCAAAGTAAAGAAAAACCAGCAAGAGTGTTTTATAGAGAGAGAGAGAAAAGCCCATATCCTATTCTCAGCGCGAATCCGGCCCAGACTGGCGCGTCTGGTCGGGAACTGCAGTTGAGAATGTATTATTAAGCTACTAAGTTGTTTATTTTCAGTTTTCTACGAGGTGACAGAAAAGTCAACAGGACAGGGGGGGGGGGGGCGTATTAACCCGCTGAAACAACGGGTGACGCCGCATGACATCAGTTGCATGTAAATTGAGACAAGGACAGAAGTCCGACTTGACGCCAAAATCGAATTTTGAGCATAGCTCGATTAAGCTCTGCATGTAAACGTACTGACTGACACGTGTGTTTTTTGGTGGTTGAAGCCGTGGAAACAGACCAGACGACTCGGAGCAGCAGCAGCAGCAGCAGCAGCAGCAGCAGCAGCAGCAGCAGCAGCAGCAGCAGCAGCTCGTGGTTCAGTCAGGTTTTATCTCCACAGAGGCTTAACGCCGCTGCAGCTTCCTGTTCACCCTCGTCACATTCCTGCCTCGCCGCTGCTGCTGCCGCCGCTGACATGCACGCCGCTGCTGTGTCTGAATCCGGGGGGTGGGGGGCGACATTGATTATTCATGCAACCCAGTGTGTGAGTGGCCCCCCTCCCCTCCCCTCTCTGCTCGTGCTGACATGTGCCTCGCTCACTGAAGCCGATTAATTGGCAGGGGAATGAGAGAAGACGAGAGGGAGAGAGGGTGTCACAGCTAGCGAGCGAACGGGTGAACGGATGGAAAGAAAAGAGGAGTGTTATTGTGTTACTGTGGTGGCGGTGGAGCCCGAGTAACACCACCGCAGAGACCCAACAAGTCGCCCGTCCAGTCCAGTCCACATCAGGAGGAACTGTCACTGTCCATCATCTATTATTTAAACCGCCGTTGCCGTTGCAACCGGGACTCTCGACTCTCCTCCTCCGGGAACATGACCACGCATTTCCCCCGGCAGCAGGAGTTCAACAACGCCTCCAAGGCCATGAACATGAACGGCGCCGAGAAGAAGAAGCTGCTGCCGCCGCGGGTCAACAACAACGTCAACTTGCAGGAGTCAATCGCCCATCTGCACCCGCTCCAGAGGCAGCACGCCATCGAGCTGCACCGGCAACAGCAACAGCAACAGCAACAGCAACAGCAACAACAGCAGCAAAAACAACAACAACAACAGCAGAACCAGAACCAGAACCATCCACAAGTCCAAGCCTCTCTGTCCACGTTCACCGCCTGCACCGTGCCGGCCTCGTGCCGAGCTCGAAGTCGGTTCCTCAACCTGCGGGACAGCGTCAAGAAGAGTCCGACCAAGAGCACGGCCAAAGTGATCAGCAGCAGCATCAGCAGCAGCAGTAGCCAGGCCGCCGCCGCCGCCATCGCCGCCGCCGCCGCCGCCCGGCCGGAGATCCCCTGGGTGCCCTTCGCCTTCACCAAGGTTACTACACAGCGTCCGCCCGGTCCAGACGCTTCTGCACGGAGCTGGACCGGTTTGGTTTTGTATTTGTTCAGGGATCAAACCCTTTTACAAGGCATTTAAAGGGACAACGAGGAGTTTTGGAAAAGCAAAGTGTTTTCACTAGGGCTGACCCAAAAAATTCGAAGCTTCGTTTGTTGCCATGGTAGTCGATCATGAAAGTCCGTGATCGATTTTTTTTTTTCCCCTCCTTTTTCCCTTTTTGACACCGGTTCTCATCAGCAATTGTTACATTAAAATGAGTAGGCGACATGGCATCCTGGAAACCTGCCTGATTTTGGAGATATGCAGTGTTTGTTTGCCATTACTTTCATTATTTCCGCTCTATGTCCGCGAAGCTTCGATTATCAAAATATGATAATCGGGTCAGCCCTAGTTTTCACACTACATTTATGAGCCTCCGCGCACCGTGAAATTCTTTGACTGGCGCAAGACGGACTCATGTTTTCATTCATCAAGAATTAAAGTCAGAGGTTGGAAGACGATCACATACCGTCGTAGTTCCCACCATAAACGGAGATTCGGCGGCGGCGTTATTCTCATGACTCGCCACAAAACCGAAAGTAAAGAAACGCTGGTCGGCTCGCCCAGCATTTCCACCACCACTAATAATAACAAAATAACCATAGAGACAAAACCATAGATTTATCTAAAATGGACCATTAACAAGTGGTAATGTAGATTCATCCACATTAATATGAGACTTTTTTATAACCAAATAGAAACTCCTCGTTGTCCCTTTAATTGGTTTACTCGTGGCTGAGGTTAGAATCTAGTGAAACTCTGTCCTCAAGCAGTGAATCTTGTTGATCAGTCATCTGTTGATTCATTGATTGTTGAAGGAGCCGAGGTCTGATCGGTACCGTTGTGTGTCTGTTGTCCTGATGTTAGTCGTCCACGTCAGAAACTACTTGGGTAAACAGGATAAAAAAAGGTTCTTAAGGATTTCTGTCATTGATTACCAGAACTCTGGGACTTACCAGGAAGTCCCGGAGTTCATAGGGAAAGAGAAAGAGTCTGAGGTGAGAACTGCTGAAGGTCGAAGCTTCAACACCTCCTTTGTTTGTCTGCAACAACCTTTGTGTATTTAGCACCTGTGTAACTTTGCAGAAGAAGGTCTGGTTCTGTCCTGTCTGTGATGGAGAAACTGGACAATCTGGACTCTTGACCATGTACCCGTGGTCAATTAGGTCTTGGTCATGGACTCTGTTGTGGTCCCACTCCCGGTCGCTTTCAATGGTCTTGTTGTTTCGTTCAGAACCGTGTATCTGAGTGTAATGACGCGGTCTCAGTCCAGACTGACCTCAGCTTTGGTTCCCTGGTTGGTGGAACGACCTACTGAATCTCATCGCAACGCTCGCGGATGAAAACGGCAAAATATTTCATCGGATGTGCCTTTCGTTTCATTTAGACGGCGACAACGTTTTGGGGGCTTGAAAACGCCAAAAAAGTGAAACCACCCTCGAGAGTGGAAATCTTAAAAACGCTCCGCCGTTGCGTCCCCGTGTAAAGGGTGAAAACCAAGGGGGCAGTTGTCGGTCTGAGAAGTGAAGTCACTTCCACGTTCAAAAAACTGCAATCCCCTCTTCTTCCTCTGGGGGCTGGTGTCAGAAAGCAGCATTCTCCATAGACCCCCATGTTAAAATAGCCGACTTTACGTCCTCAATAAACATGTTAAAAGCCTGGTGTCAGCACGTTTTTTGGTCTCAATCGATAGTTTCTACCCCCGCACACACTCTGAGTGGGGGGGATCTTTTTTAACTCTACCGTTTTACTGTTATTAGGTTAAAACTCTGGCCAATTAGGAAACGTTGAGTGACAGGTCCGAGCAGCTCCGTGGACAGCTGCTTCGAGGCAAGTGGGCGGGTTCTCGGCCGGCCAATCCAACATGGCGCTGTTCAGGCCGCCATGTTGGAGTCACAAAAACGACTCCCCAACTCCGTGTTTGATCAGCACTCACTCTGCACTTCCTCTGTTTAACCTCCTTGCTCTTATTAAAACAGATGAAGCACTAAACCCACTGTTTTGATGTTAAGTGTGAGGTCCAGTCCTTCAGACATCCTACTTGTGTTGTTTGTCTCCGTCAGAGCGGTTGTGTTAAAGCTCTTATATCTTATATCTTATCTGACAGTGGTGTGTGTGTTGAGCGGCAAGGCAAGGCAATTTTATTTGTATAGCCTGTTTTTACAAACAGTTTGTCTCAAAGGGCTTCACATGGCATCATAACAACATCCTCTGTCCTTAGACCCTCACATCCACTGAGGAAAAACTCCATGGAAAACCCTTTTAACAGGGAAAAATCTGAGAAAGCTCAGGGTGAGCAACAGAGGAGGGATCATCACCCAGGACGGACAGACGTGCAATAGATGTTGTTACAGACAAGAAAACAGTTTACAGTTTATTTATTACCAACGGCACATGTTGGTTGGTTGGTGTGTGTGTGTGTCAGTCCGTGTGCGTTGCGTGTCCTGGACTACAGTTACTACACTGTGTCTGTTTATGGAGAATCAATAGAGAAAGTCCACGTGTGTGTGTGTGTGTTTGTCCCAGCAGCCGAGGAGCAGGAAGCTCTGGACGTCGTCCTTCGGTTTCCAGCAGCTTCGTCTCCGTTGCTGTGACGACTGACGGCTAAAACACTTCACTACCTCTGTAAACCTCAGAACAAATCTTACACTTGTGACTCCTCCACACTCGTATGAAGGACTCTTACTTTGAAGCAGCAGTTATTCAGCAGAGGAGTGGATGTACTTTTATTTTGAAAATGCGTCAGACTGTGGTCGGTGTCGTTGGATGAAAACGAGGCAGAAGAGACGCTGTGATCTGATCTGAGGTCTGATTCTTCTGAACACAAACAGACTTGAAACAGCAATGTATTGATTATTGATTGAGTTGTGTTTCCATCAGTGAGTCAGGTTGCTGTGACATGAAGTCAGAGAATCATCTGGATCTTTCTCACCTGTTGTTGGCTGCTTGATTGATTGATTGATTGATTGATTGATTGATTGATTGATTGATTGATTGATTGATTGATTGATTGATTGATTGATTGATTGATTGATTGATTGATTGATTGATTGATTGACAGCTCTGGACTAAATGCAGGTTGAGCTCATGTGTGCTGCTGACGATGGACAGAGATCCTGTGTGTGTGAAAATTCTGGGAATTTTCAAAGTTGCAAACTTTCCATGGGAATTAACGGGAATATATGGGAATAAATCCGAAATTTACAAAATTGAAGGTTGGCCCTTAACAGGGAACTTGGGGGAGGGGGGGGGGGATTGATTGTTCATACAAGAATTAAAACTTGATAAAGTTTTACTCACAAATAAATCTGTTGAAATGTCGTGTTTTTTAATTGTTTTATTTTGCATAGATGTCTGCTTATGACAAAACTAAATATTTACATTTATGTTTATATTATTATTACTTCCAAAATTCCCCAGTTTAACTTCCCATGGAAAGTTTCTGGAAAATGACCGGATATTGACTGGAAATTTTCCGCCCCTTTGATTGATTGATTGATTTTATTTAATTCATGCTTGCAGTGGAGCCAGGGCTCCACTGAAAAACTGCAGAACTTTACAAAAACATTTTAAAAAAGAAGCTACATACAAACAAACAAATAATTTCAGAGTTATAAGAAAATATTTCAGGGCAGTGAGCAAAGACACTTAGCTATCATTTGTAGCCACTATTGTATAACCTGACTGCAGTGTGCAGGGTTGAGTTTCTTAGCCTGCTGGTCTTTGCAACCCTAGATATGATACAGTTTGTTTAAATTAACCCCAATTTCCAGTTAATTCCTATAAACTCCCAATAATTCCCATAAATTCCCTTAGGAAGTTTACAATTTGGAATATTTCCTGGAAATTTACCGGAAATTTACTGGAAATTTTCCACCCCTTTGCAACCCTAGACGGGAGCTCTCACTCTGTGTCCTCTGTGTCAAACCGCTCTGAGTTTCTCTGGGAACAATTAAGCCCCATTATCAGCGGCTGTGTGATGTGGTGTGAGCGGCGCTCCAGATGTAGGGCTGCCGGATCGATGCGCTCGATGCCGCGCGGCTAATTTTAGCCGCTGTTTGTTTTCCATGGGCTCCGGGTTGTTCTGCTGCTGCTGCTGCACAACAATTAAGCCTCTTCACAGCACCGAGCGGCCGGCGCTTCCTGCCAGCAGCTCCCAGAGGTCACGCTCTGACAGAACAGAGGTCACAGCCATGGAGGCAACTGTCAACCAGGGTTTAGAGAGGAACTATTCAGGATTTCCACCTTAAAGGGATAGGTCAACATTTAGGCAAACTGGCCCATTGCCATAATCCCTATAGTCATAGCAGTAGGTTTGTTACCTTTAATTGTCGGTGCAAGCTATTTTTAGAACGGCGGAGCAGAGCCGTGAGCTGCTCAGAGCTACACTACAGAGGCTCATTATGGGATTTCTTGGTTTCCCTCATCAAACTCATCAAATACACAATCCAACAACTCCACAACGCTCTGGTGGACAAGTTGTGAGCTGCACATTCACCACGCTATGAGATAATAACACAACGTTACCACACAGAGTTGTTTTAGAGGGAAATTCATGCAAAACCGCTGATGCGTGTTGCCTTCAGGGACAGTTTTTCATCAACAGTCTCTGTATTTCCCTCTAAAACAACTCTGTCTGGTAACGTGTTTAAAACAGTTGAAGTGATCTGGAGTTAAAGTTGCTATGTGGTTGTTGTTGTTGTTGTTGTTGTGGAGCCTGCAGGTTGGAGTCAATCAATCAGCTGATTGTGGCCTGAAGGTGATCAGCTGATCAGCTGTCAGTCTGACAGTCTGTTGATCCTATGGAGGCCTCTGTCCTCCATCAGTAATGAAATACACACATTTCTGGGTAGAAAGAAAGTAACAGACAGAGGAAGCACCAAAGACCTACTTCCTGTTTCCAGTAGGTGGCGCTGTGAGTTGGCGTCATGTGAGCGTTCACACAAGTTTTTTTTATTTTATTTTTTTATTGAACAAATTTTACAAAACCAACAAGGTATACGTTCCTGTGTAACAACACATCAAAAAGTACAAAGGGACAGTACAATAATACAGCAATATATAAAATATAGCTTGAAAATAATAAAATAATAATACTTGTAGTAAGAAGAATAAATAAATAAAAATAAGTCAGCGGTAGGTACAACAAGGATGATAAATAAAATAATAATAATAATAATTTAAAAAAAAGAAAAAAAATAGACATTAATAAAGGGTTAGTCAGAGGTTTCGGGGAAATACTTTTCACAATTGTCCAGTAATGTATTGCTTTTTTTGTTGTTGATCAAATAGAGAGATTTAAACAGAGAGTTTTTAGTTCAAGTAAAAAAGGAGCGAATTTAGGTACAGAATTAGCAAATTTTTGTGTGTGAATAAAGAATTTTGTGTAAATAATGATAAAATTCATCAGGTGTTCAAGAGCGCGATCTTCTGGCGTTCACACGAGTTGAGCTCATCAAACATGGACCCACGGCCACTTCCTGTTTCAAACCTTCACCGCGGCCCAGAGGCCACGCCCCTTTAACCAACCAACCAATCAGAAGTATCACAGAGCTGCAGCCACTTCCTGTCGGGACTTTTCAAAATAAACCACTGCAGGCTCTGTTCCCCTGTTTGTTGCTGATGCTGCTGTTGTTGTTGCTCAGTGTGGGTGTCATTGATTGTTACCGTGGTAACAGTGGTGTTAGATTTGACATGAGGCGGTGAGTGACATCACAGCGACCTCTGATGGTTAAACATGGTTAAAAACTCACCGTGTTTCTGTTAAAAGTTCAAACATCTGGAAAAACTATGAAACTACGCAACACACAGTTTAAAAATACTTGATAAAAATGATGTAATTTCTCTCATTATAACATGGAAAATTAAGTTTACTGATCTTGTACTCTTAAGTTTGTTCGATTGTGCGCTATTTTTTTTATTTTGTTGTAATGAGAAACGTAACTTTATACATTTCTCATTTCTGTGCTTCATCCTTTTAGTGTTGTGTTTTGTGCTGAGTATCATTTTGTAAAGTAAAAGGTTGTAGATGTACATAAGCTTAGCTTCTACCTACAGTACATCAGCCTCTATACCAAAATAAAACTCATCATTCATTCATTCATTCATTCACATACAAACAAACTGTTGGGCTTCACTGCTGCAAATAATATATGTACTATGATACTAATATATTATTTGTATCATTATTATATGATATATATAATAGGAACATATTGAATGTTGGAAATAAAGATTTGCGATCGCAACTGGGTCTGTTTTGGATCAGAATTTTTAATTTCAACAAAACGAACAAGGAAACAAACTGTAAAAAAAAAAAATCTTTCTTTTTTTAGAAACTCAGGTCACTTCCTGTTGTTTTGTTTACTCAAGAGTTGTACAATGCAAAAACTCAAAATCTTTCCAAGAATATTTGTCTTATTTCTTGTCAAAATGTCTCATTTCTATTCAAAACTAAACTCTTTACACTTAAAATAAGACTCATCACCTACAAATTAACTTGTTTTTAGATCATTTTCACTTGTTTCAAACTAATTTTCACTTGAAATAAGTAGAAAAATTGAAAGCATGTTTTTGTGCTTATAATAAGAAAGAAAAACTTGCTCCACTATCAGATTTTTCTACTTATTTCAAGTGAAAATCTGCTTGAAAGAACTAAAAAGTGTCTAAAAACAAGCTACTTTTTAATGTGATGAGTCTTATTTTAAGTAGAATGAGATTAGTTTTGACTAGAAATAAGACAAATATTCTTGGTAAGATTTCGAGTTTTTGTAGTATAGAAGAGAAAGTGTGAACGTATGAACGGTTGTACAAGGTCACACTGACCTTCACCTTTGACCTTTGACCTCTGAGCGATGACATCATCGTTAAACTCTCTCTGCTCCCAGACTGAAACATAAATATCTGCTGCTGCTGCTTTTCAATAATCACAAAAAGAGACGTCACCCCCCTCCCACACACACACACACACACCGCTGGGCCCAGAGTGTGTGTGTGTGGCGAGGGACGGAGGATTTAAAGGGATAGTTCACCCAAAATTCAAATTTCACTCATTATCTACTCACCCTCATGTCGGACTAAGGGCTGTGAGAATTTTCAGAGTCCTCTGTTCCTTCTCTGAGTTACGGGGGGTCCATATAATGGTTGTCAATGGATACCAACTGTCTTCGTGACAAAAAGACACACCAAAAAACATCCAAATACCTCCATGCTGCTCGTCTGTAATGTCCGTCTTGTATTGAAGCCCCGACATGAGAAATTGTTCTGAAAAAAATGAAATAAGTCTATATTTTAAGCTTGTTTGTAGCGGAAGCTCCCAGTGTCTCAGTTCACTGCTCTTCCTGTGACCGGCGGAACAATTTCTCATGTTGGGATGTTTTTTGGTGTGTCTTTTTGTTACGAAGAAAGTTGGTATCCATTGACAACCATTATATGGACAAATAGTGCTGCACAGAGCCCCCCGTAACTTAGAGAAGCCATGGAGGACTCTGAAACTTCTCCCAGCCCTTATATTAGTCCACATGAGGGGGAGGAGATAATGAGTGAAATTTGAATTTTTGGGTGAACTATCCCTTTAACACACACACACACACACACACACACACACACACACACACACACACACACTGGCTTTAATCTTCTTAGAGCGGCAGATGGGCGGAGTCAGGTAGTCTTGTCACTCACCACCACCACCACTGTTCATCTGTGCTGCTCTGTGTCTGTCTGTGTGTCTGACCTTTGACCCCCACCATGCTATCGTTCAGCAGGCCGAGGCCACGCCCACTTCTCCCATAATCCCCGTGATCCCAATCTCGCCCATCCCGGCCGAGACCATCACCACCACCACCACCACCACCACCACCCCTCCTCCTCCTTCTCCTCCTCCTCCGACGTCACAGGTTCTTTTGTTTTCCTTTATTTTCCTCTTCCTCTTCCTCTTCCTCTTCCTCGCCATCGCCGCCGCCGCCGCCACCGTGCACTGTTGTCACTATAGTCCGGTCATTTTATGGAAAAAGGGTTGAACAAATTGCAACAGAAGCAAACTCAACTGATTTTGTATCCTCAACATGTCCTGAGTGAGGGAAAAAAAGCCCCGAAGAATCCCATTAGGGGAAAGTTTAGAAAAAGACCCAAACATATCCCATTCATTAATAATTTTTCTCATGTGAATAGGGTAAAATTTTTAACCTCTAGATATCTCCATGAAAATTACTGAGTTGATTACTTACATTAAGATAAACAAAAAATGTATTACAAGTTTTTTGAAATTCTTTGTTAACATGAGCAGATTTGCATAAATTTGCATAAATTGCACCATTTTGACGGCACATGTGTAGGCTATACATAAAGGTGCTGTGGTGGTACCAGCTTGAAAATTGGAATGAGTCGACTCCATCGGTCAACCGATAAGAAATCACTTTAAATTTCAAGATGACTGCAATTTTTCAAGATAGCCACAGCCTTTATGTAGTATACATGTGCCGTCAAAACGGTGGCATTTAGACCAACCTTTAGATATCTCCATGAAAATTACTGAGTTGATTACTTACATTAAGACAAACAAAAAATGTATTACAAGTTTTTTGAAATTCTTTGTTCACATGAGTAAATTTGCATAAATTTGCATAAATTCCACCGTTTTGACGGCACATGTATATTATAAAGGCTGTGGCTGTCTTGAAAAATTACAGTCATCTTGAAAGTGATTTCTTATCGGTTGACCGATGGAGTCGACTCATTCCAATTTTCATGCCGGTACCACCACAGCACCTTTATGTATAGCCTACACATGTGCCGTCAAAACGGTGGAATTTATGCAAATTTATGCAAATTTGCTCATGTTAACAAAGAATTTCAAAAAACTTGTAATACATTTTTTGTTTGTCTTAATGTAAGTAATCAACTCAGTAATTTTCATGGAGATATCTAGAGGTTAAAAATTTGACCCTATTCACATGAGAAAAATGTTAATAGGCGTATAAATGGGCTATATTTGGGTGTTTTTCATGAGTTGAGTTTGCTTCTGTTGCAATTTGTTCAACATTGACCCCCTTTTTTTGGCCTAAAATTACTGGACTACTAGTGTGTGTGTGTGTGTGTGTGTGTGTGTGTGTGTGTGTGTGTGTGTGTGTGTGTGTGTGTGTGTGTGTGTGTGTGTGTGTGTGTGTCCAGCTGTGGCTGTGATGCAGCAGCAGATTAGAGATGCTCTCAGTGGGACGAACGCCACGCTTAGTTCCCCCCATTTGACTTTTCAGAGCAGAGCCCATCTGGCTCCGCTCCGCCGCCGCAGCCGGGTGGGAAGTGAGCCGCGGCCGGGCGGCGAGCGGGCGAGCGGGCGGGCGAGCGAGGCAGACAAGGACAGAGAGAGAGAGAGAGGTTGATTCTGAGGGTAGTAGTAGTAGTAGTAGAAGAAGATGCTCAGCGACATCATGTCGTCGTCGCTGCATCGTTGTCGTCGTCGTCGTTGTCGCTAAGCTGCTCAAATCCAGACGCTTCCTGTCCTCAGGCGGCATGAGGAGAGTGAGTCTGTGTGTATGAGTGTGTGAGAGAGTGTGTGTGTGTGTGTGTGTGTGTGTGTGTGCTCTTGTACATGCTACGTTGTGAGGACCGGAACGAGTTTTTAACCAACAGACTGAGGACATTTTTGGGAAGTGAGGACATTTTGGCCGGTCCTCACTTTTTCCAAGGGCTGTTTGAGGGTTAAGACGTTATTAGGTTATTAGGTTATAATTAGGTTTAAATTAGGTCTAGAATAATGGTTAAGTTTAGGTTATAATTAGGTTTAAATTAGGTTTAGAGTAATGGTTAAGTTTAGGTTATAATTAGGTTTAAATTAGGTCTAGAGTAATGGTTAAGTTTAGGCATTTGTTTTGGATGGTTAAGGTTAGGGTACGGGGCTAGAGAATACATTATGTCAATGACCTGTCCTCACAAAGATATATTTACAAGGATCTGTGTGTGTGTGTATTAGTGTGTGTGTGTGTGTGACGTCCTCTCTGACTCTGACCTGTCCTCTGTCTCCAGGCCAACCCGCCGCCCGTGGTCGTCAACACCGACAGCATCGACACGCCGCCATACGTGAGTCCACGCTCTTATTTTGAAGGTCCAAAGTTTGTTTTTTACCTGGCGACACTCAGTAACCGTGCACTGCAAAAACTCAAGTATCTTACCAAGAATATTTGTCTTATTTCTAGTCAGAATGTCTCATTTCTAGTCAAAACAAATCTCATTCTACTTAAAATAAGACACATCACATTAAAAAGTAGCTTGTTTTTAGACACTTTTTACTTCTTTCAAGCAGATTTACACTTGAAATAATCTGATAGTGGAGCAAGTTTTTCTTGCTTGGTTTCATTGGCAGATTTTTCTACTTATTTCAAGTGAAAATTTGTTTGAAACAAGTGAAAATGATCTAAAAACAAGTTAATTTTTAGGTGATGAGTCTTATTTTAAGTGGAAAGAGTTTAGTTTTGACTAGAAATGAGACATTTGGACAAGAAATAAGACAAATATTCTTGGAAAGATTTAGAGTTTTTGCAGTGTGGTGACGAATGTGTGTGTGTGTGTGTGTGCGTGTGAGACGACTCTAGACTTACCGTTACCATGGCAACGCAACTGAAGGTGAAAACCTGTTGATTTATTAACGTGACCTCTGTCTGTGTGTGTGTGTGTGTGTGTGTGTGTGTGTGTGTGTGTGTGTGCAGGTGAACGGGACGGAGGCCGACTATGAGTACGAGGAGATCACGCTGGAGAGGGTAAAACAACACAATCTGCTGCTTTATTCAAATGAAACTTTATTGACAGTGAACAGTGAACAGTGCTCCGATACAAACGTGACGTCAACAGAGAGTTGAAACAGCAGCGTCCTGACTTAATTGATCTGTGTTTAATTGATGATTGATAATTAAGGCGAGACACTAACAGGCAAAAACACGTTGTTTTTTCATGCACTGATCAATTTTGAGATTTTGGGCTATTTTTTTTTCAGAAAAGTTGAAAGAAACGGTAGAAAATCCACATTAAGGTTTTTATTTTACTTCATTTCATCTTTTTTCGTCCGTAGATTTCTCTTAAATTCACTAAAAGTTAGTCTGACCCATGTCATGTCAGGTGTCATTGTAAAGCTCTCTCTCCTGAACAATGATGTCATTTCCTATGTATCCACAACCAATCATAAAAGTAGGATTGACAATAACAATCTATGTAATGTTACAGTCCAAGTCTTTAAAGGCCGTTTTCTCAGAAAGAGTTTTTCAGACTCTGAGCTAGAAATCTCCACTTCAGCAGCACTAACAGACACCAAACCTTCCAGTTTGATCCCTTTCTATATTCTGAAGGTTTGTACAGAGGGGATTGTTGATATATCATTCACAGCCTCGTTTATACAACATTTTATTACTAAAAACATGGAGACATTAGATGTTGTTTTTGGGGCTGGTGACAGTATTTTCTCATTTACAGAGTGATAAAAAGAGATATCCAAAATCCTCCTCTGTAGAAACTAAAGACTCTAATGTGTCAACAAAATAAAACAAGAATTTTGAAAGTAGCTTTATCCATTGTTCAGATTTCTATATGCAAATTAGCGCATATTTAATTAGATATTGCCTCATTTACATATTTAAACATAAGAAAACGCACCATATTATACATAGGCTACATACATTAGGGCTGGGACGATATGCTTTTCTCCCGATTTGATTCTTCTACGATTTTTTGGATGGCGATTCGATTTAAAATTGTGATTCTACGATATTGCCGATTCTCTATGATTTTTAGTCTTTAGCATTTTTAACATTTATCTGCACACAAATACTGTAGGAGCCTATAAATTAACATACTCCATTATAAAGTGAACTTAAACCCTTTTCAAAACCTGTGCTCTCTGTATGTAAAAAAGCGAACAAATGCACATTGCACAATATTTTAATTTATTAATTTAAAAATTTCAAAAAAATATATATATAAAAAAAAATCGATTTTTGAAAAAAAAAATCGATTTAAAAATCGTCAAAAAAGATATTGCGATATTTATGTGAATCGATTTTTTCTCCCACCCCTAACAAACATAGAGGTGACGTCATCATCAGTTTAATTATGTCATGATGTTTGTTCAGATGCTTCCTGCTCATATTGATGATGATGATGATGATTATTATTATGATGATTAGTGTTATTATTGATGATTGATCAGCTGACCATGTCTCCGGTTTCCAGGGCAACTCGGGCCTCGGCTTCAGCATCGCCGGCGGCACGGACAACCCGCACATCGGAGAAGACCCCAGCATCTTCATCACCAAAGTCATCCCGGGAGGGGCGGCCGCGCAGGACGGACGGCTCAGGTGGAGACACACACACACACACACACACACACACAGGGCCGTATAGGGGAGAAAGGTGATGATAACTCTAGGGGCCCAGCGCCCAGTGGGGCCCATAAAAAACCCCAGTAGTCTAATCTTTGTATGACTGATTTATTCTGCGTAAGACCCTGACTAATACTCATAGTACACTGTAAAAACTCTACATCTTTCCAAGAATATTTGTCTTATTTCTTGTCCAAATGTCTCATTTCTAGTCAAAACTAATCTCTTTCCACTTAAAATAAGACTCATCACCTAAAAATTAACTTGTTTTTAGATCATTTTCACTTAAATTCACAATAAATAGAAAAATCTGCCAGTGAAAGCAAGTGTTTTGTGCTTGTAATAAGGAAGAAAAACTTGCTCCACTATCAGATCAGAGTGAAAATCTGCTCGAAAGAAGTAAAAAGTGTCTAAAAACAAGCTACTTTTAATATGATGAGTCTTATTTTAAGTAGAATGAGATTTGTTTTGACTAGAAATTACATTTTGACTAGAAATAAGACAAATATTCTTGCTAAGATACTTGAGTTTTTGCAGTGTAATGCTGCATTAGCATCAAAACAAAGAAGGCTAAATAAAAAACCATAATACATACGTAGTCTAAGAAAAAAAAAAGGAAAAGTTAGGGGGAGGGGCCCACTTTAGTATTCTTTAAGGGGGCCCAGAATTCATAGCAACGGCCCTGCACACACACACACACACACACTCTCTGGTGTCTCTTTACCCAGAACCCCCTGCTGCGTCCCGCTGCCTTTCACTGCTTCATTCATAATAAACGAGGCGGAGTCGGACTCACCTGATCCAGGTGATGATGATGATGTCGCCTCTGAAGTGGCTCCGGTGTCTCTGACTGTCTGACACACACACACACACACTCTGATGTGTCGTCTAGATCACCACAGACCCCCATTGGACCAAATTTATAAGTAAACACCAAAAATACACAAATATTTGTTCTGAGACTGAAGAATGTTACTTTTTTATACATTTAAATTAGGGCCAATGGCGTGAATTTTTGGAAATATTGTAGAGAAATTTCTGGAAAAAAGTGGTCCAATTTCTCCAAAAACATTTAAACATTTCTAGGAGGAAGTGGTAAAAATTATCCAAAAGAAAGTGAAAATAAAATAAAGTAAAAATTTTCTCGAAAAAAGGTGGTAAAATTTCTCGTAAAAAATGTTCAAAATAAAAATTAAAAAGTAAAAATTTTCTAGAAAAAAGTGGTAAAATTTCTAAAACAAAAAAGTTTTTTAAAAATCTAGAAAAAGTGGTAAAATTTAAAAAAAATTCTAGAAAAAAGGGGTAAAATTTCTCGTAAAAAATGTTCAAAATAAAAAAGTAAAAATTTTCTAGAAAAAAGGGGTAAAATTTCTAAAACAAAAAAAGTTAAAAAAAAAAAAAAAAAAATCTAAAAAAAGGGGTAAAGTTTCAAGAAAAAATCAGGGACCCCCTCAAATCTCTCAAGGACCCCACGTTGAGAACCACTGCAGTAGGCCAACGTAAAAATACTAAAGTACAAAAATATAGAAATGAGAAGTGCACAACTCAGCCACAGCATCATTTCTCATCCTGAACTAGCTACAGTATATGTGCCCTCACATCATTGGACACAAGTGTGATCAGTTTTGAGTTGTTGTGTTCAACCGGTGAAACTCGTGCTTTAGTTGTGTGTGACTTTTGCCACCTGTGCTCAGCATCATGCAACACAGGTGCATCACAATGAAAATGTGATGGTAAGTTGTGTCTAAACAGGTGAAAAGTGCAACAGAGTTTAGTGTTTTAGCAATTGAGAAAAACTGTAAAACGCATGCTGCTCACATTGTGTTTTATATTTATTGTGTGTGCTGCTGCGTGCGTGTCAGGGTGAACGACGTGATCCTGCGGGTGAACGAGGTGGACGTGCGGGACGTGACCCACAGCCGGGCGGTGGAGGCGCTGAAGGAGGCGGGCTCTCTGGTCAGACTCTACGTGCGCCGGAGGAAACCGCTGTCGGAGAAGGTCATGGAGATCAAACTGGTCAAAGGACCCAAAGGTAACCACGACGACCACACCTGCTGCCCTGCACCTGGCAATCATCCTGTTACCGTAGAAACTAGGGCTGGGACGATACGCTTTTCTCCCGATTCGATTCTTCTACGATTTTTTTTTTGATTTTATTTAAATTGCGATTCTACGATATTGCAGATTTTCTCGATTTTTAGTCTGCATTCTTAAAGGAATAGTTCAACATTTTGTCAAATTGGCCCATTGCCATAATCCCTATAGTCATAGCAGTAGGTTTGTTACCTTTAATTGTTGGTGCAAGCTGTTTTTAGAACGGCGGAGCAGAGCCGTGAGCTGCTCAGAGCTATGCTACGGAGGCTCATTATGGGATTTCTTGGTTTCCCTCATCAAACTCATCAAATACACAATGCAACAACTCCACAACGCTCTGGTGGACAAGTTGTGAGCTGCACATTCACCACGCTATGAGATAATAACACAACGTTACCACACAGAGTTGTTTTAGAGGTAAATACAGAGACTGATGATGAAAAACTGTCCCTGAAGGCAACGCGCATCAGCAGTTTTGCATGTATTTCCCTCTAAAACAACTCTGTGTGGTAACGTTGTGTTATTATCTCATAGCGTGGTGAATGTGGCGTCTGTGAAAAGTCACTGCGGTAACGCAGTGAGGAGGAATGGAGCGTTACACTGATGCTGCATTCACCTGCAGTCGGGCAGACAGCCGTCGGTGAACAAACCAGATGTCATTTTAGTCACAGAAGTCCAGAGAAAGCCGGTAACGTTACGTGCAGCGGCTGTCGTCCGTCTGCCGTCTGCCCAATTTTAGGTGAATGCAGCATGAAAAATACGATTGAGTTGCTTGTGATATACAACCACAACGCTAGATGGAGGAATTCCTACACAATGTAGCTTTAATATTAATTGATTTTTTTCCCACCCCTATGCACTACTGTACTACTTTACTACTGACCCTGACCCCCCACCCCCTCCCTCTCTGTTCTGGTTCTGGTCTGCAGGTCTGGGCTTCAGCATAGCGGGGGGCGTGGGCAACCAGCACATCCCAGGAGACAACAGCATCTACGTCACCAAGATCATCGAGGGAGGAGCTGCACACAAAGATGGCCGACTGCAGATCGGAGACAAACTGCTGGCTGTGAGTTATCCTACTGACTTCTACTTCTTCTGTTTCTGTCTCATGTTGTTGTGTTAGCACAAGAAGAAGTCATAAACAGAATAAACAGGAAGTGAAGACGTAGAGTTGTTGCTGTCAGTTCCCGATCCGTACCCGGAACAAGATCCGTTCCAGACGCTTCTGCGCATGGCTTTTTACGGCATTAGCTTCAAAGCTATGCTAACTGCTAGCTTAGCAATAGAGCAACTAAAAGTCCGCCGTAGCGCTGTTTAAACATCACTTTATTAATTTTAAATGTTTTTTTAATGCGAGAAAGTCACAATTTAGAGTCCTGATCTGTGGTCAGTTTATCCAACTGACGTCTGTTTGGAAGTTTGCTCCGAGGTTTTGGGAGAAGAGCAGAGCTACCGAGAGCAGCCACCGGGAGAAGAAAGGAGCAGATTAATTGATGGTCTCATTGATTAGTTTGTGTAAATGAAAAGTGAAGCTTCACACTGCAAAAACTCAAAATCTTACCAAGAATATTTGTCTTATTTCTAGTCAAAATGTCTCATTCTACTTAAAATAAGACTCATCACATTAAAAAGCAGCTTGTTTTTAGACACTTTTAACTTCTTTCAAGCAGATTTTCACTTGAAATAAGTAGAAAAATCTGATAGAGGATCAAGTTTTTCTTTCTTCTTACAAGCACAAAAAACTTGCTTTCACTGGCAGATTTTTCTACTTATCTCAGGTGAAAATTTGTTTGAAACAAATGAAAATTATCTAAAAACAAGTTCATTTTTAGGTGATAAGTCTTATTTTAAGTGGAAAGAGATTAGTTTTGACTAGAAGATTTTGAGTTTTTGCAGTGCAGGTGTGTGCTGGTCAGAGGAGCAGTGCTGACTTGCTGCTGTCTGTATGTGCAGAAATCACCACATTTACATTAATAAATAAACGTTTTGTACAATTAACTGATCGGTCTGTATCACATTTAATTTAATCAGAAATAGAACAGAGGGGAATTCGTTGCGACGTGCTTGTGTTTTTCCTCAAAGACCGTCTCTGTTTTCATGCATATCCACGGTGCCGTAAACTGAAAGAAGGGGGAAGTGCGCATGCGCAGAAGCGTCTGGAACGGATTTTGTTCGGGCACTGACAAGCACAAGAAGTCATAAACAGTATAAAAGTGTATAAAAATGATAAAGCTGTATAAGAGAACACAGTGAGAGGAGTCCAGATGTTTTTACCTGTCGCCTCCTGGTCTCCGTGGTGACGCGTGGCTGTGATGTCACCAGGTGAACAGTGCTTGCCTGGAGGAGGTGAGCCACGAACACGCCGTCACTGCCTTGAAAAACACTCCAGACGTGGTCTACTTGAAAGTGGCTAAACCCAACAGTGTCTTCATGAACGACAGCTTCGCCCCGCCAGACCTCACCAACTGTGAGTCCCACACACACACACACACCTGAAACACACACACCTGAAACACACCTGAAACACACACACACACACCTGAGTAGGGTTGCAAAATTCCGGGGATTTTCAAAGTTGGAAACTTTCCATGGGAATTAACGGGACTATATGGGAATGAATGGGAATAAATCTGAAATTTACAAAATTCAAGGTTGCCCTTAACAGGAAACTTAAATACAGTTGGGGAAAATAGATTGTAGCATAATCTTGGATAAAACAACCAGATGTAATGCAAGTACTTGAATATCTATGTTATTCCTCATTATACAACAAGTAGTTCCGACCGAGCAATCTGATTGGTCAATAAGACATTTAGAACGTGCTCAAATCAGCATTACAGCACGGCTGACTCATCACTGAAAATATTACTTCGCCATGTCATGTTGTTTACACATCTCCATGGCAACATGGACTTTTCCCCCTTTTATTTTAAAAAACGTCATTTATTACTCGTGAAAATAAATCACAAACTACACTAACCTCCTGTAGGTTGTTCCTGACAGCTGCCAAAGTCACATAGAACAATTATGTTGTTGTTGAGTAATCGTTTGTCTTTCTCTATCAGCTGTGTCGGCGACACGGCGCTATATCTTCATTTACATGCAGAGTTTGCGGTTGTAGAAGCTACATCTGTGAAAGGAAAAAAACGGCATCTTTGTCATAACTTGTGCGAGTTTGTGCGGTGTTGATTTAGTTCAGGAAAGTCCGAGACCGCGTTAAAACATGAACGTCAGCTCAGAGTTCACTCATCTGGGACTAGAAAATCATTTCTGTTGCTAGGTCGTTACTAAGGTTCGGACTATTTGCTGTAGAGGTGAACTAGGTTCCATTACACATAGGAGTCTACTGACGTGACTGATTGTGTTTCAGTTATTAGTCAGACCCCATTTGTTTCCATGGAAACGGGAAGCACACTCGCAAAAAACTTTAAATTTTGAGAGCAAAACGTCCATCAACATGAATATTTATTTAATTATACGCTCTATTTTGTTGGTAATTGTTGTATAATCGCAATATTGCTTAAATCACATGCACATTCTGGAGGCCACACTGTTGGGGGTCATTTTACTTTTTGATTGGGGGAGGGGGGGGGGGTGGGGGTGAGTAATATTTTACTCAACATTCATGTTTTTGTGGTTTTTCAGTAAAAGCATTGGTTGTACATACAAGAATTAAAACTTGATAAAAATTCTACTCACAAATAAATCTGTTGAAATGTCATGTTTTTTTAATTGTATTATTTTGCATGGATGTCTGTTTATGACAAAACTAAATATTTACATGATACAGTTTGTTTAAATTACCCCCAATTTCCAGTTAATTCCCATAAATTCCCATAATTCCCATGGAAAGTTTCCAATTTGCCAGCTTAATTTCCCATGGAAAGTTTCTGGAAATTTACCGGAAATGTACTGGAAATTTTCCGCCCCTTTGCAACCCTACACCTGAGCCTGAGAGAAAACAACAGAGGAACTGAGATGGTTTTTAGATCTTCTCATGGATCAGCCCTTCAAAATAAAACAGGAAACACGTGAGGAGCTTCTTCCTGAAAGAAACTACATCACTGACTCTGGATCTGTTTCCATTAACTTTAATGTGAACACACTGAGCAGGAGAAACTCTTGATGAACCGCTTTTATTTTGAAAAACTCTAGGCTGGTGCTTTATTTTGAAAACCAGACGCTGTACAGGAGAGGATGATGTTGTTATCTGCTATAATGTTAACTGTTAGGTTGTTTATTATCGTCACCGACTCACCGTGAAGTCGACACTATGGCGACATCCACAGTCGACGGCGCCGCTGCTGTCCCATGATGCTTTGCTGCAGAGCCTCTCTCTTTCTTCTGATTGGCCGACAGAGCAGATTTCAGAATAAAACACTCAGAGAAACCAAATCCTGCAAAGCTGTTGTTGTAGTTGTTGGATGGATGATGTCGTCCAGGTGGTGAGGTGAGGGGGCGGGGCTTAGTTGTGACATCACAGAGTCACAGGAAGTCCTGACGGCTGGTTTTAAAGGGATAGTTCAACATTTTGTCAAATAGTCCCATTGCCATAACCCCTATAGTCATAGCAGTAGGTTCGTTACCTTTAATTGTCGGTGCAAGCTGTTTTTAGAACGGCGGAGCAGAGCCGTGAGCTGCTCAGAGCTACGCTACGGAGGCTCATTATGGGATTTCTTGGTTTCCCTCATCAAACTCATCAAATACACAATCCAACAACTCCACAACGCTCTGGTGGACAAGTTGTGAGCTGCACATTCACCACGCTATGAGATAATAACACAACGTTACCACACAGAGTTGTTTTAGAGGGAAATACAGAGACTGTTGATGAAAAACTGTCCCTGAAGGCAACGTGCATCAGCGGTTTTGCATGAATTTCCCTCTAAAACAACTCTGTGTGGTAACGTTGTGTTATTATCTCATAGCGTGGTGAATGTGCAGCTCACAACTTGTCCACCAGAGCGTTGTGGAGTTGTTGGATTGTGTATTTGATGAGTTTGATGAGGGAAACCAAGAAATCCCATAATGAGCCTCCGTAGCGTAGCTCTGAGCAGCTCACGGCTCCGCTCCACCGTTCTAAAAACAGCTTGCACCGACAATTAAAGGTAACAAACCTACTGCTATGACTATAGGGATTATGGCAATGGGCCAATTTGCCAAAATGTTGAACTAACCCTTTAAAGGCTCAGTCCGCTGGATAAACACTTCCTGTTGTGTCTGTATCTGTTTACATGCGTCACACAGAGAGAGAGAGAGCGTGTTCAGGGTTTAGTTTTACACCCCGCCCCCTCTCTCTGAGCTCGTCCAATCAGACGACAGCAGCAGGACGGGAGACAGACAGGTGAGTGTGAGTGTGTGTGAGCAGGTGAACGCTCAGACGGAGAAGAACGAGTGTGTGACGGTTTGTTTCATCTTCTTCATGGACTTCTAACGTGTGTGTGTGTGTGTGTGTGTGTGTGTGTGTGTTGCAGCGTACTCCCAGCAGCACATGGAGAACCATATCAGCCCCCCCCCCAACTTCCTCGGTGGTCAGACCCTCCCCCCGCCGGCGTCGTCCGGTCGCTACTCCCCGACGCCGAAGAGCATGCTGGGAGACGATGACGTCACCCGGTGAGGACGCTGATGATGTCATCAAACCTGTTGTTAAACTGGTTTATAGTATATTATTATTATTATTATTATTAAAGGGACAACCAGGAGTTTCTATTTGGTTATAAAAAAGTCTCACGTTAATGTGGATGAATCTACGTTACCACTTGTTAATGGGCCCATTTTAGATAAATATATATATTTGGTTTTGTCTCTATGGTTATTTTGTTATTATTAGTGGTGGTGGAGATGCTGGGCGAGCCGTATGTCAAACCATTTTAACATCTAACAGCCAGACTGGATGTGTGTTGTAGATCTCTGTAATTCAGTTTTGCCTCTTGTCAAAAAGAACATTTCAGATCCACAACTACGTTCTTCCTTCACTGTAACCATTCATGTGTATGGGGTTTGTCATTACAGATATCTACAGTTCAGCTGCAGATATCCACTATGTGAATTACAGATATCTGGAACTGAATTACCACTAGTACTAATTCCAGTTTGAGATATCTACAACTTGATTCTGACTCGTCATAATTCCAGTTCTAGATATCTTTAATTCACCTCAATTAAATACAGTATATCTACATGTCCCTTTTCAGATATCTGTAATTAAGTTTTGACCAGTCAAAATGACGTTGTAGATATCTGTAACTGGAATTAGTACTAGTGGTAATTCAGTTACAGATATCTGTAATTCACATAATGGATATCTGCAGCTGAATTGTAGATATCTGTAATGACAAACCCCATACACATGAATGGTTACAGTGAAGGAAGAACGTAGTTGTGGATCTGAAATGTTCTTTTTGACAAGAGGCAAAACTGAATTACAGATATCTTGAATAAAAAATCCAACTATTCAAAATGTAGTTAGGACCAGTCAGAAAGACGTTGTTGATATCTACAATGTTAGTTCTGGAGAGTCAAACTTAGCTTTTAAATGTTAAAATGGCTTGTTGCCATACGAGCCGACCAGCGTTTCTTTACTTTCGGTTTCGTGGCGAGTCATGAGAATAACGCCGCCGAATCTCCGTTTATGGTGGGAACTACGACGGTATGTGATCGTCTTCCAACCTCTGACTTTAATTCCTGATGAATGAAAACATGAGTCTGTCTTGAGCCGGTCAAAGAATTTCACGGTGCGGAGGCTCATAAATGTAGTGTGGAAACACTTCGCTTTTCCAAAACTCCTCGTTGTCCCTTTAAACTTTTTTTTTAACAGTACAGTAATAATGCTTCAGCTTAACATACAGTATTTTATGTAAACTAGTCGCTCCAAGGAGTTGTGAAGGGTTAAAAATAAAATAAAGTGAACAAAAATTCAAAATATTCACCTTTTGAAACTGAAACACATTATCATGAATAGAACAAAGACAGAATAAGCAAAGAAAAACTTAATAAAGTCATTTGTAGAATTGAACATCTCACAATAACTCCAGAGTTAGTTAATTAGAGCAGCAGACACACAGATCAGTGGAGCAGAAACATTAAAAACACACAAGTTAACAAAGAGGAAACAAAAGAGGATGTTCAGATATAAGTTACAGGCTGAAACTCTGCTTGGTTGGTTTAGTTTGTACTTTTACATCCTGAGCTTTAGTCTCTTTTTAAACTCTATGATGTAATTGTGTCGATGCAGAGCCACAATTTCACTCCTAATTAATTAAATGTAAAATATATGGAAAACAAACACACAGACATTTGTAAAAATATAAGAAAAAACCCCTGTGAAGTAACTGGTTTTATTAGTCAGCTGTTTGTGTAACGTTGAGGTGAAGCTACAGAAACAGCTGCTGCCCCCTGCTGGCCCGGCTCTGCTCACACACTCACAGCAGCTGGTTACCATGGAGCCAGATGTTCAGATTAGAATCAAACCAAATAAAATGGTATTTCACTCAGTTTCACAGGGCTGGAATATTCAAAAAATAAAATCATATCATATAACTGGTTCGGTCTTTCTGCTCCGTGTCGATGTGACGTTTCTTCACTTCAGATGCTTGAATGAATGAAAGAGTCAGACAGACGGTCTCCATGGAAACCCACCTTCACTTCAGTTTGTTCTTATGACATCAGAGTTATTTTCATTTTACACCTGAGACACCTTTCAGATAAAATCCTGTTCCTTCTGGCTGCACCGAAGGACTTTTATTTTGAAGGAGCATCTAGTAAGAGGAGTTAAAGGGATAGTAGCATTTTTTTTAAAGTGTGGTTGTATGATCTACAAATAGCCCCTAAGTACTTTAATTGCAGTAGAAGACTCTCTGCACTCCTCCCGTTAGCAACGCCAGCCCATAATAGCCCTGCCCAGAGATTTACAACATACATTGTTGTGAACAGACCCAAAGAAACGGCCTATTTTCACGGCCTAAAAGAGGTTTTACCTGAAAAAAAAATACACAGTTCCATTGTTCACTATAATATAATTTTTTCCAGCCCTTCAAAGTGCAGGAAAAACACAGTTTTTATTTGGACTTAACCAACTGCTGATCGCAGCGTAAATCCCTCAACAGTCCTAATTTAATTTAATTTAATTTAATTTAACCTAACCACCCCCATCTTCCCTATACACGTCAAAATCTGCTGTTTAAACTTTCTTTTAAACTCACTTAGACTTTTACTGTTTCTGATGTTTTCGGCCAAACTGTTCCACATAGTTACTCCACAAACTGAGACACACATAGATTTAAAGGATAATTTCCGTTTTTTACAACCTGGACCTTAGTTCTAGCATAAAATAAGATCATTTTACTCACCCAGACAACTTTGGTGTCATTTGGAGTCGTTTTGACGAAATTAGCCCCAGTGGAGCGGCGCGTATAACCGTATAATGCGAGAACACGGGGCAGCGCAATGCAGCCTGTAAATAACACATTATCCGCCACAAAACTCGTTCATTTCACCAATATTTTGTTATGATACACTAGTGCTATTCCCCTCTGAGTCCGGGGTTAGCTGTTATCAACATGCTGCGCCTGTAGGTTGACCTACTGACCTCTGACCTGGATGATGTCATCTCCGACCGCTGCCCGGCGCGGCTAACTTGCTAGCGCTAATGCTACGGTTCGTTTCTGCGTGTTTCCGACTTGTCAGAACAAAATGAGCAGCTGGATGAAGTTCAGCTTCCACAGGCTTCCTCTCCTCAACCTGGACTCACTAAAGCTCCGGCTAGTTGAGATAAAAATGGACCCGAATGCCGAAGCAGAATGATTATTATCAGAATGAGCCGGGCAGCGCTCAGAGATGACATCATCCAGGTCAGAGGTCAGTAGGTCAACCTACAGACCCCGGATGTTGATAACAGCTAACCAGGACTCAGAGGGGAATAGCACTAGCCTATCAGAACTAAATATTGGTGAAATGAACGAGTTTTGCGGTGGATAATGTGTTATTTAGAGGCTGCATTGCGCTGCCCCGTGTTCTCGCATTATACGGATACGCGCCGCTCCACTGGGGCTAATTTTGTCAAAACGACTCCAAATGACACCAAAGTTATCTGGGTGAGTAAAATGATCTTATTTTATGCTAGAAATAAGGTCCAGGTTGTAAAAAACGGAAATTATCCTTTAAGATTTATTGTTGGAAGCCACTCGGTCTGGAGGAGACGATGTTTTCTGTTTCCTTGAATGACGTCTGCTTCATATCTGACCATCATAGATGTAACTGTGTTCAGCCGCCCAGGCGCTTTGTATCTGACCGACTCCTAATGTCAACTCAACTGGCAGTGTTTATGTCCCTTATGCAAGAACCCTTGTACTTTTTTTTATTATGTGGGCATAAATAAATATTTCAAATGGTCTGTGGTCTCCTCAGGGAGCCCAGGAAGGTGGTCCTGCACCGAGGAGCCACGGGTCTGGGCTTCAACATCGTGGGCGGAGAAGACGGAGAGGGAATCTTCATCTCCTTCATCCTGGCTGGAGGCCCCGCGGATCTCTGTGGAGAGCTGAGGAAGGGGGACCGGCTGGTGTCGGTGCGTAGTGCACACACACACACACAAACACACACACACACACACACACACACACACACACAACAAGCCCAGTGCCAGGATTCTTTATATGTAGCGCAATAGGAAGCATCAAGACCACTGTCTCCAGATCAAATCATGTAATGTTGTAGTTATTTTTAGTTATTCTGCCCTTTAACGGATTGTAACTACTTCTACATTATTCTACTTTTACTCTTCAGATATTGTTTCATCTATATTAGTAATGGTTCAAAAATGTTTTCAAACTGTTTTAAATAAATCTGAGTGCACTTTAACCTTTCAATTCATTCATACTATTCTTCACTAATTCAAGTAATTACCACTCATTTCATACATCCTCCGTCTTTCATCTTCTACTTTTACTCTTCAGATATTGTTTCATCTACATTAGTAATGGTTCAAAAATGTTTTCAAACTGTCAGTTTTAAGTAAATCTGAGTCGACTTCAGACTTTCAATTTCTTCATACTGATCTTCAACAATTCAAGTTATTTCAAACCATTTCATACTCTTCATATATTGTTTCATCTCTTCAAGATTTCTTCAGCAGTTTCTAAACTTAATTCAGCATAGTTTCAACAATTTATTCAGCTCATTCAGCTTCCGGCTTTCAGCATTCACCCGTATTTCCTTCAGGAAATGCATTTTCTAGTTATGATTATTATGATCATTATTCTGATTTAGTCTGCTGTTCCTCTCTCTTCAGCCTGGTGTTTGGCTGCACTTGTATAAAAACAGTTCAACATCTGAGCGCCGACCAGCTGAGCCAGAGCTGTGTGTGTGTGTCTTTTATGACATCAGCAAGAAAAGAAAACATCTAACTTTATTCAGTAAACTATTAAAACAAAGACGTGTGAGGACCGTCTGACGCAGAGCTCCTGTACGCGGGAATTTTCCGCATTACAAGTGTTAGATTTTGCAGGAATTGGTTAAATTATGCGCGTTAACTTACCCACAATCCCACAGTGCAGCTCCGGCCCCTTGTATCTCCACCAGTGACGGTAAACAAAACTTAAACTGAGAGGGAAAAGAATAAAAACACTGAGCCTTGTCTCTGATGACGGTGATGATGATGATGATGATGATGATGATGATGATGATGATGATGATGATGATGATGATGATGATGATGATGATGTCACTGATGGGTCGTGTCGTGTTGCGTTCAGGTGAACGGGGTCGACCTCAGAAACGCCACGCACGAACAGGCCGCGGCCGCCCTGAAGAACGCCGGCCAGACGGTGACCATCATCGCCCACTACAGGCCGGAGGGTGAGACACAGCTGGACACAGCTGGACACGTTGTTGTAGCGCCGCATGATGTAATAACGACGCATTTTGTAATAAAATTCTTGAACGCAACATGTAAGTTATTACATAATGAACCAGTTTATTACATTTTCTACATGGGAAAACAAAGTGCAACAACCACATTTTGTTATAATTTGGTTAGGGCTGTCAATCGATTAAAAAAAATAATCAATTAATCGCACAATTTTCTGTAATTAATCATGATTAATTTATCAACGAATAATCTGCATTTGTCCACTTAAGATTTGAGCTTATAACGAATATTTAAATTCATGTATCATCATCAAATTATTGTAGAATAAACACAAAGAAAGTGTATTTAAATTCAAATACTTTTTTAATGGCTTTCTTTAAACCTTAAACACAGTTTGATACCACACAGAGTTGTTTTAGAGGGAAATACAGAGACTGATGATGAAAAACTGTCCCTGAAGGCAACGACCATCAGCGGTTTTGCATGAATTTCCCTCTACAACAACTCTGTCTGGTAACGTTGTGTTATTATCTCATAGCGTGGTGAATGTGCAGCTCACAACTTGTCCACCAGAGCGTTGTGGAGTTGTTGGATTGTGTATTTGATGAGTTTGACGGAGGGAAACCAAAGAAATCCCATAATGAGCCTCCGTAGCGTAGCTCTGAGCAGCTCACGGCTCTGCTCCGCCGTTCTAAAAATAGCTTGCACCGACAATTAAAGGTAATGAACCTACTGCTATGACTATAGGGATTATGGCAATGGGCCAATTTGCCAAAAATGTTGAACTATCCCTTTAAAAAAAAGTGCAACACTCGCATTTTTTAACAATTTGGTGCCTTATGTAACAACTTATTACAAAATGCGACAAAGTTTATCACATATTGCGTTCAAGAATTTTATTACATAACGCGGCACATGACATCACGTGTTACATCACACAGTGACATCACGTGTGTGTGTGTGTGTCTGTGTGTGTCTGTGTGTGTCTGTGTGTGTCTGTGTGTGTCTGTGTGTGTCTGTGTGTGTGTGTGTGTGTGTGTGTGTGTGTTCAGAGTACAGCCGGTTCGAGGCGAAGATCCACGACCTTCGGGAGCAGATGATGAACAGCAGCATCAGCTCGGGGTCGGGGTCGCTACGCACCAGTCAGAAGAGGTCGCTGTACGTCAGGTGAGACGGCGCCGTTGCCTGGAGACCTTCAAAATAAGAGCACGGAGGAGAATCTGCAAATGTAACTCTGTGTCTGTGTGTGTGTGTGTGTGTGTGTGTGCAGAGCGCTGTTCGACTACGATAAGACCAGAGACTCCGGTCTGCCCAGTCAGGGCCTCAACTTCAAGTTCGGCGACATCCTGCACGTGGTCAACGCCTCCGACGACGAGTGGTGGCAGGCCAGACAGCTGACGGCTCAGGGAGAGGTGGAGGAGGTGGGGGTCATCCCCAGCAAGAGACGGTAACACACACACACACACACACACACACACACACACACACACACAGCAACATACAGTCACTCGTCCTTCTGTTTCACACTCAGACTTCCATCATAAAGAGTTTATTTTCTTAAAGCCCCTGTACAGACTTGTCATTTAGTGTTGATTTTGGCGGCCCCCTGTGGAATGAAGACTGAGAGGGAAACAAACTGGGTTTCCATCCAAATGTATCAAATTTAAGAGCGGATTTTGTGAAAATGCGCAAAAAGCAAATGCGAATTTATGACCGTTTCCATTCATTAGTGTTTTGCGATTATTGGGAGAGGAGGAGTGCGCCGTGAGATTACGTCATAAGAGAGCGTGAATGTATCCATGACAACAGTTGACACTCAGCTGACACTCAACATCATGGACAATTTACGTACTTTCCAGACTATAGACGCACCTGTATAAGCCGCACCAGCTACATTTAAAAGAAAATACTGTACATATAGGCCGCACTTGAATATAAGCTGCAGGTTTTCATGTTGTAACATGAGATATTTACACAGAAAGACGGTAGGGAACTGTCCAAGTCCGCTCGCTTTTCCGCTGTTTAGTAACGCTCCTCTCGCCCATGGTGATCTGTTTACGTACGAAGCCGGTGAAAAATCAATAAATGTAGCGGTGGATAACGTTACATATACGATGTTACGACGTGTGTGTTTGTGTAGTCTTTACCGTCATAAACAAAACATTACGGGTTATGGAGCGCGTTTTGTGTTGCGGTGTGGAGAGATGAGAGCTGGGAGACCGGGGCGTCACTGGGTGAAGTCCAGCAGCTTCACCCACAAACTCTGCCTCAATTCACATAATCTGTTTCCATCACAAAAAGTCACATTTTCCTTTATTCGATACGCTGACAAATCCACCCCCCCCCCCCAAAGCGTAAAAACTTTTATGCGCATTTACTGCCTTTTTTCGAATTTCTGGCGTTTCCATTCAAGTATTTATTCGCAATTTTTGAAAATGCGAATAAAAAAAGGTGGATGGAAACACAACTACTGTTAGCCTACCTCAGAGCAACTGGTTAACTCATTAATTTGAATATTCATGAGGTCTTTACACGGTAATTTACATATGTATGAGATCACATGACTGAAACACGACACACAGTACAGTCAGAGGCTCTCACACTCCATCACTCAGTCACTATGTTAAAAGGGCCAGAAGGTAGAAAGGGGGCGTGGCCAGTGATGTAATTCACCATTTGTACTGCTACAGATTGAGTCTGTTAAACTTCTGTTGCTCTGAGATCAATCGATAAAGACTTTAAAGCCCCTTGTACAGACTTTTCATTTAGTGTTGATTTTGGCGGCCCCCTGTGGACGAAAGCGGTGGAATGAAGACTGCATTTCCCTCTGTCATGAAGACGTTTGTGTAGATTTGTTTTTAGTTCCGTTTGATACACATTCACTTCTGTTTCATTGTTTTATTGCATGTTTTTACTGAAGATGGTTTAGTTTTGTTGCTATTATGTGTTTTACTTGTGTGTTGTTCAGCACGTTGGTCAACTTGGGTTGTTTTTAAAGTGCTATATAAATAAATATGTTGCTTTATGAAGCATTTATAATCAATAAACCATTTATCATTCACCATACGTTGATATAAATGAGTCTGTAATTAGTCAGTTATTGATGCTTAACCTTGGATCAATGAGCTCATCTGTAATCAATCATCACTGATCAATAGATAGTTGAACATCGATCAATAACAGGCTTACAACTGGTATGATACTGATCTATAAATGATGATAAAATAATATCAATCGTTGGGCTAGATAATTATTGATTAATTAATTGAACAAACAGGTTAAGATGATGATGGGGGGTAAACACACAGAGAGAAAAAAGGGGCTCACTATTTGGCAGGAAGCAGGTCTCTGTTAACGTGTCATTGGTTAATTGAGTTAATTAAGAGCTCGTTAATGAACGTGTCCTGACCTTTGACCTTTGACCTTCTGTCCTCTGACCTTAGGGTGGAGAAGAAGGAGCGAGCGAGACTAAAGACGGTCAAGTTCAACGCCAAGTCACGAGACCGAGGGGTGAGTCCCCAACTCACCTGTGTGATGTCATAGCTGTAGTGATGTCATAGCTGTGGTGATGTCATAGCTGTAGTGATGTCATAGCTTTAGTTATCTGAGTAGGGTGAAGCTGCAGTACCGGAGTAACCGCAGTTTTAGGACCGCAGTTGTAGGACTGCAGTTCTAGGACTGCAGTTTCAGGACCACAGTTTCAGGACTGCAGTTCTAGGACTGCAGTTCTAGGACCCCTGTTTCAGGACCGCAGTTCTAGGACCGCAGTTCTAGGACCGCAGTTTCAGAGCGCAGTTTCAGACCGCAGTTTCAGGACCGCAGTTCTAGGACCGCAGTTTCAGGACCGCAGTTTTAGGACCGCTGTTTCAGGACTGCAATTTTAGGACTGCAGTTTTAGGACCGCAGTTTTAGGACCGTTGTTTCAGGACCGCAATTTTAGGACCGCAGTTTTAGGACCGTTGTTTCAGGACTGCAATTTTAGGACTGCAGTTTCAGGACTGCAGTTCTAGGACTGCAGTTCTAGGACCCCTGTTTCAGGACCGCAGTTCTAGGACCGCAGTTTCCAGGCTGCAGTTTTAGGACCGCACTTCTAGGACTGCTGTTTCAGGACTGCAGTTCTAGGACCGCAGTTTCAGGACCGCAGTTCTAGGACCGCAGCTCTAGGACCGCAGTTTCAGGACCGCAGTTCTAGGACCGCAGTTTCAGGACCGCAGTTCTAGGACCGCAGTTTTAGGACCACAGTTTTAGGACCGCAGTTTTAGGACTGCAATTTTAGGACCGCAGTTTCAGGACCGCAGTTTCAGGACTGAAATTTCAGGCCTGCAGTTTTAGAACTGCAATTTCAGGACCGCAGTTTTAGGACCGCAGTTCTAGGACTGCAATTTCAGGACCGCAGTTTTAGGACCACAGTTCTAGGACTGCAGTTTTAGGACCGCTGTTTTAGGACTGCAGTTCTAGGACTGCAATTTTAGGACCGCAGTTTCAGGACTGAAATTTCAGGACTGCAGTTTACCGCAGTTCTAGGACTGCAATTTCAGGACCGCAGTTTTAGGACCGCAGTTCTAGGACTGCAGTTTCAGGACCGCAGTTTGAGGACCGCAGTTCTAGGACCGCAGTTTTAGGACCGCAGTTTCCGGGCTGCACTTATAGGACGGCAGTTCTAGGACCACAGTTTGAGGACCGCAGCTTTAGGACCGCAGTTTCAGGACCGCAGTTTTAGGACCGCAGTTCTACGACCGCAGTTTCAGGACTGCATTTTCAGGACTGCAATTTTAGGACAGCAATTTTAGGACCGCAGTTTTAGGACAGCAATTTTAGGACCGCAATTTCAGGACCGCAGTTTTAGGACGGCTGTTTTAAGACCGCAGTTTCAGGACCGCAGTTCTAGGACCGCTGTGTAGGACCGCAGTTTTAGGACCGCAGTTCTAGGACCGCAGTTTCAGGACCGCAGTTCTAGGACCGCTGTTTTAGGACTGCAATTTTAGGACCGCAGTTTCAGGACTGCATTTTCAGGACTGCAGTTTTAGGACTGCAATTTTAGGACCGCAGTTTTAGGACCGCAATTTCAGGACCGCAGTTTTAGGACGGCTGTTTTAAGACCGCAGTTCTAGGACCGCTGTGTAGGACCGCAGTTTTAGGACCGCAGTTCTAGGACCGCAGTTTCAGGACCGCAGTTCTAGGACCGCTGTTTTAGGACCGCAGTTCTACGACCGCAGTTTCAGGACTGCATTTTCAGGACTGCATTTTCAGGACCGCAGTTTCAGGACCGCTGTTTTAGGACCGCAGTTTTAGGACCGCAGTTCTAGGACCGCTGTTTTAAGACCGCAGTTTCAGGACCGCAGTTTCAGGACCGCAGTTCTAGGACCGCTGTTTTAGGACCGCAGTTTTAGGACCGCAGTTCTAGGACCGCTGTTTTAGGACCGCAGTTTTAGGACCGCACTTCTAGGACCGCAGTTCTAGGACCGCAGTTCTAGGACCGCAGCTCCAGGACCGCAGTTCTATGACCGCAGTTCTATGACCGCAATTTTAGGACCGCAGTTCCAGGACCGCAGTTTCAGGACCGCAGTTTTAGGACCGCAGTTTCAGGACCGCAGTTTTAGGGCCGCAGTTCCAGGACTGCAGTTTTAGGACCGCAGTTCTAGGACCGCAGTTTCAGGACCGTTCGATTTCCGTCACAGCGCTTCCTACCAAGTGGAGACTGCCGTTACCTGCTGTCTATTTTTTTTAGCAAATCTCGTCTGAAGTTACTGCCGTCAGATTTATCGACTATAAACCACCTCAAACGTGCTCCTAACTACTTTCTGGACAGACATTGGACTCTCTACTGGTCTTTTTACTAAAATTAATCGGCTCCTTTATTCATTGTCTAAACCTAATATGGCACAATTACACTTCTCACTCAAACTGATCTTTTTACTAAACTTAACCAACTTCTTTCTTCGTTGCCTAAACCTAACCACTCAAACTCAAAATGTGAACTTGGAATATATGAATTTCAAATAATCGCCTCCGGAGCGGTGACCGTTTCCATAGTAACGCAGCAACTTCCGAACGTTGGGGGCGCCGTGACGTAAAATCGAACGGTCCTAAAAAACTGCGGCCCTGAAACTGTTGCCTCCGGTACTGCAGCTTGCTGTGTGATGTCATAGCTGTAGTTACCTGTAGTGATGTCACAGGTGATTTCAGTCTCAGGTGTGAGTTTCTGTGTGTGCTAAAGGGATAGTTCACCCAAAATTGAAAGATACTACTCACCCTCATGTGGACTAAGGGCTGGGAGAAGTTTGGGCTCAAAAAAAAAAGTTTAGTTTTAAGCTTGTTTGTAGAGGAAGCTCCCAGTGTTGCTCTGCTGGAATCTCACGTGAACTGGGTGTCAATGCAAATCACGCGAGATTTGGACGGACCAGGAAGAACAGTGAACTGAGACACTGGGAGCTTCCGCTACAAACAAGCTTAAAACATAGACTTATTTAATTAACAATTTAAAAAACAATTTCTCATGTTGGGACTTCAATACAAGAGGGACATTACAGACGAGCACTATGGAGGTATTTGGATGTTTTTTGGTGTGTCTTTTTGTTACGAAGAAAAGTGAGCTCCGTTCTCCATTCGCAACCGTCATATGGACATGCAGTGCTGCACGGAGCCCCGCTGTAATTTCAATTTTGAGTGAACTATCCCTTTAACTGTAGTGCTGTCACAGGTGTTATTTCAGTCTCAGGTGTGTGTTTCTGCTGTGTGTTAAACTCGCTGTGTGAGCCGCTGCCAGCTGACCTCTGACCTCCACCTACTAATGCGTGTGGACTAATGTTGACAGTTAACCGCATGTTGTCGACCGCTGAAGCGTTGTTTTTTTCTTCTTCTTCACCGCTCAGTCGTCTCCGCAGCAACGCCCCCCCACCACACCCCCCTCCTCCTCCTCCCCCCCGCACCTTTAAACCGTGTGTCGCTTTTACTGTAACACGCGTCGCCCAAACGCCTCGCCCAGAGCACTGGAATAAGAGAGTAACGACACACCATTGGTCCAATGGAAGCGCCTCCTGGTGGAGGAATATGGGAATTGCAAAAGCGCCCAAGAACTGACAACTCTGAGCAAGTGTGGTATTGTCAAGTTTCCCCTGCGGCCCAGTTGTTCAAAAGGTGTAATCTGGATAAAAATGATTCAGATTTTGAAATCCCTATTTTTTCTATCCAGGATCACGTAATCTGTTTTACTTTTATCCCAGTCGTTCAACGCAAAGTTGGATTGGATCAGTCTGATCCAAATCCAAATTTTCAAGATTACCAAATCCAGATAATGAGTGCTCTGGATGGGACTGTGCATCACACTGAAGGCTGATTGGTCGGTAAACAACAGGTAGAACAGCAGCATAGAACAGCAGGGGTCACTCACAAAACAGAGTGTATGTATTGTTTTTTGTGCTCTTTGTTGTTTCTTCAATGTCTTTTAAACAGCCAGACTCCATCTGGTTGGGCTGTTACAATACATTTAAAAAAGCAAATATACAGTACATTAGTGAAATTGTGAATATTCCCCCATGTGTTTCAAATTCAAACTTCAAAATTCAAACTTCAAATTTCAAAATTCAAAATTCATTAAATTCAGTTTGGGGAAAAGTAGTTGGGGAAATGTTTTTCAGTTGTAGAATATTCAAAAGTTAACATTATTTACTAATCACTGTTGTGGTTTAAAGTTAGGTGCAAAATGTAAATCAATAAATGTATATAATACTACATTATGAATATTGTTTATTTGACCAGTTTGAAATCAATTCATTTTGTTCCTGAATCCACCCAACTGCTGGGATCAGAATAATCCTGATGTTTTGGATCAAAGTTATACTGATCCTACTGAAAGGTTTTGAACAACACAAACTGAGGGTTTGATCCAGATCAAAACCAAGATTGGATTACGTGATCTAATCTGATCTCAGAATCCGTTTTTGGTTTTGAACATTACATTTTTATCTATTTTTAAACCTACATGATTTTAAATATGACATTTTTTCAATTCAACTTTCAATATATTATCGTGGTGGACCCGTTACAGATCAACATTAACACATAGGAGAGTAAAAAAAAAAAAAACAGTTGTCTACATGAATGTTTCAATCTACATTTTATAATAAACTAATTATAAGTATAATCTGATATGACCAAGACACCTAAAAACAAAAACACGGCCGTTTTCATCAATTTAGCAGCAAGTGGGCAACATACATACATTGGAGTGAATGGGTTTTCTGGGCGCTTTTGCAATACCCATATCCTGCCACTAGGGGCGCACGAGGCTTTAACCACGGGAGTCAATGGTGGTGTCGTTACTCTCTTATTCCAGTGCTCTAGCCTCGCCAAGCGCCGCCGGCTGCCCCGCCCCCTAAAACTACAACATGCATGACCCCCCCCCCACAAAGAAACGCTTGACATTGACGTCTGTCTGACCCCCCCTCCTCCCCCTCTCCCCCTCTCCCCCCTCCCTCCTGCAGCATGTGATCTAATGCGTCCAGGTCTCTGCTTCACTGAACTCTTTAACTTGAAGCTGCAGCGATCAATACACTGATCAATACACTGATCAATACACTGATCAATACACTATCAATTAGGGGTGTCACGATTCTCCAAATCCTCGATTCGATTTGAATTTCGATTTTTAGGGTCACGATTCGATTCGATCCTCGATTTTTTTTTTCTTTTTCTTACAGCACAGAGGCCTATGCCATTTTCAGACTAGTCTAGTCTACCATCATTGGTTTTATTCATCAAATTTTGTACAGTAAATCTTATTTCAAAAGATGGGCTACATATAAGTGATGCAATTTCCATAATGTATCACATTAGGCACTAATGGTCACATTTAAATAATTTATTTACAATATAATGGTAACAATTTTACCAGGAATGCCCCCAAAAATCATGATCCAGGGGCCAAAATTGCCCCCAAGGTTTTGAAACAAATATATTTATATCTGTACATTATCATCATTTTATTTTCATTAATTTAGCGTCGCGTCATCTCCTGATGTCGACTTATTGTAATGTAAAACGAGATTGCGGGGATCGTCGATCCTCTCTTTGACTTCGATGCTCGAGACCATGACGTCATTTCAATCGATTTTGATAAAAAATCTAAATCGTGACACCCCTACTATCAATACACTGATCAATACACTGATCAATACACTGATCAATACACTGATCAATACACTAATCAATACACTGATCAACATCGTGTGACGCAGGTGAAGCGTTCAGGTTTTCACTCTTCAGGACGTTTTGAATGAAACGCGGATTCAGTTACAGCAGTGCATTGTGGGAAAAGCTGCAGTGTTGAGGATTTCCCACAATCCTCTCTGACTGTGAGATTAAAATGACTCATAATGATAATTAATAATTGTTATGAACTGACTGATTCATGTAATATTATTATGTACAGCTTCACCTGAAGGTCCCTGAACGCATCATGACACCAGCAGTGGTGGACAGTAACGGAGTAAATTAACCTGAGTACTGTACTTAAGTACGTATCCAGAGGATTTGTACTTTATTGAGTATTAGATTTCTTTGCTACTTATTACTCTTACTTGAATACATTTCCAAGACAAATATTTTAGTTAATTTGTAGGAAGGCTGAAAAGTACTGGTTACTTTCAGGTCTTTTTCTAAAATCCTATTGGACACAAGCTGTGTTTGTCAAAGAAGGAAACCCATAGTAATTTATTGATGTGAAAAATAAGAAATTTACTCTTACTCTTATTTTTACTTAAAGTAAAAGCATGTACTTTTGGATACTTAAGTACCTTTAAAAGCAAGTACTTCTATCAAGGCTTATATAACGGAAAGGGTGTAGGTTGAAGCCAAAGCTTATATACCCCTTTTACCTTTAATTTTTTTTTTTTTTAATTATACGCATTAATACAAAAGGATCAGATTACAGACATTTGAAATTAATCAGTAAACTTAAATTTCTGATCACAACAAAATAAAGAATTGTACACAGCGCATAACCTAAAACTAAACTGTGAAATAAGTTAAAAAATACAGACATAAAAGGTGAAAATAATCATTTCAAAATAAAGTGCAGACAGGAAGTCGTATCTCATATGACGTCATCCTGGGTTCTGGCCCCTGAGACGTTCAGTAGGAGACCCCACACGTCACGTCAGTCACGCTGATCAGAGTGAAACCTGACGCTTCCTGTCGTCTGCATGTGTCACCTGGCTGCATGTCGTTCACTTCCTGTCACCTGTGTGTGGCGTGTGCTGCCTTCACTGACCTGTCTGCAGCGTCGGCCATCTCGGTGCTCAGACCACAGAGCAGCTTCTTCTCATTCAGTCCAAAAAAAAACAAACAACCGACGTCAGACTCCTCCCCCTCTCCCCCCTCTTCTTCCTCCTCTTTTTTTTTATTGTTTTTTTTTTTACTCCATCACCCCCCCTCCCCCTCCCCATCCCCCTCCCCATCCCTCCTCCTCCTCCTCCTCCTCTTCCTCCTCAGCAGTCTCTCAATGACAAGCGTAAAAAGAACCTCTTTTCCCGAAAGTTTCCGTTCTACAAGAGCAAAGAGGCGAGCGAGCAGGAGACCAGCGACGTCGACCGTAAGTACCAGCGCGGTGGGGGAGGGGGGGGTCGGGGGGTCGGGGGGGTCGAGGTCAGCTGGTGGCGGCGTGATGCAGCAGCAGCAGCAGCAGCAGCAAACGCCCCGGTCGTCACGGCAGCGGGGGCCGTGGCGACCGCGGCGTTCCCTCTCTGCTCTCTGTCACTCGGTAACGACTCTGTGTCTCTGGTTGTCTTCTCCTCCTCCTCCTCGTTCCTCCTCGTTGTCGTCGTGGCGACACCGACCTCAGGACCTCAGTGACGACATGATACCCAAAGTCCACAGTAAGTCCCCCCCCCCCCTCACCTGGCCCCTCCCCCCCTCCGTCACCGCAGGTCTCTGCTGATTGGACGACACCGAACTGAACAGAAACAGTTTGTTTTCATGTGGTTTAATGGGTTTAACTCTGAAACATCAACAGATTATTTTATTTTATTTACACATTCAACATGTTAAAGCAGAAGTAAGGTGAATATCTGTGTTAATATAAGTCTTAAATAGTTGCGGGACCAGCGTCCAGTCGGTCCGCAAGGTGGCAGAGAAAGTACCGGGACCAGAACCAGAACTAGAACTCATATGTCAGTTCCTAAATTCTGAACTTTATTAAAGTTTTCTCTCAAAATTTTACATTTTAATTTAATTTAATGTCATTTTTTTTTTAATTTAACTTCTCTCAGTTCATCATTTTATCCTTAAAGCAGAAGTAAGCGGAATATTTGTGTTAATATAAGTCTTAAATAGTTGTATCTTCCGACAGCAATCACTTCTATAGAGTGTTTGGTCTGAAACACGGGTCTGTCAGTCACTCTGCTCTGCTCTGAGCCCAGGAGAAAACTTTCCTTGTATCCTACAACCTTTATCCAATGAGGAGAGAGAACGGCATAAAGGGGCAGTCCTCTCTGTGTGTGCAGCCAAGGGATGCGCCTGAATGTGGTGACGTAGGGACGAGGGCGGGGACTGCTAACTCCATCTGCTGACAGGAAGTTAGAGCCAAAACCACCGGATCGCTTACTTCTGCTTTAAATACACACATGTATGTATGTATGTATGTATGTATATGTTACATATTTACTACATACAAACGTAGTTTCACGTCGTCAACGTGTCGGCGTCGTGTCATCAGACTCCGACCGTAAATGAAAACAGAATGAAACCAGGTCCAAGACGGAGAAACAGAGTGAAGAGCAGCAGTAGGTCGAAGGTCAACAGGAAGTAGAAAAGCAGAGGATGACATCATCTTTATCTTCTTCATCATCATCATCATCATCATCATCACTGTCTGGAAGTCCAGTCGGAGGCGGAGCACCCATCACCATGACGACAGAGGATCCTCCAGACACCAGTCACATCATCACCATGGCTGTGTTGTAAATCTCCCCCCATCACGGTGCTCTAACTATATAGTGTGTTCGCCATTTTGTAGTGTTGTTCGAATTCTCCGTGATTAATTTCATCCACTATGTAGACTAGTGGACGACAAACACCCACAATGCACCGCAAAACTGAGTGAACAAGCGACGTACACTACTTTCTACTCCCGTATCCCACAATGCAATGCGGTCATGTTTTAACGGAGAAGAAGAGCACCAAGCTAATTAGCATGTTAGCTAGGATTTCTCTAGGTTATTTAGCAGTAAACTCCTCAGACGTATTTGCCTTGGCTCCGTTTGCCTGAGCAGCAGGAGTTGGGCAGCAGCATCCCAACATTAACATGCAGCATTAAATCAATCTGATAAAGAAACTGTAGTAGAATATGTAGTAAATAAGAGCTAACGAGCTAAGCTAATAGCCACAGCTCACGGTCGGGACACACAACAGTAGTCGACCAAACCAAACTTCAGATATTTCAACAGTTTATTGTCCGAGAAACACAACCACACAGAATCACATCCTCAAATGTTCCCACAAGTGTCAGTTTTTTCTTATTTTATTTTTCTGTGTCCGGTTTGTTTACATGATTCTCGGCGCGTCTGCTTCCGTCACAGCAGTAGGCGAGGCTAACACCTAGCACAGCAACACCTAGCGCATCTGCTGACGCAACCACGTTCAGAAAATGACCGTGTAGTGTCTGAATTCTCCTCCCGTCGTTCACTACATCGTCTACATGATGTAGTGGATAGGGAGTGATTTACAACCATAGACTGTATAAAGAATGGACGTAGCACCGTGACGTCACCCATTGGTTTGGAGGAGTCTGTTTTGTGTCTCTACTACGGGGGGTTGAACTGCGCCATGTTGGATTCTACTTGCCATATTTGGAGCGGTGCGGCCGTTGGCCGGCCGAGAACCCGCCCACTGGCCTTGAAGCAGCGGTCTCCGGACCTGTCACTCAACGTTTCCGCGCCCTAATTGGCCAGAGTTTTAACCTAATAACAGTAAAACGGTAGAGTTTTTAAAAATCCCCCCCCCTCAGAGTGTGTGCGGGGGTAGAAACTATCGATTGAGACCAAAAAACGTGCTGACACCAGGCTTTTAACATGTTTACTGAGGATGTAAAGTCAGTGATTTTAACATGGGGGTGTATGGAGAATGCTGCTTTCTGACACCAGCCCCCAGAGGAAGAAGAGGGGATTGCAGTTTGTTGAACGAGGAAGTGACTTCACTTCTCAGACCCACAACTGTCCCCTTGTTTACAACACAGCCCATGACATCATCACATCGTCACCATGACATCATCACCGGTGAACTGAGTTCAGATCAGAAATCAATGACGGAGGTTATTGATCCGGTCGTCGTGTCACACTGAGCTCTGGAGCATCTTCATCATCTTCATCTTCATCACGCTGCCTCCGGCCCAGGGGGGCGTGTCCATGACGACACAGGGGGGCGTGTCCCTCCTGTCGGTTTAACTTAGTTGTGATGTCATTCGACAGTCAGTCGTCGAGTAGTGCGGCGGCTCGGGGCAAAGCATTGTGGGTAGTGTGTGTGTGTGTGTGTGTGTGTGTGTGTGTGTGTGTGTGTGTGTGTGTGTGTGTGTGTGTGTGGCTGCGTTCCGATCCACAGTTTACTTGGACAGAGCCCCCTACTCCCTGCTCCCTGCACAGGGAATCTGCCGTAGGGAACTTCACTTAACCGATATAACACCAATCGGAACACCCTGCAACGTCACAGCTGATTCCAGGTCGAGTTTAAAAATAAAGTTTTTAAGTTTCAAAATGTTTCACACCACTGTCACCGTTTAGACAGATCTGAAATGATTGAAGAAACATTACTATTTCTGTGTGCACAAGCAAAGCAGTTTTGTGTTGCAATGTGTGGTATTTATTCAGTTTAGGGGCATCAGGGTGTGTAGAAAGCATCAGTGGCTCAGCTGACAGGAAAGCTAACGGCTGTCGCTAAGCTAACGGTAGCTAAGCTAACGGTAGCTAAGCTAACAGCAGGACGTCAGCTGTTAAAACCCTCCCGTTGTGGGACACGACATGAAACTACTCCAGTTAACTCAGTCATGTTGGAACTCAGATATCCGCTGGAGAAAATATTTTTTCATGGACCGTTTATTGAGTCACTGAGTTATTAAAGTTAAACAGGTAGCTAACCGTTAGCCCGTTCAGGGTATCTGCGGGGTCTTGAAAAGTATTAAAAGGTGATAAATCAATTTTGGGAAAAGTAAGACCCTTAAAAAGTATTAAAAAGTCTTTTCGGGACTTTATAAAGTCTTAAATTTTCAAGGTATTTTTTTCTGAATTAGCTGTCCAAGAGTTTGAGTCCTAAAAAAACATTGTAAAAGTGTGTGAATTTATTCATTTTATTAAAAACCAAAGATGAACCGGTACATAAAAAAGAAAAGAAGATGGTTGTTTTTGTTTTTTGAGTGGAGCAAAGTTATTTTGTTTTGTTTTTTGATAAACTTTGCCTTTGATTTATTTTCCTAGCCTATTTTGAATTCTGTTGCATCATAGTGGTCTATAGTCTTTATCACAAACTAAAACTGTTAAGTTAAAAGTGTCACTGATGTAAATGGTTACAGCTTGAAGTGGCGGTGAGGTATTGAAAAATATTGAGAAGGTCTTGAAAAAGTCTTAAAAAGGTTTTAAAATTAACTTCAAGATTCCTGTATATGCCCTGAAGTTAGACAGGTAACTGTTAGCCCTGCCAATTTACGTTAACGCACGTAAACGGAACGCAATGGCTGAAGTGAGGAACCGTTGTTCACTCCCTCCCTTCAAACTGCTCCCTGCGGTTTGGAACCACACTGAACATGGCGGCACACCCTGTGTAGTCCGGTTCCAGGGTGCGATTCCGAACGTTTACTTTAATGTGTCGGAATGCCGGCCCTTAATCATTTATGGAAAAGGGCTGCCATTCCGAACCTGAAAAAAGTCCACCATTAAAGGGTTTAACGCACTGGGTACACATGTTGCAGCAAATGCTTTGGTAGCGGAGTGGTTAGAGCATCCCCCTATGGCGCGGGAGATCAGGGTTCGATTCCCGGAGGAGCTGCATATTAGCAGAGACTTTCTTGGCCTCTACCTGATCTTTTTACTAAACTTAACCAGCTCCTTTCTACATTGCCTAAACCCAACCAAAGCACAGAGCAAGGACATTTATTTTTCAGCAGGAGCGCCGCGGCTGCATCAGACTCGCACCTGGGTGAAACTTTGGAGGGGGAGGGGGGAGAATCTGGTCAATTTTCAAAATAAAACACATCCGGAACAGCAGCCCCTCGGAAGGAATTGTCGGACTGGCAGACCATCGGAATGGCGGTCCTTCGGAATGGGGGTCCCCCCCCCGTGTAGTCCACTGCGCAGGGAACTAGAGGGCGATCGGAACGCACCGATAGTGTGTGTGTGTGTGTGCGTGGCGGCTTCTGACCCCGTGTGTGTCCTGTGTTTGGTTCCAGAACACGTGACGTCAAACGCCAGCGATAGTGAGAGTAGCTACCGTAAGTCACCGGCCGCCGCCGCCGCCGCTACCGCTTCTACAGCCGCTACACGACTCACAGGAAGCTAACCACTAACCGCTAACTCCCACACTGAACATGCTAACAGGCTGCTGATTGGCTGCTGACAGCATGACATCACACACACAGAGTTCACCTCGCTGATGACACGTACGACTGCTGCATGGTGTGTGTGTGTGTGTGTGTGTGTGTGAGACAGATGTGAATCCAGCTGTTTGACCTCGACCGCTGCTTCACTGTTTTTCCTGCTTTAAACGTCACATCACTATGAATTCTGGGTAAACTGTTTCTGTCATTAATCAGTCAGTTGATCAGTTAATCAATTAACTTTGTTTTGATCATTAACAAATAAACACAACACACACATTTACACACCGATCACACATTAATCAATAATCTATCGTCTCTCCATCTTTTTACTTCTTTCTTTCTTTCTTTCTTTCTTTCTTTCTACCCCTCTCTATCGCCATCTATCTACCTCTTTCTATCCATCCACCCCCTCTCTCTGTCCCTTTCTTTCTTTCTTTCTTTCTTTCTTTCTTTCTTTCTTTCTTTCTTTCTTTCTTTCTTTCTTTCTTTCTTTCTTTCTTTCTTTCTTTCTTTCTCTATCGCTATCTATCTACCTCTTTCTATCAATCCATCCCCCTCTCTCTGTCTCTTCCTTTCTTTCCCCTTTCTCTGTCTTTTTACTTCTTTCTTTCTTTCATTCTACCCCCTCTCTCTTTTCTTTCTTTCTTTCTTAATTTCTTTCTTTCTACCCTCTCTTGGTCTTTTTCTTTCTTTCTTTCTTTCTTTCTTTCTTTCTTTCTTTCTTTCTTTCTTTCTACCCTCTCTTGGTCTTTTTACTTCTTTCTTTCTTTCTTTCTTTTTACCCTTCTCTATTGCTATCTACCTACCTCTTTCTATCTATCATCCCCCTCTCTCTGTCTATTTTATCTCTCATTTTTCTTCTTTCTTTCTTCCAACCCCTTTCTTTGTCTTTCTTTCTTTCTTTCTTTCTTTCTTTCTTTCTACTCTTCTCTCTCTGTCTTTTTCTTTCTTTCTTTCTTTCTGGTGATAGAAAGAAATGCCGACATTTCTTTCTATCATCCCTGTTTCTCTAATATAAGACCAACAGTCCAACGGCACCTGAACGCAGCATTGTGACGTTTGTGATTCAGTTTTTATACATTTTTTGTTTCAGATTTTTAAAAAACAACTTTTATTTCAGTTATGTCAGAAAGTTAAAAGTTTTAGTTAAATTCAACAACACGTCCCCTCTTCATCATCATCATCACCACCCTCCTCTTCATCAGTTTAACAGTGTTGATGCTGCTACACACACTGACTGTCCTCTGTGTGTGTGTGTGTAGGTGGACAGGAGGAGTACGTCCTGTCGTATGAACCCGTCGTTCAGCAGGAAGGTAAAAACACTCTGAGATGTTTGAGAATAAATAAATATTAATAATAATATTAATATTAATAATAATAACGACTGAGTGAAGTGTTCATGAGTGTCGGTTTTTCCCGGTGACAGTGAACTACACGCGACCCGTCATCATCCTCGGCCCGATGAAGGACCGGATCAACGACGACCTCATCTCGGAGTTCCCCGACAAGTTCGGCTCCTGCGTCCCCCGTGAGTCCATCAATCAATCAATCAATCAATTTGTTTATTTATGTCAATTTAAATCATCATCATCACACTTCATCTTAGTTCAGATAATACAATACACATGGCCGAAAGGGAAAGCGGGAGAAGCAAAAGCTGATCTAGTCCCGCCCCCATTACCCACAGAATAAAAATCTTTATCATAATCTTTTCTTTTCTTTTGCTTTTTTACATTTTGACATAACATTATTTTACTTATGACATTTTGACATAACATGTTACAGCAGTAGGTAGTGGTCCAATCGACAGAGAGCATAAGTCCAGTTTACTTATTATTTGTTGGGATGGTGTGAGAGCCCTTTTATGACATTTTTCTTGTATTCATCCATCTCCTCTGCAGCTTTCGCCGCGCTTAACTTCGCCATATCCTCCCGAGTTTTGGCCACGTCAGCTCGCATTATTGCCACGAACTCGCGTATTGCTGGGATGTCAGCAATTTGCGAGTTCGTGGCAATAATCAGCAGGTCATGTGACCCTTACATCCACAGTACATCCGCCCATCCGTCGTCCAATCAGGACTCACCCTCTACTCTAACCCCGCCCCCTTTCAGATACGACCCGGCCCAAACGAGACTACGAGGTCGACGGCAGAGATTATCACTTCGTGGTTTCCAGGGAGCAGATGGAGAAAGACATCCAGGACCACAAGTTCATCGAGGCCGGGCAGTACAACAACCACCTGTACGGGACCAGCGTCCAGTCGGTCCGCGAGGTGGCAGAGAAGGTACCGCAACCAGAACCAGAACCAGAACTAGAACTAGATACCAGACCAGAACCAGAACTAGAACTAGATACTAGACCAGAACCAGAACTAGAACTAGATACCAGACCAGAACCAGAACTAGAACTAGATACTAGACCAGAACCAGAACCAGAACCAGAACTAGAACTAGTACAACAACCACCTGTACGGGACCAGCGTCCAGTCGGTCCGCGAGGTGGCAGAGAAGGTACCGGACCAGAACTAGATACCAGAACCAGAACCAGAACCGCAAACAGAACCAGAACTAGAACTAGAACCAGAACCAGAACAAGCATTTCCTTAAGGGAAATGCGTGTGAATGCTGAAAGCCGTTGCTGAAGTCATGCTACATTAGCAGAAGAAATTGACAAAGAGACGATGTACAGGAATGACATGCAACAAACACAGCTGAGGCCGGAATCGAACCTTGGACCTCATGTTTGGCAGCCCAGTAAGATAACCGCTCAACCACAGAGAACCTGAAACACAATGAGTTTTATACCCTGATAAATCAAAGACTGTCTGATGATAGCTGAATAGCTGAATAGTTGAAAGTGTGTACAAGTTGAATCAAGTGTGGTGCTAAATTGAGAAAGAGAGATTTTAGGAAAGATACCTTGTCAAGATTACCCAGGCAGGATTCAAACCAGAGACCTTGGGGTTGGCAAGCGGTCTCCTTACCACTGGACTACAGCAATTTTTATTTTGAATATGGTTCTACACCGTTATGAATGTGAGACTTCAGTGATAGCTGAAAGCTTGGCCTAATAGTAGAAAATAAGTCAGAAGTACAAGTAGAGGACTTCTGTGCCAGGTGAGACTGTTTTCGGTGAATTTAAACCAAGTATAATGCCATTTACAGCGAGTTACAAACTGGAGCTCCATCTGCTCTGGTCTGAAAGAAAAATGAACTAGTGTGAATGGGAGCAGAGAGCTCCCTAGCTGCATTTAAAAAATATTTAAAGATATTCTCCAAGTTGTTTGGCCATATTTTGAGCCAGAGGACAAGTATGGCTACAAACTGTGGCCAAAATCCTGAGTGTAAAGTGTCATCTGTGGGTTTGGTGGCAGTTTCAAGAGAAAAGTTGCTTTTTGGCTCTCCTCCACTCTGATGATGATGTCACCACTCTGAGTGACGCAATACACACTCATTGAAAAGTGTGAAATTGGTCAGAAATATGCTTTGAAAGGCTTTATCTCAATAACGGTAGAAGATGTGAAAAAGCTGTTTAAAAGTTCAACACTGTAAAAGTTTAACAAAGTTAACAATTTAAGAGTTGAATGAAGCCTGAAGGTGAAAGTATGTGGAAGCAGTTGAGGTTCAAAGTAGAAGTAAGAGTTTAGGAGTTTGAGGACCGTTCCAATGCATTTCCTATGGGACAAAAAAATCTGAAAAAGTTTAATATTTGATAATAATTCATTAAATACAGATCAATAAATGTATTAATGTATTAATTAATTAACCCCTCCTCCCCCAGGGTAAACACTGTATCCTGGACGTATCAGGAAACGCCATCAAGCGGCTCCAGCTGGCTCAGCTTCATCCCATCGCCATCTTCATCAAGCCCAAGTCTGTGGAGAACATCATGTGAGTTTCGTCTTGGCGTCCGCCCGCTCGCTTGTGTTTGTGTTTGTCCCGTCTCCTTGGTAACGGCCTGTTCTTGTTGTTGTTGTTGTTGTGGTCGTGCAGGGAGATGAACAAGCGACTGACGGAGGAGCAGGGCAGGAAAACCTTCGACAGAGCCGCCAAACTGGAGCAGGAGTTCACCGAGCACTTCACAGGTCAGTGACATCGCCGCCGCCGCCGTGACATCATCACAACAACACAACTAGTGACGTCACGGTTACAGAGTTTCTTGGTGCGGTTTTTTGTCAGAGAAATAATCACGATTAAATAATTTTACAACACTATGAATGTGTAACTGCATTACTAATTATTTAAACAAACTATTCCGGCTAATGATGTCACGATTACTTGTTTTCACAATTAATCGTGGTATTAAACGTCACAATTTTAATCGTAATCGTATTTAATCGCAAAGAAATATTCCTAAATACCGTCACTTTCCAAAAAAAGATAATGTTGGAACCGTATCGGCAGATCAACACCAAAGTAAAGGTAAATGTGAAAAACACTGTGACATTGAATTGGTAGGAATTTAAATGTTAGCGTGTCATTTGTGATTAAAATAAACGATTTTATTTGATACAGATGATAATTCATGACTTTAAAACATTTCTTCTGGAGGATTAATAATTGGTTCTATATTAATAATAGATACTTAAAATATTTTGAGTAAATAATAAGTAATGTAATTATATTTTGACTATATTTGATTTTACACATTCATATGTTGTAAAATTAATTAATGCATAATAAAAGTGATAATCGAAATACCGTGATTATTTCTCTGACAATAATCGTACAAAGAAAATCTACAATCGTGAAGTTACTAGTTCTGACAAAATCATTTTTGGAAAGTGACGGTGTTTAGGAACCTTTATGATTAAAGGGACAACGAGGAGTTTTGGAAGTTTTTGTGTTTTCACACTACATTTCCCATGAGCCTAGGGGTGGGCGATATGGCGATATTAGATCGTGAAGGATTAGAGTGTGTAGACGATCTGCCAAAGTGCAGAGATTGTAGGATCGTCTGGGGCTCATTCTATAAACTGCAGTTCTATGCTGCAAAGCGCAAACAAAGGACATTTGCAAAGTTTACTAAAAGAGAAAACAACAGTTACTTTAGTTTGTATTTTTATTTGACCCTTTTCAATCAGCTATTTAGTGTTTTGATACTTAAAATCCTGTTAAAATAACTGTGTTGAATAAAATAAACAGTAATGTCTTCATTGATATTTTACTTTCATGTTTATTGAAAGCTACCTTTTATGTTGCAAGACTCCACTTTATCAGAGTGTTGTTGTTTACCTTTTACTATGTTTACGTTGTTTGCACATGTTGGCAAAACTGCAACTATTTAGATTAAAATCTGTTCAGAAAGGCTCTTTGGCCTAAATTGTCTGTTTTTCTTTTTTCGATTTAAGATCGTGATGAAATCGAAATCGTGACTTCATTTTTAAAAAACCGTGATATGATATTTTTGCCATATCGCCCACCCCTACATGAGCCTCAGCGCGCACGGTGAAATTCTTGGACCGGCGCAAGACGGATGAAAGAGAAAACATTTGATCAAGAATGTTTTCATTGATCAAGAATGAAAGTCGGAGGTTGGAAGACGATCAGATAGCGTCGTAGTTCTGACCATAAACGATGCAAACTAGCGATCCGGCGGCGTTATTCCCATGACCCGCCGGGCAGCGTCTGCGAAACTGAAACTAGGAAATGCTGGGCGAGTCGACCACTAAATAATGAAATCAAAATAACTATAAAGACAAAACTAAATGTGATAACGTAGATTCATCCACATTAATATGAGACTCTGTTAGAACCAAATACAAACTCCTCGTTGTCCCTTTAAGTCATCGTGGCGTTTAATACTAGGGGTGGGTATTGCCAAGGACCTCACGATACGCATCACGATACTTGAGTCACGATACGATACAATATTGCGATATCCAAATTTTGCGATATATTGCGGTATCCAAATTTTGCGATATTCTACGATATTCTACATAGTTCACTGAAAAATGTAAAAGGCATTATGCATCTTAAAATCCGAGTTGTATGTACATCAGATGATACATAGTGATAATTTATGGGACAAACTGAGTCAAAACAATGTAATTCAAATTATCCATGCCATTTTATACAAGTGCAAGTTACAACAACATATCTGCATGTACAACACACAGTCTGAGGCAGCAGTACAGTGACACCTCGCGGAGCAGAGGTGCGGAAGTCGTACTGGATTTACGTCTGAAACATGATTTATTATTTGAAAAAAAATCGATATTTAAATATTGAATATCGATATCGTATCGCGATATAAAGTATCGCGATATATTGCCATATTGATATTTTTGCCCACCCCTATTTAATACCGCGATTAATTGCGTAAACAAATAATTGTGATATTGCTAAACACAACACACACTCAGTCTGTTCTTGTGTGTGTGTGTGTGTGTGTCTGTGTGTGTGTGTGTGTGTGTGTGTGTGTGTGTGTGTGTGTGTGTGAGCAGCCGTGCTGCAGGGCGACACCCTGGAGGAGATCTACGAGCAGGGGAAGCAGATCATCGAGGAGCAGTCGGGTCCGTTCATCTGGGTCCAGTCCAAGGAGAAGTTATGAAGCTGGAAACAACCAACCAACGCTGCTGCCCCCCCCCCCCAACCTCCCCCAACCCCCCCTCCCCCCTCCTCCCTCTGCTCCTCCTCCCTCCTCACCCGCCTCACCCTCCTCCTCCTCCTCCTCCTCCTCCACCTCTTCCTTCCTCCTCCTCTTTATAGATTCAGTTTGTTTTATTTTGAAAGGAATCATACCCCACAGACACCCACTTCCACTTCCTCCCCCCTCCTCCTCCTCCTCCTCCTCCTCCTCTTCCTCCCCTCTCCCCCCTTCTCCTCTCCTCCCCCCTCCTCTCCCCCGATCACCCGACTCAGCGGCCGACCGGAGAGTTTCATTGAATCTGACTCCAGACCAGCAAAAAGAAGGAGTAAAGCACAGGAAGTACGATGACATCACAGTCGACACGGTACAGCTCCTTAATGTTTAAGGGAGGAAGAGGACGAGGAAGAGGAGGAAGGAAGGACGCGAGGAAGAGGACGAGGAGGAAGGAAGGAAGGACGCGAGGAAGAGGAAGAGGAGGAGGAGGAAGGACGATCTTCTCTCCTGGTTGTTTTCGGTGCGGCGGCGTCCGTCCGTCCGTCCGTCGGTTTGAGGGCGGAGACACAACAAGCAAAACTTTGCACGTTTGAGCTTTAACAGCATGTCAGTTAACCCCCCCCCACACTTTTATTATTATTATTTTCCCATCAGCCCCGTCACCTCTGATGTCACAGCTTCTCCTCTTCTCCGTTCTGCGTCGCTCCATCTTTTTCTTTTTTTTTCTTTTTTGTTTTTCTCGGTTTTTTGTTTTTCTCTTCGTCTTCGTCGTTCACGTTTAGTTCCAGACGTCTCGCTCTTCGCTCTGCAGGACGACAAGCCCCTCCCCCTTCACCCCCCTCCCTTCCCCAAAAAAGGGGGCGTGGCCTCCTACGACAAGCCCCTCCCCCAAAAGGGGGCGTGGCATCCCATGACAAGCCCCGCCTCCTCGCTCTGACCCCCAGTTTGTTCTTTTTACGTCTTTTATGCGGTTTAACGACATCAACGGTCACAGTTTTTTTTTTTCCTAACGAGACAAAAAGTCTTTCATCTCGTTGTTTTCATTGTGACAGAACACGACAGATCGATTACTACTACTGATTATTGATTATTGATTATTGAGACAACGATGCTGAAAATCAGTTCAATCAAATCTTCACTTCCGAGAAAATTCAAAATAAAAACGAGCTAATTAACATAATTAACATAATAAGAACGACGTCATCGCTCTGATTAAACCGTTTTTTTTTTCCTGTTTTAAGTCGTATTGATCACTGATCACTCTCTAATCGATCGATCGCTGATTTTAACTCATCGATTAACAAATTCCTCGTTTTTTTTTTTTGTTCTGTTGGTTTTTTCCTTTACCCACAAGTCTTTGCGCGTCGTTTTTTTTTCAAGCGATGCCCTCTGCGAGTTCGAACCCCTGCAGACGCCGCTCGACGGACGTCCGTCAGCGTGTTCAGTGTCTCCATGGCAACAGTGTGGATGATGTGGATGAGTGGGCGGAGCCACCTGCAAGGCGTGGCAGGTGACTGTTGTACCTGAGACTGAGGATCTTTAACCCTAAACTGGTAAACTGCCTATTTTGTTATAATAAAGTCTATATTGAAGCTGAGCTCTACTATACGATTATTTTCTTTGCATTAATCACGTACGATAGAAAAGTTTAAAGAGATTTGAATATGAAGATATATTTTTCTTTTCTTTGTCACCACCTCCTCTGTCTTTACTTTTCTTTTTTAAGCATAATAATAAAAACTTAACAAGAAAACAACAAACTGGTGCAACTTCTTCTTCTCCTGTTTTCTCTCCGTCCTCTTGTTCTTCACACGTTTCTGTCGGTTCTCAGTGAAAAAGAAGCAAAAAGACCAAAAATGTAAAGTTTAATTGGTAACACTATAATAAGTACACACCATTAAACAGTTAAGCATTAAATACTGAAATTCTTCATTTATAACACATGAATACTCATTAGCATGTAGTTTATAAACAGTTAAAAATGTTTTACTCATCATTGATTAGCTCTAACTATATTTATATTCATCATTTTCACACATTATTTCATTTATGACTTTGTATCTCAATTATGACTTTACCTCATAATTTCGACTTCTTATCCCATAATTATGACTTTCGACTTTGTCACAATCACGACTTTTTGTCATATTATAATAAGAGATAATAGATAATATATTATTATAATTATGACTTTCCATGTCACAATCATGACTTTTTACCTCATCGTTTTGAAATTTTGTGTCATAACTTTGACTTTTCATTTCATAATTTTGACTTATCTAATATTTATGACTTTATATCTCATATTTTACTGTTTTATGTTACATTTATCACTTTATATCTCATTATGACTCTAATTATGACTTTGCATCTCATAATTATGACTTTTGTTAATAGTTTTGACTGTTTATCTCATTTATGACTCATAAATTCGACTGCATTTCACAATCATGCCTTTTTACCTCATAATTTTGAGTTTTATCTCATAATTATGACTTTTGTTCATAGTTTTGACTATTTATCTCATTTATGACTTTTTATCTCATAAATTCAACTGCATCTCACAATTATGACATTTATCTCATAATTAGACCTTTTACCTCTCACAATTATGACTTAACCTTGAAGATATTTATTTTCTTTCACTTTCAGGAACAAAATGTGATTCAGTATGGTTAAATAAACAACATTTATAATGTAGTATTTATACATTTGTCTTGATTTTTATTTTGCACCTGAACTCTGAATGTTTTTCCCAACTAATGGACATTTAAATTAAATTTGAAGTTTGAATTTTAAACAAATGGAAAAATATTCACAATGTATTTGACTAATATATATTAACTTTTTATTCAATTGATTTTCTTTGGCTCAGATGAGTCTGACTGTGAACAACACAAACAGCCGATGTTCAGCCTCATGCTGCTGATCAATAAGTTTGTATCTGGATCAAATCCAACTTTTACATGATTGATCCTGGATATGAAAACAAAACCTCTGTCAACATCTGGACCTGATGAAGACCAAACGTCTTTTTGCTTCTTTGTGTTGAACTGAAACAAAGTGAGGGGAAGTGAACGTCGCCGCCTGGTGGACGGTTCGGGTGGGGCAGCTCCACATGGTTTTACTGCCCCTATAATCAGTCAACATGATTGATCTGAATGATTCTAGATCAGCTGCTTCCAACTGAAGAACCTGAACCAGCCAATGAGAGGGAAGCGTCACCTCCACCTGCTGGAGTCTGAGAGCCGAAATACTTTACAGTGAAGTGATCGAATGATATTGAATAGTAGATATTGGTATTGATCAATGGAGCTGTGTTTTTTTGGAAACGTATTGATCACTCTGGATCTTATTGATAATTTTAATGATTAATAATTAAACAGTTTTTCTCAGTCGCTTTGGTGCATTTCTCAAAACAATTCATATAAATAGCAAAACATCATGGATTAGTCTCTTGCTCAAAATCCTTAGTTCATCTCTCAAAAGTTAATATCTGTGTCAATGAACATGTCAGTGCATCAGAATGACTTGTCCTTGTGTCATTGTGTACGGAGAAGACAGTCAAATTGCTTAGTCATGTTTTCAATATAACAGTGTATATGTGTAGTTATGTAAACTTTGGCTAAAGGTTTGATGACAATTATTGTAAATTGTAAGTTACACCTTAGTGTGTGTAAGAGACTGGACAAGATTCACATTTACACTTTACTGTTTGTACTGTAATTAGTTGACAGACTATGTCATTGAGATACAGAAAGGAAAAGACAGCACTGCATAGCACAAAGACAAAAACTAAAGTAGAAATGTGATCACAGGACAATCTCCTTAGGGGCAACTGCAGTGCTATAGTCCAATTCCTTGTCCTTCCATTGTCAGACATTGTAACATTGTGTTGTGCTCTGGCTCTATACTTGACAGTTGATGGTTCATGACAAATTCAAGATTCACCTGGGAGAAATTTACCAATTCAGGACAGATTTTTTTTTTTTTTTAAAGTGTAATGGGAATGTACAGAAATACGTTTATCATATTATGACAACTTGTTCAACTATTTTGCATGTAAAGACTTATGTGATGAACTAAAGCCTAAATGTTGTGGGGGATAGACTATTCAACAGAGAGAGACCCATTATAATACATTTTGATCAACATGACAAGTAATTGATAATGTAGGAAACAGCAGAGAATTGTACATAATCATTTGCATGGATGAACCAAAGCTTTTGCAACTTGTTTTTTTTAAAGTGACACAATGATGTGAAGATGGAACAAATAGTTTTGAGAATTTCAATTCTGATCTGAGAAATTCACCAAAGCGATTGAGAGAAACAATCAGAGATGATACAGTTTATATCTGACCTTGTTGATGCTGCAGTACCTGACGTCACCAGCGGGTGTCAGTGTTTCCTCTCTGATCTGGTTTCCTACAGTTACGTGATCCAGGTGGATGTGTTCATGTGAAACTGGTTCAGGTGTGTGTGTGTGTGTGTGTGCGTAAATGTAAATGTGCTGAGTAACACAGATGATGGAGGAGCTGTTGTCACGGCAACACCAGGTAAGTGAGTGGCGTCACGGTAAGTTCAGGGTTGACACAAAGAATCGGTGAGTTAATATGACCTTCATATTCCTGATATAAAATAACTGAGAGTGAGACAGTGTGCGGGAGCTTCTTCTGAATTTTGCAATTTGGGTTATGCCCTTGTTCCCCCACTAATTTGCCAATAGTAAGAACAAAAAACATCAAATGAACAGTCATCTATAGAGCCACGAAGGAGTGGAACTCACTACCTGAACACATTACAGATTAGTAAAGATCAATTTAGGTCACTTGTTAGTTGGAGAGAATGGGCGACCTAATCTAGGCCTTCATTTGCTAATTCAGCAATGGGGTTCAGATGCTTTCAGCATTCAACCGTATTTCTAGTTTTTCTTACGTCTTCCGCTCTTTTTTGTCCATTAACTAGTCCTTTCAACAATTCGTATATCAAAACGTTCAGCTTTGCTATGACTTTTCTCACACTAATTAAATCTAAACTCTCCAGGTCTGGTCTCTCTTCCTCTGTGTCACACAGTTGAAAAGAGGAACATAAGAGCATAAGAAGTTTTTATGCTCTTATGTTCCTTAATAAAAGCATAAACTGGTTGTCAAAACCGGTCAAAAACGGTTGTCAAGCCTGTCTGGACAGCAGGGTCTTTAGATCCTTTTTAAAGTTCAGATAGTTGTAACAATGCCAACATAATCTGTCTCCTGCAAACAAATTGAGACATAAAACACTTTGTGCTGTTGTTGAACTTTGTGGTTCACTGAGCCACACCGGATCAGATACCAGGAGGTTTTTTACAACTTCTGACAGATCAATGAACCACAATTATCTAACTTTCTTTCATTTTTAACAAGTCTTCATTGAAAAGAGGTCATAAAGATGAGATCAACAGCTGCTGCTACCTTCTTCCTGCTCTCAAACACAGTGAGCTGCACCCTGTTCATGTGTTTCCTTGTTCCCTCCCCTTAAGATCTACAGTTTGACGATGGGTGGAACCAACATGTGGTGAAGAGGAGGAGCCGACAGGCCCCGTTCACTGCAGAGAGACATGTTGTTGAGATCAGAGCTCAAACTAGTTTCACTTCTGAGCAACAGAAACTCAGACAGTCGTCGTCTGTGAGAGGTGAAATGGCGCAGAAAGGAGTTCATCTGGACCAGGAGACTTTCTCTTGTTCCATCTGTCTGGATCTACTGAAGGATCCAGTGACTATTCCCTGTGGACACAGCTACTGCTTCAACTGTATTAAAACCCACTGGGATGCAGAGGATGGGAAGAAAATCTACAGCTGCCCTCAGTGTAGGAAGAACTTCATACCAAGACCTGACCTGGTGAAAAGCACCATGTTAGCAGCTTTAGTGGAGCAGCTGAAGAAGACTGGACTCCAAGCTGCTCCTGCTGATCACTGCTATGCTGGACCTGAAGATGTGGCCTGTGATTTCTGCACTGGGAGGAAACTCAAAGCTGTCAAGTCCTGTCTGCAATGTCTGGTCTCTTACTGTGAAAAACACCTGCAGCCTCATTATGAATCTCCTTCATTTAAAAACCACAAGCTGGTGGGGCCCTCCAAGAAGCTCCAGGAGAACATCTGCTCTTGTCATAATGAGGTGATGAAGATGTTCTGCCGCACTGATCAGCAGTGTATCTGTTATCTCTGCCCTGTGGATGAACATAAAGGCCACGACACAGTCTCAGCTGCAGCAGAAAGGACTGAGAGGCAGAGAGAGCTGGAGCTGAGTCGACAAAAGATCCAGCAGAGAATCCGGGACACAGAGAAAGATGTGAAGGTGCTTCAACAGGAGGTGGAGGCCATCAATGGCTCTGCTGATAAAGCAGTGGAGGACAGTGAGAAGATCTTCACTCAGCTGATCCGTCTGATGGAGAAAAGAAGCTCTGAGCTGAAGCAGCAGATCAGATCCCAGCAGGAAACTCAAGTGAGTGGAGTCAAAGAGCTACAGAAGAAGCTGGAGCAGGAGATCACTGAGCTGAAGAGGAAAGACGCTGAGCTGAAGCTGCTGTCGCACACAGAGGATCACACCCAGTTTCTACACAACTACCCCTCACTGTCAGCACTCAGTCCATCTACACACTCATCCAGCATCGATATCCGTCCTCTCAGACACTTTGAGGATGTGACAGCAGCTGTGTCACAGCTCAGAGATAAACTACAGGACCTTCTGAGAGACACATGGACAAACATCTCACTGACTGTGACTCAAGTGGATGTTTTACTGTCACCACCAGAGCCCAGGACCAGAGCTGACTTCTTAAGATATTCACAGGAAATCACACTGGATCCAAACACAGCAAACACACGTCTGTTGTTATCTGAGGGAAACAGAAAAGTAACATATATGAGGAAAGATCAGTCTTATTCTAGTCACCCAGACAGATTCACTGCATGGTGTCAGGTCCTGAGTAGAGAGAGTCTGACTGGACGTTGTTACTGGGAGGTGGAGTGGAGAGGAAGAGGAGTTTATGTAGCAGTCGCATACAAGAATATCAGCAGAGCAAGGGATGAAAGTTCATTTGGATACAATGACAAATCCTGGGCGTTAGGTTGTTCCAACAACAGTTTCACATTTAGGTTCAAAAAGACTGACACTCCAGTCTCAGGTCCTTGGTCCTCCAGAGTAGGAGTGTACCTGGATCACAGAGCAGGTATTCTGTCCTTCTACAGCGTCTCTGAAACCATGACTGTCCTCCACAGAGTCCAGACCACATTCACTCAGCCTCTACATGCTGGAATTTGTCTTTATAGTGGAACCACAGTAGAGCTGTGTAAACTAAAATAAACAAAGATCATTGAAGGTGCAGTTGGTTAAAATCTGTATTTTAGTTCATCACATCCTTTAGTCTCCATGTTTGTTGCTAAAAGCTCATTGCTGTTGTGTCTCTGCACTGCACAGAGATCACCTGTCAATCATTAAACATTGTGGGCGGGACTTTGACCTCTTGTCATTTCTTGTTGTGTTGATGTTTGAGTTTGTTGAGGTGGAGCTGGAGCCGTGGAGGAGATCACTGCTCATGATGATGTTTCTTTACCTAAACTCACATTTATCCACATGAAAATAGAAACTTATCTGAGTTCTAAATGTTTGTTGGATGTTTGTGTTGATTATATTTGTGTGTTGTTGTTGTTGTTGTTTGGGCCTCAACATAGAAATGACCAGACCTTCCTTTATCACTGAGCTTTGTTCTCACTGTGGAAACTAAGAAATCTACAATCACATTTACAGTACTGTGTTTGTCAGATCAAATTTTGTTGTTGTTCAGATCCACTCAATAATAAGGTCTATGAGCTTTAATCAAAGTGTAAATATCATGATTATAATCAACCCCATGTTACTGACCTGTTGCTAATTAACCAAGTTAGTTGCAAAATGCTCCTCCAGCTGTTTATTATTTGTACATTTTACTTTCCCAGCCTTTTCTTGCTCCTGTCCCAACTTTACAGAAACAATCAGTGTATGGTGTACTCCAGGTATCAATAGATGAGATCATTACACTACAGAGAATGATGTATGACAGCTAACAGACCCATGTTTGTTTGAGTGAAATGTTTGAATATGGTTAATGTTGTTGAAAATAAACTTTGTGTAACATGTATTTTTGCACTTTGTATGTCACATAATTTTGTATGCATATCTCTTGTCTACGAGCACTCGTTATTATACAGGTCACAAATCACAGCTGATGGAGAGACACAGCAACGGGGGAACAGGCTGATTTCACACCTGTGCACATTGAATGGCTGGAGCATTGTCTAACTAGAAATTGTATTTCCTGAAGGAAATACGTGTGAATGCTGAAAGCAGCTGAACGCCATTGTGCAAGTAGTGATCAACATACAAAGGTATGACAAAGGGAGGAATCGAACACAATTGTCTTAGAGCAGTGGTATAAACAAGAAACATGTTAATACAAACCAAGATAGAAAGAGGTAAAGAGACTAGAAATTGTATTTCCTGAAGGAAATACATATGAATGCTGAAAGCAGTTGCTGAATTAGCAAACGCAATTGACAAATAGGGCAAATAGTGATCAACATGCAAAGGTATGACCAAGGGAGGAATCGAACCCACAAGCTCATGGTCAGTAGACCTTTACTCTGCCACTAGGCCACAGAGAGCACACAGTTGTCTTAGAGCAGTGGTATAAACAAGAAACATGTTAAGCCAAACTAAGATAGTAAGAGGTAAAGAGAAAAGGTGGGGGGCATATATGTATTATCAGGGTTGCTCATGCAAGATCTGAAAATAAGCCAGACCAAGTGGTAGTAGATAAAGTTAGAAGAGGTTAATACACTAACAAGACTGCTCAGGTGAGATTCAAACCCATGACCTTAGGGTTAGCAAGCAGCCACCTTACCACTGGACTATTGCAATACTTGAGTTAATAGGAGGTTGAGACTTTCATGAATGTGAGATTATTCAATGATAGCTGAAGGTCAAGAAGAATAGTATAAACATAAGCAAGAAGTAAAAATAGGGGAGTTCTGTGCAAGGTGTGACTGTTTTGGGTGAATTTAAACAAAGTATAATGCCATTTACAGCAAGTTACAAACTGGAGCTCCATCTGCTTGGCTCTCAAAAAAAATGAACTAGGGTGAATGGGGGCAGAGAGCTCCCTAGCTGTATTTAAAAAATATTTTAAAATATTCTCTAAGTCTCTGTGAATTTTTGATGACATTTTGAGACAGAAGACAAGTATGGCTACAAACTGTTTCCAAAATCATAAGTGTAGAGAATCATTTGTAGCTTTGGTGGCAGTTTAAGAAGAAAAGTTCCAGTTGCTTTTTTGGCTCTCCTGCACTCTAGCGATGATGTCACTCTGGCCAATGCAATACACACTCATTAAAAAGTGTGAAATTGGTCAGAAATGCACATGTGCTTTTAAAGGATTTATCTCAAAAACGGTATAAGATATGAACAAGTTCTACACAGGTTGAATACATTAGAAGTTTGTCTACAGATCAGAATTTGAATGAAGTCTGTAGGTGAAAGTATGTGGAAGCAAATGAGGTTCAAAGAAGGACCAGTAGTTTCAGAGTTTGAGGACTGTTCCAATGTCTTTTCTATGGGACAAAAAAACTGAACTATTTGAATATTTGAAAAAGTATGAATAGTTGAAAAGAGAATGTCCGGGAAAAGCTGAACGTTTTGATATACTGTGGCAACCCAGGTAAGGGGAGAATGCAACAAGATTCACATAAAAAACAGGCTCCAAGACAGATGAGGCAAAATCAAAAAGTCTTTAATAGACAAGTCAAAGGGAGGGAGAAGGGCACAGGGTTAAAGGTAAACTAAGGTTTCTTCCCGGCTGGGGCGTTTGTCCTCAGGTTTCAGTCCTGGGTCTCCAACAAACCAGGCTCCTGGATAGGGCAGAGAGAGGGAGAGAGGAGAGGCATGAGTTACTTGCCACGGGGTCCAAGGGCTACTCAAACAGTCCCACGTCTCTGGCTCCTGGCTGTCTGACGTCTGTTGCCTGTCGTTCCTCCTGGTCGAAGAGCAGCCAGATTGAGTGGGAGAGCAAGGAGTAAATCTTCTCCCCTGATTACCTGATGGGCTGCAGGTGTGTCCAGTGCCAGATTCCCAGTGGCTGCACCACCTCTCCACTGGGTAGAACACACCCCCTGCTACCTCCCCTAACCAGAGCCTGGGGTTTCTCCCCGGTCGGGTTGGGCCTGTGGCTTCTCCTGGCTTGCCACAATACAATTTGTTGAAAGGACTAGTTAATGGACAAAAAAGAGCGGAAGACGTAAGAATAACTAGAAATACGTGTGAATGCTGAAAGCAGCTGAACTCCATTGCTGAATTAGCAAATGCAATTGACAAATAGTGATCAACATTACCAAGGGAGGAATCAAACCCATAAGCTCATGGTCAGTAGACCTTTACTCTCCCACAAGGGCACAGAGAACACACAGTTGTCTTAGAGCAGTGGTATTAACAAGAAGCATGTTAAGACAAACTAAGATAGTAAGAGGTAAAGAGAAAAGGTGGGGGACATATATGCATTACCATGGTGGTTCATGCAAGATCTGAAAATAAGCCAGACCAAGTGGTAGTAGTTACAGTTAAAAGAGGTTGATTCACTAACAAGACTGCTAAGGTGAGATACGAATCCATGACCTTGGGGTTGGCAAGCAGCCACCTTACCACTGGACTATAGCAATACTTCAGGTAAAGGGAGGTTGAGACTTCCATGAATGTGATAATACTTTCAGCATTCACACTAATTAAATCTGAACTCTCCAGGTCTGGTCTCTCTTCCTCTGTGTCACACAGTTGAAAACGGGAACATAAGAGCATAAAAACATAAAAGCATAAACTGGTTGTCATAAAAAAACAAACTAAAAGCCTGTCTGGACAGCAGGGTCTATAGATCCTTTTTAAAGTTCAGATAGTTGTAACAATGCCAACATAATCTGTCTCCTGCAAATAAACTGAGACATAAAACACTTTGTGCTGTTGTTGAACTTTGTGGTGAACAAAGGTTAAACAAACAGGACTGAGTCACACCTGATCAGATACCAAGAGGGTTGTTTTTTTTTTTTTTTTACAACTTCTGACAGACACATGATCTAACCTTCGTTCGTTTTTAACAAGTCTTCATTGAAAAGAGGTCATAAAGTTGAGATCAACAGCTGCTGCTACCTTCTTCCTGCTCTTAAACACAGTGAGCTCCACCCTATTCAGGTGTTTCGTGTTCCCTCCCCTTCAGATCTACAGTTTGAAGATGGGTGGAACCAACATGTGGTGAAGAGGAGGAGCTGACAGGCCCCGTTCACTGCATTGACACATGTTGTTGAGATCAGAGCTCAAACTTGTTAAACTTCTGAGCAACAGAAACTCAGACAGTCGTCGTCGTCGTCGTCGTCTGTGAGAGGTGAAATGGCGCAGAAAAGAGCTCGTCTGGACCAGGAGACCTTCTCTTGTTCCATCTGTCTGGATCTACTGAAGGATCCAGTGGTTGTTCCCTGTGGACACAGCTACTGCTTCAACTGTATTAAAAGCCGCTGGGATGGAGAGGATGGGAAGAAAATCTACAGCTGTCCTCAGTGTAAGAAGGAGTTCATACCAAGACCTGACCTGGTGAAAAACATCATGTTAGCAGATTTAGTGGAGGAGCTGAAGAAGACTGGACTCCAAGCTGCTCCTGCTGATCACTGCTATGCTGGACCTGAAGATGTGGCCTGTGATTTCTGCACTGGGAGAAAACTCAAAGCTGTCAAGTCCTGTCTGCAATGTCTGGTCTCTTATTGTGAAAACCACCTGCAGCCTCATTATGAATCTCCTTCATTTAAAAACCACAAGCTGGTGGAGCCCTCCAAGAAGATCCAGGAGAACATCTGCTGTCATCATAATGAGGTAATGAAGATTTTCTGCCGCACTGATCAGCAGTGTATCTGTCCTTTCTGCCTTCTGGATGAACATAAAGGCCACGACACAGTCTCAGCTGCAGCAGAAAGGACTGAGAGGCAGAGAGAGCTGGAGCAAAAAATCCAGCAGAGAATCCATGACACAGAGAAAGATGTGAAGGTGCTTCAACAGGAGTTGGAGGCCGTCAATGGCTCTGCTGATAAAGCAGTGGAGGACAGTGAGAAGATCTTCACTCAGCTGATCCGTCTGATGGAGAAAAGAAGCTCTGAGCTGAAGCAGCAGATCAGATCCCAGCAGGAAACTCAAGTGAGTGGAGTCAAAGAGCTACAGAAGAAGCTGGAACAGGAGATCACTGAGCTGAAGAGGAAAGACGCTGAGCTGAAGCTGCTGTCACACACAGAGGATCACACCCAGTTTCTACACAACTACCCCTCACTGTCAGCACTCAGTCCATCTACACACTCATCCAGCACCAATATCCGTCCTCTCAGACACTTTGAGGATGTGACAGCAGCTGTGTCACAGCTCAGAGATATACTACAGGACCTTCTGAGAGACACGTGGACAAACATCTCACAGACAGTGACTCAAGTGGATGTTTTACTGTCACCACCAGAGCCCAGGACCAGAGCTGACTTCTTAAGATATTCACAGGAAATCACACTGGATCAAAACACAGCAAACACACGTCTGTTGTTATCTGAGGGAAACATAACATACATGAATCAGGATCAGTCTTATTCTAGTCACCGAGACAGATTCACAAAACATGCTGCTGTCCTGAGTAGAGAGAGTCTGACTGGACGTTGTTACTGGGAGGTGGAGAAGAGCGGAGAAGGAGACGTTTATGTAGCAGTCGCAAACAAGCATATCAGCAGAGAAAGTTGGTTTGGAGACAGTGACAAATCTTGGTCGTTAGTTTGCTCCAACAACAGTTTCACATTTTGGTTCAACAACATCAAGACTCCAGTCTCAGGTCCTCAGTCCTCCAGAGTAGGAGTGTACCTGGATCACAGAGCAGGTATTCTGTCCTTCTACAGCGTCTCTGAAACCATGACTCTCCTCCACAGAGTCCAGACCACATTCACTCAGCCTCTACATGCTGGAGTTCGGCTTTCCCAATTTGGAGACAGAGCAGAGTTGTGTAAACTCAAATAGACAAAGATCATTGAAGCAGCAGTTGGTTAAAATCTGTATTTTAGTTCATCACTTTCTTTAGTCTCCATGTTTGTTGCTAAAAGCTCATTGCTGTTGTGTCTCTGCACTGCACAGCGATCACCTGTCAATCAAACATTGTGGGCGGGACTTTGACCTCTTGTCATTTCTTGTTGTGTTGATGTTTTAGTTTGTTGAGGTGGAGCTGGAGCTGTGGAGGAGATCACTGCTCATGATGATGTTTCTTTACCCAAACTCACATTTCTCCACATAGAAACAGAAACTTCTCTGAGCTCTAAATGTTTGTTGGATATTTGTGTTGATTTGTTTGTGTGTTGTTGTTTGGGCCTTAACAGAGAAATCACCAGACCTCTTCCTTCATCACTGAGGTTCATTCTGGACACAAAGTAATCTAGAATCATATTTGCATTGATGTGTTTGTCAGATCAAATGTTATTGTTGTTCAGATCCACTCACTGATAAGGTCTATGAGCTTTTATTAAAGTGTAAATATCATGATTATAACCATAGCCTACCCATGTTACTGACCTGTTGCTAATTAACCAAGTTGGTTAATTAGCTGATGATCAGTTACACAGTGTATCCATGAGATGTTTCTTTTGTGATTAATCATTAAAAGGTGCTGTAAAAATGAAGTGTATTATTATGACTGGTTTGTTACTCTAACTGAAACAAGTAAGTAAGTAAACTTTATTTATATAGTACTTTTCGCAGAAGGGGTTCACAAAGTGTTTCAGAGTAAAATCAGCAGAAAACATAGTATAAAACAAAGACACACAGTTGAAAACAGGTACATAAGAGCATAAATACATAAAAGCATAAACAGGTTGTCATAAAAATGCCCTAAAACCGGGAACAGCAGAGTCTAGATCCTTTTTAAAGTTCACATAGTTGTAATAATGCCAACATGTTCTGTCTCCTGCAAATAAACTGAGACATAAAACACTTTGTGCTGTTGTTGAACTTTCTGTTGTACAATGGTTGAACAAACAGGACTGTCTGAGTCACACCTGATCAGATACCAGGAGGTTTTTTACAACTTCAGACAGACACATGACAACAACTTTTCATTTCATAAAGTTGAGATCAAGAGCTGCTGCTCATCGCACTGGGACATGTTAAACCTGATCCATCAACTAGGGCACAATGCAGCTGTGTGTCCAATTAAAAAGCCTAAAGAGGCCAATGTGTGCTATGTTCATGGACATGGACAGCTCACAATTCAAATTTCTAGGCCTAAATCCCGATATACTACCCCAGTTCTTGTCAATGGGCAATTGGCTGAAGCATTGTTAGATACAGGTAGTTCCCAGACACTGGTGAAAGCTAAGTTGGTAGACAATGAGACTTTGGACTTCGGGAACCTAGTGGGTTTGGGATGTGTGCATGGAGATGAATGATTGTATCCTACTGCTAATGTGAATGTTGTGATAGAGGGTCAAGCATATATGATGAAGGTGGGAGTAGTGGACCAACTGTCACATGATGTCCTTCTGGGGAATGATTTACCAGTTCTAACTAACCTTGCTCAGGCTGTATCCAAGTCATGTGCTGTGGTTACTAGGTCTCAGACCAAAGGCTTGCAACCCCTTCCTAACCTCCATTCAGACCTTTTTGAAGGGGGTACCAAGGTTAGGAAGGGTAAAAAGCCACTGGGACAAGCATGTGGGTAAGGCCAGAGTGCAGGATCCAGTTCCAGTTGTTCCAGATCCTGAGACCACTTTGCTGGACCCACAGTGGCAAGTCCCTGACAACTTTAAGGAGCTGCAGAGATCAGATCCTTTGCTTCAACCTCTGTTTGCCAAGGTATGTGAGATAGATGGTGTACCAGTTAAACAAGCTACTCTTATTGGTGACATCCTCAAAGATAACCTTTTGTACATTGCAGACACTGAGGTTCCCAGATTGGTTGTTCCTAAATCTTTGCATCAGCTAATCTTACATTTGGGACACCACATTCCATGGGCAGAACATCTGGGACAACAGAAAAGCTATGATAGAATCAGCCAGAGGTTCTATTGGCCTAGACTCTATCAGGATGTTGAGGAGTACTGTAGAACATGTACAGAGTGTCAACAAGTAGCACCAGTTCGCAAATCAGATCGAGGCCACAGTATAAAACAAAGACACGCAGCTGAAAACAGGTACATAAAAGCACAAAAACATAAAAGTATAAACAGGTTGTCATAAAAAGCCTAAAGCCCGGAACAGCAGAGTCTAGATCCTTTTTAAAGTTCAGATAGTTGTAACAATGCCAACATGTTCTGTCTCCTGCAAATAAACTGAGACATAAAACACTTTGTGCTGTTGTTGAACTTTCTGTTGAACAAAGGTTGAACAGAAAGTGCTGATCACTGCTATGCTGGACCTGGAGATGTGGCCTGTGATGTCTGCACTGGGAGAAAACTCAAAACTGTCAAATCCTGTTTGACGTGTTCAGCCTCCTACTGGCCCTCATTTATCAAACTTGCGTACACCAGAAAAATGGGTGTACACCAAATTCACCGCAAGGATCGCCATTTATCAATCTGAACGTGAGTGTACGGTTCGCACAAATCCCACGCCAGCTCTGACCAGGTGTACGCACATTTGGAACCAGCGTAGAACATGCAGGAACGAGTGCTGCTGTGTCAAAAAGATTATTAAACCATAGTCTAATAACGCAGCGATGTGGACCACATGTTGTTGTTGTTTATATTGATAAAAAGATAAAAAGTAGCCAAAAATAGAGAAACGCTACAACCAAGTCCGTGTTGAAAATTCAACTCGACTTTTATTTTGAGCAACTGAGATGAATTAAAAACCACGACGTGACAGATGCTCGTTAATCAGCTGTGTAAACAGAAACAGTCAATGACAGACAGACCTGTTATTGTAGATCACACACACAAACTTCCAACATCTGCAGCACCAGAGCATGACCGGGCGGCTCCTCAGTCTCTCTCTCTGCCCGGACACCGGAGCCCCGGTTGGGGGGCGGCTCCGCTACCTGTCCAGGTGCATCTCCGCGGCGGAGTGTTTTTTTTTCTTTTCCCGTCACCGGGACCTGTCAGCGGGACATCGGGCCGGTGTTTCACATCCCTCCATCAGCCGAACCATGCCAGCGGTGCTGATGGTCATAAAGTCGCGTTCGCAGCAGTAATATGCCTATATGATGAGGCATATTAGGGCCGTGATTCTCCTCAGTCACTTGTGTTTAGTAAACTGCAGGAGCATTTCATGAGATCGCTGGCTTTCCTGACGTGGTCGGTGACACGTGCGTCTGCAGCCTCCATCCACCAGGATGACGCTTATCAATCACAAAATAGGCTATATCAATCTATCAATGTCCAGATATTTAATGTTGCCGCCCTCTCCCTGTTCAACGCGGTAATGCCAGTAAAGTCCGTCTTCTTGGCCGTCTTCCGTGTCTGCATGTCGTAAAAGTGGCAGGGCGACGCCTCTAAAGCAGGAATATATCGGGGCGTGACATTTAAATTACGCTCGTTTTCAGCCGCCGGATTTATCACCACCACGCCGGTTCTACTCCGAAATCAGCAGCGTACACACTTTTAGTAAATCACACGTGACACTTGGCCTACACTGATATTTACACCAGAATCTACACCAGATCCTGCGCAAGTTTGATAAATGAGGGCCACTGTGAGAAACACCTGCAGCCTCACTATGAAGCAGCTCCATTAAAGAAACACAAGCTGGTGGGGCCCTCCAAGAAGCTTCAGGAGAACATCTGCTCTTGTCATAATGAGGTGATGAAGATGTTCTGCCGCACTGATCAGCAGTGTATCTCTGCCCTGTCGATGAACATAAAGGCCACGACACAGTGAAAACCATGAAACCATGACTCTCCTCCACAGAGTCCAGACCACATTCACTCAGCCTCTACATGCTGGAGTTTTACTTTACCGGTTTGGAGACACAGCAGAGTTTTGTAAACTCAAATAGACAAAGATCATTGAAAGTGCTGTATTTTAGTTCATCACATCCTTTAGTCTCCATGTTTGTTGCTAAAAGCTCATTGCTGTTGTGTTTCTGCACTGCACAGCGATCACCTGTCAATCAAACATTGTGGGCGGGACTTTGACCTCTTGTTGTCATTTCTTGTTGTGTTGATGTTTGAGTTTGTTGAGGTGGAGCTGGAGCCATGGAGGAGATCACTGCTCATGATGATGTTTCTTTACCTAAACTCACATTTCTCCACATGAAAATAGAAACTTCTCTGAGCTCTAAATGTTTGTTGGATATTTGTCTTGATTATATTTGTGTGTTGTTGTTGTTTGGGCCTTAACATAGAAATTACCAGACCTTCCTTTATCACTGAGCTTTGTTCTCACTGTGGAAACTAAGAAATCTACAATCACATTTACAGTACTGTGTTTGTCAGATCAAATTTTGTTGTTGTGTTCAGATCCACTCAATAATAAGGTCTATAAGCTTTAACCAAAGTGTAAATACTGTAATTGTAATCAATCCCATGTTACTGACCTGTTGCTAATTAACATGTTAGTTGCAAAATGCTCCTCCAGCTGTTTATTATTTGTACCATTTACTTCCCCAGCCTTTTCTTGCTCCTGTCCCAACTTTACAGAAACAATCAGTGTATGGTGTACTCCAGGTATCAATAGATGAGATCATTACAATACAGAGAATGATGTATGACAGCTAACAGACCCATGTTTGTATTCTATGAGTGAAATGCTTGAATATGTGGTTAATGTTGTTGAAAATAAACAAACTTTGTGTTATATGTATTTTTGCACTTTGTATGCATATCTCTTGTCTACAGGCACTAGTTATTACACAGGTCATAAATCACAGCTGAAGGAGAGACACAGCCATGGGGGAACAGGCTGATTTCACACCAGTGCACGTTGAATGGCTGGAGTATTGTCTAACTAGAAAATATATTTCCTGAAGGAAATACATGTGAATGCTGAAAGCAGCTGAACACCATTGCTGAATTGGCAAATATGTAGTGCAAGTGATCAACATGAAAAGGTATGACCAAGGGAGGAATCGAACGCACGACATGCGGGCAAGACGGGCCGGTGGTGCCACTAGGTCACAGAGAGCACACAGTTGTCATACAGCAGTGGTATAAACAAGAAACATGTTAAGACAAACCAAGATAGAAAGAGGTAAAGAGAAAAGGTGGGGGGCATATATGTATTATCAGGGTTGCTCATGCAAGATGAGAAAATAAGCCAGACCAAGTGGTAGTAGTTACAGTTAGAAGAGGTTGATATACTAACAAGACTTGAATACATTATAAGTTTGTCTACAGATCAGAATTTGAATGAAGTCTGTAGGTGAAAGTATGTGGAAGCAAATGAGGTTCAAAGAAGGACCAGTAGTTTCAGAGTTTGAGGACTGTTCAAATGTATTTTCTATGGGACAAAATAATCTGAACTATTTGAATATTTGAAAAGTATGAATAGTTGAAAAGAGAAAAGTCATAGCAATAATGTCCGGGAAAAGCTGAACGTTTTGATATATGAATTGTTGAAAGGTTCAGGTAGCTCTGAACCATTTTATAGCTACGCTGCTATAGGCTTAGACTGCTGGGGACACATCTGGTTACACAGAGCCCTCTCATTTCCCCTCCTCTCCTCTCCTCTCCTCTCCTCTCCTCTCCTCTCCTCTCCTCTCCTCTCCTTTCCTCTCCTCTCCCCTCTTCTCCTCTCCTCTCCTCTCCTCTCCTCTCCTCTCCTCTCCTCTCCTCCTCTCTCCTCTCCTCCCCTCTCCTCTCCTCTCCTCTCCTCCTCTCTCCTCTCCTCTCCTTCCCTCTCCTCTCCTCTCCTCTCCTCAGTATATTTTTGAACTGTCATTTTCTGCTGCACTTCGTAGTTTGGCCTTGGTGTCTCGCACTCTCTCTGTGTTTCCGCAGATCCACCGGAACTCCATCTCTCTGAACCAGCCGCCGCCTGCATCGCCCCCTCCCACCCCTTCCCCTGCTGTTAGACCGGCCTCCCCTCCCTTCCCATGGACCAGTCTGCCACCCAGCCCTCCCATTGAGCTGGCCAGCCCCCCCCCCCCCCTCAGCAGAGACTGCCTTCATCAACTCCTGCTAGCATTTCCATATTTCGCACATTCTGTGACAAACTGTAAACTGTTTTCTTGTCTGTAACAACATCTATTGCACGTCTGTCTGTCCCGGGTGAGGGATCCCTCCTCTGTTGCTCACCCTGAGGTTTCTCCGATTTTTCCCTGTTAAAAGGGTTTTCCATGGAGTTTTTCCTCAGTCGATGTGAGGGTCTAAGGACAGAGGATGTTGTTACGATGCCATGTAAAGCCCTTTGAGACAAACTGTTTGTAAAAACGGGCTATACAAATAAAATTGCCTTGCCTTGCCTTGAAAGGACTAGTTAATGGACAAAAAAGAGCGGAAGACGTAAGAATAACTAGAAATACGTGTGAATGCTGAAAGCAGCTGAACGCCCTTGCAGAATTAGCAAATGCAATTGACAATAGTGATCAACATGCAAAGGTATGAGCAAGGGAGGAATCGAACCCATGAGCTCATGGTCAGTAGACCTTTACTGTGTCACTAGGGCACAGAGAGCACACAGTTGTCTTAGAGCAGTGGTATAAACAAGAATCATGTTAAGACAAACCAAGATAGAAAGAGGTAAAGAGAAAAGGTGGGGGGGGGGGCATGTATGCATTCTGAAGGTTGCTCATGCAAGATCTGAAAATAAGCCAGACCAAGTGATAGTAGTTACAGTTAGAAGAGGTTGATTCACTAACAAGACTGCTCAGGTGAGATACGAATCCATGACCTTGGGGTTGGCAAGCAGCCACCTTACCACTGGACTATAGCAATACTTCAGGGAGGTTGAGACTTTCATCAATGTGATAATGCTTTCAGCATTCACACTAATTATATCTGAATTCTCCAGGTCTCGTCTCTCCTCTGTGTCTCTAACCCTCCTCTCCTCCATGTGCATTTGTTTTCAACAAAGCTGATGAGAAATCAATCCATGTAGCGGTGGATAACGTTATTTATCATCTACCATGTTACCATGTGTATATTTGTGTAGTGAGAAAACTAATTTGAAACTATTCAGGAAACTGATGACCAGTTACCCATGTATCCATGAGATGTTTCTTGCAAAGGGTGATGTGATAAATCATTAAGGGGTGCTGTAAAAAATAAAGTGTGTTATTATGCCTATTTTAATACTATAATTGAAACACGTTCAGATAGTTGTAACAATGCCAACATGTTCTGTCTCCTGCAAGTAAACTGAGACATAAAACACTTAGTTCTGTTGTTGAACTTTGTGTCGGACAAAGGTTGAACAAACAGGACTGAGTCACACCTGATCAGATACCAGGAGGTTTTTTTTACAACTTCTGACAGACACATGATCTAACTTGTAAGTTTTAAACACGTCTTCATTGAAAAGAGGTCATAACAGTCAACAGCTGCTCACACTGAAAAAAAAATTGCCATCAAACACAGTGACCTCCACTCTGTTCAGGTGTTTCCTTGTTCCCTCCCCTTCAGATCTACAGTTTGAAGATGGGTGGAACCAACATGTGGTGAAGAGGAGGAGCTGACAGGCCCCGTTCACTGCAGAGACACATGTTGTTGAGATCAGAGTTCAAACTAGTTTAACTTCTGAGCAACAGAAACTCAGACAGTCGTCGTCTGTGAGAGGTGAAATGGCGCAGAAAGGAGTTCATCTGGACCAGGAGACTTTCTCTTGTTCCATCTGTCTGGATCTACTGAAGGATCCAGTGACTATTCCCTGTGGACACAGCTACTGCTTCAACTGTATTAAAACCCACTGGGATGGAGAGGATGGGAAGAAAATCTACAGCTGTCCTCAGTGTAGGAAGAATTTAATACCAAGACCTGTCCTGATGAAAAACACCATGTTAGCAGCTTTAGTGGAGGAGCTGAAGAAGACTGGACTCCAAGCTGCTCCTGCTGATCACTGCTATGTTGGACCTGGAGATGTGGCCTGTGATGTCTGCACTGGGAGAAAACTCAAAGCTGTCAAGTCCTGTTTGACATGTTCAGCCTCCTACTGTGAGAAACACCTGCAGCCTCACTATGAATCTCCTTCATTTAAAAACCACAAGCTGGTGGAGCCCTCCAAGAAGCTCCAGGAGAACATCTGCTCTCGTCATAATGAGGTGCTGAAGATTTTCTGCCGCACTGATAAGAAGTCTATTTGTCTTGTCTGCCTTCTGGATGAACATAAAGGCCACGACACAGTCTCAGCTGCAGCAGAAAGGACTGAGAGGCAGAGAGAGCTGGAGCTGAGTCGACAGAAAATCCAGCAGAGAATCCAGGACAGAGAGAAAGATGTGAAGGTGCTTCAACAGGAGGTGGAGGCCATCAATGGCTCTGCTGATAAAGCAGTGGAGGACAGTGAGAAGATCTTCACTCAGCTGATCCGTCTGATGGAGAAAAGAAGCTCTGAGCTGAAGCAGCAGATCAGATCCCAGCAGGAAACTCAAGTGAGTGGAGTCAAAGAGCTTCAGAAGAAGCTGGAGCAGGAGATCACTGAGCTGAAGAGGAAAGACGCTGAGCTGAAGCTGCTGTCACACACAGAGGATCACACCCAGTTTCTACACAACTACCCCTCACTGTCAGCACTCAGTCCATCTACACACTCATCCAGCATCAATATCCGTCCTCTCAGACACTTTGAGGATGTGACAGCAGCTGTGTCACAGCTCAGAGACAAACTACAGGACCTTCTGAGAGACACATGGACAAACATCTCACTGACAGAGACTCAAGTGGATGATTTACTGTCACCACCAGAGCCCAGGACCAGAGCTGACTTCTTAAGATATTCACAGGAAATCACACTGGATCCAAACACAGCACACAGATACCTGTTATTATTTGAGGGAAACAGGAAAGTAACACGAGGTGAAGATCAACCTTATTCTCGTCACCCAGACAGATTCACTAAATATCCTCAGGTCCTGAGTAGAGAGAGTCTGACTGGACGTTGTTACTGGGAGGTGGAAAAGAGAGGAAGAATTCTTGCAGCAGTCGCATACAAGAATATCAGTAGAGTAGGGGGAGAAAGTTTTTTTGGACTCAATGACAGATCTTGGACGTTAGTTTGTGACAACAACAGTTTCTCATTTTGGTTCAACAACATCGAGACTCCAGTCTCAGGTCCTCCGTCCTCCAGAGTAGGAGTGTACCTGGATCACAGAGCAGGTATTCTGTCCTACTACAGCGTCTCTGAAACGATGACTCTCCTCCACAGAGTCCAGACCACATTCACTCAGTCTCTACATGCTGGAATTTGTCTTTATTACAGAGGCACAGCAGAGTTTTGTAAACTCAAATAGACGAAGATCATTGAAGGTGCAGTTGAAGTTAAAATCTGTATTTTAGTTCATCACTTTCTTTAGTCTCCATGTTTGTTGCTAAAAGCTAATTGCTGTTGTGTCTCTGCACTGCACAGCGATCACCTGTCAATCAAACATTATGAGTGGGACTTTGACCTCTTGTCATTTCTTGTTGTGTTGATGTTTGAGTTTGTTGAGGTGGAGCTGGAGCCATGGGGGAGATCACTGCTCATGATGATGTTTCTTTACCTAAACTCACGTTTCTCCACATGAAAATAGAAACTTCTCTGAGTTCTAAATGTTTGTTGGATGTTTGTGTTGATTATATGTGTGTGTTGTTGTTTGGGCCTCATCAGAGCAATTACCAGACCTTCCTTTATCACTGAGGCTCGTTTTGGAAACAAAGTAATCTAGAATCATATTTACATTGACGTGTTTGTCAGATCAAATGTTGTTGCTGTTCAGATCCACTCAATAATAAGGTCTATAAACTTTAATCAAAGTGTAAATACTGTAATTGTAATCAATCCCATGTTACTGACCTGTTGCTAATTAACCAAGTTAGTCGCAAAATGCTCCTCCAGCTGTTTATTATTTGTACCATTTACTTCCCCAGCCTTTTCTTGCTCCTGTCCCAACTTTACAGAAACAATCAGTGTATGGTTTACTCCAGGTATCAATAGATGAGATCATTACACTACAGAGAATGATGTATGACAGCTAACAGACCCATGTTTGTATTCTATGAGTGAAATGCTTGAATATGTGGTTAATGTTGTTGAAAATAAACTTTGTGTAACATGTATTTTCGCACTTTGTATGTCACATAATTTTGTATGCATATCTCTTGTCTACAGGCACTAGTTATTATACAGGTCATAAATCACAGCTGATGGAGAGACACAGCCACAGGGGAATGGACTGATTTCACACCTCTGCACATTGAATGGGTGGAGCATTGTCTAACTAGAAATTGTATTTCCTGAAGGAAATACATGTAAATGCTGAAAGCAGCTGAACGCCATTGTGCAAGTAGTGATCAACATACAAAGGTATGACAAAGGGAGGAATTGAACACAATTGTCTTAGAGCAGTGGTACAAACAAGAAACATGTTAATACAAACCAAGATAGAAAGAGGTAAAGAGACAAAAGTGTGAAATTGGTCAGAAATGCACATGTGCTTTTAAAGGATTTATCTCAAAAACTGTACAAAATATGAAAAAGTTGTACACAGGTTGAATACATTAGAAGTTTGTCTACAGATCAGAATTTGAATGAAGTCTGTAGGTGAAAGTATGTGGAAGCAAATGAGGTTCAAAGAAGGACCAGTAGTTTCAGAGTTTGAGGACTGTTCCAATGTATTTTCTATGGGACAAAATAATCTGAACTATTTGAATATTTGAAAAAGTATGAATAGTTGAAAAGAGAAAAGTCATAGCAATAATGTCCGGGAAAAGTTGAACATTTGATATATGAATTGTTGAAAGGACTAGTTAATGGACAAAAAAGAGCGGAAGACATAAGAATAACTAGAAATACATGTAAATGCTGAAAGCAGCTGAACGCCATTGTGCAAGTAGTGATCAACATACAAAGGTATGACAAAGGGAGGAATCGAACACAATTGTCTTAGAGCAGTGGTATAAACAAGAAACATGTTAAGACAAACCAAGATAGAAATAGGTGAAGAGACTAGAAATTGTATTTCCTGAAGGAAATACGTGTGAATGCTGAAAGCAGTTGCTGAATTAGCAAACGCAATTGACAAATAGTCAGTAGACCTTTACTCTCCTACTAGGCCACATAGAGCAAACAGTTGCCTTAGAGCAGTGGTATAAACAAGAAACATGTTAAGACAAACCAAGATAGAAAGAGGTCAAGAGAAAAGGTGGGGGGCATATATGTATTATCAGGGTTGCTCATGCAAGATCTGAAAATAAGCCAGACTAACAGTTAGAAGAGGTTGATACACTGACAAGACTGCTCCCATGAGATTCGAACCCATGACCTTGGAGTTAGCAAGCAGCCACCTTACCACTGGACTATTGCAATACTTGAGTTAATGGGAGGTTGAGACTTTCATGAATGTGAGATTATTCAATGATAGCTGAAAGTTAAGCAGAATAGTATAGGATGCAAATTATCGAGTAATTCATTAATCGATAGTTGATAGACCTTATCGATCGATGATCGATTAATTGATAAGCTGCGATTTTCCTGAGAACCTAAATTTAAGGGGAAAATTCCTTATGGACTTTACACTAGTATTTGTTAATTTATTTTAAGAGCACAGCACAATGAAAATGTTTAAGTAGCACGTTATTTGGGACAGAGAGCTCTGAGGTTGAAGTCCTATCATAATGAGATGAGATGAGGTGAGAGAGCTGCGTTTCCATTACAGATTTTCGCAAAATAAAAGCGATATTTCTGAAACTTCGAAAAAGTGCAATTGCCATTTGCGGGTGTTTCCATTGAAAGGTATTTTGCGAATGAGCCGTAATGCGTCTTGCGTTTCTATGGTGACGGCACAGCAATCTCAGCTGCCGACAGCTGTTGCTGTTATTGTTATTAACAAAGACGAAAACAGCGCTTGATTGCTGAAAGGCAAAGCCCGTGTGGCGCTGCAGCGGCCACAAATAAGGACACACTCACACGGGCCAGTTGTTCCGTACCGTGCTGAAGCCCGAATCCCCCCCCCCCCCCCCCCCCTGTCCCCCGCTGGCCCGCACTCACACCACCTCCAACCCAAGCTGCTCAAGCACGGCTGCCTCCGTTGATATAGAGGGATTATTTGTTTACCAACACAGCGGATGTGCGCTTTAACCTGACTGCAGAAAGAACGGAGCCTTTTAACACCAGCGGTGATGAGGCGCTGTCGCGCTGACAACAATATTGTGTCCACACACCCGTACTGGTTTATGTGACTTAAGGTGACATGTCGGCGCAGGAGGGAGTGGGAGCCTGGATGCGAGCCAGTCTCCTTCAACCATGCAGGGAAAAGGGGAATGATGGGAAAGGGTTTTCTAATTTATTGAGAAACAATGCCCAGGTCAGCAATGCATGACAATAAACATGTGGTTCATTTGTCCCCTTAAGTTACATAAACCAACACAGCTTGGACACACGCGCTGTTCTCCGCGGCACCGCAACGAGCGCTTTTTTTTTCTTTTCTTTTCTTTTTTTTAAATTAAGCTCCGGTAGCGACCGGCTAAACTACGGTAGGATACTGTAAACCAGCGCGGATCCGGTGTGTTTATCAAAGCTTGTCCGCCGTGCTGAGGCACCGGGTCGGTTTGAGCTGCGTTCAGGCTGCATTACAACTCCTCAGGCAGCTCCGTGTCGGCGGCTTTTTGACTCGTTACTCACCGGTCGTCTGTGTGTTAGCGATGGTACAGCCTGAGTCCCGTATAGCTACAACAGGTAACAGTGTTGTCTCTTTTCACCTCCTCTCCCTCTCTCCCTTGTGTGCTGCAGTGCGCAGCGCTGCACACGTTTACACAGAGATCTGCTACATTATGTCGGCTTTGCTTGTTTACATTTCACAGTAAAACTCCCATTGAAAAGGAACGATTAATTGCAAGTAATTTAATTTAATCGATTAAATTCTTATCGACAATTAATCGATAGTCGATTAATTGTTTGCATCCCTAATAAGCAAGAAGTAGAAGTACGGGAGTTCTGTGCAAGGTGTGACTGTTTTTAGTGAATTTAAACAAAGTATAATGCCATTTACAGCAAGTTACAAACTGGAGCTCCATCTACTCTGCTCTGAAAAAAAAATGAACGAGGGTGAATGGGAGCAGAGAGCTCCCTAGCTGCATTTAAAAAAAATATTTAAAGATATTCTCTAAGTCTGTGTGCATTTTTGACAACATTTTGAGACAGAAGACAAGTGTGGCTACAAACTGTTTCCAAAATCATAAGTGTAGAGTGTCATTTGTAGCTTTGGTTGCAGTCTAAGAAGAAAAGTTCCAGTCGCTTTTTTGGCTCTCCTCCACTCTAACAATGATGTCACTCACTCTGGCTAATGCAATACACACTCATTGAGAAGTGTGACATTGGTCAGAAATGCACATGTGCTTTTAAAGGATTTATTTAAAAAACGGTACAAGATATGAACAAGTTGTACACAGGTTGAATACATTAGAAGTTTTTGTACAGATCAGAATTTGAATGAAGCCTGTAGGTGAAAGTATGTGGAAGCAGATGAGGTTCAAAGAAGGACCAGTAGTTTCAGAGTTTGAGGACTGTTTTCTATGGGACAAAAAAAATCTGAACTATTTGAATATTTGAAAAAGTATGAATAGTTGAAAAGAGAAAAGTCATAGCAATAATGTATGGAAAAAGCTGAACGTTTTGATATATGAATTGTTGAAAGGACAAGTTAAAAAAAGAGCGGAAGACGTAAGAATAACTAGAAATACGTGTGAATGCTGAAAGCAGCTGAACGCCATTGCTGAATTAGCAAATAGTGCAAGTAGTAATCAACATGCAAGGGTATGACCAAGGGAGGAATCGAACCCACAAACTCATGGTCAGTAGACCTTTACTCTGCCACTAGGCCACAGAGAGCACACAGTTGTCTTAGAGCAGTGGTATAAACAAGAAACATGTTTAGTTAAGACAAACCAAGATAGAAAGAGGTAAAGAGAAAAGGTGGGGGGCATATATGCATTACCAAGGTTGCTCATGCAAGATCAGAAAATAAGCCAGACCAAGTGGTAGTAGTTACAGTTAGAAGAGGTTGATTCACTAACAAGACTGCTCAGGTGAGATACGAATCCATGACCTTGGGGTTGGCAAGCAGCCACCTTACCACTGGATTATAGCAATACTTCAGGTGAAGGGAGGTTGAGACTTTCATGAATGTGATAATGCTTTCAGCATTCACACTAATTAATCTAAACTCTCCAGGTCTGGTGTCTCCTCCTCTGTGTCTCTAATCTTCCTCACCTCCATGTGCATTTGTTTCCAACAAAGCCGGTGAGAAATCAATCCATGGAGCGGTGGATTACGTTATTTATCATCTACCATGTTATCATGTGTATATTTGTGTAGTTGTATCTGTCATAAACAAGAGATTACGGGTTACGGGGCGCGTTACGTTTGCGTGGCGGTGTTGCAGAGACGACAGTTAGATTACTGTTTATATTATTAATATTAAAAAAAGATAAACTCAGATGTCACATGTATTCGATTATGAGAAAACTGATCAACTATTCTGGAAACTGATGGAAAAAAAGCCTGTTGGGACAGCAGGGTCTTTAGATCCTTTTTAAAGTTCAGATAGTTGTGACAATGCCAACATAATCTGTCTCCTGCAAACAAACTGAGACATGAAACACTTTGTTCTGTTGTTGAACTTTGTGTCGGACAAAGGTTGAACAAACAGGACTGAGTCACACCTGATCAGATACCAGGAGGTTTTTTTTTTTTTTTTTTTTTTACAACTTCTGACAGACACATGATGAATGATCTAACTTTCTTTTGTTTTTAACAAGTCTTCATTGAAAAGAGGAAAAGTTGAGATACAGCTGCTCCTCACACTGGAACATGTTAAACCTGATCCCCTCCCCCTTCTTCCTGCTCTTAAACACAATGAGCTGCACCCTGTTCAGGTGTTTCCGTGTTCCCTCCCCTTCAGATCTACAGTTTGAAGATGGGTGGAACCAACATGTGGTGAAGAGGAGGAGCTGACAGGCCCCGTTCACTGCAGAGAGACATGTTGTTGAGATCAGAGCTCAAACTAGTTTCACTTCTGAGCAACAGAAACTCAGACAGTCGTCGTCGTCTGTGAGAGGTGAAATGGCGCAGAAAGGAGTTCATCTGGACCAGGAGACCTTCTCTTGTTCCATCTGTCTGGATCTACTGAAGGATCCAGTGACTATTCCCTGTGGACACAGCTACTGCTTCAACTGTATTAAAACCCACTGGGATGGAGAGGATGGGAAGAAAATCTACAGCTGTCCTCAGTGTAGGCAGACATTCACACCGAGGCCTGTCCTGATGAAAAGCACCATGTTAGCAGCTTTAGTGGAGGAGCTGAAGAAGACTGGACTCCAAGCTGCTCCTGCTGATCACTGCTATGCTGGACCTGAAGATGTGGCCTGTGATTTCTGCACTGGGAAGAAACTCAAAGCTGTTAAGTCCTGTCTGGTTTGTCTGGTCTCTTATTGTGAAAACCACCTGCAGCCTCATTATGAATCTCCTTCATTTAAAAACCACAAGCTGGTGGGGCCCTCCAAGAAGCTCCAGGAGAACATCTGCTCTCGTCATAATGAGGTGTTGAAGATTTTCTGCCGCACTGATCAGAAGTCTATTTGTCTTGTCTGCCTTATGGATGAACATAAAGGCCACGACACAGTCTCAGCTGCAGCAGAAAGGACTGAGAGGCAGAGACAGCTGGAGCTGAGTCGACAGAAGATCCAGCAGAGAATCCGGGACACAGAGAAAGATGTGAAGGTGCTTCAACAGGAGGTGGAGGCCATTAATGGCTCTGCTGATAAAGCAGTGGAGGACAGTGAGAAGATCTTCACTCAGCTGATCCGTCTCATGGAGAAAAGAAGCTCTGAGCTGAAGCAGCAGATCAGATCCCAGCAGGAAACTCAAGTGAGTGGAGTCAAAGAGCTTGAGAAGATGCTGGAGCAGGAGATCACTGAGCTGAAGAGGAAAGACGCTGAGCTGAAGCTGCTGTCACACACAGAGGATCACACCCAGTTTCTACACAACTACCCCTCACTGTCAGCACTCAGTCCATCTACACACTCATCCAGCATCAATATCCGTCCTCTCAGACACTTTGAGGATGTGACAGCAGCTGTGTCAGAGCTCGGAGACAAACTACAGGACCTTCTGAGAGGCACATGGACAAACATCTCACTGACAGAGACTCAAGTGGATGTTTTACTGTCACCACCAGAGCCGAGGACCAGAGCTGACTTCTTAAGATATTCACAGGAAATCACACTGGATCCAAACACAGCAAACAAATACCTGTTGTTATCTGAGGGAAACAGGAAAGTAACATGTATGAGTGAAGTTCAGTCTTATTCTCGTCACCCAGACAGATTCATTACATGTTTTCAGGTCCTGAGTAGAGAGAGTCTGACTGGACGTTGTTACTGGGAGGTGGAGTGTAGAGGAGGAGTTCTTGTAGCAGTTGCATACAAGAATATCAGCAGAGCAGGGGGAGAAAGTGCATTTGGACGTAATGGCAAATCTTGGTCGTTAAATTGTTCCAAAAACAGTTTCACATTTTGGTTCAACAACAGCAAGACTCCAGTCTCAGGTCCTCAGTCCTCCAGAGTAGGAGTGTACCTGGATCACAGAGCAGGTATTCTGTCCTTCTACAGCGTCTCTGAGACCATGACTCTCCTCCACAGAGTCCAGACCACATTCACTCAGCCTCTACATGCTGGAGTTTGGGTTTATAATGAATCCACAGCAGAGTTGTGTAAACTCAAATAGACAAAGATCATTGAAGGAGCAGTTGGTTAAAATCTGTATTTTAGTTCATCACTTTCTTTAGTCTCCATGTTTGTTGCTAAAAGCTCATTGCTGTTGTGTCTCTGCACTGCACAGAGATCACCTGTCAATCAAACATTGTGGGCGGGACTTTGACCTCTTGTCATTTCTTGTTGTGTTGATGTTTGAGTTTGTTGAGGTGGAACTGGAGCCATGGAGGAGATCACTGCTCATGATGATGGTTCTTTACCTAAACTCACATTTCTCCACTTTAAAATAGAAACTTCTCTGAGCTCTAAATGTTTGTTGGATATTTGTGTTGGAGCTATTTGTTATTTTTGTAATATTTAATTACAGTTAGTTAATTTTTGTGGTTTAGTTTGCTCATGATATTTAGTATTGTTTGAGCTGATTTGGGTATTCATCAATGTTTTTATTTTGAAGGTACCGGGTAGCTGGAACTGGGTGAGTTTATGGGTAGGCAGGCATAGGTGGGCCAGGCACCTGGGAGGGCTGATGGTTTTTACCACGGCAAGAGAGGTGGCAAAGGGCCATTGTTCTTTGTTTGTTTGCCAAGGGAAAATAAACCTAAGAAACTTTATTTTTGCCTGGACAATGGTCCATGGCCGTTTGATTTGAATTTGTTTTATTATAGTTTTGACATTTTTGAGTTTTTTGATCAATGACCTTGGGGACAAATAGCCACTACAATTTGTGTTGATGTGTTTGTGTGTTGTTGTTTGGGCCTAAACAGAGAAATCACCAGAACTTCCTTTATCACTGAGCTTTGTTGGAAACTAAGAAATCTACAATCACATTTACACTGATGTCTTGTTATGAGGTTCAATCAAAGTGTAAATATCATGATAATAATCAATGGGGAGATGATTGATTGATCAGTAAAGTCTGATAAATTAATATTGTTTCGTGATTTCATAAACTGAAGAACAAATGGAGATAGATCAGTTATTATCTTGTTATATTTTGTATTCTTTGTGTACTTTAATGTGGATCCTAATAAAAACAAACAAACCAACCTGGTGTGGCACGGCTGTGGGGTTAGGGGGGTGGAGTGGGTGGGTGTGTCCGATGGAGGCCTGGGAGCCGGCCCTACAGGTCGACCAATGAGATGCTGCGGTCATTGGGCAGCAGGTTGGGTCAAATTCGGCGGTGACCTCTGCTCCTGATGTTCATTCGTGTTACACCATCAGATATATTCAACACGGATCAAATGTGCAGTTTTACTGTACTGGGGTGCTGCACATTTTATTGTGGCCTTTTAAGATATGAAAAAGTTTTTTAGAAGGTGAAGACATTAGAATAATAAATAAATAATAAAAAAATAATAAAAAAAAAAAAGCTCAGTGTCGGTGAAGCTCAGTGTCGCCGGGCTCTCATTGAAAATGAATTGACTTCCGGTGTTTTGACGCTTTGGAAGCTTTTGGTGTGAACGCACAGTAAGTTTCTTTGCGTTTTTGACCAGATTTTTAGCCAGAAGACAAGTGTGGCTACAAACTGTTTTCAAAATCTTGAGTGTAGAGTGTCATTTGTGGGTTTGGTGGCAGTTTCAGAAGAAAAGGCCCAGTCACATTTTTGGCTCTCCTCCACTCTAACGATGATGTCACTCACTCTGAGTGACGCCATACACACTCATTGAAAAGTGTGAAATTGGTCAGAAATATGCATGTGTTTGGAAAGGATTTATCTCAAGAACGGTACAAGATATGAAAAAGTTATACACAGGGTGAATACATTAGAAGTTTGTCTAAAGATCAGAATTTGAATGAAGTCTGTAGGTGAAAGTATGTGGAAGCAAATGAGGTTCTTTGCTTTCAGCATTCACACAAAAAATGGGAAAAATAAATGCACACTGAGCAGTAACTGTCTAATACTGTGTTTACGTCCTTTTTGTTTTGTTTTTAACCTGTTCTGTTTTATTTTGTTTGTTTGTTCTTGTCAGTATATTTTTTTATGGTTAAATCACTCAGACATTTCTGCCATTTCTGCCATATTTTCTCTTAAATGAATTAAAAGCAGAATTATTGGGACCATAAACATTTATTTTCAATCTTTATGATTGACTAAACCATATGGACACAAAAACATTATCATCACGTCATTGACTCATGTAGAGGTATGTGAAGGTGCCGTGTGGCGTTCGGGTGTCCAGGTGGAGTCACGGAGACGACAGCGTTCAGATTTTCAGGTAGCTTTTTATTCAGCAGACAGGCGTGACCTTTGTTCAGTAGATCAGCAACAGGACGAGGGCGTGAAGGAATAAATTAAAACCCAAAACAACTCGTCAGGTAAAAAAAAACAAAACAAAGAAATTAAAGGCTTCACTCTAAAAATAACAAAGAAAAAACAGGAACAAATAAAAACCATAAAAAAGTCGTTTAGAAAACTTGAGTGCGTTTTAGTTTCTGTTTTTGGTTTGATTCTCTCTCACTGTGCTTCTGTGACGCCACACACACGCACGCATACACACAAACACACACACACACACTCTCTCTCTTTCTGTACACTGAACAGATCAAACCTTCAGTATTTACACTCATATTTATAGATTTATAGATTTTCAATTCTCTGATCGATCGTCCGCTGATGGAGGCGATGTGGGCGGAGTCAGAACATTTAGCCCCGCCCCCCCTGCTCCCTCCTCCACCTCAGTGTGCGCTGGTCGACCAATCAGCAGCTGCTGTTCTTGAACTCTCCGTTCTCAGTGATGGACAGCTTGGTGGGGTTGCTAGGCGACAGGCCGTTGCAGAGGTTGGGGGCGCTGTAACGCTCCTTCACCTGCGTCAGCGCCGCCATCAGCCGCGAGTTCGCCGCGTCCAGGGACCCGATCCGCTTCTCCTGATTGGACAGAGACAAGAGGGGGCGGGGCAGGAAGTCAGACGCATCACAGGTGTGAAGAGAACAGGTGAGGATCTGACTGACGAGTTAAAACCACCTTCAGTCACAATATGAACTAATCTGTCCTTTATTTTGAAAATACAAACCTCTTATTTTGATAGGGTAAAAAAATGGTAAGTAGTTTGGTTTAAGTTTGTGAATTTTTTCATCTGTTAATTAATGAGATTAACAGTAAAATTAATTAATTTAAAGATTTTAACTCAAATAACTTGATTTGTTAGTTTTTAATTTTAAGTGATGATGATATAATCTTCATAATTTAAAATATATTTAAATTAGATTTTGTCATAAAGGATTAATTAAATAAAGTAACAGTTGATTAAGTTAAAGTTCTGTAACTATGAAAATAAACAGTTTGACTGATCGGAGCGACTCTGTGGAGTTAATTTACAAATGATGGAATTTCAAAATTAAAGACTATTAGAAGTAGCAGCGCTTTTAATTTGAAATACAGGATGTAAATTCATCACGATGCATTAAAAAGCTAAAAAAAATGACTTTAATAAACAGCTGACATCTGATCAGGTGGTTTTGACCCGTCAGCAGAAAACAAATGAGACAAATTGTCCACAGGAAGTTGGAGGGCAGCAGCCGCCAAAATAAAACAGCCCCCCAAAAAAGCTAAAACCAACAAAATAAAAGAGAAGGTGAGAACTGAAGCTGCCTGCGGGTGTCGCGGGACTCGAACTCTGAACCTAGAGTCAGCGTGAAAAACAAAAAAAAAACACCTGAGTGAAGCCGAGCGCTCTGACGCCGTCGCAGGCGGCTCTAAACTGCGTTTTATTTTGAAGGAGAGGAAGCTGGTGCTTGGGGGGGGGGGGGTCGGGGATGGGGTGGGGGGGGCAGCAGCCAAACATAAATAAAATCCGGCTCAGAGCGACACACCTGCTCCTCTGTCAGGGCGGCCATGGTCCTAAAGGGGGCGGAGCCACAGGTGGTTTGGGTCATGTGACAATTTAACTTTATTCTGAAAAGGAACTTCCTCTGCATTTTTTTTTCTTTTGAAGACCAGCTCTGTGATTGGCCGACCAGGTGAGAGGTGTGTCGTTGTTGTTTTTCTAAAAAAAAAAAAACAGCGTGGAGGTGGTGAAGGGGGAGGGGGGAGGAGGAGGAGGGGGCGGGGCCACAGTTACTTGCCTGCTGATTGGTTTATCTCACATCCGTTACTGACCTGAAACCAGTGAAGAGACGGTGAGACCTCGTTACAGAGGTGTGAACGTTCACCTGAGTCTGTGACGGATGTGGGCGGAGCTAATTCTCCTCATATGAATATAAATGAGCATCAGAGGACAGAGGGCTGGAGAGGTTCAGGTACAGGTGTGTGTGTGTAGATACGGTAACTTGTAAAACTCTTCATCCCCCTTGAACTTTTCCACATTTTGTAGTCTCGTTACAACCACAAACTTAAAGGGATAGTTCAACAGTTTGTCAAATTGTCCCATTGCCATAATCCCTATAGTCATAGCAGTAGGTTCGTTACCTTTAATTGTCGGTGCAAGCTGTTTTTAGAGCGGTGGAGCAGAGCCGTGAGCTGCTCAGAGCTACGCTACAGAGGCTAATGGGAGGGATAATAACACAACGTTACCAGACAGAGTTGTTTTAGAGGGAAATTCATGCAAAACCACTGATGCGCGTTGCCTTCAGGGACAGTTTTTCATCAAGCAGTTTCTGCATTTCCCTCTAAAACAACTCTTGGGAAACCAAGAAATCCCATGAGCCTCCATAGCGTAGCTCTGAGCAGCTCACGGCTCTGCTCCGCCGTTCTAAAAACAGCTTGCACCGACAATTAAAGGTAACAAACCTACTGCTATGACTATAGGAATTATGGCAATGGGCCAATTTGCCAAAATGTTGAACTATCCCTTTAAGTTTGTGGTTGTAATGATGAGACAAAATGTGGAAAAGTTGAAGGGACACTGTAAATGTGTTAGTGTGTGTGTTTACAGGTGTGTGTTTCTGTACCTGAGCGTCGATGATTTTCTGTTTGGCTTCGATCACCGCCTGCATCTCTGCGTGGTCGCGCTTCAGCTCCTCCTCCACAGCCATCAACCTGCACACACGCACACACACACACACACAGGTTAAACACTTCTTCCTTGGTGGGCGGGACCTGTGTAGTTTTTTAGGGGGTGTGGCCTGTGTGGTTTTTAGGGGGTGTGGCCTGTGTGTTTTTAGGGGGCGTGGCCTGTGTGTTTTTAGGGGGCATGGCCTACGTGTTTTTAGGGGGCGTGGCCTGTGTAGTTTTTTAGGGGGCGTGGTCTGTGTAGTTTTTTAGGGGGCGTGGCCTGCGTGTACCTGCAGATGATGCTCTTCATCTGTCCGTCCTTCTCCTCCTGCTGCCTCCTCAGCCGCTCCTCGCTGTCCTCCAGCCTCTTCTTGTACTCCAGCAGCAGTTTGCTCATCTGCTGCTCCTGGTTGAGGAGGCGCCGCTCGTACTCCTCCAGGCGCCGGCCCGACGCCCGCAGACGCTCCTTCAGCCGCGAGATCTCCAGCTCGTACTGCGGGGGAGGGAGGGAGGGATCGATCGGTCAATCAGTGATCAATATACTATATGTCATATATGACATATTGCATTGAGGTTTGGGGAAACACATACAAAACAAATACAAATTCTATTGTTTTATTGCAAAAAAAGGCTATAAGAATCATCAGTAATTAACCAACCAACCCACTATTTAGTCGCTTGAACATTTTGAAATTCAGGGACTTAGTTGATTACATTACAATACAAACCATGTACAAAGCAAAAAATAAACTTCTTCCTCAAGATATCCAGAATCTGTTTAAAATGAAGGATTCCGTTTTAACCTGAGAAGACCACTATTATTTGAGAAACCACAGACTCGAACTACTGTAAAAAATCACTGTCTTTCTGTTAGAGCGGTGAACATCAGGAATAAATTGTCCACCAACCAAGGGTGTGTGTGAGCCGTTACCTTCTCAGTGTTGCGTCCCTCCTCCCTGCTCCGCTCTCCGGCCCCTCCCCCCTCCTCCTCCTGGTCGTCGTACTGGCCGTTGTTGAGGACCCAGGCTGCCGTCCTCTCCACCGGGGACATCGCCACGGCCACCGCCTCCACCGGGGACGCCACCTGAGCCTGGACCAATCACACGACCTCGTCAGATCAAGCAGGTTATTTAAACGATTAATCAATTAGTTGTTTGGTCAATAAAATATCACTCGGTGATTCTCAAACCACCAGATGACGTCTTCAAATGTCTTGTTTTGTCCACTAACCAAAGAGAAACTCAGTTTACTGTCATAAAGGAACAAAGAAACCAGAAATATTCACATTGAAGAAGCTGGAATCAGAGAATCTGGACTTTTTTTTTCTTGAAAAAAACTACTCAAACTGATTATTAGATTATCAGAATAGTTGACAATTAATTTAATAATAGATTATTTGTTGCGGCTCTAAACACGACCACACACACACACAACGACAGTATTGGCAGTCGGAGAATTTGCCAAAATGTTGAACTATCCCTTTAAGGCAGCTGTCCACCCATAATTCAGTGACCACTGAAAACAGATTTTGACCAGTGGCGTTTCATTTCGTACCCGTCGTCGTCGTCAGGTCGGTCAGAAAGTTAATTAACACGTGTGTACAGGTGTTTGAGTCTCACCTGCTGCTGCGGCGGCGGCTTGGCGGCGTTGCTCCTCGGGGGCGGGGCCATGTTCTCTGCAGAGCAGGTGGACTGTTGGCGGTGGGCGTGGCCTGTAGGCGTCGGCTCAGTGTTGGCGCTGCTGCTGCTGCGTAGCGAGGCGCTGAGGGGGAGGGAGCGCGGCGTCCTGGCCCCGCCCCCTCCGCCGCCCCGGCTCTGCTGCTCCACCTTGACGATGTGGGCGGTGCCGGCCGTCGTGCTCTGACGGGGGATGGCGACGGCTGTGGCTGCTCCGGGCGGGAGATCGGGCGGCAGCGCGGCGTGGAGCAGTCCTCGCTCTGCGTGCTGCGGCGGCTGCCCAGCTCGTCCAGGCTGCTGTTGGACGCCACGCGGTGTTTGACCCCCACCTGGCTGCCGTAGTCGTCGGAGTTGCTGTGGCTGTTGTGCGAACTCTCGGTGCTCAGGTTCTCTGAGCTGGAGTCCTGACGCAGCGAGTGGGCGGAGCACGTGGACAGGCTGTGGGCGGGGCCACCACCGAGGCCGTGGGCGGGGCCACCACCGAGGCTGTGGGCGGGGCTACCGAGGCTGTGGGCAGGGCTACCACCGAGGCCGTGGGCGGGGTTACTGAGGTGGTAGACTGGGTTCTGGAAGGAGAGCGGCTGGAGGCTGCGCTGCTGGCTGAGGGAGGGGGGCAGCGGCCGCCGTACCTGGGGGGCGCTCTGCGGCTGGCCGTCCCTCGGCGACGCCTTCACCTTCACAGGAAACACGGTCAGGAAATTACAAATGGAAAAAAACAAAACAGCAGATCCAGATCAAACACTGTCAAGGTGCATAAAGCGGAGTCTGGGGACCCCCATGGGTCCTTGAGAGGGTTTGAGGGGTCCCCAACTTTTTCTTGAAATTTTACCACTTTTTTCTAGAAAGTTTTTTTTACCACTTCTTTTTATTTGTTTATTTTTACTTTTTTTGAGAGCGAGATTTTGCCACTTTTTCTAGACTTTTTTCTTTTTACTTTTTTGAGAATTTTTACCAATTTCTTCTAGATTTGTATTTATTTATTTATTTTACTTTTTGATATTGCTTTCCACTTTCGCTCCAGATGTCCTGCGATTCCTCTGGAAGCTGATGAAAGTCATCAAGGAGAGGAGGCAACTGAAGAAGCAATGGAGAAAGGCCACGGGGGGGGGGGGGGGGGGGGAATAAACCTGCTGCAAGGCGAGATTCAGAGCAGGCTGGCAACACTGAGGAGAGCTGAAAACCTCCTGAGGAAGCGCAGAAGGAAGGAGCAAACAAACAAGATCACGCTTCTACAAAGATCCTTTCAAATTTGTGAAGAGTCTCTTCACAAAGGCAGACTTGGGAAAACATCTGAAAAAGTCCTGCACATATGACCGACACAAGGAAGAAGTTACGCTCCCACCTGACATGCTACCAGTCAATCCACCAGAGCACAAACTAGATATCAGTCCACCCAGGTAGAGCGAGCAAGGACCACGTCATCTGCAGGTCCCAACGGAGTTCCACACAAGCTCTGCAAAAACGCTCCAGATATCCTGTGATTCCTCTGGAAGCTGATGAAAGTTGTGTGGAAAAAGAAGAGATGAGATACCAACGTCTTGGAGGAGAGCCGGAGGGATCTTTATCCCCAAGGAAAAGGACTCATCAGGGATCTGCCAGTTCCACCAGATCAGCCTTCTGAATGTTGAGGGTTAAAAAAATATTCTTCAGCGTGGTCGCTCACAGGCTGGTAGGATAGCTGCAAAGAAACAACCTGAGTGACACGCAATCCAGAAAGCAGGCATCTCAGGCTTCTCCGGGTGTGTGGAACTCGCTCGAGGGAACAGATCTTCACGTGATGTTCCTGGATCTCCTGAACGCCTTTGACTCAGTCCCTCACAGCCTCCTGTGGACAGCCTTCGACTACTCGACTACTACCCTTCGACTACTACCCTTGTCAAGGCCTACTTCAAGGACGTCCAGCTCTGCTTGACAACAGCAGTGTAGTCTAACCACAGCATGGCAACACCTGAAGGTGGGAATCATGGCCGGCTGCACCAACACCCTGCTGGCCTTTACCCTAGCCATGGAGCCTCTCCATGAGTGGTTGGTGGACAGAGAATAAGACCTGGGCTGAGGCTACCACCGGTCAGAGCCTACATGGATGACCTCACAACACTCACCACAACCAAGGCTTGCACTGTGTGGCTACTAAGGAAGCTGGCTCGTTTGAAGATCAAGCCATGCAAGTCCAGAAGCATGTCTATTGTCAAGGGGAAACTGGCAGACCACCGCTTCCACATTGGCAAAGGACCCATTCCAACGGTCTCAGAGAAGCCTGTGAAGAGCCTAGTTGTTGGTATGATGCCTCTCTCAAAGACAAAGAGCAAATAGAGCAGCTCAGGATAGAGGCAGCCAGCGGCCTGGAGAACATCGACAGAGTCTTGCTGCCTGGCAAGCTGAAGCTCTGGTGCATACCGTTTGGACTACTTCCACTTCTCCTGTGTCCACTAACTCTCTATGAAGTCTCGCTCTCAAAGGTGAAAAAACTGGAGACTGGTCAGTTCATATGCAATGAATTGGCTTGGTCTTCCTAGGTGCCTCAGCAGTATTGGGCTCTATGGTAGAAGGATGATATCCCTGCCCATTTGCAGTCTGACAGAGGGGTACAAGTGTGCCAAAGTCAGACTTGAGATGATGTTACTGGATTAGAGTGATCCATTTGTAGCCCAAGCTGCCCAATCCTGGCCACCGGGAGGAAGTGGACCCAATTGGCCGAAACTGAGCAGGCAAAGGCAGCACTCAAGACACAGGGATATTGTGGGCTGAATGCAGGAGGGGAGGAGTGGTCTTGGCCTTGGGGCCAGCACACCAGCCTGGAGCAAGGCCACCCCATCTCAGAGACGCAAGCCGGTGGTCCAGGAGGTACATGGGGAAGAGGAAGCGGCAAGGTGTGCACAAGCTGTGGCACAGGCAAAGCAAGGGCAGTGGATGGCATGGGAAGGAGTGGAGAAGAAGAAGGTCTCCTGGAAAGTCCTGTGGGAGATGGAGGGATTCAGGGTGAGCTTTACCATCAGGGCTGTCTACAATGTCCTGCCTTGTCCAGCAAACCAAGTCAATGGTATGACAAAGACCCCGTGTGCCATCTATTATCCAAGTCCAGCAACACTAAGGCACATCTTAGTGGGATGCAAGACAGCCTCACCCAAGGCCGTTATACTTGTTGGCACAACCAGGTGCTAAAGTGTAACTGACAAGTGTGAACGCTCATCCTCCCTGTCATCCCGTTGGCAGCCAAAACCATATATTCGGGAGGGCGAGGGTCATGCCGCCTCACCACCATAACACCAGACACTGGGCAGCTGGGCAGAGCATGGGACTGGACGCTGCTGGCAGACTTGGACAAGAAACTCTGCTTCCCAGCTGAGATTACATCCACCAACCAAGGGTGATATGATTAATGATTAAGAGGTGCTGAAAAAATACAGTGGATTATTATGATTGTTTTATAACTATAACTGAAACTAGGTCAGATAGTTGTAACAATGCCAACATGTTCAACAAAGTTGAGATCAACATCTGCTGCTTATCGCACTGGAATGAGGAAAAACTAGATTTTCTGCTCTCAAACACGGTGAGCTCCACCTTGTTCAGGTGTTTCCTTGTTCCCTCCCCTTCAGATCTACAGTTTGAAGATGGGTGGAACCAACATGTGGTGAAGAGGAGGAGCTGACAGGCCCCGTTCACTGCAGAGACACATGTTGTTGAGATCAGAGCTCAAACTAGTTTAACTTCTGAGCAACAGAAACTCAGACAGTTGTCGTCTGTGAGAGGTGAAATGGCGCAGAAAGGAGTTCATCTGGACCAGGAGACGATCTCTTGTTCAATCTGTCTGGATCCACTGAAGGATCCAGTGACTATTCCCTGTGGACACAGCTACTGCTTCAGCTGTATTAAAACCCACTGGGATGGAGAGGATGGGAAGAAAATCTACAGCTGCCCTCAGTGTAGGCAGACCTTCACACCGAGGCCTGACCTGGTGAAAAGCACCATGTTAGCAGCTTTAGTGGAGGAGCTGAAGAAGACTGGACTCCAAGCTGCTCCTGCTGATCACTGCTATGCTGGACCTGAAGATGTGGCCTGTGATGTCTGCACTGGGAGAAAACTCAAAGCTGTCAAGTCCTGTCTGCAATGTCTGGTCTCTTATTGTGAAAACCACCTGCAGCCTCATTTTGAATCTCCTTCATTTAAAAACCACAAGCTGGTGGAGCCCTCCAAGAAGCTCCAGGAGAACATCTGCTCTCGTCATAATGAGGTGTTGAAGATTTTCTGCCGCACTGATCAGAAGTGTATTTGTCTTGTCTGCCTTCTGGATGAACATAAAGGCCACGACACAGTCTCAGCTGCAGCAGAAAGGACTGAGAGGCAGAGAGAGCTGGAGCTGAGTCGACAAAACATCCAGCAGCGAATCCAGGACAGAGAGAAAGATGTCAAGGTGCTTCAACAGGAGGTGGAGGCCATCAATGGCTCTGCTGATAAAGCAGTGGAGGACAGTGAGAAGATCTTCACTCAGCTGATCCGTCTCATGGAGAAAAGAAGCTCTGAGCTGAAGCAGCAGATCAGATTCCAGCAGGAAACTCAAGTGAGTGAAGTCAAAGAGCTTCAGAAGAAGCTGGAGCAGGAGATCACTGAGCTGAAGAGGAAAGACGCTGGGCTGAAGCTGCTGCCACACACAGAGGATCACACCCAGTTTCTACACAACCACCCCTCACTGTCAGCACTCAGTCCATCTACACACTCATCCAGCATCAATATCCGTCCTCTCAGACACTTTGAGGATGTGACAGCAGCTGTGTCACAGCTCAGAGATAAACTACAGGACCTTCTGAGAGACACATGGACAAACATCTCACTGACAGTGACTCAAGTGGATGTTTTACTGTCACCACCAGAGCCCAAGACCAGAACTGGCTTCTTGAGATATTCACAGGAAATCACACTGGATCCAAACAACAGCATACAAACGTCTGTTATTATCTGAGGGAAACAGAAAAGTAACATTAATGAGTACAGTTCAGTCTTATACTTATCACCCAGACAGATTCACTGAATTTTCTCAGGTCCTGAGTAGAGAGAGTCTGACTGGACGTTGTTACTGGGAGGTGGAGTGGAGAGGTGATAGAGTTTATGTAGCAGTTGCCTACAAGAATATCAGGAGAGCAGGGTTTGAAAGTGGGTTTGGACTTACTGACAAATCTTGGACGTTTGGTCGTTCCAACAACAGTTTCACATTTTGGTTCAACAACATCCAGACTCCAGTCTCAGGTCTTCGATCCTCCAGAGTAGGAGTGTACTTGGATCAAAGAGCAGGTATTCTGTCCTTCTACAGCGTCTCTAAAACCATGACTCTCCTCCACAGAGTCCAGACCACATTCACTCAGCCTCTACATGCTGGAGTTTGTCTTGACTGGTCTGATGGATCGACAGTAGAGTTGTGTAAACTTAAATAGACAAAGATCATTGAAGGTGCAGTATTTTAGTTCATCACATCCTTTAGTCTCCATGTTTGTTGCTAAAAGCTCATTGCTGTTGTGTTTCTGCACTGCACAGCGATCACCTGTCAATCAAACATTGTGGGCGGGACTTTGACCTCTTATCATTTCTTGTTGTGTTGATATTTGAGTTTGTTGAGGTGGAGCTGGAGCCGTGGAGGAGATCACTGCTCATGATGATGTTTCTTTACCTTAACATTTCTCCACATGAAAATAGAAATTTCTCTGAGTTCTACATGTTTGTTGGATGTTTGTGTTGATTATATTTGTGTGTTGTTGTTGTTTGGGCCTTAACATAGAAATTACCAGACCTTCCTTTATCATTGAGCTTTGTTCTCACTGTGGAAACTAAGAAATCTACAATCACATTTACAGTACTGTGTTTGTCAGATCAAATTTTGTTGTTGTGTTCAGATCCACTCAATAATAAGGTCTATGAGCTTTAACCAAAGTGTAAATATTGTGATTGTAATCAATCCCATGTTACTGACCTGTTGCTAATTAACATGTTAGTTGCAAAATGCTCCTCCAGCTGTTTATTATTTGTACCATTTACTTCCCCAGCCTTTTCTTGCTCCTGTCCCAACTTTACAGAAACAATCAGTGTATGGTGTACTCCAGGTATCAATAGATGAGATCATTACAATACAGAGAATGATGTATGACAGCTAACAGACCCATGTTTGTATTCTATGAGTGAAATGTTTGAATATGTGGTTAATGTTGTTGAAAATAAACAAACTTTGTGTTATATGTATTTTTGCACTTTGTATGCATATCTCTTGTCTACAGGCACTAGTTATTACACAGGTCATAAATCACAGCTGAAGGAGAGACACAGCCATGGGGGAACAGGCTGATTTCACACCAGTGCACGTTGAATGGCTGGAGTATTGTCTAACTAGAAAATATATTTCCTGAAGGAAATACATGTGAATGCTGAAAGCAGCTGAACACCATTGCTGAATTGGCAAATATGTAGTGCAAGTGATCAACATGAAAAGGTATGACCAAGGGAGGAATCGAACGCACGACATGCGGGCAAGACGGGCCGGTGGTGCCACTAGGTCACAGAGAGCACACAGTTGTCATACAGCAGTGGTATAAACAAGAAACATGTTAAGACAAACCAAGATAGAAAGAGGTAAAGAGAAAAGGTGGGGGGCATATATGTATATCAGGGTTGCTCATGCAAGATGAGAAAATAAGCCAGACCAAGTGGTAGTAGTTACAGTTAGAAGAGGTTGATATACTAACAAGACTTGAATACATTATAAGTTTGTCTACAGATCAGAATTTGAATGAAGTCTGTAGGTGAAAGTATGTGGAAGCAAATGAGGTTCAAAGAAGGACCAGTAGTTTCAGAGTTTGAGGACTGTTCAAATGTATTTTCTATGGGACAAAATAATCTGAACTATTTGAATATTTGAAAAGTATGAATAGTTGAAAAGAGAAAAGTCATAGCAATAATGTCCGGGAAAAGCTGAACGTTTTGATATATGAATTGTTGAAAGGTTCAGGTAGCTCCCTCAGCAGAGACTGCCTTCATCAACTCCTGCTAGCATTTCCATATTTCGCACATTCTGTGACAAACTGTAAACTGTTTTCTTGTCTGTAACAACATCTATTGCACGTCTGTCCGTCCTGGGTGAGGGATCCCTCCTCTGTTGCTCACCCTGAGGTTTCTCCGATTTTTCCCTGTTAAAAGGGTTTTCCATGGAGTTTTTCCTCAGTCGATGTGAGGGTCTAAGGACAGAGAATGTTGTTACGATGCCATGTAAAGCCCTTTGAGACAAACTGTTTGTAAAAACGGGCTATACAAATAAAATTGCCTTGCCTTGCCTTGAAAGGACTAGTTAATGGACTAGTTAAAAAAAGAGCGGAAGACGTAAGAATAACTAGAAATACGTGTGAATGCTGAAAGCAGCTGAACGCCCTTGCTGAATCAGCAAATGCAATTGACAATAGTGATCAACATGCAAAGGTATGAGCAAGGGAGGAATCGAACCCATGAGCTCATGGTCAGTAGACCTTTACTGTGCCACTAGGGCACAGAGAGCACACAGTTGTCTTAGAGCAGTGGTATAAACAAGAATCATGTTAAGACAAACCAAGATAGAAAGAGGTAAAGAGAAAAGGTGGGGGCATATATGCATTATGAAGGTTGCTCATGCAAGATCTGAAAATAAGCCAGACCAAGTGATAGTAGTTACAGTTAGAAGAGGTTGATTCAAGACTGCTCAGGTGAGATACGAATCCATGACCTTGGGGTTGGCAAGCAGCCACCTTACCACTGGACTATAGCAATACTTCAGGGAGGTTGAGACTTTCATCAATGTGATAATGCTTTCAGCATTCACACTAATTATATCTGAATTCTCCAGGTCTCGTCTCTCCTCTGTGTCTCTAACCCTCCTCTCCTCCATGTGCATTTGTTTTCAACAAAGCTGATGAGAAATCAATCCATGTAGCGGTGGATAACGTTATTTATCATCTACCATGTTACCATGTGTATATTTGTGTAGTGAGAAAACTAATTTGAAACTATTCAGGAAACTGATGACCAGTTACCCAGTGTATCCATGAGATTTTTCTTGCAAAGGGTGATGTGATAAATCATTAAGGGGTGCTGTAAAAAATAAAGTGTGTTATTATGCCTATTTTAATACTATAATTGAAACACGTTCAGATAGTTGTAACAATGCCAACATGTTCTGTCTCCTGGAAGTAAACTGAGACATAAAACACTTAGTTCTGTTGTTGAACTTTGTGTCGGACAAAGGTTGAACAAACAGGACTGAGTCACACCTGATCAGATACCAGGAGGTTTTTTTTTACAACTTCTGACAGACACATGATCTAACTTGTAAGTTTTAAACACGTCTTCATTAAAAAGAGGTCATAACAGTCAACAGCTGCTCACACTGAAAAACAAATTGCCATCAAACACAGTGACCTCCACTCTGTTCAGGTGTTTCCTTGTTCCCTCCCCTTCAGATCTACAGTTTGACAATGGGTGGAACCAACATGTGGTGAAGAGGAGGAGCTGACAGGCCCTGTTCACTGCAGAGACACATGGTGTTGAGATCAGAGTTCAAACTAGTTTAACTTCTGAGCAACAGATACTCTGACAGTTGTCGTCTGTGAGAGGTGAAATGGCGCAGAAAGGAGTTCATCTGGACCAGGAGACCTTCTCTTGTTCAATCTGTCTGGATCTACTGAAGGATCCAGTGACTATTCCCTGTGGACACAGCTACTGCTTCAACTGTATTAAAACCCACTGGGATGGAGAGGATGGGAAGAAAATCTACAGCTGTCCTCAGTGTAGGAAGAATTTCATACCAAGACCTGTCCTGATGAAAAACACCATGTTAGCAGCTTTAGTGGAGGAGCTGAAGAAGACTGGACTCCAAGCTGCTCCTGCTGATCACTGCTATGTTGGACCTGGAGATGTGGCCTGTGATGTCTGCACTGGGAGAAAACTCAAAGCTGTCAAGTCCTGTTTGACATGTTCAGCCTCCTACTGTGAGAAACACCTGCAGCCTCACTATGAATCTCCTTCATTTAAAAACCACAAGCTGGTGGAGCCCTCCAAGAAGCTCCAGGAGAACATCTGCTCTCGTCATAATGAGGTGCTGAAGATTTTCTGCCGCACTGATCAGAAGTGTATTTGTCTTGTCTGCCTTCTGGATGAACATAAAGGCCACGACACAGTCTCAGCTGCAGCAGAAAGGACTGAGAGGCAGAGAGAGCTGAAGCTGAGTCGACAGAAAATCCAGCAGAGAATCCAGGACACAGAGAAAGATGTGAAGGTGCTTCAACAGGAGGTGGAGGCCATCAATGGCTCTGCGGATAAAGCAGTGGAGGACAGTGAGAAGATCTTCACTCAGCTGATCCGTCTCATGGAGGAAAGAAGCTCTGAGCTGAAGCAGCAGATCAGATCCCAGCAGGAAACTCAAGTGAGTGGAGTCAAAGAGCTTCAGAAGAAGCTGGAGCAGGAGATCACTGAGCTGAAGAGGAAAGACGCTGAGCTGAAGCTGCTGTCATACACAGAGGATCACACCCAGTTTCTACACAACTACCCCTCACTGTCAGCACTCAGTCCATCTACACACTCATCCAGCATCAATATCCGTCCTCTCAGACACTTTGAGGATGTGACAGCAGCTGTGTCAGAGGTCAGAGATATACTACAGGACCTTCTGAGAGACACTTGGACAAACATCTCACTGAGAGAGACTCAAGTGGATGATTTACTGTCACCACCAGAGCCCAGGACCAGAGCTGACTTCTTAAGATATTCACAGGAAATCACACTGGATCCAAACACAGCACACAGATACCTGTTATTATTTGAGGGAAACAGGAAAGTAGCACGAGGTGAAGATCAACCTTATTCTCGTCACCCAGACAGATTCACTAAATATCCTCAGGTCCTGAGTAGAGAGAGTCTGACTGGACGTTGTTACTGGGAGGTGGAAAAGAGAGGAAGAATTCTTGCAGCAGTCGCATACAAGAATATCAGCAGAGTAGGGGGAGAAAGTTTTTTTGGACTCAATGACAGATCTTGGACGTTAGTTTGTGACAACAACAGTTTCTCATTTTGGTTCAACAACATCGAGACTCCAGTCTCAGGTCCTCCGTCCTCCAGAGTAGGAGTGTACCTGGATCACAGAGCAGGTATTCTGTCCTTCTACAGCGTCTCTGAAACGATGACTCTCCTCCACAGAGTCCAGACCACATTCACTCAGTCTCTACATGCTGGAATTTGTCTTTATTACAGAGGCACAGCAGAGTTTTGTAAACTCAAATAGACGAAGATCATTGAAGGTGCAGTTGAAGTTAAAATCTGTATTTTAGTTCATCACTTTCTTTAGTCTCCATGTTTGTTGCTAAAAGCTCATTGCTGTTGTGTCTCTGCACTGCACAGCGATCACCTGTCAATCAAACATTATGAGTGGGACTTTGACCTCTTGTCATTTCTTGTTGTGTTGATGTTTGAGTTTGTTGAGGTGGAGCTGGAGCCGTGGAGGAGATCACTGCTCATGATGATGTTTCTTTACCTAAACTCACGTTTCTCCACATGAAAATAGAAACTTCTCTGAGTTCTAAATGTTTGTTGGATGTTTGTGTTGATTATATGTGTGTGTTGTTGTTTGGGCCTCATCAGAGCAATTACCAGACCTTCCTTTATCACTGAGGCTCGTTTTGGAAACAAAGTAATCTAGAATCATATTTACATTGACGTGTTTGTCAGATCAAATGTTGTTGCTGTTCAGATCCACTCAATAATAAGGTATATAAACTTTAATCAAAGTGTAAATACTGTAATTGTAATCAATCCCATGTTACTGACCTGTTGCTAATTAACCAAGTTAGTCGCAAAATGCTCCTCCAGCTGTTTATTATTAATACAATTTACTTTCCCAGCATTTTCTTGCTCCTGTCCCAACTTTACAGAAACAATCAATGTATGGTGTACTCCAGGTATCAATAGATGAGATCATTACACTACAGAGAATGATGTATGACAGCTAACAGACCCATGTTTGTATTCTATGAGTGAAATGCTTGAATATGTGGTTAATGTTGTTGAAAATAAACTTTGTGTAACATGTATTTTCGCACTTTGTATGTCACATAATTTTGTATGCATATCTCTTGTCTACAGGCACTAGTTATTATACAGGTCATAAATCACAGCTGATGGAGAGACACAGCCACAGGGGAATGGACTGATTTCACACCTCTGCACATTGAATGGGTGGAGCATTGTCTAACTAGAAATTGTATTTCCTGAAGGAAATACATGTAAATGCTGAAAGCAGCTGAACGCCATTGTGCAAGTAGTGATCAACATACAAAGGTATGACAAAGGGAGGAATTGAACACAATTGTCTTAGAGCAGTGGTACAAACAAGAAACATGTTAATACAAACCAAGATAGAAAGAGGTAAAGAGACAAGAAATTGTATTTCCTGAAGGAAATACGTGTGAATGCTGAAAGCAGTTGCTGAATTAGCAAACGCAATTGACAAATAGTGCAAGTAGTGATCAACATGCAAAGGTATGACCAAGGGAGGAATCAAACCCACGAGCTCATGGTCAGCAGACCTTTACTCTGCCACTGGGCCACAGAGAGCAGACAGTTGCCTTAGAGCAGTGGTATAAACAAGAAACATGTTAAGACAAACCAAGATAGAAAGAGGTAAAGAGAAAAGGTGGGGGGCATTATGCATTATCAAGGTTGCTCATGCAAGATCAGAAAATAAGCCAGACCAAGTGATAGTAGTTACAGTTAGAAGAGGTTGATATACTAACAAGACTGATCAGGTGAAATTCAAACCCATGACCTTAGGGTTAACAAGCAGCCACCTTACCACTGGACTATAGCAATACTTGAGTTAATAGGAGGTTGAGACTTTCATGAATGTGAGATTATTCAATGATAGGTGAAAGTTTAGCAGAATAGTATAAATATAAGCAAGAAGTAGAAATAGGGGACTTCTGTGCAATGTGTGACTGTTTTTGGTGAATTTAAAAAAAGTATAATGCCATTTACAGCAAGTTACAAACTGGAATCAGCTTGGCTCTGAAAAAAAATGAACTAGGGTGAATGGGAGCAGAGAGCTCCCTAGCTGCATTTAAAAAATATTAAAAAAATATTCTCTAAGTCTCTGTGAATTTTTGACGACATTCTGAGACAGAAGACAAGAGTGGCTACAAACTGTTTTCAAAATCACAAGTGTAGAGTGTCATTTGTAGCTTTGGTCACAGTTTAAGAAGAAAAGTTCCAGTTGCTTTTTTTGGCTCTCCTCCACTGTAGCGATGATGTCACTCACTCTGGCCAACGCAATACACACTCATTGAAAAGTGTGAAATTGGTCAGAAATGCACATGTGCTTTTAAAGGATTTATCTCAAAAACGGTACAAGATATGAAAAAGTTGTACACAGGTTGAATACATTAGAAGTTTGTCTACAGATCAGAATTTGAATGAAGTCTGTAGGTGAAAGTATGTGGAAGCAAATGAGGTTCAAAGAAGGACCAGTAGTTTCAGAGTTTGAGGACTGTTCCAATGTATTTTCTATGGGACAAAATAATCTGAACTATTTGAATATTTGAAAAAGTATGAATAGTTGAAAAGAGAAAAGTCATAGCAATAATGTCCGGGAAAAGTTGAACATTTGATATATGAATTGTTGAAAGGACTAGTTAATGGACAAAAAAGAGCGGAAGACATAAGAATAACTAGAAATACATGTAAATGCTGAAAGCAGCTGAACGCCATTGTACAAGTAGTGATCAACATACAAAGGTATGACAAAGGGAGGAATCGAACACAATTGTCTTAGAGCAGTGGTATAAACAAGAAACATGTTAAGACAAACCAAGATAGAAATAGGTAAAGAGACTAGAAATTGTATTTCCTGAAGGAAATACGTGTGAATGCTGAAAGCAGTTGCTGAATTAGCAAACGCAATTGACAAATAGTCAGTAGACCTTTACTCTCCTACTAGGCCACAGAGAGCAAACAGTTGCCTTAGAGCAGTGGTATAAACAAGAAACATGTTAAGACAAACCAAGATAGAAAGAGGTCAAGAGAAAAGGTGGGGGGCATATATGTATTATCAGGGTTGCTCATGCAAGATCTGAAAATAAGCCAGACTAACAGTTAGAAGAGGTTGATACACTGACAAGACTGCTCCCATGAGATTCGAACCCATGACCTTGGAGTTAGCAAGCGGCCACCTTACCACTGGACTATTGCAATACTTGAGTTATTGGGAGGTTGAGACTTTCATGAATGTGAGATTATTCAATGATAGCTGAAAGTTAAGCAGAATAGTATAAATATAAGCAAGAAGTAGAAGTACGGGAGTTCTGTGCAAGGTGTGACTGTTTTTAGTGAATTTAAACAAAGTATAATGCCATTTACAGCAAGTTACAAACTGGAGCTCCATCTACTCTGCTCTGAAAAAAAATGAACGAGGGTGAATGGGAGCAGAGAGCTCCCTAGCTGCATTAAAAAAAATATTTAAAGATATTCTCTAAGTCTGTGTGCATTTTTGACAACATTTTGAGACAGAAGACAAGTGTGGCTACAAACTGTTTCCAAAATCATAAGTGTAGAGTGTCATTTGTAGCTTTGGTTGCAGTCTAAGAAGAAAAGTTCCAGTCGCTTTTTTGGCTCTCCTCCACTCTAACGATGATGTCACTCACTCTGGCTAATGCAATACACACTCATTGAGAAGTGTGACATTGGTCAGAAATGCACATGTGCTTTTAAAGGATTTATTTAAAAAACGGTACAAGATATGAACAAGTTGTACACAGGTTGAATACATTAGAAGTTTTTGTACAGATCAGAATTTGAATGAAGCCTGTAGGTGAAAGTATGTGGAAGCAGATGAGGTTCAAAGAAGGACCAGTAGTTTCAGAGTTTGAGGACTGTTTTCTATGGGACAAAAAAAATCTGAACTATTTGAATATTTGAAAAAGTATGAATAGTTGAAAAAAGAAAAGTCATAGCAATAATGTCTGGAAAAAGCTGAACGTTTTGATATATGAATTGTTGAAAGGACTAGTTCAAAAAAGAGCGGAAGACGTAAGAATAACTAGAAATACGTGTGAATGCTGAAAGCAGCTGAACGCCATTGCTGAATTAGCAAATAGTGCAAGTAGTAATCAACATGCAAGGGTATGACCAAGGGAGGAATCGAACCCACAAGCTCATGGTCAGTAGACCTTTACTCTGCCACTAGGCCACAGAGAGCACACAGTTGTCTTAGAGCAGTGGTATAAACAAGAAACATGTTTAGTTAAGACAAACCAAGATAGAAAGAGGTAAAGAGAAAAGGTGGGGGCATATATGCATTATGAAGGTTGCTCATGCAAGATCAGAAAATAAGCCAGACCAAGTGGTAGTAGTTACAGTTAGAAGAGGTTGATTCACTAACAAGACTGCTCAGGTGAGATACGAATCCATGACCTTGGGGTTGGCAAGCAGCCACCTTACCACTGGATTATAGCAATACTTCAGGTGAAGGGAGGTTGAGACTTTCATGAATGTGATAATGCTTTCAGCATTCACACTAATTAATCTAAACTCTCCAGGTCTGGTGTCTCCTCCTCTGTGTCTCTAACCTTCCTCACCTCCATGTGCATTTGTTTCCAACAAAGCCGGTGAGAAATCAATCCATGGAGCGGTGGATTACGTTATTTATCATCTACCATGTTATCATGTGTATATTTGTGTAGTTGTATCTGTCATAAACAAGAGATTACGGGTTACGGGGCGCGTTACGTTTGCAGAGACGACTGCGTGTTGCAGAGACGACAGTTAGATTACTGTTTATATTATTAATATTAAAAAAAGATAAACTCAGATGTCACATGTATTCGATTATGAGAAAACTGATCAACTATTCTGGAAACTGATGATCAGTTACCCAGTGTACCCATGAGATGTTTCTTGCAAAGGGTGATGTGGTTAATCATTAAGAGGTGCTGTAAAAATAAAGTGTATTATTATGACTATTTTATTACTGTAACTGAAACAAGTAAATAAGTAATCTTTATTTCTATAGCACTTTTCGCAGAAGGGGTTCACAAAGTGTTTCACAATAAAATCAGCAGAAAACATAGTATAAAACAAAGACACACAGTTGAAAACAGGTAAATATGAGCATACAAACATAAAAATATAAACTGGTTGTCATAAAAAAACAAAAAACTAAAAGCCTGTTGGGACAGCAGGGTCTTTAGATCCTTTTTAAAGTTCAGATAGTTGTGACAATGCCAACATAATCTGTCTCCTGCAAACAAACTGAGACATGAAACACTTTGTTCTGTTGTTGAACTTTGTGTCGGACAAAGGTTGAACAAACAGGACTGAGTCACACCTGATCAGATACCAGGAGGTTTTTTTTTTTTTTTTTTTTTTTACAACTTCTGACAGACACATGATGAATGATCTAACTTTCTTTTGTTTTTAACAAGTCTTCATTGAAAAGAGGAAAAGTTGAGATACAGCTGCTCCTCACACTGGAACATGTTAAACCTGATCCCCTCCCCCTTCTTCCTGCTCTTAAACACAGTGAGCTGCTGCACCCTGTTCATGTGTTTCCTTGTTCCCTCCCCTTCAGATCTACAGTTTGAAGATGGGTGGAACCAACATGTGGTGAAGAGGAGGAGCTGACAGGCCCCGTTCACTGCACAGACACATGTTGTTGAGATCAGAGCTCAAACTAGTTTCACTTCTGAGCAACAGAAACTCAGACAGTCGTCGTTGTCTGTGAGAGGTGAAATGGCGCAGAAAGGAGTTCATCTGGACCAGGAGACCTTCTCTTGTTCCATCTGTCTGGATCTACTGAAGGATCCAGTGACTATTCCCTGTGGACACAGCTACTGCTTCAACTGTATTAAAACCCACTGGGATGGAGAGGATGGGAAGAAAATCTACAGCTGTCCTCAGTGTAGGCAGACATTCACACCGAGGCCTGTCCTGAATGAAAAATGAAAATATGACACCATATGATTTTGATTTTTGTGACAAAATCTTTTTGATTAGAATTGACTCAAAACATCATGCTTGGACATTGAAAAGAGTAGGCTCACAAATAGACATCTGTATTATTTTTCTGTATTTTTTTGAGAATTTTTGCAACTATTTTTCTTAGTTTTATTCAGATTCTCACTTTGAGAAACAAGTGTCGGACAGTCACACCATATGACTTTTGTCATGTTTGGTTGAAAATTCTGAAAGAATGAGTGATGAACTGTTTACATGTTGAGTATGTTCACATAAAGCATGATGTTCTGCACAATATTGAGAAGGTGTTTGGCAAATATATTTTTTATTCATACATGCTTGACACTGAAGACAGCAAAACTGCCATGTCACGTCATCCACCCTTTTGCACTTTGTATGCATATCTCTTGTCTACAGGCACTAGTTATTACACAGGTCATAAATCACAGCTGAAGGAGAGACACAGCCATGGGGGAACAGGCTGATTTCACACCAGTGCACGTTGAATGGCTGGAGCATTGTCTAACTAGAAAATATATTTCCTGAAGGAAATACATGTGAATGCTGAAAGCAGCTGAACACCATTGCTGAATTAGCAAATATGTAGTGCAAGTGATCAACATGAAAAGGTATGACCAAGGGAGGAATCGAACGCACGACATGCGGGCAAGACGGGCCGGTGGTGCCACTAGGTCACAGAGAGCACACAGTTGTCATACAGCAGTGGTATAAATAAGAAACATGTTAAGACAAACCAAGATAGAAAGAGGTAAAGAGAAAAGGTGGGGGGCATATATGTAGAATTTGAATGAAGTCTGTAGGTGAAAGTATGTGGAAGCAAATGAGGTTCAAAGAAGGACCAGTAGTTTCAGAGTTTGAGGACTGTTCAAATGTATTTTCTATGGGACAAAATAATCTGAACTATTTGAATATTTGAAAAGTATGAATAGTTGAAAAGAGAAAAGTCATAGCAATAATGTCTGGGAAAAGCTGAACGTTTGGATATATGAATTGTTGAAAGGACTAGTTAATGGACAAAAAAGAGCGGAAGACGTAAGAATAACTAGAAATACGTGTGAATGCTGAAAGCAGCTGAATGCCCTTGCCGAATTAGCAAATGCAATTGACAATAGTGATCAACATGCAATGGTATGAGCAAGGGAGGAATCGAACCCATGAGCTCATGGTCAGTAGACCTTTACTGTGCCACTAGGGCACAGAGAGCACACAGTTGTCTTAGAGCAGTGGTATAAACAAGAATCATGTTAAGACAAACCAAGATAGAAAGAGGTAAAGCAAAGAGGTGGGGGGCATATATGCATTATCAAGGTTGCTCATGCAAGATCTGAAAATAAGCCAGACCAAGTGATAGTAGTTACAGTTAGAAGAGGTTGATTCACTAACAAGACTGCTCAGGTGAGATACGAATCCATGACCTTGGGGTTGGCAAGCAGCCACCTTACCACTGGACTATAGCAATACTTCAGGGAGGTTGAGACTTTCATGAATGTGATAAAGCTTTCAGCATTCACACTAATTAAATCTGAACTCTCCAGGTCTTGTCTCTCCTCTGTGTCTCTAACCCTCCTCTCCTCCATGTGCATTTGTTTCCAACAAAGCTGATGAGAAATCAATCCATGGAGCGGTGGATAACGTTATTTATCATCTACCATGTTAGATTACGGGTTAAGGGGCGCGTTACGTTTATGTGGCGGTGTAGCAGAGACGACAGTTAGATTAGGCTACTGTTGATTAAAAAAAAGATAAACTCAGATGTCACATGTATTCAATTATGAGAAAACTGATTTGAAACTATTCTGGAAAATGATGATCAGTTACCCAGTGTATCCATGAGATGTTTCTTGCAAAGGGTGATGTGATAAATCATTAAGGGGTGCTGTAAAAAATAAAGTGTGTTATTATGCCTATTTTAATACTATAATTGAAACACGTTCAGATAGTTGTAACAATGCCAACATGTTCTGTCTCCTGCAAGTAAACTGAGACATAAAACACTTAGTTCTGTTGTTGAACTTTGTGTCGGACAAAGGTTGAACAAACAGGACTGAGTCACACCTGATCAGATACCAGGAGGTTTTTTTTACAACTTCTGACAGACACATGATCTAACTTGTAAGTTTTAAACACGTCTTCATTGAAAAGAGGTCATCAGTCAACAGCTGCTCACACTGAAAAACAAATTGCCATCAAACACAGTGACCTCCACTCTGTTCAGGTGTTTCCTTGTTCCCTCCCCTTCAGATCTACAGTTTGACGATGGGTGGAACCAACATGTGGTGAAGAGGAGGAGCTGACAGGCCCCGTTCACTGCAGAGACACATGGTGTTGAGATCAGAGTTCAAACTAGTTTAACTTCTGAGCAACAGAAACTCAGACAGTCGTCGTCTGTGAGAGGTGAAATGGCGCAGAAAGGAGTTCATCTGGACCAGGAGACCTTCTCTTGTTCAATCTGTCTGGATCTACTGAAGGATCCAGTGACTATTCCCTGTGGACACAGCTACTGCTTCAACTGTATTAAAACCCACTGGGATGGAGAGGATGGGAAGAAAATCTACAGCTGTCCTCAGTGTAGGAAGAATTTAATACCAAGACCTGACCTGATGAAAAACACCATGTTAGCAGCTTTAGTGGAGGAGCTGAAGAAGACTGGACTCCAAGCTGCTCCTGCTGATCACTGCTATGTTGGACCTGGAGATGTGGCCTGTGATGTCTGCACTGGGAGAAAACTCAAAGCTGTCAAGTCCTGTTTGACATGTTCAGCCTCCTACTGTGAGAAACACCTGCAGCCTCACTATGAATCTCCTTCATTTAAAAACCACAAGCTGGTGGAGCCCTCCAAGAAGCTCCAGGAGAACATCTGCTCTCGTCATAATGAGGTGCTGAAGATTTTCTGCCGCACTGATAAGAAGTCTATTTGTCTTGTCTGCCTTCTGGATGAACATAAAGGCCACGACACAGTCTCAGCTGCAGCAGAAAGGACTGAGAGGCAGAGAGAGCTGGAGCTGAGTCGACAGAAAATCCAGCAGAGAATCCAGGACAGAGAGAAAGATGTGAAGGTGCTTCAACAGGAGGTGGAGGTCATCAATGGCTCTGCGGATAAAGCAGTGGAGGACAGTGAGAAGATCTTCACTCAGCTGATCCATCTCATGGAGAAAAGAAGCTCTGAGCTGAAGCAGCAGATCAGATCCCAGCAGGAAACTCAAGTGAGTGGAGTCAAAGAGCTACAGAAGAAGCTGGAGCAGGAGATCACTGAGCTGAAGAGGAAAGACGCTGAGCTGAAGCTGCTGTCATACACAGAGGATCACACCCAGTTTCTACACAACTACCCCTCACTGTCAGCACTCAGTCCATCTACACACTCATCCAGCATCAATATCCGTCCTCTCAGACACTTTGAGGATGTGACAGCAGCTGTGTCACAGCTCAGAGACAAACTACAGGACGTTCTGAGAGACACATGGACAAACATCTCACTGACAGTAACTGAAGTGGATGATTTACTGTCACCACCAGAGCCCAGGACCAGAGCTGACTTCTTAAGATATTCACAGGAAATCACACTGGATCCAAACACAGCACACAGATACCTGTTATTATTTGAGGGAAACAGGAAAGTAACACGAGGTGAAGATCAACCTTATTCTCGTCACCCAGACAGATTCACTAAATATCCTCAGGTCCTGAGTAGAGAGAGTCTGACTGGACGTTGTTACTGGGAGGTGGAAAAGAGAGGAAGAATTCTTGCAGCAGTCGCATACAAGAATATCAGCAGAGTAGGAGGAGAAAGTTTTTTTGGACTCAATGACAGATCTTGGACGTTAGTTTGTGACAACAACAGTTTCTCATTTTGGTTCAACAACATCGAGACTCCAGTCTCAGGTCCTCCGTCCTCCAGAGTAGGAGTGTACCTGGATCACAGAGCAGGTATTCTGTCCTTCTACAGCGTCTCTGAAACGATGACTCTCCTCCACAGAGTCCAGACCACATTCACTCAGCCTCTACATGCTGGAATTTGTCTTTATTACAGAGGCACAGCAGAGTTTTGTAAACTCAAATAGACGAAGATCATTGAAGGTATTTTAGTTCATCACTTTCTTTAGTCTCCATGTTTGTTGCTAAAAGCTCATTGCTGTTGTGTCTCTGCACTGCACAGCGATCACCTGTCAATCAAACATTATGAGTGGGACTTTGACCTCTTGTCATTTCTTGTTGTGTTGATGTTTGAGTTTGTTGAGGTGGAGCTGGAGCCATGGGGGAGATCACTGCTCATGATGATGTTTCTTTACCTAAACTCACGTTTCTCCACATGAAAATAGAAACTTCTCTGAGTTCTAAATGTTTGTTGGATGTTTGTGTTGATTATATGTGTGTGTTGTTGTTTGGGCCTCATCAGAGCAATTACCAGACCTTCCTTTATCACTGAGGCTCGTTTTGGAAACAAAGTAATCTAGAATCATATTTACATTGACGTGTTTGTCAGATCAAATGTTGTTGTTGTTCAGATTCACTCAATAATAAGGTCTATAAACTTTAATCAAAGTGTAAATACTGTAATTGTAATCAATCCCATGTTACTGACCTGTTGCTAATTAACCAAGTTAGTCGCAAAATGCTCCTCCAGCTGTTTATTATTAGTACAATTTACTTTCCCAGCATTTTCTTGCTCCTGTCCCAACTTTACAGAAACAATCAGTGTATGGTGTACTCCAGGTATCAATAGATGAGATCATTACACTACAGAGAATGATGTATGACAGCTAACAGACCCATGTTTGTATTCTCTGAGTTAAATGTTTGAATATGGTTAATGTTGTTGAAAATAAACAAACTTTGTGTTATGTATTTTTGCACTTTGTATGTCACATAATTTTGTATGCATATCTCTTGTCTACAGGCACTAGTTATTATACAGGTCACAAATCACAGCTGATGGAGAGACACAGCCACAGGGGAACAGGTTGATTTCACACCTGTGCACATTGAATGGGTGGAGCATTGTCTAACTAGAAGTTGTATTTCTAGTTAGAAGGAAATACGTGTGAATGCTGAAAGCAGCTGAACGCCATTGCTGAATTAGAAAATAGTGCAAGTAGTGATCAACATGCAAAGGTGTAACCAAGGGAGGAATCAAACCTACAAGCTCATGGCCAGTAGACCGTTACTCTTCCACTAGGCCACAGAGAGAACACAGTTGCCTTAGAGCAGTGGTATAAACAAAAATCATGTTGAGACAAACCAAGGTAGAAAGAGGTAAAGAGAAAAGGTGGGGGGCATATATGCATTATCAAGGTTGGTCATGCAAGATCTGAAAATAAGCCAGACCAAGTGGTAGTAGTTACAGTTAGAAGAGGTTGATACACTAACAAGACTGCTCAGGAGAGATTCAAACCCATGACCTTAGGGTTGGCAAGCGGCCACCTTACCACTGGACTATAGCAATACTTGAGTTAATGGTAGGTTGAGACTTTCATGAATGTGAGATTATTCAATGATAGCTGAAGGTTAAGAAGAATAGTATAAATATAAGTAAGAAGTAAAAATAGGGGACTTCTGTGCAAGGTGTGACTGTTTTGGGTGAATTTAAACAAAGTATAATGCCGTTTACAGCAAGTTACAAACTGGAGCTCCATCTGCTTGGCTCTGAAAAAAAAATGAACTAGGGTGAATGGGAGCAGAGAGCTCCCTAGCTGCATTTAAAAAATATTTAAAAATATTCTCTAAGTCTCTGTGAATTTTTGACGACATTTTGAGACAGAAGACAAGAGTGGCTACAAACTGTTTCCAAGATCATAAGTGTAGAGAATCATTTGTAGCTTTGGTGGCAGTTTAAGAAGAAAAGTTCCAGTTGCTTTTTTGGCTCTCCTGCACTCTAGCGATGATTTCACTCACTCTGGCCAATGCAATACACACTCATTAAAAATTGTGAAATTGGTCAGAAATGCACATATGCTTTTAAAGGATTTATCTCAAAAACGGTATAAGATATGAACAAGTTCTACACAGGTTGAATACATTAGAAGTTTGTCTACAGATCAGAATTTGAATGAAGTCTGTAGGTGAAAGTATGTGGAAGCAAATGAGGTTCAAAGAAGGACCAGTAGTTTCAGAGTTTGAGGACTGTTCCAATGTCTTTTCTATGGGACAAAAAAACTGAACTATTTGAATATTTGAAAAAGTATGAATAGTTGAAAAGAGAATGTCCGGGAAAAGCTGAACGTTTTGATATACTGTGGCAACCCAGGTAAGGGGAGAATGCAACAAGATTCACATAAAAAACAGGCTCCAAGACAGATGAGGCAAAATCAAAAAGTCTTTAATAGACAAGTCAAAGGGAGGGAGAAGGGCACAGGGTTAAAGGTAAACTAAGGTTTCTTCCCGGCTGGGGCGTTTGTCCTCAGGTTTCAGTCCTGGGTCTCCAACAAACCAGGCTCCTGGATAGGGCAGAGAGAGGGAGAGAGGAGAGGCATGAGTTACTTGCCACGGGGTCCAAGGGCTACTCAAACAGTCCCACGTCTCTGGCTCCTGGCTGTCTGACGTCTGTTGCCTGTCGTTCCTCCTGGTCGAAGAGCAGCCAGATTGAGTGGGAGAGCAAGGAGTAAATCTTCTCCCCTGATTACCTGATGGGCTGCAGGTGTGTCCAGTGCCAGATTCCCAGTGGCTGCACCACCTCTCCACTGGGTAGAACACACCCCCTGCTACCTCCCCTAACCAGAGCCTGGGGTTTCTCCCCGGTCGGGTTGGGCCTGTGGCTTCTCCTGGCTTGCCACAATACAATTTGTTGAAAGGACTAGTTAATGGACAAAAAAGAGCGGAAGACGTAAGAATAACCAGAAATACGTGTGAATGCTGAAAGCAGCTGAACTCCATTGCTGAATTAGCAAATGCAATTGACAAATAGTGATCAACATTACCAAGGGAGGAATCAAACCCATAAGCTCATGGTCAGTAGACCTTTACTCTCCCACAAGGGCACAGAGAACACACAGTTGTCTTAGAGCAGTGGTATTAACAAGAAGCATGTTAAGACAAACTAAGATAGTAAGAGGTAAAGAGAAAAGGTGGGGGACATATATGCATTACCATGGTGGTTCATGCAAGATCTGAAAATAAGCCAGACCAAGTGGTAGTAGTTACAGTTAAAAGAGGTTGATTCACTAACAAGACTGCTAAGGTGAGATACGAATCCATGACCTTGGGGTTGGCAAGCAGCCACCTTACCACTGGACTATAGCAATACTTCAGGTAAAGGGAGGTTGAGACTTCCATGAATGTGATAATACTTTCAGCATTCACACTAATTAAATCTGAACTCTCCAGGTCTGGTCTCTCTTCCTCTGTGTCACACAGTTGAAAACGGGAACATAAGAGCATAAAAACATAAAAGCATAAACTGGTTGTCATAAAAAAACAAACTAAAAGCCTGTCTGGACAGCAGGGTCTATAGATCCTTTTTAAAGTTCAGATAGTTGTAACAATGCCAACATAATCTGTCTCCTGCAAATAAACTGAGACATAAAACACTTTGTGCTATTGTTGAACTTTGTGGTGAACAAAGGTTATACAAACAGGACTGAACCACACCTGATCAGATACCAGGAGGTTTTTTTTTTTTTTTTTTACAACTTCTGACAGACACATGATCTAACCTTCGTTCGTTTTTAACAAGTCTTCATTGAAAAGAGGTCATAAAGTTGAGATCAACAGCTGCTGCTACCTTCTTCCTGCTCTTAAACACAGTGAGCTCCACCCTATTCAGGTGTTTCGTGTTCCCTCCCCTTCAGATCTACAGTTTGAAGATGGGTGGAACCAACATGTGGTGAAGAGGAGGAGCTGACAGGCCCCGTTCACTGCATTGACACATGTTGTTGAGATCAGAGCTCAAACTTGTTAAACTTCTGAGCAACAGAAACTCAGACAGTCGTCGTCGTCGTCGTCGTCTGTGAGGGGTTGAAATGGCGCAGAAAAGAGCTCGTCTGGACCAGGAGACCTTCTCTTGTTCCATCTGTCTGGATCTACTGAAGGATCCAGTGGTTGTTCCCTGTGGACACAGCTACTGCTTCAACTGTATTAAAAGCCGCTGGGATGGAGAGGATGGGGAGAAAATCTACAGCTGTCCTCAGTGTAAGAAGGAGTTCATACCAAGACCTGACCTGGTGAAAAACATCATGTTAGCAGATTTAGTGGAGGAGCTGAAGAAGACTGGACTCCAAGCTGCTCCTGCTGATCACTGCTATGCTGGACCTGAAGATGTGGCCTGTGATTTCTGCACTGGGAGAAAACTCAAAGCTGTCAAGTCCTGTCTGCAATGTCTGGTCTCTTATTGTGAAAACCACCTGCAGCCTCATTATGAATCTCCTTCATTTAAAAACCACAAGCTGGTGGAGCCCTCCAAGAAGATCCAGGAGAACATCTGCTGTCATCATAATGAGGTAATGAAGATTTTCTGCCGCACTGATCAGCAGTGTATCTGTCCTTTCTGCCTTCTGGATGAACATAAAGGCCACGACACAGTCTCAGCTGCAGCAGAAAGGACTGAGAGGCAGAGAGAGCTGGAGCAAAAAATCCAGCAGAGAATCCATGACACAGAGAAAGATGTGAAGGTGCTTCAACAGGAGTTGGAGGCCGTCAATGGCTCTGCTGATAAAGCAGTGGAGGACAGTGAGAAGATCTTCACTCAGCTGATCCGTCTCATGGAGAAAAGAAGCTCTGAGCTGAAGCAGCAGATCAGATCCCAGCAGGAAACTCAAGTGAGTGGAGTCAAAGAGCTTCAGAAGAAGCTGGAGCAGGAGATCACTGAGCTGAAGAGGAAAGACGCTGAGCTGAAGCTGCTGTCACACACAGAGGATCACACCCAGTTTCTACACAACTACCCCTCACTGTCAGCACTCAGTCCATCTACACACTCATCCAGCATCAATATCCGTCCTCTCAGACACTTTGAGGATGTGACAGCAGCTGTGACAGAGCTCAGAGACAAACTACAGGACCTTCTGAGAGACACGTGGACAAACATCTCACAGACAGTGACTCAAGTGGATGTTTTACTGTCACCACCAGAGCCCAGGACCAGAGCTGACTTCTTAAGATATTCACAGGAAATCACACTGGATCAAAACACAGCAAACACACGTCTGTTGTTATCTGAGGGAAACACAACATACATGAATCAGGATCAGTCTTATTCTAGTCACCGAGACAGATTCACAAAACATGCTGCTGTCCTGAGTAGAGAGAGTCTGACTGGACGTTGTTACTGGGAGGTGGAGAAGAGCGGAGAAGGAGACGTTTATGTAGCAGTCGCAAACAAGCATATCAGCAGAGAAAGTTGGTTTGGAGACAGTGACAAATCTTGGTCGTTAGTTTGCTCCAACAACAGTTTCACATTTTGGTTCAACAACATCAAGACTCCAGTCTCAGGTCCTCAGTCCTCCAGAGTAGGAGTGTACCTGGATCACAGGGCACATGACTCTCCTCCACAGAGTCCAGACCACATTCACTCAGCCTCTACATGCTGGAGTTCGGCTTTCCCAATTTGGAGACAGAGCAGAGTTGTGTAAACTCAAATAGACAAAGATCATTGAAGCAGCAGTTGGTTAAAATCTGTATTTTAGTTCATCACTTTCTTTAGTCTCCATGTTTGTTGCTAAAAGCTCATTGCTGTTGTGTCTCTGCACTGCACAGCGATCACCTGTCAATCAAACATTGTGGGCGGGACTTTGACCTCTTGTCATTTCTTGTTGTGTTGATGTTTTAGTTTGTTGAGGTGGAGCTGGAGCTGTGGAGGAGATCACTGCTCATGATGATGTTTCTTTACCCAAACTCACATTTCTCCACATAGAAACAGAAACTTCTCTGAGCTCTAAATGTTTGTTGGATATTTGTGTTGATTTGTTTGTGTGTTGTTGTTTGGGCCTTAACAGAGAAATCACCAGACCTCTTCCTTCATCACTGAGGTTCATTCTGGACACAAAGTAATCTAGAATCATATTTGCATTTATGTGTTTGTCAGATCAAATGTTATTGTTGTTCAGATCCACTCACTGATAAGGTCTATGAGCTTTTATTAAAGTGTAAATATCATGATTATAACCATAGCCTACCCATGTTACTGACCTGTTGCTAATTAACCAAGTTGGTTAATTAGCTGATGATCAGTTACACAGTGTATCCATGAGATGTTTCTTTTGTGATTAATCATTAAAAGGTGCTGTAAAAATGAAGTGTATTATTATGACTGGTTTGTTACTCTAACTGAAACAAGTAAGTAAGTAAACTTTATTTCTATAGTACTTTTCGCAGAAGGGGTTCACAAAGTGCTTCAGAGTAAAATCGGCAGAAAACATAGTATAAAACAAAGACGCACAGTTGAAAACAGGTACATAAGAGCATAAATACATAAAAGCATAAACAGGTTGTCATAAAAATGCCCTAAAACCGGGAACAGCAGAGTCTAGATCCTTTTTAAAGTTCACATATTGTAACAATGCCAACATGTTCTGTCTCCTGCAAATAAACTGAGACATAAAACACTTTGTGCTGTTGTTGAACTTTCTGTTGAACAACGGTTGAACAAACAGGACTGTCTTAGTCACACCTGATCAGATACCAGGAGGTTTTTTTTACAACTTCTGACAGACACATGATCTAACTTTTCATTTCATAAAGTTGAGATCAAGAGCTGCTGCTCATCGCACTGGGACATGTTAAACCTGATCCATCAACTAGGGCACAATGCAGCTGTGTGTCCAATTAAAAAGCCTAAAGAGGCCAATGTGTGCTATGTTCATGGACATGGACAGCCCACAATTCAAATTTCTAGGCCTAAATCCCGATATACTACCCCAGTTCTTGTCAATGGGCAACTGGTTGAAGCATTGTTAGATACAGGTAGTTCCCAGACACTGGTGAAAGCTAAGTTGGTAGACAATGAGACTTTGGACTTAGGGAACCTAGTGGGCTTGGGATGTGTGCATGGAGATGAATGATTGTATCCTACTGCTAATGTGAATGTTGTGATAGTGGGTCAAGCATATATGATGAAGGTGGGAGTAGTGGACCAACTGTCACATGATGTCCTTCTGGGGAATGATTTACCAGTTCTAACTAACCTAGCTCAGGCTGTATCCAAGTCATGTGCTGTGGTTACTAGGTCTCAGACCAAAGGCTTGCAACCCCTTCCTAACCTCCATTCAGACCTTTTTGAAGGGGGTACCAAGGTTAGGAAGGGTAAAAAGCCACTGGGACAAGCATGTGGGTAAGGCCAGAGTGCAGGATCCAGCTCCAGTTGCTCCAGATCCCGAGACCACTTTGCTGGACCCACAGTGGCAAGTCCCTGACAACTTTAAGGAGCTGCAGAGATCAGATCCTTTGCTTCAACCTCTGTTTGCCAAGGTATGTGAGATAGATGGTGTACCAGTTAAACAAGCTACTCTTATTGGTGACATCCTCAAAGATAACCTGTTGTACATTGCAGACACTGAGGTTCCCAGATTGGTTGTTCCTAAATCTTTGCATCAGCTAATCTTACATTTGGGACACCACATTCCATGGGCAGAATGTCTGGGCCAACAGAAAAGCTATGATAGAATCAGTCAGAGGTTCTATTGGCCTAGACTCTATCAGGATGTTGAGGAGTACTGTAGAACATGTACAGAGTGTCAACAAGTAGCACCAGTTCGCAAATCAGATCGAGGCCACAGTATAAAACAAAGACACGCAGCTGAAAACAGGTACATAAAAGCACAAAAACATAAAAGTATAAACAGGTTGTCATAAAAAGCCTAAAGCCCGGAACAGCAGAGTCTAGATCCTTTTTAAAGTTCAGATAGTTGTAACAATGCCAACATGTTCTGTCTCCTGCAAATAAACTGAGACATAAAACACTTTGTGCTGTTGTTGAACTTTCTGTTGAACAAAGGTTGAACAGAAAGTGCTGATCACTGCTATGCTGGACCTGGAGATGTGGCCTGTGATGTCTGCACTGGGAGAAAACTCAAAACTGTCAAATCCTGTTTGACGTGTTCAGCCTCCTACTGGCCCTCATTTATCAAACTTGCGTACACCAGAAAAATGGGTGTACACCAAATTCACCGCAAGGATCGCCATTTATCAATCTGAACGTGAGTGTACGGTTCGCACAAATCCCACGCCAGCTCTGACCAGGTGTACGCACATTTGGAACCAGCGTAGAACATGCAGGAACGAGTGCTGCTGTGTCAAAAAGATTATTAAACCATAGTCTAATAACGCAGCGATGTGGACCACATGTTGTTGTTGTTTATATTGATAAAAAGATAAAAAGTAGCCAAAAATAGAGAAACGCTACAACCAAGTCCGTGTTGAAAATTCAACTCGACTTTTATTTTGAGCAACTGAGATGAATTAAAAACCACGACGTGACAGATGCTCGTTAATCAGCTGTGTAAACAGAAACAGTCAATGACAGACAGACCTGTTATTGTAGATCACACACACAAACTTCCAACATCTGCAGCACCAGAGCATGACCGGACGGCTCCTCAGTCTCTCTCTCTGCCCGGACACCGGAGCCCCGGTTGGGGGGCGGCTCCGCTACCTGTCCAGGTGCATCTCCGCGGCGGAGTGTTTTTTTTTTCTTTTCCCGTCACCGGGACCTGTCAGCGGGACATCGGGCCGGTGTTTCACATCCCTCCATCAGCCGAACCATGCCAGCGGTGCTGATGGTCATAAAGTCGCGTTCGCAGCAGTAATATGCCTATATGATGAGGCATATTAGGGCCGTGATTCTCCTCAGTCACTTGTGTTTAGTGAACTGCAGGAGCATTTCATGAGATCGCTGGCTTTCCTGACGTGGTCGGTGACACGTGCGTCTGCAGCCTCCATCCACCAGGATGACGCTTATTAATCACAAAAACTATCAATCTATCAATGTCCAGATATTTAATGTTGCCGCCCTCTCCCTGTTCAACGCGGTAATGCCAGTAAAGTCCGTCTTCTTGGCCGTCTTCCGTGTCTGCATGTCGTAAAAGTGGCAGGGCGACGCCTCTAAAGCAGGAATATATCGGGGCGTGACATTTAAATTACGCTCGTTTTCAGCCGCCGGATTTATCACCACCACGCCGGTTCTACTCCGAAATCAGCAGCGTACACACTTTTAGTAAATCACACGTGACACTTGGCCTACACTGATATTTACACCAGAATCTACACCAGATCCTGCGCAAGTTTGATAAATGAGGGCCACTGTGAGAAACACCTGCAGCCTCACTATGAAGCAGCTCCATTAAAGAAACACAAGCTGGTGGGGCCCTCCAAGAAGCTTCAGGAGAACATCTGCTCTTGTCATAATGAGGTGATGAAGATGTTCTGCCGCACTGATCAGCAGTGTATCTCTGCCCTGTCGATGAACATAAAGGCCACGACACAGTGAAAACCATGAAACCATGACTCTCCTCCACAGAGTCCAGGCCACATTCACTCAGCCTCTACATGCTGGAGTTTTACTTTACCGGTTTGGAGACACAGCAGAGTTTTGTAAACTCAAATAGACAAAGATCATTGAAGGTGCTGTATTTTAGTTCATCACATCCTTTAGTCTCCATGTTTGTTGCTAAAAGCTCATTGCTGTTGTGTTTCTGCACTGCACAGCGATCACCTGTCAATCAAACATTGTGGGCGGGACTTTGACCTCTTGTTGTCATTTCTTGTTGTGTTGATGTTTGAGTTTGTTGAGGTGGAGCTGGAGCCATGGAGGAGATCACTGCTCATGATGATGTTTCTTTACCTAAACTCACATTTCTCCACATGAAAATAGAAATTTCTTTGAGCTCTAAATGTTTGTTGGATATTTGTCTTGATTATATTTGTGTGTTGTTGTTGTTTGGGCCTTAAAGGACAATTCCAGGCGAATTCAACTCTGGGGTGTATTTTCATATCATTTTAGGTCTAAAAGAATGAATCTGAAGATTTTCAGTTTAATCGCTCCTGTTTTGCGGTAGTTGCATCTGTCCCCGCGTCCCCACGGCAGCAATGAATGGGAGTGGATGTAAGTTCCGCTGTTTAGGCTGTTTACAGCCCTCAAAGCCGCAATTTTTTTCCACAGACAGCGACAGATGGCTACTCAAACATGCACCGAGAAGTTTATTTACTTCAAGCAAGCCGGCATGTTTGTAAAAGTCGATCTATTTCAAAGTCTCCCGGAGTCTCGCGCGAGACCCAGTTGCCGTGCGCGGTGTGTTCAGGTGCAGTGGGAAAAGCTACCGTTTGTGTCATAAACACAGGAATATCAACTCTTTACTTGCTTCAAGTAAAAAAAACTTCTCGGCGCATGTTTGAGTAGCCACCTGACGCTGTCTGTGGAAAAAAATGTACACTTCAAGCAAGTAAAGAGTTGATATTCCTGTGTTTATGACACAAGCGGCAGCTCCGACTGCGCCTGAATACACCAGCACTGCAACTTCGGGCTCGCGCGAGACTCCGGGAGACTTTGAATTAGATCTAGTTTTACAAACATGCCGGCTTGCTTGAAGTAAATAAACTTCTCGGTGCATGTTTGAGTAGCCATCTGACGCTGTCTGTGGAAAAAAATTGCGGCTTTGAGGGCTGGAAACAGCCTAAACAGCGGAACTTACATCCACTCCCATTCATTGCTGCCGTGGGGACGCGGGGACAGACGCAACTACCGCAAAACAGGAGCGATTAAACTGAAAATCTTCAGATTCATTCTTTTAGACCTAAAATGATATGAAAATACACCCCAGAGTTGAATTCGCCCGGAATTGTCCTTTAACATAGAAATTACCAGACCTTCCTTTATCACTGAGCTTTGTTCTCACTGTGGAAACTAAGAAATCTACAATCACATTTACAGTACTGTGTTTGTCAGATCAAATTTTGTTGTTGTGTTCAGATCCACTCAATAATAAGGTCTATAAGCTTTAACCAAAGTGTAAATACTGTAATTGTAATCAATCCCATGTTACTGACCTGTTGCTAATTAACATGTTAGTTGCAAAATGCTCCTCCAGCTGTTTATTATTTGTACCATTTACTTCCCCAGCCTTTTCTTGCTCCTGTCCCAACTTTACAGAAACAATCAGTGTATGGTGTACTCCAGGTATCAATAGATGAGATCATTACAATACAGAGAATGATGTATGACAGCTAACAGACCCATGTTTGTATTCTATGAGTGAAATGTTTGAATATGTGGTTAATGTTGTTGAAAATAAACAAACTTTGTGTTATATGTATTTTTGCACTTTGTATGCATATCTCTTGTCTACAGGCACTAGTTATTACACAGGTCATAAATCACAGCTGAAGGAGAGACACAGCCATGGGGGAACAGGCTGATTTCACACCAGTGCACGTTGAATGGCTGGAGTATTGTCTAACTAGAAAATATATTTCCTGAAGGAAATACATGTGAATGCTGAAAGCAGCTGAACACCATTGCTGAATTGGCAAATATGTAGTGCAAGTGATCAACATGAAAAGGTATGACCAAGGGAGGAATCGAACGCACGACATGCGGGCAAGACGGGCCGGTGGTGCCACTAGGTCACAGAGAGCACACAGTTGTCATACAGCAGTGGTATAAACAAGAAACATGTTAAGACAAACCAAGATAGAAAGAGGTAAAGAGAAAAGGTGGGGGGCATATATGTATTATCAGGGTTGCTCATGCAAGATGAGAAAATAAGCCAGACCAAGTGGTAGTAGTTACAGTTAGAAGAGGTTGATATACTAACAAGACTTGAATACATTATAAGTTTGTCTACAGATCAGAATTTGAATGAAGTCTGTAGGTGAAAGTATGTGGAAGCAAATGAGGTTCAAAGAAGGACCAGTAGTTTCAGAGTTTGAGGACTGTTCAAATGTATTTTCTATGGGACAAAATAATCTGAACTATTTGAATATTTGAAAAGTATGAATAGTTGAAAAGAGAAAAGTCATAGCAGTAATGTCCGCGAAAAGCTGAACGTTTTGATATATGAATTGTTGAAAGGTTCAGGTAGCTCTGAACCATTTTATAGCTACGCTGCTATAGGCTTAGACTGCTGGGGACACATCTGGTTACACAGAGCCCTCTCCTTTCCCCTCCTCTCCTCTCCTCTCCCCTCTTCTCCTCTCCTCTCCTCTCCTCTCCTCCTCTCTCCTCTCCTCCCCTCCCCTCTCCTCTCCTCTCCTCTCCTCTCCTCTCCTCTCCTCTCCTCTCCTCTCCTCAGTATATTTTTGAACTGTCAGTTTCTGCTGCACTTCGTAGTTTGGCCTTGGTGTCTCGCACTCTCTCTGTGTTTCCGCAGATCCACCGGAGCTCCATCTCTCTGCACCAGCTGCCGCCTGCATCGCCCCTCCCACCCCTTCCCCTGCTGTTAGACCGGCCTCCCCTCCCTTCCCATGGACCAGTCTGCCACCCAGTCCTCCCATCGAGCTGGCCAGCCCCCCCCCTCAGCAGAGACTGCCTTCATCAACTCCTGCTAGCATTTCCATATTTCGCACATTCTGTGACAAACTGTAAACTGTTTTCTTGTCTGTAACAACATCTATTGCACGTCTGTCCGTCCTGGGTGAGGGATCCCTCCTCTGTTGCTCACTCTGAGGTTTCTCCGATTTTTCCCTGTTAAAAGGGTTTTCCATGAAGTTTTTCCTCAGTCGATGTGAGGGTCTAAGGACAGAGGATGTTGTTACGATGCCATGTAAAGCCCTTTGAGACAAACTGTTTGTAAAAACGGGCTATACAAATAAAATTGCCTTGCCTTGCCTTGAAAGGACTAGTTAATGGACAAAAAAGAGCGGAAGACGTAAGAATAACTAGAAATACGTGTGAATGCTGAAAGCAGCTGAACGCCCTTGCTGAATTAGCAAATGCAATTGACAATAGTGATCAACATGCAAAGGTATGAGCAAGGGAGGAATCGAACCCATGAGCTCATGGTCAGTAGACCTTTACTGTGCCACTAGGGCACAGAGATCACACAGTTGTCTTAGAGCAGTGGTATAAACAAGAATCATGTTAAGACAAACCAAGATAGAAAGAGGTAAAGAGAAGAGGTGGGGGGCATGTATGCATTCTGAAGGTTGCTCATGCAAGATCTGAAAATAAGCCAGACCAAGTGATAGTAGTTACAGTTAGAAGAGGTTGATTCACTAACAAGACTGCTCAGGTGAGATACGAATCCATGACCTTGGGGTTGGCAAGCAGCCACCTTACCACTGGACTATAGCAATACTTCAGGGAGGTTGAGACTTTCATCAATGTGATAATGCTTTCAGCATTCACACTAATTATATCTGAATTCTCCAGGTCTCGTCTCTCCTCTGTGTCTCTAACCCTCCTCTCCTCCATGTGCATTTGTTTTCAACAAAGCTGATGAGAAATCAATCCATGTAGCGGTGGATAACGTTATTTATCATCTACCATGTTACCATGTGTATATTTGTGTAGTGAGAAAACTAATTTGAAACTATTCAGGAAACTGATGACCAGTTACCCAGTGTATCCATGAGATGTTTCTTGCAAAGGGTGATGTGATAAATCATTAAGGGGTGCTGTAAAAAATAAAGTGTGTTATTATGCCTATTTTAATACTATAATTGAAACACGTTCAGATAGTTGTAACAATGCCAACATGTTCTGTCTCCTGCAAGTAAACTGAGACATAAAACACTTAGTTCTGTTGTTGAACTTTGTGTCGGACAAAGGTTGAACAAACAGGACTGAGTCACACCTGATCAGATACCAGGAGGTTTTTTTTTTACAACTTCTGACAGACACATGATCTAACTTGTAAGTTTTAAACACGTCTTCATTGAAAAGAGGTCATAACAGTCAACAGCTGCTCACACTGAAAAAAAAATTGCCATCAAACACAGTGACCTCCACTCTGTTCAGGTGTTTCCTTGTTCCCTCCCCTTCAGATCTACAGTTTGACGATGGGTGGAACCAACATGTGGTGAAGAGGAGGAGCTGACAGGCCCCGTTCACTGCAGAGACACATGGTGTTGAGATCAGAGTTCAAACTAGTTAAACTTCTGAGCAACAGAAACTCAGACAGTCGTCGTCTGTGAGAGGTGAAATGGCGCAGAAAGGAGTTCATCTGGACCAGGAGACTTTCTCTTGTTCAATCTGTCTGGATCTACTGAAGGATCCAGTGACTATTCCCTGTGGACACAGCTACTGCTTCAACTGTATTAAAACCCACTGGGATGGAGAGGATGGGAAGAAAATCTACAGCTGTCCTCAGTGTAGGAAGAATTTCATACCAAGACCTGTCCTGATGAAAAACACCATGTTAGCAGCTTTAGTGGAGGAGCTGAAGAAGACTGGACTCCAAGCTGCTCCTGCTGATCACTGCTATGCTGGACCTGGAGATGTGGCCTGTGATGTCTGCACTGGGAGGAAACTCAAAGCTGTCAAGTCCTGTTTGACATGTTCAGCCTCCTACTGTGAGAAACACCTGCAGCCTCACTATGAATCTCCTTCATTTAAAAACCACAAGCTGGTGGAGCCCTCCAAGAAGCTCCAGGAGAACATCTGCTCTCATCATAATGAGGTGCTGAAGATTTTCTGCCGCACTGATAAGAAGTCTATTTGTCTTGTCTGCCTTCTGGATGAACATAAAGGCCACGACACAGTCTCAGCTGCAGCAGAAAGGACTGAGAGGCAGAGAGAGCTGGAGCTGAGTCGACAGAAAATCCAGCACAGAATCCAGGACAGAGAGAAAGATGTGAAGGTGCTTCAACAGGAGGTGGAGGTCATCAATGGCTCTGCGGATAAAGCAGTGGAGGACAGTGAGAAGATCTTCACTCAGCTGATCCATCTCATGGAGAAAAGAAGCTCTGAGCTGAAGCAGCAGATCAGATCCCAGCAGGAAACTCAAGTGAGTGGAGTCAAAGAGCTACAGAAGAAGCTGGAGCAGGAGATCACTGAGCTGAAGAGGAAAGACGCTGAGCTGAAGCTGCTGTCATACACAGAGGATCACACCCAGTTTCTACACAACTACCCCTCACTGTCAGCACTCAGTCCATCTACACACTCATCCAGCATCAATATCCGTCCTCTCAGACACTTTGAGGATGTGACAGCAGCTGTGTCACAGCTCAGAGACAAACTACAGGACGTTCTGAGAGACACATGGACAAACATCTCACTGACAGTAACTGAAGTGGATGATGTACTGTCACCACCAGAGCCCAGGACCAGAGCTGACTTCTTAAGATATTCACAGGAAATCACACTGGATCCAAACACAGCACACAGATACCTGTTATTATTTGAGGGAAACAGGAAAGTAACACGAGGTGAAGATCAACCTTATTCTCGTCACCCAGACAGATTCACTAAATATCCTCAGGTCCTGAGTAGAGAGAGTCTGACTGGACGTTGTTACTGGGAGGTGGAAAAGAGAGGAAGAATTCTTGCAGCAGTCGCATACAAGAATATCAGCAGAGTAGGGGGAGAAAGTTTTTTTGGACTCAATGACAGATCTTGGACGTTAGTTTGTGACAACAACAGTTTCTCATTTTGGTTCAACAACATCGAGACTCCAGTCTCAGGTCCTCCGTCCTCCAGAGTAGGAGTGTACCTGGATCACAGAGCAGGTATTCTGTCCTACTACAGCGTCTCTGAAACGATGACTCTCCTCCACAGAGTCCAGACCACATTCACTCAGTCTCTACATGCTGGAATTTGTCTTTATTACAGAGGCACAGCAGAGTTTTGTAAACTCAAATAGACGAAGATCATTGAAGGTGCAGTTGAAGTTAAAATCTGTATTTTAGTTCATCACTTTCTTTAGTCTCCATGTTTGTTGGTAAAAGCTCATTGCTGTTGTGTCTCTGCACTGCACAGCGATCACCTGTCAATCAAACATTATGAGTGGGACTTTGACCTCTTGTCATTTCTTGTTGTGTTGATGTTTGAGTTTGTTGAGGTGGAGCTGGAGCCGTGGAGGAGATCACTGCTCATGATGATGTTTCTTTACCTAAACTCACGTTTCTCCACATGAAAATAGAAACTTCTCTGAGTTCTAAATGTTTGTTGGATGTTTGTGTTGATTATATGTGTGTGTTGTTGTTTGGGCCTCATCAGAGCAATTACCAGACCTTCCTTTATCACTGAGGCTCGTTTTGGAAACAAAGTAATCTAGAATCATATTTACATTGACGTGTTTGTCAGATCAAATGTTGTTGCTGTTCAGATCCACTCAATAATAAGGCCTATAAACTTTAATCAAAGTGTAAATACTGTAATTGTAATCAATCCCATGTTACTGACCTGTTGCTAATTAACCAAGTTAGTCGCAAAATGCTCCTCCAGCTGTTTATTATTAATACAATTTACTTTCCCAGCATTTTCTTGCTCCTGTCCCAACTTTACAGAAACAATCAATGTATGGTGTACTCCAGGTATCAATAGATGAGATCATTACACTACAGAGAATGATGTATGACAGCTAACAGACCCATGTTTGTATTCTATGAGTGAAATGCTTGAATATGTGTTTAATGTTGTTGAAAATAAACTTTGTGTAACATGAATTTTCGCACTTTGTATGTCACATAATTTTGTATGCATATCTCTTGTCTACAGGCACTAGTTATTATACAGGTCATAAATCACAGCTGATGGAGAGACACAGCCACAGGGGAATGGACTGATTTCACACCTCTGCACATTGAATGGGTGGAGCATTGTCTAACTAGAAATTGTATTTCCTGAAGGAAATACATGTAAATGCTGAAAGCAGCTGAACGCCATTGTGCAAGTAGTGATCAACATACAAAGGTATGACAAAGGGAGGAATTGAACACAATTGTCTTAGAGCAGTGGTACAAACAAGAAACATGTTAATACAAACCAAGATAGAAAGAGGTAAAGAGACAAGAAATTGTATTTCCTGAAGGAAATACGTGTGAATGCTGAAAGCAGTTGCTGAATTAGCAAACGCAATTGACAAATAGTGCAAGTAGTGATCAACATGCAAAGGTATGACCAAGGGAGGAATCAAACCCACGAGCTCATGGTCAGCAGACCTTTACTCTGCCACTGGGCCACAGAGAGCAGACAGTTGTCATACAGCAGTGGTATAAACAAGAAACATGTTAAGACAAACCAAGATAGAAAGAGGTAAAGAGAAAAGGTGGGGGGCATATATGTATTATCAGGGTTGCTCATGCAAGATGAGAAAATAAGCCAGACCAAGTGGTAGTAGTTACAGTTAGAAGAGGTTGATATACTAACAAGACTTGAATACATTAGAAGTTTGTCTACAGATCAGAATTTGAATGAAGTCTGTAGGTGAAAGTATGTGGAAGCAAATGAGGTTCAAAGAAGGACCAGTAGTTTCAGAGTTTGAGGACTGTTCAAATGTATTTTCTATGGGACAAAATAATCTGAACTATTTGAATATTTGAAAAGTATGAATAGTTGAAAAGAGAAAAGTCATAGCAATAATGTCTGGGAAAAGCTGAACGTTTGGATATATGAATTGTTGAAAGGACTAGTTAATGGACAAAAAAGAGCGGAAGACGTAAGAATAACTAGAAATACGTGTGAATGCTGAAAGCAGCTGAACGCCCTTGCTGAATTAGCAAATGCAATTGACAATAGTGATCAACATGCAAAGGTATGAGCAAGGGAGGAATCGAACCCATGAGCTCATGGTCAGTAGACCTTTACTGTGTCACTAGGGCACAGAGAGCACACAGTTGTCTTAGAGCAGTGGTATAAACAAGAATCATGTTAAGACAAACCAAGATAGAAAGAGGTAAAGAGAAAAGGTGGGGGCATATATGCATTATGAAGGTTGCTCATGCAAGATCTGAAAATAAGCCAGACCAAGTGATAGTAGTTACAGTTAGAAGAGGTTGATTCACTAACAAGACTGCTCAGGTGAGATACGAATCCATGACCTTGGGGTTGGCAAGCAGCCACCTTACCACTGGACTATAGCAATACTTCAGGGAGGTTGAGACTTTCATGAATGTGATAATGCTTTCAGCATTCACACTAATTAAATCTGAACTCTCCAGGTCTCGTCTCTCCTCTGTGTCTCTAACCCTCCTCTCCTCCATGTGCATTTGTTTCCAACAAAGCTGATGAGAAATCAATCCATGGAGCGGTGGATAACGTTATTTATCATCTACCATGTTAGATTACGGGTTAAGGGGCGCGTTACGTTTATGTGGCGGTGTAGCAGAGACGACAGTTAGATTAGGCTACTGTTGATAATAAAAAAAAGATAAACTCAGATGTCACATGTATTCAATTATGAGAAAACTGATTTGAAACTATTCTGGAAAATGATGATCAGTTACCCAGTGTATCCATGAGATTTTTCTTGCAAAGGGTGATGTGATAAATCATTAAGAGGTGCTGTAAAAAATAAAGTGTATTATTTTGCCTATTTTATTACTATAATTGAAACAAGTTCAGATAGTTGTAACTATGCCAACATGTTCTGTCTCCTGCAAATCAACTGAAACATAAAACACTTAGTTCTGTTGTTGAACTTTGTGTCGGACAAAGGTTGAACAAACAGGACTGAGTCACACCTGATCAGATACCAGGAGGTTTTTTACAACTTCTGACAGACACATGATCTAACTTGTAAGTTTTTAACACGTCTTCATTGAAAAGAAGTCATAACAGTCAACAGCTGCACACACTGGAATAAGGAAAAAAAATGATTTTTTGCTCTCAAACACAGTGACCTCCACTCTGTTCAGGTGTTTCCTTCTTCCCTTCCCTTCAGATCTACAGTTTGAAGATGGGTGGAATCAACATGTGGTGAAGAGGAGGAGCTGACAGGCCCTGTTCACTGCAGAGACACGTGTTGTTGAGATCAGAGTTCAAACTAGTTTAACTTCTGAGCAACAGAAACTCGTCGTCTGTGAGAGGTGAAATGGCGCAGAAAGGAGTTCATCTGGACCAGGAGACCTTCTCTTGTTCAATCTGTCTGGATCTACTGAAGGACCCAGTGACCATTCCCTGTGGACACAGCTACTGCTTCAACTGTATTAAAACCCACTGGGATGGAGAGGATGGGAAGAAAATCTACAGCTGTCCTCAGTGTAGGAAGAACTTCATACCAAGACCTGTCCTGATGAAAAGCACCATGTTAGCAGCTTTAGTGGAGGAGCTGAAGAAGACTGGACTCCAAGCTGCTCCTGCTGATCACTGCTATGCTGGACCTGAAGATGTGGCCTGTGATGTCTGCACTGGGAGGAAACTCAAAGCTGTCAAGTCCTGTTTGACGTGTTCAGCCTCCTACTGTGAGAAACACCTGCAGCCTCATTATGAATCCCCTTCATTTAAAAACCACATGCTTTTTAAGCCCTCCAAGAAGCTCCAGGAGAACATCTGCTCTCGTCATAATGAGGTGCTGAAGATTTTCTGCCGCACTGATCAGAAGTGTATTTGTCTTGTCTGCCTTATGGATGAACATAAAGGCCACGACACAGTCTCAGCTGCAGCAGAAAGGACTGAGAGGCAGAGAGAGCTGGAGCTGAGTCGACAGAAAATCCAGCAGAGAATCCAGGACAGAGAGAAAGACGTGAAGGTGCTTCAACAGGAGGTGGAGGTCATCAACTGCTCTGCTGATAAAGCAGTGGAGGACAGTGAGAAGATTCTCAATCAGCTGATCCATCTCATGAAGAAAAGACGCTCTGAGCTGAAGCAGCAGATCAGATCCCAGCAGGAAACTCAAGTGAGTGGAGTCAAAGAGCTTCAGAAGAAGCTGGAGCAGGAGATCACTGAGCTGAAGAGGAAAGACGCTGAGCTGAAGCTGCTGTCATACACAGAGGATCACACCCAGTTTCTACACAACTACCCCTCACTGTCAGCACTCAGTCCATCTACACACTCATCCGGCATCAATATCCTTCCTCCACACTTTGAGGATGTGACAGCAGCTGTGTCAGAGCTCGGAGACAAACTACAGGACCTTCTGAGAGACACATGGACAAACATCTCACTGACAGAGACTCAAGTGGATGTTTTACTGTCACCACCAGAGCCCAGGACCAGAGCTGACTTCTTGAGATATTCACAGGAAATCACACTGGATCCAAACACAGCAAACAGACAACTGTTATTATCTGAGAGAAACAGGAAAGTAACATATATGAGGAAAGATCAGTCTTATTCTAGTCACCTAGACAGATTCACTTGGTATCCTCAGGTCCTGAGTAGAGAGAGTCTGACTGGACGTTGTTACTGGGAGGTGGAGAGGAGAGTAGGAGGAGTTTATGTAGCAGTCGCATACAAGAATATCAGCAGAGCAAAGGATGAAAGTTTGTTTGGACATAATAAGAAATCTTGGTCGTTAGTTTGTTCCAACAACAGTTTCACATTTTGGTTCAACAACATCCAGACACCAGTCTCAGGTCCTCGATCCTCCAGAGTAGGAGTGTACCTGGATCACAGAGCAGGTATTCTGTCCTTCTACAGCATTACTAAAACCATGACTCTCCTCCACAGAGTCCAGACCACATTCACTCAGCCTCTACATGCTGGAGTTTGTGTTTACTGGCCTTACGGAGACACAGCAGAGTTTTGTAAACTCAAATAGACAAAGATCATTGAAGGTGCAGTTGGTTGAAATCTGTATTATAGTTGATCATTTTCTTTAGTCTCCATGTTTGTCGCTAAAAGCTCATTGCTGTTGTGTCTCTGCACTGCACAGAGATCACCTGTCAATCAGACATTGTGGGCGGGACTTTGACCTCTTGTCATTTCTTGTTGTGTTGATGTTTGAGTTTGTTGAGGTGGAGCTGGAGCCATGGAGGAGATCACTGCTCATGATGATGTTTCTTTACCTAAACTCACATTTCTCCACATAGAAACAGAAACTTCTCTGAGCTCTAAATGTTTGTTGGATATTTGTGTTTGGAGCTATTTGTTATTTTTGTAATATTTAATCACTTACTTACTTATCACAATTATTTTGTTAATTTAAATTTTTTAGTTTGCTCGTGATATTTGAATTTTTAGTATTGTTTGAGCTAATTTGGGTATTCATCAATGCTTTGGGGGTGGGCCAGGCACCTGGAGGGCTGATGGTTTTTACCACGGAAAGAGAGGTGGCACAGGGCCATTGTTCTTTCTTTCTTCTTCTTCTTCTTTCTTCTGTTTGTTTGCCAATGGAAAGTAAACCTAAGAAAGTTTATTTTTGCCTGTACAATGGTCAATGACCGTTTGATTTGAATTTGTTTTATTATAGTTTTGATATTTTTGAGTTTTTGGATCATTGACATTGAGGACAAATAGCCACTAAAATTTGTGTTGATGAGTTTGTGTGTTGTTGTTTGGGCCTTAACAGAGAAACCACCAGACCTTCCTTTATCACTGAGCTTTGTTCTCACTGTGGAAACTAAGAAATCTGGAATCACATTTACATTGTTGTTTGGTTATGAGGTTCAATCAAAGTGTAAATATCATGATAATAATCAATGGGGAGATGATTGATTGATCAGTAAAGTCTGATAAATGAATATTGTTTAGTGATTTCATAAACTGAAGAACAAATGGAGATAGATCAGTTATTATCTTGTTATATTTTGTATTCTTTGTGTACTTTAATGTGGATACTAATAAAAACAATCAAACCAACCTGGTGTGGCGAGGCTGTGGGATTAGGGGGGTGGAGTGGGTGGGTGTGTCCGATGGAGGCCTGGGAGCCGGCCCTACAGGTCGACCAATGAGATGCTGCGGTCATGGGGCAGCAGGTTGGGTCAAATTCGGTGGTGACCTCTGCTCCTGATGTTCATTCATGATACACCATCAGATATATTCAACATAGATCAAATGTGCACATTTTATTGTGGCCTTTTATGATATGAAAAAGTTATTTAGAAAGTGAAGACATTAGAAGTTTGTCTACAGATCAGAATTTTAATGAAGCCTGCAGGTGAAAGTATGTGGAAGCAAATGATGTTCAAAATAGGACCAGTAGTTTAAGAGTTTGAAGACTGTTCCAATGTATTTTCTATGGGACAAAAAAATCTGAACTATTTGAATATTTTAAAAAGTATAAATTGTATGAAAAAGTTGAATACATCCATTAATGTCCAGAAAAAGCTGCACGTTTTGATATTTGAATTGTTGAAATAGCACAAAGTATGAAGGACTAGAAGCGGTCCGTAAAACGGTGGAAAGTAGGTAGAAAAAGAAGTATGAAGACTAGAAAATGTATTTCCTGAAGGAAATACGTGTGAATGCTGAATACAGCTTAACGCCATTGCTGAATTAGCAAGCGAAATTGACAAAAAGTGGAAGTAGTGATCCACATGCAAAGCCATGACCGAGGCAGGAATCAAACTCATGAGCTCATGATCAGTAAACCTTTACTCTGCTACTAGGCCATAGAAAGCACACAGTCCCACAAGTGTGACAAATCGAAGCATTTTGAATGCTCGCTGAATGTCTCGTGAAATTTTTTACAAGCTGAATGGAGTATGTAGCTTAAAATAGGCTATGTTAAAGTAGTAAAATCTGACATGTAACAAATATGTCCAGGGCAGGAATCAAACCAGTGAGCTCATAATCAATAAACCTTTACCCTGCCACTAGGCCACAGATGTCGAGGCAAGATATGCACTAAGCTACAGTGATTCTCCTCCAACAGGAATTTTGCACTGTCATTAATCTCCAGCTGTGACCAACTGCAAGTCACAGTGCAGAAGCACACACACTGTGTCAACACCAGGAAAGCTGGAGAGTCAAGCAAAACTCATTAATGAGTTACAATGAAAATTTCTGTGAATTTCAGGCTGAGAGCAGCAGTTTAAACAAGAAGCAAGTTATCAGAAATTAAGAGAGGAAATGATTCACTAACATAGTTGTTGAAGCAAGATTTGAACATGTAACCTCGGAGTCATCAGCCCAGTGATCTAACCACTTGACTACAGTTACATTCAGTATGCGATGGGCAAAAGAAACACTTGTATAAGAGGCTCACTGGCTTCTGCTTAAAGAAAAAGAAAAGTGTAGAAATGAGCCACACCAAGTAAGTAGAGGACTTTTTTGGGACGTGTGACTATTTTTTGGTGAATTCAAACAAAGTATAATGCCCTTTTCAGCGAGTTACAAAGTTGAGCTCCTTCTACTCTGCTGTGAAAAAAATGTACTGGGGTGAATGGCAGAGAGCGAGCACCCAGGCAGCATTAAAAAAATATTTAAAATTATTCTCTAAGTCTCTTTGCGTTTTTGACCAGGTTTTTAGCCAGAAGATAAGTGTGGCTACAAACTGTTTCCAAAATCTTGAGTGTAGAGTGTCATTTGTGGGTTTGGTGCCAGTTTCAGAAGAAAAGGCCCAGTCACATTTTTGGCTCTCCTCCACTCTAACGATGATGTCACTCACTCTGAGTGACGCCATACACACTCATTGAAAAGTGTTAAATTGGTCAGAAATATGCATGTGTTTGGAAAGGATTTATCTCAAGAACGGTACAACATATGAAAAAGTTATACACAGGGTGAATACATTAGAAGTTTGTCTAAAGATCAGAATTTGAATGAAGTCTGTAGGTGAAAGTATGTAGAAGCAAATGAGGTTCTTTGCTTTCAGCATTCACACTAAAAATGGGAAAAATAAATGCACACTGAGCAGTAACTGTCTTATACTGTGTTTACATCCTTTTTGTTTTGTTTTTAACCTGTTCTGTTTTATTTTGTTCGTTTGTTCTTTTCAGTATATAAGAAAAGACAAAAAAATTAAATTTTTATGGTTACACCACTTGGACATTTCTGCCATAATTCTCCCATATTTTCTCTTAAATGGATTAAAAGCAGAATTATTTTTATATTGGGACCATAAATACATTTATTTTCAATCTTTATGACTGACTAAACCATATGGACACAAAAACATTATCATCACGTCATTGACTCATGTAGAGGCATGTGAAGGTGCCGTGTGGCGTTCAGGTGTCCAGGTGGAGTCACGGAGACGACAGCGTTCAGATTTTCAGGTAGCTTTTTATTCAGCAGACAGGCGTGACCTTTGTTCAGTAGATCAGCAACAGGACGAGGGCGTGAAGGAATAAATTAAAACCCAAAACAACTCGTCAGGTAAAAAAAAACAAAACAAAGAAATTAAAGGCTTCACTCTAAAAATAACAAAGAAAAAACAGGAACAAATAAAAACCATAAAAAAGTCGTTTAGAAAACTCGAGTGCGTTTTAGTTTCTGTTTTTGGTTTGATTCTCTCTCACTGTGCTTCTGTGACGCCACACACGCACGCATACACACAAACACACACACACACACACACTCTCTCTCTGTACACTGAACAGATCAAACCTTCAGTATTTACACTCATATTTATAGATTTATAGATTTTCAATTCTCTGATCGATCGTCCGCCGATGGAGGCGAGGTGGGCGGAGTCAGAACATTTAGCCCCGCCCCCCTGCTCCCTCCTCCACCTCGGTGTGCGCTGGTCGACCAATCAGCAGCTGCTGTTCTTGAACTCTCCGTTCTCAGTGATGGACAGCTTGGTGGGGTTGCTAGGCGACAGGCCGTTGCAGAGGTTGGGGGCGCTGTAACGCTCCTTCACCTGCGTCAGCGCCGCCATCAGCCGCGAGTTCGCCGCGTCCAGGGACCCGATCCGCTTCTCCTGATTGGACAGAGACAAGAGGGGGCGGGACAGGAAGTCAGACGCATCACAGGTGTGAAGAGAACAGGTGAGGATCTGACTGACGAGTTAAAACCACCTTCAGTCACAATATGAACTAATCTGTCCTTTATTTTGAAAATACAAACCTCTTATTTTGAAAGGGTAAGAATTATAAGTAGTTTGGTTTAATTTTGTGAATTTTTCATCTGTTAATTAATGAGATTCTGGATTTTTAGATGTTTTTAACAGTAAAATTAATTAATTTAAAGATTTTAACATAAATAACTTGATTTGTTAATTGTTAGTTTTTACTTTAAGTGGTGATGATATAATCTTCGCAATTTTAAAGATATTTAAATTAGATTTTGTCATAAAGGATTCATTAAATAAAGTAACAGTTGATTAAGTTAAAGTTCTGTAACTATGAAAATAAACAGTTTGACTCATCAGAGCGACTCTGTGGAGTTAATTTACAAATGATGGAATTTCAAAATTAAAGACTATTAGAAGTAGCAGGGCTTTTAATTTGAAATACAGGATGTAAATTCATCACGATGCATTAAAAAGCTAAAAAAAATTACTTTAATAAACAGCTGACATCTGATCAGGTGGTTTTGACCCGTCAGCAGAAAACAAATGAGACAAATTGTCCACAGGAAGTTGGAGGGCAGCAGCCGCCAAAATAAAACAGCCCCCCAAAAAAGCTAAAACCAACAAAATAAAAGAGAAGGTGAGAACTGAAGCTGCCTGCGGGTGTCGCGGGACTCGAACTCTGAACCTAGAGTCAGCGTGAAAAACAAAAAAAAAACACCTGAGTGAAGCCGAGCGCTCTGACGCCGTCGCAGGCGACTCTAAACTGCGTTTTATTTTGAAGGAGAGGAAGCTGGTGCTTGGGGGGGGGGTGGGGGATGGGGTGGGGGGGGGCAGCAGCCAAACATAAATAAAATCCGGCTCAGAGCGACACACCTGCTCCTCTGTCAGGGCGGCCATGTTCCTAAAGGGGGCGGAGCCACAGGTGGTTTGGGTCATGTGACAATTTAACTTTATTCTGAAAAGGAACTTCCTCTGCATTTTTTTCTTTTAAAGACCAGCTCTGTGATTGGCCGACCAGGTGAGAGGTGTGTCGTTGTTGTTTTTCTAAAAAAAAAAAACAGCGTGGAGGTGGTGAAGGGGGAGGGAGAGGAGGAGGAGGGGGCGGGGCCACAGTTACTTGCCTGCTGATTGGTTTATCTCACATCTGTTACTGACCTGAAACCAGTGAAGAGACGGTGAGACCTCGTTACAGAGGTGTGAACGTTCACCTGAGTCTGTGACGGATGTGGGCGGAGCTAATTCTCCTCATATGAATATAAATGAGCATCAGAGGACAGAGGGCTGGAGAGGTTCAGGTACAGGTGTGTGTGTGTAGATACGGTAACGTGTAAAACTCTTCATCCCCCTTGAACTTTTCCACATTTTGTAGTCTCGTTACAACCACAAACTTAAAGGGATAGTTCAACAGTTTGTCAAATTGTCCCATTGCCATAATCCCTATAGTCATAGCAGTAGGTTCGTTACCTTTAATTGTCGGTGCAAGCTGTTTTTAGAGCGGTGGAGCAGAGCCGTGAGCTGCTCAGAGCTACGCTACAGAGGCTAATGGGAGGGATAATAACACAACGTTACCAGACAGAGTTGTTTTAGAGGGAAATTCATGCAAAACCACTGATGCGCGTTGCCTTCAGGGACAGTTTTTCATCAAGCAGTTTCTGCATTTCCCTCTAAAACAACTCTTGGGAAACCAAGAAATCCCATGAGCCTCCGTAGCGTAGCTCTGAGCAGCTCACGGCTCTGCTCCGCCGTTCTAAAAACAGCTTGCACCGACAATTAAAGGTAACGAACCTACTGCTATGACTATAGGAATTATGGCAATGGGCCAATTTGCCAAAATGTTGAACTATCCCTTTAAGTTTGTGGTTGTAATGATGAGACAAAATGTGGAAAAAGTTGAAGGGACACTGTAAATGTGTGTGTGTGTTTACAGGTGTGTGTTTCTGTACCTGAGCGTCGATGATTTTCTGTTTGGCTTCGATCACCGCCTGCATCTCTGCGTGGTCGCGCTTCAGCTCCTCCTCCACGGCCATCAACCTGCACACACACACACACACACACACAGGTTAAACTCTTCTTCCTTGGTGGGCGGGACCTGTGTAGTTTTTTAGGGGGTGGGGCCTGTGTGTTTTTTAGGGGGCGGGGCCTGTGTGGTTTTTAGGAGGCGTGGCCTGTGTGTTTTTTAGGGGGTGTGGCCTGTGTGTTTTTAGGGGGCGTGGCCTGTGTGTTTTTAGGGGGCGTGGCCTGTGTGTTTTTAGGGGGCGTGACCTGTGTAGTTTTTTAAGGGGGCATGGCCTACGTGTTTTTAGGGGGCGTGGCCTGTGTAGTTTTTTAGGGGGCGGGGCCTGCGTGTACCTGCAGATGATGCTCTTCATCTGTCCGTCCTTCTCCTCCTGCTGCCTCCTCAGCCGCTCCTCGCTGTCCTCCAGCCTCTTCTTGTACTCCAGCAGCAGTTTGCTCATCTGCTGCTCCTGGTTGAGGAGGCGCCGCTCGTACTCCTCCAGGCGCCGGCCCGACGCCCGCAGACGCTCCTTCAGCCGCGAGATCTCCAGCTCGTACTGCGGGGGAGGGAGCGAGGGATCGATCGGTCAATCAGTGATCAATATACTATATGTCATATATGACATATTGCATTGAGGTTTGGGGAAACACATACAAAACAAATACAAATTTTATTTTTTTATTGCAAAAAAAGGCTATAAGAATCATCAGTAATTAACCAACCAACCCACTATTTAGTCGCTTGAACATTTTGAAATTCAGGGACTTAGTTGATTACATTACAATACAAACCATGTACAAAGCAAAAAATAAACTTCTTCCTCAAGATATCCAGAATCTGTTTAAAATGAAGGATTCAGTTTTAACCTGAGAAGACCACTATTATTTGAGAAACCACAGACTCGAACTACTGTTAGAGCGGTGAACATCTGGAATAAATTGTCCACCAACCAAGGGTGTGTGTGAGCCGTTACCTTCTCAGTGTTGCGTCCCTCCTCCCTGCTCCGCTCTCCGGCCCCTCCCCCCTCCTCCTCCTCCTGGTCGTCGTACTGGCCGTTGTTGAGGACCCAGGCTGCCGTCCTCTCCACCGGGGACATCGCCACGGCCACCGCCTCCACCGGGGACGCCACCTGAGCCTGGACCAATCACACAACCTCGTCAGATCAAGCAGGTTATTTAAACGATTAATCAATTAGTTGTTTGGTCAATAAAATATCACTCGGTAATTCTCAAACCACCAGACGACGTCTTCAAATGTCTTGTTTTGTCCACTAACCAAAGAGAAACTCAGTTTACTGTCATAAAGGAACAAAGAAACCAGAAATATTCACATTGAAGAAGCTGGAATCAGAGAATCTGGACTTTTTTTTTCTTGAAAAAAACTACTCAAACTGATTATTAGATTATCAGAATAGTTGACAATTAATTTAATAATAGATTATTTGTTGCGGCTCTAAACACAACCACACACACACACAACGACAGTATTGGCAGTCGGAGAATTTGCCAAAATGTTGAACTATCCCTTTAAGGCAGCTGTCCACCCATAATTCAGTGACCACTGAAAACAGATTTTGACCAGTTGCGTTTCATTTCGTACCCGTCGTCGTTGTCAGGTCGGTCAGAAAGTTAATTAACACGTGTGTACAGGTGTTTGAGTCTCACCTGCTGCTGCGGCGGCGGCTTGGCGGCGTTGCTCCTCAGGGGCGGGGCCATGTTCTCTGCAGAGCAGGTGGACTGTTGGCGGTGGGCGTGGCCTGTAGGCGTCGGCTCAGTGTTGGCGCTGCTGCTGCTGCGTAGCGAGGCGCTGAGGGGGAGGGAGCGCGGCGTCCTGGCCCCGCCCCCTCCGCCGCCCCGGCTCTGCTGCTCCACCTTGACGATGTGGGCGGTGCCGGCCGTCGTGCTCTGACGGGGGATGGCGACGGCGGTGGCGGCTCCGGGCGGGAGATCGGGCGGCAGCGTGGTGCGGCGCGGCGTGGAGCAGTCCTCGCTCTGCGTGCTGCGGCGGCTGCCCAGCTCGTCCAGGCTGCTGTTGGACGCCACGCGGTGTTTGACCCCCACCTGGCTGCCGTAGTCGTCGGAGTTGCTGTGGCTGTTGTGCGAACTCTCGGTGCTCAGGTTCTCTGAGCTGGAGTCCTGACGCAGCGAGTGGGCGGAGCGCGTGGACAGGCTGTGGGCGGGGCCACCACCGAGGCCGTGGGCGGGGCCACCACCGAGGCTGTGGGCGGGGCTACCGAGGCTGTGGGCAGGGCTACTACCGAGGCCGTGGGCGGGGTTACTGAGGTGGTAGACCGGGTTCTGGAAGGAGAGCGGCTGGAGGCTGCGCTGCTGGCTGAGGGAGGGGGGCAGCGGCCGCCGTACCTGGGGGGCGCTCTGCGGCTGGCCGTCCCTCGGCGACGCCTTCACCTTCACAGGAAACACGGTCAGGAAATTACAAATGGAACAAAACAAAACAGCAGATCCAGATCAAACACTGTCAAGGTGCATAAAGCGGAGTCTGGGGACCCCCATGGGTCCTTGAGAGGGTTTGAGGGGTCCCCAACTTTTTCTTGAAATTTTAGCACTTTTTTCTATAAAGTTTTTTTTACCACTTCTTTTTATTTATTTATTTTTACTTTTTTTGAGAGCGAGATTTTGTCACTTTTTCTAGACTTTTTTCTTTTTGAGAATTTTTACCAATTTCTTCTAGATTTTTATTCATTTATTTATTTTACTTTTTGATATTGCTTCCCACTTTCGCTCCAGATGTCCTGTGATTCCTCTGGAAGCTGATGAAAGTTGTCAAGGAGAGGAGGCAACTGAAGAAGCAAGGGAGAAAGGCTACAGGGGAGGAATAAACCTGCTGCAGGACGAGATTCAGAGCAGGATGGCAACACTGAGGAGAGCTGAAAACCTCCTGAGGAAGCGCAGAAGGAAGGAGCAAACAAGATCACGCTTTTACAAAGATCCCTTCAAATTTGTGAAGAGTCTCTTCACAAAGGCAGACTTGGGAGAACATCTGAAAAAGTCCTGCACATATGACCGACACAAGGAAGAAGTTACGCTCCCACCTGACATGCTACCAGTCAACCCACCAGAGCACAAACTAGATATCAGTCCACCCAGGTAGAGCGAGCAAGGACCACGTCATCTGCAGGTCCCAACGGAGTTCCACACAAGCTCAACAAAAACGCTCCAGATGTCCTGCGATTCCTCTGGAAGCTGTTCAAAGTCATGTGGAAAAAGAAGGAGGTACCGTCTTGGAGGAGAGCCGGAGGGATCCTTATCCCCAAGGAAAAGGACTCATCAGGGATCTGCCAGTTCCACCAGATCAGCCTTCTGAATGTTGAGGGTTAAAAAAATATTCTTCAGCGTGGTCGCTCACAGGCTGGTAGGATAGCTGCAAAGAAACAACCTGAGTGACACGCAATCCAGAAAGCAGGCATCTCAGGCTTCTCCGGGTGTGTGGAACTCGCTCGAGGGAACAGATCTTCATGTGACGTTCCTGATCTCCTGAACGCCTATGACTCAGTCCCTCACAGCCTCCTGTGGACAGCCTTCGACTACTCGACTACTACCCTTCGACTACTACCCTTGTCAAGGCCTACTTCAAGGACGTCCAGCTCTGCTTGACAACAGCAGTGTAGTCTCACCACAGCATGGCAACACCTGACGGTGGGAATCATGGCCGGCTGCACCAACACCCTGCTGGCCTTTACCCTAGCCATGGAGCCTCTCCATGAGTGGTTGGTGGACAGAGAATAAGACCTGGGCTGAGGCTGCCGCTGGTCAGAGCCTACATGGATGACCTCACAACACTCACCACAACCAAGGCGTGCACTGTGTGGCTACTAAGGAAGCTGGCTCATTTGAAGATCAAGCCATGCAAGTCCGGAAGCATGTCTATTGTCAAGGGGAAACTGGCAGACCACCGCTTCCACATTGGCAAGGAACCCATTCCAATGGTCTCCGAGAAGCCTGTGGAGAGCCTAGTTGTTGGTATGATGCCTCTCTCAAAGACAAAGAGCAAGTAGAGCAGCTCAGGATGGAGGTAGCCAGCGGCCTGGAGAACATCGACAGAGTCTTGCTGCCTGGCAAGCTGAAGCTCTGGTGCATACCGTATGGCTTACTTCCACTTCTCCTGTGTCCACTAACTCTCTATGAAGTCTCGCTCTCAAAGGTGAAAAAACTGGAGACTGGTCAGTTCATATGCAAGGAATTGGCTTGGTCTTCCTAGGTGCCTCAGCAGTATTGGGCTGTATGGTAGAAGGATGATATCCCTGCCCATTTGCAGTCTGACAGAGGGGTACAAGTGTGCCAAAGTCAGACTTGAGATGATGTTACTGGATTAGAGTGATCCATTTGTAGCCCAAGCTGCCCAATCCTGGCCACCGGGAGGAAGTGGACCCAATTGGCCGAAACTGAGCAGGCAAAGGCAGCACTCAAGACACAGGGATATTGTGGGCTGAGTGCAGGAGGGGAGGAGTGGTCTTGGCTTTGGGGCCAGCACACCAGCCTGGAGCAAGGCCACCCCATCTCAGAGACGCAAGCTGGTGGTCCAGGAGGTACATTGGGAAGAGGAAGCAGGAAGGTGTGAGTGGAGAAGAAGAAGGTCTCCTGGAAAGACCTGTGGGAGATTGAGGGATTCAGGGTGAGCTTTACCATCAGGGCTGTCTACAATGTCCTGCCTTGTCCAGCAAACCAAGTCAATGGTATGACAAAAACCCCATGTGCCATCTATTATCCAAGTCCAGCAACACTAAGGCACATCTTAGTGGGATGCAAGACCAGCCTCACCCAAGGCCGTTATACTTGTTGGCACAACCAGGTGCTAAAGTGTAACTGACAAGTGTGAACGCTCATCCTCCCTGTCATCCCGTTGGCAGCCAAAACCATATATTCGGGAGGGCGAGGGTCATGCCGCCTCACCACCATAACACCAGACACTGGGCAGCTGGGCAGAGCATGGGACTGGACGCTGCTGGCAGACTTGGACAAGAAACTCTGCTTCCCAGCTGAGATTACATCCACCAACCAAGGGTGATATGATTAATGATTAAGAGGTGCTGAAAAAATACAGTGGATTATTATGATTGTTTTATAACTATAACTGAAACTAGGTCAGATAGTTGTAACAATGCCAACATGTTCAACAAAGTTGAGATCAACATCTGCTGCTTATCGCACTGGAATGAGGAAAAACTAGATTTTCTGCTCTCAAACACGGTGAGCTCCACCTTGTTCAGGTGTTTCCTTGTTCCCTCCCCTTCAGATCTACAGTTTGAAGATGGGTGGAACCAACATGTGGTGAAGAGGAGGAGCTGACAGGCCCCGTTCACTGCAGAGACACATGTTGTTGAGATCAGAGCTCAAACTAGTTTAACTTCTGAGCAACAGAAACTCAGACAGTCGTAGTCTTTGTCGTCGTCTGTGAGAGGTGAAATGGCGCAGAAAGGAGTTCATCTGGACCAGGAGACGATCTCTTGTTCAATCTGTCTGGATCCACTGAAGGATCCAGTGACTATTCCCTGTGGACACAGCTACTGCTTCAGCTGTATTAAAACCCACTGGGATGGAGAGGATGGGAAGAAAATCTACAGCTGCCCTCAGTGTAGGCAGACCTTCACACCGAGGCCTGACCTGGTGAAAAGCACCATGTTAGCAGCTTTAGTGGAGGAGCTGAAGAAGACTGGACTCCAAGCTGCTCCTGCTGATCACTGCTATGCTGGACCTGAAGATGTGGCCTGTGATGTCTGCACTGGGAGAAAACTCAAAGCTGTCAAGTCCTGTCTGCAATGTCTGGTCTCTTATTGTGAAAACCACCTGCAGCCTCATTTTGAATCTCCTTCATTTAAAAACCACAAGCTGGTGGAGCCCTCCAAGAAGCTCCAGGAGAACATCTGCTCTCGTCATAATGAGGTGTTGAAGATTTTCTGCCGCACTGATCAGAAGTGTATTTGTCTTGTCTGCCTTCTGGATGAACATAAAGGCCACGACACAGTCTCAGCTGCAGCAGAAAGGACTGAGAGGCAGAGAGAGCTGGAGCTGAGTCGACAAAACATCCAGCAGCGAATCCAGGACAGAGAGAAAGATGTCAAGGTGCTTCAACAGGAGGTGGAGGCCATCAATGGCTCTGCTGATAAAGCAGTGGAGGACAGTGAGAAGATCTTCACTCAGCTGATCCGTCTCATGGAGAAAAGAAGCTCTGAGCTGAAGCAGCAGATCAGATTCCAGCAGGAAACTCAAGTGAGTGAAGTCAAAGAGCTTCAGAAGAAGCTGGAGCAGGAGATCACTGAGCTGAAGAGGAAAGACGCTGGGCTGAAGCTGCTGCCACACACAGAGGATCACACCCAGTTTCTACACAACCACCCCTCACTGTCAGCACTCAGTCCATCTACACACTCATCCAGCATCAATATCCGTCCTCTCAGACACTTTGAGGATGTGACAGCAGCTGTGTCACAGCTCAGAGATAAACTACAGGACCTTCTGAGAGACACATGGACAAACATCTCACTGACAGTGACTCAAGTGGATGTTTTACTGTCACCACCAGAGCCCAAGACCAGAACTGGCTTCTTGAGATATTCACAGGAAATCACACTGGATCCAAACACAGCATACAAACGTCTGTTATTATCTGAGGGAAACAGAAAAGTAACATTAATGAGTACAGTTCAGTCTTATACTTATCACCCAGACAGATTCACTGAATTTTCTCAGGTCCTGAGTAGAGAGAGTCTGACTGGACGTTGTTACTGGGAGGTGGAGTGGAGAGGTGATAGAGTTTATGTAGCAGTTGCCTACAAGAATATCAGGAGAGCAGGGTTTGAAAGTGGGTTTGGACTTACTGACAAATCTTGGACGTTTGGTCGTTCCAACAACAGTTTCACATTTTGGTTCAACAACATCCAGACTCCAGTCTCAGGTCTTCGATCCTCCAGAGTAGGAGTGTACTTGGATCAAAGAGCAGGTATTCTGTCCTTCTACAGCGTCTCTAAAACCATGACTCTCCTCCACAGAGTCCAGACCACATTCACTCAGCCTCTACATGCTGGAGTTTGTCTTGACTGGTCTGATGGATCGACAGTAGAGTTGTGTAAACTTAAATAGACAAAGATAATTGAAGGTGCAGTTAAAATCTGTATTTTAGTCACTTTCTTTAGTCTCCATGTTTGTTGCTAAAAGCTCATTGCTGTTGTGTCTCTGCAATGCACAGAGATCACCTGTCAATCAAACATTGTGGGCGGGACTTTGACCTCTTGTCATTTCTTGTTGTGTTGATGTTTGAGTTTGTTGAGGTGGAGCTGGAGCCGTGGAGGAGATCACTGCTCATGATGATGTTTCTTTACCTAAACTCACATTTCTCTACATTAAAATAGAAACTTCTCTGAGTTCTAAATGTTTGTTGGATATTTGTGTTGGAGCTATTTGTTATTTTTGTAATATTTAATCACTTATTATTTAGTTATTTCTTGTTGTTTAGTTTTGAGGAATACACCTTTAGTTTGCTCATGATATTCAGTATTGTTTGAGCTAATTTGGGTATGTATCAATGCTTTTATTTTGAAGGTAGTGAGTGAGTTTACATATATGGGTAGGCAGGATAGGTGGGCCAGACACCTGGGAGGGCTGATGGTTTTTACCACAGCAAGAGAGGCGGCAAAGGGCCATTGTTCTTTGCTTGTTTGTTAGCCAAAGGAAAATGAAGTTAAGAAACTATATTTTTGCCTGGACAATGGTCAGTGGCCATTTGATTTGAATTTGTTTTATTATAGTTTTGATATTTTTGAGTTTTTTGATCATTGACATTGAGGACAAATAGCCACTACAATTTGTGTTGATGTGTTTGTGTGTTGTTATTTGGACCTTAACAGAGAACTCACCAGACCTTCCTTTATCAGTGAGCTTTGTTCTCACTGTGGAAACTAAGAAATCTACAATCACATTTACAGTAATGTTTTGTTAAGACGTTCAATCAAAGTGTAAATATCATGATAATAATCAATGGGGAGATGATTTATTGATCAGTGAAGTCCTATAAATGAATATTGTTTAGTGATTTCATAGACTGAAGAACAAATGGTGACAGATCAGTTATTATCTTGTTATATTTTGTATTATTTGTGTACTTTAATGTGGATCCTAATAAAAACAAACAAACCAACCTGGTGTGGCGCGGCTGTGGGGTTAGGGGAGTGGAGTGGGTGGGTGTGTCCGATGGAGGCCTGGGAGCCGGCCCTGCAGGTCGACCAATGAGATGCTGCGGTCATGGGGCAGCAGGTTGGGTCAAATTCGGCGGTGACCTCTGCTCCTGATGTTTATTCGTGTTACACCATCAGATATATTCAACATGGATAAAATGTGCAGTGTTACTGTACTGGGGTGCTGCACATTTTATTGTGGCCTTTTAAGATATGAAAAGTTATTTAGAAGGTGAAGACACTATAAGTTTGTCTACAGATCAGGGGCCGTATTCACAAAGCATTTTATCTTACCGCTAGGAGTGCTCCTAACTCGCACTAAAAGTTTTTACGTAGGAGTTTTTTCCTAAAAGCTATTCACAAAGCCGCTGAGACCTACTCTTACTAAGGATAAATCACTAAGAGCAAACTAAGAGTGACGCCCTGGTGACGCCCCGTTGCTATGGATTACGTCAATTCTCATGCACGAATTCGAGGCGCTCAACACGGTGATTGGTTGTTGAGTGCCGGCGGCGCCCCCCTCCCCCACCCCTCCCTCCTCCTCCTCCTCCTCCCCCCTCCTCGCCGCCGGCCGCTCCGCTCCACTTTTTTTTTTTTTTTTTGCCGTCAGGTCCGACGGGGCTTTTCAGACAGCTTCGAGTCCAAACCACTGTCTCTGCTGCCAAGTTGGGCTCTGAACTTTCTGACTTTCTCTCTGCCATCTGCATCTTTCTGCTACAGTTTTTGTCGCGTCTCACTTTCTGCAGTGTGACGCTGTGCAAATGCAATGAGGGTCAGTGCGTCCACTCGCAAAGCAGCCGCTGGTTTTTTTTCTTCCCACATTTTAATATTAATTTTCACATTCGTTGACAGCCCTAATATTATATGGTGATCATAATAATGATGAGAAAAGAAAATGCATTACACACATTTGTGGCCTATAGCAGGATTTGAACCCAGACTGACAATAAGTTTAGTTTATTGGGGGAGTGGCCCTACTTGGCTCAGGATCGGCTGTCCATTCTCCAATCTCATCATCCAATCACGTTCCTTCTGTCCAATGTTGTCAGCCTATCACGTTCATCCATTTCCAATGTGAGCTTTCCCCCGTCCAATCACGTAGCGGGATGACATTGGACGTAGCCAATCAGAACGCTGCTGTCCAATGTTGACTGGATTAGTACCCACCCACCGTCGTTTCACGTAGCGCCGAAGCATCGCTGTCCTGCCGCTGGATAATTCATATTCAATGGTAAGTAATATGTGTTTCCTTCTTAAATAATACGGTTTATTTCAATCCTTCACATGAAGCTAGGCTATATGATAATTGTGGTCGGTGTTGTTACGTTATATGGCCGCTCGGCACCATAGCTAACAAAACACAAATGCTAACTTGCTGTAAGGAGGAGTTGTTGATGATGTTGTACGAGATGCCGGCCAGGGGAATTATTATGCATGTGTGTGATTTATTAATAGGATAAGGTCATATTGTGTTAGCTAGTGTGAAATGGCATCAGATAAGGGGATACCACCCTGGAGGAGTACCGAGCAGTAAGCTGTAGCACCTCCTGTCATGTAAAAATAAACAAACTGACGATCAATAAATGTAACGTTAATAGGCTCATTATTAATGTGAATAGAAAAATTGCTCCGACCAAAATAACCCCTATATTCCGACCAGGCCTCTGGGTCAGCTTGGAAAGGCTTATTTATTATTATTATTATTATTATTATTATTATTATTATTATTATAGCAGCAAAAGGAAACCATTACGTTCTCAAGTCTCAAATGTCTGAGTGTAATTTTATTTATGTGTCATGGGACTGCGGATGGAAATTAGCTTCCAGCTAAATCTGACATATTTACAGCAATTAATCGTTTTTTTTTGTATGTTCATGAATATGTGAGGTCCCATTCCAAATAAACCTTTAAATAAAAAATAAATAAATAAATAAAGTCAGCTGCCAATCTGCAGGGGACGTGTCATAAACCGCAAGACAATAATGTACACAAACAGGAAGCCTGTGGCAAAAAGAAAAGAAAAAGGCAGAGCCGTATACCACACTGCCCGTTAACTACATCCTACTGGAAAAACTGACAAATCAAACTAGTTTGTGTTAGAGGACTAATTAATCTGACTATTACTATGATATAGATTGCTACCCATTTAATCAGAGGTGATCAATCATACACCCAACATTACTGCAACTTGATTGATTTGATAATGCAGCTGTCATGCTGTTATATTAGGTGTGCATTTGTGCTGTAGTGTCACAGTGTAGTCCAAAGGATGCTCATTGTTTATTGTTGTCCATATTCAGATGAGCAACAAGCCGAAGACCCACAAAGCCATGGGGGAAGGAGAGTGGATGAAAAGGCTGAGGGCATATGCCAGCTCAGGGGTTTGGCCTTCTGGAGGCAATAGACCAGCCCCTAAGCAGCGGAAGTGGCATGACCTCTACCAGAAGGTAAGATATAGCAATACATAACGGTCACTTGAAAAATATAGCCTACCATAGTGCAGATCCTATGAATGAAACAAATGACTGTATACCCCAGGCTAAGCAGGGTTCTGATTGTTTCAGATTGAGAAATGCCCCATGCAGGCCCGTGGACAGACCAGTCTGTTTGGAGGATCCGTGGCCTGTAATTGTGGATTTCACATTGCTAAGGTGATCTTTTTTAAAATGATGTCATTATGATTAATCTTACATGTCATATCTGCTGCAATGCTGTAGCTGTTGTATCACGCATCACAATGCTGTTGCTTTAGCAGCCCACCACTCAGCCTCCTGCCGCAGCCTCGCCGTCTGCTGCTCCAGTCTCGGCCCCTGGTGCAACGGCTGCTGTGCCACCGTCTTTCTTACGCCCCCCTCCAAGTTTGTCAATGGTGAATATTATTTTAACTAGTTATTATATTATATATCATATTATTAATCAGCTATTATAACAATTCTTATTTCATTCATAGTGGCTTTGTATTTGTTACATCATCAAATTAATATTATTTGTCTTTTCAGTTCACTAAATCACGCTATGGTGGGTCACACTCTGCCGCACTGAAGCCTAATTTAGTGGCTAGGAGGAGCCCCAGCCCCTCTTCCTCACCAGTGAAGACCCCCAGCCCTTCTGTGTCTTCTGTGAGGACCCCCAGCCCTTCTGTGTCTTCTGTGAGGACCCCCAGCCCTTCTGTGTCTTCTGTGAAGACCCCCAGCCCTTCTGTGTCTTCTGTGAAGACCCCCAGCCCTTCTGTGTCTTCTGTGAGGACCCCCAGCCCTTCTGTGTCTTCTGTGAAGACCCCCAGCCATGCTCCATCCTCTGTGAGGACCCCCAGCCCTTCTGTGCACAGCAGCATGGCAGAAGCCTGTGTAAGTACAGCAGTGTATGTTGTCTGTTCATTGGCCTGGCTGTTGTGTTGTGTTGATTTGATGTATTAGCCTAAAAAAGTGGGTTTATCATCAGAATTACTCCATGAAACGTGTGATAGTAACCTAGCCTACAATGCTAAACACTCACTCATTAATGTATGTATTTGTGTTGGTGGGAGTAAACAAAATAATTGATCTGAATTACCTTAATAATAATGTGGCGTCCCCAGTGGTGGGCTGGTGCCACACCGCTGGTCACGCCCTCCTGATTAAGGCCTGCCGGTGACACCTGGGCCTGGTGTCACCAGGTTATAAAGCCAGGCCTGCTGATTGCTCTCACTCTCTCTCCTTCTCCCCTCTCCTGCAGGTACCGGTGACGGCGATGCAGTGTCCTTAGTTTACTTTGTTGCACCTTTGTGTTATGCACCTTACAACACCCCACACACACATACGTCTTACACTCAGACAACATGCTCTACACACCTATTTACTGACACTCACACCCCATGATCCAGTCCTTTGTTGCAGTATCTTATTATTTATTGTTAAGTAAACATTTGTTAATTGTTGCCACGGTGGTCTCTCCCTCTTTGTCATGGCTGTAAGAGCCAGGCTGTGACAAAAGTGGGGGCTTGTCCTAAGCTTATTTTGGTGATGGATTAGATTTGTTTGGTCTGTTTGTTGGGGCAGCGTGGCTGTGTAATCAGGTGAGTGGGCCCTGGTGCGCGCTGTGCCCTGTTGCGTGGGTGGGGAGATCCGCCGTGCGCTAAGTGTCGTTGTTGCTGCGGTTGTTTTTCTCCTCTTTTTTGTTCTTTTGCTCATTCATGCGTTCCAAAGAGAAGGTAAGTGTTTCCACCCCGTTGCACTGCGAAGTTTCCCCTGTCAGGTGAATTGCGTTTCCCCTTTGGGTTGCGTCAGTTTGTTTTTTTCTATAGTGTTGTGGCAACGTGGTTAGTGTCAATTGTCTTCGGGCAATTATCTCGGGGGCACCTCCGTAGGATATTGTGGGGTCGCCTGCATGCAGGTTGCTTTCACAAACCCACTGGTTTTGCGTGCATAAATTCCCACCGCAAGCCACATGAAGACTAGGGTTGAGGGATAGGCAAGTTTTGGTTAGGCAGGTAAGTGGGGAAAACTTTGGGGAGGTAAAGCTTGCCTCGATTGTGCATTTTGGGAGAGTAAACACTGTGCATTCTGTTTGGTTCACGCGCTGAGCTAGGGCTTCGGTGGCAGAGTTTGTTCATGCGCCCTGGGCTGACGTTTGAGCAGCGCAGGGAGTTAATGGCTTTGCAGTTAGAGCAGGAAAAATTGAGGCTCCAGAGAACTGAGGCAGAAAGTCAACTTGAAATCTGTATTGCACAATTGATGTAGGATTTACTTTTTATTCATAATTTGCTGCTGTTATTTATGCCATACATTAATAATTTGTTGTCTTCCAAACAGGATGAACCTGGAGGAGTTCAGCAGGCTGCTGCTGGGGATGCAGCTTCATTCTGGTTGCCAGCAGAGATGGCCAAAAACATCCCCGCCCAAGACCAAAAGTGGATTTCCAAAACCCTTTTTAAATCTGGCAAACTGCGGCAAGACCTACAGCTGTGGTATGAACCCCCTGTCCCAGCCCTGATATACCACCAGACACCAACACCAGACCGTTTTTTCACCCACCGGCTGATGGTGTGGATGCCCTACCACCTGTGGAAGGTGAGGGTAATCTGCCCTGAGTGTGGGAAGCAGCTGACGGGCTACGGTGTCCACAAGAGGGCTCGGAAGGTCCTGGACATCGACAGGTATTACCTGATGGTGACAGAGACACTCAGGTGCACTGTGTGTTCTCTGAGCTACCTGTCCACCTCCCAGACTGTCCGGGACCAGCTGGACCTGCCGCACCAGAAAATGTTCCGGCTGATCCTGACCCGCAAGTGAGTGAAATGGTTTTGAAAAACTGCGTCGCCAGTAGTGTTTGTAATAGTGTTGTCACGATACCAACATGTTGGTACCGGTATCGGTACCAACATGTTTTTCGATACTTTTTGATACTTTTCGGTACTTTTCCAAATAAAAAGAGAACACAAAAAATGTCATTATTGACTTTATTTTAATAGAAAATCTTAGAACTATAACATATGCATCAGTACTGAACTCTTCCTAAATTAAATCATTAGTGGTCTGTTTAAAAATGATTATCAACTGCGTTATTTGAGGTCTGAAAACACTGCATCATTTTTTGTTATTTTGACCAGTTGTAATTTTTGGGAGAAATTGTTCTCAGTAGTTTATAGAATGAAACACAAACGTTCATTTTACACAAACACACACCTATTGTTTCCCATATGCAGCGCCACAGAATCAAGACCAAGCCCCCCCCCCACCCCCCCATCAACGCAATATCGCTCCGTTAATTCATCTCCGCGTAGCGCTGTTCACTCACTCACTCACAGAGAGAGAGAGAGAGAGAGAGAGACAGAGACAGAGACAGAGACAGAGAGAGCATGCCAGTGGTGATCCGCGGTAAAAACGAACTTATCAACCAGCTGTTTGCATTAATTAACGAGTCTGTGGCGGCCCGTCTCTCTCGCGCGCGGCGCGCACACACACAGACACACACAAACACAGGCACATGGACAGGTGGCGCTGTAACGGTAATAAAAAAAAAAGCACCTTGCTTCGTTTGTGACTCGCTCACTTGCTCGCCTCGGCTCAAATTACAATGCGGCGACTTCACGTGGCGACGTCACCGCTGCCGGCGGCGCTAAATGAAAGTACCGGTCCCATCTAAGCGCAGTATAGTACCGTTTTAAATGCGTTAGTACCCCGGTACCACTCTAGTACCGGTATACCCAACAACCCTAGTTTGTAATAAAGCAATCAACAGAACTCCACCATCACTTTCAACTGTCGCATTGCTGGCCGTGTGTGATAGCCTTTAACATGTAACTAATCACAGCTATATGTGCATTTCAGGTACGCCTGTGACATCCGGGTCATTCGTCTGCTGCGTGACCGGACTCTGGGAAACAGTCCAGCACGTCTGGTGAAGCAGTTGAAGGAGAACCACGGAGAGGAAAGGCTGAACAGGTTGGCACACTACCTTGGAGAGTGTGCTGACTTCGTTGATCGACCAAGCCTCTTCCCAGTGGTCTGCCAGGAGCCCCCAGAACCTATTGAGGTGCCCACCAGTCGCTGGCTGCTGTCTGTATATGGCAGGGACATCCTCTCCCGCCTGGGCCATATCAAGGCCAGCATCACCTCCACATTTGGTTCCATCATCAAGATGGACTCAACCAAACAGGTAATAAATAATATGTGTAACAGATATCCATGTTCTTAAAAGATGCCATTATACACATGAATGCTATTGTCAATCATAATATCACATGTGTAGATATTTTAAATGTGTACAGTGTAATTAATTTAATGTACTTGCTGCTGTAAATAGTTCTAATCACAGATTTTGTAACATCACTATTGTTAAATTCCAGATCACAAAGAAGCTGGCAGGCCATGGCAAGGGGACTGGTCTCTGGGTCACCTCCATCGGAAACGAGGTTGGCCAGATCCTCACCAGCGTGGTGACGGTGCAGGAGGGGCCAGGACTGGACAAGATGGTGGCAGGGGTGATGGAGCGGTACCGCCAGGCAGCTATTGCACCCCCAGTGCTGCTGTATGTGGACTCAGGTTGCTGCATCAGTGAGGGGGCCAGCAAGCTGCAGACCAGGTTTGGGGAGTGGCCAGACCTCCACATAAGACTTGACATCTGGCACTTTATGAGGAGGCTGGCCGTCGGGTGCAGCACTGACGCTCATCCCCTCTACCCCACCTTCATGAGCTCCCTGTCTGCCTGCATATTTGAGTGGGATGCAGGGGACCTCACTCTGTTGCGGCGGGCTAAGAGAGAGCAGCTCAAGCGGGAGGGTGTGCCAGCTACAACTGATGCTGCGGTGGACGCAAGGATCAGCAAGCACGAGCTGAGCCAGTACTGCCGCAGGAGGACACGCGGCGAGGAGGCCACCATCAACCTCATCGGGCGGCTGCTGCAGACGCTGGGAGGGGCAAACGGGAGAGACCTCATGGGGGTGCCACTGCTGGACCAGGTGCGCATGGAGCACATCTGGCGTGTGCAGCAACGCCACGTCGGGTGTATCCAGGACCTGCCTGGTGTGCAGCTTTACACGGAGACGGGCACCAGCAAGAAGGGGGGTGTTGTCCTGACCAGGTATCGCTGTGCCAGAGGGTCCACATCCCTGGAGTCTTTTCATTGCCACCTGAACAGGTTCATTCCAGGTTGGTGTCTCCCTTTTTTATGATAAACACTCAGGATACTCTTTTATCAAAGCATTCACTAGATTGGAAAGCTAGACCTTTTTTAAATGACTATTAATACCTTTTTTAAATGACTATTAATATTGTATTGTTTTCTCAGGAACCAGTGCAAATGCACTGAACTTCCAGCTCTACCTCCTGGAAGGCCTGAACAGGTGGAACCAGGATCGGGGGGCTGCGGCGGTGATCAGCAGGCCATCGTCCCTCCTTACCTACTCCGGCGATGTGACCCAGTGCATCAACACCGACAGCTTGAAGGTGTTTGGCCGGGCTTTTGTGCCAACTTTCAGGCCACCCTCCAAATACACCGGTATGCTAATGTTATGATAACTACCTAGTGTTTTGGGTTTGTTAGTTTTTGAGTGTACTAACTGAAATTTAGTGAGACTTTCATTCCCAGTAGCAAAAGCAAACTATTTACTTAACATGATACATGACATTACTGAATTAGTTATGTGTGCATGCTTGTGCACATATTTATCTGTTCTTTCCCATAGGAGAGCTGCTTGGTATTGACTACCTGCTGAGTCAGACTGGGCAGCCCCTGCAGGTCAACCCCGACTCAGAGGAGACGGAGAACATGCTGGAGGAGGGGAACGAGGGCGAGGAAGACGACGAGGGCTTCGAGGAAGACCAAACACCTGACCTCACAGTGCCAGGCCTCCTTGATGACCTCAGCATTCCAACCCAGCCCGTCTTCTCCTCCCTGGCTGCCTCCATCCAGCCTGCTCCCTTCTCCTCCCTGGCTGCCTCCATCCAGCCTGCTCCCTTCTCCTCCCTGGCTGCCTCCATCCAGCCTGCTCCCTTCTCCTCCCTGGCTGCCTCCATCCAGCCTGCTCCCTTCTCCTCCCTGGCTGCCTCCATCCAGCCTGCTCCCTTCTCCTCCCTGGCTGCCTCCATCCAGCCTGCTCCCTTCTCCTCCCTGGCTGCCTCCATCCAGCCTGCTCCCTTCTCCTCCCTGGCTGCCTCCATCCAGCCTGCTCCCTTCTCCTCCCTGGCTGCCTCCATCCAGCCTGCTCCCTCCTCCCTGGCTGCCTCCTCCTCCCTGGCTGCTGCCACCCAGCCTGCAGCCTGCACCTCACTGGCTGAGGATGCATCTGGGGTATGTAAAAGCATATTCTAATTTTCTAATAAATAACATCACTGGGACTTTGTTTTGTCTTCACAACTTCACTGATCTCACAATTCTCATCTGTTTTTACCAGGCTGTGGATGAGTCCGGTGTGCCAGGCATCGACAGGGTGGACAGCTTGGCAGAATGTTTAGTGGAGCTGCGCAACCAGCCCTCACTAGCCCTCACCAACCAGCAGGTCAGACACTTTGATCATTTTATTTTTTCTCCTCTGTTGTCTGTCACACATGTCCACACTTGAATGTTTTTGTTTTCTCATGTGCTGTTTTCTCTATGTTCTCTTTCTCAGGTGTCCAACATTGTCGCCTTGTGGCAGAACCTGCTGGAATATGACAAGCAGCGGGTTGTCTTTGCTGCCAGACACCAGACCAAGCTGGACACAGGGAGGTTCAGGTCGCCTAAGAAGAGGCAGGAGTTCACTCCAGGGGTGGAGAGCGTGAAGCGGCATGCGCTTACCACCACTGCCCCGCTTGCTCAATGGCCAGATTGCTGCCGCCTGGTGGAAATGATCTTCACCAGGCTCTGTGTCATCCACCGCAGTCCCAAGAAGAAGGGGACTGGCACAGTGTCCAGATGGGACCTTATCCTGGAGGATTACCGGCAGATCAGGCGGCGCGTTCTGGCCAGTGGGGCTGTTATGCAGCAGACGACCATGCAGCTGGTGGACGTGAGCCACACCACCTTGGTGCAGTGGCACAATAAGAAAGTGAAAAGGCAGGAGACTGCAGTGGTGATGCAGGGGCTGGACCTGCCAAGCCGCTTCTCTGTGGCGGCTGACCCTCTCCCCGGTGCAAGAATACGCCCCATATCTGCACCCCCCAAACCCGGCCCGGCTCACCAGTACCACCTGCCCAGCAGCACCGTGGGCCAAGCGCAGGTGAAGAGGAAGCCTGTACCCACATTTGCAGCACCTGTGGCTGTGAGGCCACGCCTTCAGCGGCAGCTCTTCCCTGCTCCACCTCCTCCTCCCACGTCAGCTCCACAGCTAGTGATGCTGGCTCCAGGGAGTGCTGCCACCACACCAGTTCCTGTCCTGATGGCTGCCCCACAGGCCCTGGGTTTCAGGCTCTTAACAACGCCTCCTGTTCCTCCTGTTCCTGCGGCTCCTGCAGCTCCTCCGGCTCCTGCGGCTCCTCCGGCTTCAGTCCGAAAACTGACCCGCAAAGTATTGCACAACACGTGCAAGAAATGCGGGCAGTTCAGGACGGCAGAAACAGGACACAGCCAGTATAAAGGCACCGTGTACTGCCCTGCCGTCGAAACTGTCTCCAAAGAACAGTGGCTGGAGGACATTAAAAAAAAATGAAAAAAATCGTTCTAATCGTAAAAAAAATGAAAAAATCGTTCTAATTGTTCTATAATATATTTATGTTCATTGTTCACCACATACTAAGAGTTTGGTTTAATAAAAAAATATATGCTTCACTATTTTTTTGTGTGGTGTGTGTGTATATAAGTCTCTGCTAAATACAGCGCTGTATTGTATGCCTTAAAAAAATAATGGCATCATTTAAAAAAAAAAAAAAACTTAGTTTAAGGTATTTGACAGGTAGGCTTCTTCATATAATTTATTATTGGTAATTTATTATTGACCAGGGACAGTCTCATGTTAGGAAAGATGCCTTTGGTCAGAATTATTCAATACTACCGATTTTCTTTTACAGTAAGAAAAATCATAAAGTTGTGAACTGCTTGAACCACCAACCTTTTGGTTAACAGCTGAACACACTAATCAATAATTACAAAGTTTATGAAATAATTTATGATGAATTTCAATGTTAAAAAAATAGAGGTTGAAAGATTATACAATAAAAATCTCCTTCTTTTCTTTTTCTTTCCTTTTCCTCTCTTTTTTCTCCCTTTTCTCTCCTTTTTTCTTCTCCCCCCTTCTCCCCCCTCCTCTTCCTTTCTTCCCCCCCCCACCCAGACTATTGTTCCCCAGCTTTGGCGCTATCATGTGAGCTATTGTCTAGCACACCCACCAACCTTTTAAAAATATTTTTGGCTCACATCAGCGGTCACAGTTACCTCGGTCCGACCGTTGTGACGCCTATATTGGACAGTTCGTCACCGTCACTCCTCCCGTTTTATAGCGAAAATGTTGGTGATGACAAAAAAACAAAAAAAAACACAGACAAAAAGGCACGTTGGGCATCAAAGGGCAAAGGGGCAGGTGCTCCAGCTCCCCCCTCTGCAGCAATTCGCAGTCCTCCATACATTTGCCTGGCTGCAGCCATTTCCGATTCTTTGTGAATAGGTCTTACTGAGTTAGGAGTCCTCACCAGGACTTTTAAGCTCTCCCAGACTTAGGAGCTACTTTTAGGCCTAAAATACTTTGTGAATTACTCTTATTTTAAAAAACTAGGAGTCCTAAATTTAAGACTGACACGCCCACTTTTTTTAGGAGTTGCTCCTAAATTCGGCCCTTAGGAGCTACTTTTAACCCTAAGATTCTTTGTGAATACGGCCCTAGAATTTTAATGAAGCCTGCAGGTGAAAGTATGTGGAAGCAAATGAGGTTCAAAGTAAGACCAGTAGTTTCAGAGTTTGAAGACTGTTCCAATGTATTTTCTATGGGACAAAAAAAATCTGAACTATTTGAATATTTTAAAAAGTATAAATAGTATGAAAAAGTTTGAATACATCCGATAATGTCCAGAAAAAGCTGCACGTTTTTATATTTGAATTGTTGAAATAGCACAAAGAATGGAGGACTATAAGCAGTCTGTAAAACGGCGGAAAGTAGGGAGAAAAATAAATATAAAGACTAGAAAATGTATTTCCTGAAGGAAACACGTGTGATAAGTAGTGATCCACATGCAAAGCCATGACCGAGGCAGGAATCAAAACAGTGAGCTCATAATCAATAAACCTTTACCCTGCCACTAGGCCACGGATGTCGAGGCAAGATACAAACCCAAAACCTTGGTGTTGCCAAGCGAACACCATATGCACTAAGCTACAGTACAGTGATTCTCATCTAACAGGAGTTTTGCACTGTCATTAATCTCCAGCTGTGACCAACTGCAAGTCAAAGTGCAGAAGCACACACACTGTCAACACCAGGAAAGCTGGAGAGTCAAGCAAAACTCATGAATGAGTTACAATCAAAATTTCTGTGCTGAGAGCAGCAGTTTAAACTAGAAAATTTCCTCTGGGGAAATTTTGAATGGGCCACGGGGCTACTGCCGGTTTTGCCATCTCTGTCAACAAGGGAATCAAACCCACGATCTTAAGTTCAAGACAGAGCTGATCAGACAGACACATGATCATCTTTCTATGAGCACTGATATGGAGGAGCTGTAACCACATTAGGTTAACTGTGTGCGTGTGATCACATGAAGTTACCTGTGTTTTGTACAGTATGTTACCTGTGTGTGTGTTGATGTGTGTGTGTCTAACTGTAATCACATGAAGCTGGTTCTAGAGTCTCTGTGTGTGTGTGTGTGTGTGTGACTGACTTGACACATGTTATGAGCTGCATCCTGTGTCAGTCTGATTTAGCTGTGTGATAAGCGCCACAAAACTCCTCCCTCCCTAATGATCTGATTGATTACACCTGTGTGGCAGCCTGCCCTCAGAAGTTACCATGGCGACTTTAACTGCTTACATTTTACTGTGTGGAACAGTGTTGTGTTGTGTCTGTTTGTGTATGTGTGCATGTGTGACTGTGTGTGTCTGTCTGTGTGAGTGTGCATGCCTGTGTTTGTGCGTGACTGACTGAATTCATTTCCTATGGACATCTGTGTGGGGCTGTGTTTAAAAACATCTTAACGAGCGGCCAGGCTGCACCTGCACCTGTTCTATTTATAGACGTTGATAACGAGCTGGCCGCTACAGCTGGCCACTGCACTACACAGAGCAGAGCAGAGCAGAGCAGAGAGATTTGAGCTCGGTGCAGCATCCGAACAACAGCCCAGAAAAAGAGAACCGTACCTCTTATCAGAATGTGGTCATGACCATCTGGGCAAGGAGACCTTCCTGAGCATTTTGACGTGCATTAAATGTTTGTAGGGCAAAAACTTTTCTCAGAATCGCAGGTTAGAAAAGGGGTCATTTCTGTTCTTCTCAAAAAATCAGCTCAAGTCAATGAGCCACTGGAGTGGGTCTAGCTGCACAAAGAGGCTCCGTAATAAAATTCTGTAAGTCTGTCTGCTGTTTTGAGCACATCATATGAGACACGACAATTGTGGCTACAAACGGTGAGGAAATCATGTGTCTAGAGTTTAATTTGTGGCCGTGCTGACAGTTTATCCAGAAAAAATCCAGAATGTTTTTTCACTCTCTCTCACTCTAACCGATGATGTCACGCACTCTGACACGAACATTCCGTGCAATACACAACCATTATAATCTCATAATTTCTCCAAAAATGATCATGGTCATTGATCATGGATTGATCAAAAACTATATGACCTATCAAAACATGGAGTAATTGGAGTACGACAATACACAAGACTTGTGTCTACTGTTTAAAGTTTAAATGAAGTCTCTAGGTGAAAGTATGCCTGAGCAGTAGACGTTTGTTAAACTCTAATGATTGGTCTTTTTCGCTCTTTTCCGCCCGTCCCATTGACTTCAATGCAAATTTTTGCGCAGTTTTTCGCGATTTATGTCGCGAAAAATTCGTAAACTGTTGAGAAAAGTAATAGCACACCGATCCCGATCAAACCACACATTTTGATATATAGTAGCGAATCGAAAATCGTCCGGAAGATGAAAAATAATAATATTATGAAAGAAAAAAATCCGCACAATAACAGCAGTGCCCGGTGCGATGGCCCGTGGCCCTAACAAGAAGCAAGTTATCAGAAATCAAGAGAGGAAGACTGGGGGAATGATTCACTAACATAGTTGTTGAGGCAAGATGTGAATGTGTAACCTCGGAGTCATCAGCCCAGTGATCTAACCACTTGACTACAGTTACATTCAGTATGCCATGGGCAAAAGAACCCCTTGTATAAGAGGCTCACTGGCTTCTGCTTAAAGAAAAAGAAAAGTGTAGAAATAAGCCACACCAAGTAAGTAGAGGACTTTTTTGTATCGTGTGACTATTTTTTGGTGCATTCAAACAAAGTATAAAGCCCTTTCCAGCGAGTTACAAAGTTGAGCTCCTTCTACTCTGCTGTGAAAAAAAAGTACTGGGGTGAATGGCAGAGAGAGAGAGAGCACCCAGGCTACATTTAAAAAATATTGAAAATGATTCTCTAAGTCTCTTCGTGTTTTTGACCAGGTTTTTAGCCAGAAGACAAGTGTGGCTACAAACCGTTTCCAAAATCTTGAGTGTAGAGTGTCATTTGTGGGTTTGGTGGCAGTTTCAGAAGAAAAGGCCCAGTCACATTTTTGGCTCTCCTCCACTCTAACAATGATGTCACTCACTCTGAGTGACAACATACACACTCATTGAAAAGTGTGAAATTGGTCAGAAATATGCATGTGTTTGGAAAGGATTTATCTCAAGAACGGTACAAGATATGAAAAAGTTATACACAGGGTGAATACATTAGAAGTTTGTCTAAAGATCAGAATTTGAATGAAGTCTGTAGGTGAAAGTATGTGGAAGCAAATGAGGTTCTTTGCTTTCAGCATTCACACTAAAAATGGGAAAAATAAATGCACACTGAGCAGTAACTGTCTAATACTGTGTTTACGTCCTTTTTGTTTTGTTTTTAACCTGTTCTGTTTTATTTTGTTTGTTTGTTCTTGTCAGTATATATATCGTTTTTATGGTTAAATCACTCAGACATTTCTGCCATATTTTCTCTTAAATGAATTAAAAGCAGAATTATTGGGACCATAAACATTTATTTTCAATCTTTATGATTGACTAAACCATATGGACACAAAAACATTATCATCACGTCATTGACTCATGTAGAGGTATGTGAAGGTGCCGTGTGGCGTTCGGGTGTCCAGGTGGAGTCACGGAGACGACAGCGTTCAGATTTTCAGGTAGCTTTTTATTCAGCAGACAGGCGTGACCTTTGTTCAGTAGATCAGCAACAGGACGAGGGCGTGAAGGAATAAATTAAAACCCAAAACAACTCGTCAGGTAAAAAAAAACAAAACAAAGAAATTAAAGGCTTCACTCTAAAAATAACAAAGAAAAAACAGGAACAAATAAAAACCATAAAAAAGTCGTTTAGAAAACTCGAGTGCGTTTTAGTTTCTGTTTTTGGTTTGATTCTCTCTCACTGTGCTTCTGTGACGCCACACACACACGCACGCACACACACACACAAACACACACACACACACACTCTCTCTCTCTGTACACTGAACAGATCAAACCTTCAGTATTTACACTCATATTTATAGATTTATAGATTTTCAATTCTCTGATCGATCGTCCGCTGATGGAGGCGAGGTGGGCGGAGTCAGAACATTTAGCCCCGCCCCCCTGCTCCCTCCTCCAGCTCGGTGTGCACTGGTCGACCAATCAGCAGCTGCTGTTCTTGAACTCTCCGTTCTCAGTGATGGACAGCTTGGTGGGGTTGCTAGGCGACAGGCCGTTGCAGAGGTTGGGGGCGCTGTAACGCTCCTTCACCTGCGTCAGCGCCGCCATCAGCCGCGAGTTCGCCGCGTCCAGGGACCCGATCCGCTTCTCCTGATTGGACAGAGACAAGAGGGGGCGGGACAGGAAGTCAGACGCATCACAGGTGTGGAGAGAACAGGTGAGGATCTGACTGACGAGTTAAAACCACCTTCAGTCACAATATGAACTAACCTGTCCTTTATTTTGAAAATACAAACCTCTTATTTTGATAGGGTAAAAAAATGGTAAGTAGTTTGGTTTAAGTTTGTGAATTTTTTCATCTGTTAATTAATGAGATTAACTCAAATAACTTGATTTATTAATTGTTAGGTTTTAATTTTAAGTGATGATGATATAATCTTCATAATTTAAAAGATATTTAAATTAGATTTTGTCATAAAGGATTCATTAAATAAAGTAACAGTTGATTAAGTTAAAGTTCTGTAACTATGAAAATAAACAGTTTGACTGATCGGAGCGACTCTGTGGAGTTAATTTACAAGTGATGGAATTTCAAAATTAAAGACTATTAGAAGTAGCAGGGCTTTTAATTTGAAATACAGGATGTAAATTCATCACGATGCATTAAAAAGCTAAAAAAAAATGACTTTAATAAACAGCTGACATCTGATCAGGTGGTTTTGACCCGTCAGCAGAAAACAAATGAGACAAATTGTCCACAGGAAGTTGGAGGGCAGCAGCCGCCAAAATAAAACAGCCCCCCCAAAAAAAGCTAAAACCAACAAAATAAAAGAGAAGGTGAGAACTGAAGCTGCCTGCGGGTGTCGCGGGACTCGAACTCTGAACCTAGAGTCAGCGTGAAAAACAAAAAAAACACCTGAGTGAAGCCGAGCGCTCTGACGCCGTCGCAGGCGACTCTAAACTGCATTTTATTTTGAAGGAGAGGAAGCTGGTGCTTGGAGGGGGGGTGGGGGATGGGGTGGGGGGGCAGCAGCCAAACATAAATAAAATCCGGCCAGAGCGACACACCTGCTCCTCTGTCAGGGCGGCCATGTTCCTAAAGGGGGCGGAGCCACAGGTGGTTTGGGTCATGTGACAATTTAACTTTAATCTGAAAAGGAACTTCCTCTGCATTTTTTTTTTTAAAAGACCAGCTCGCTCTGTGATTGGCCGACCAGGTGAGAGGTGTGTCGTCGTTGTTTTTCTAAAAAAAAAAAACAGCGTGGAGGTGGTGAAGGGGGAGGGGGGAGGAGGAGGGGGCGGGGCCACAGTTACTTGCCTGCTGATTGGTTTATCTCACATCCGTTACTGACCTGAAACCAGTGAAGAGACGGTGAGACCTCGTTACAGAGGTGTGAACGTTCACCTGAGTCTGTGACGGATGTGGGCGGAGCTAATTATCCTTGTATGAATATTAATGAGCATCAGAGGACAGAGGGCTGGAGAGGTTCAGGTACAGGTGTGTGTGTGTGTAGATACGGTAACTTGTAAAACTCTTCATCCCCCTTGAACTTTTCCACATTTTGTCTCGTTACAACCACAAACTTAAAGGGATAGTTCAACATTTTTGGCAAATTGGCCCCATTGCCATAATCTCTATAGTCATAGCAGTAGGTTTGTTACCTTTAATTGTCGGTGCAAGCTATTTTTAGAATGGCGGAGCAGAGCCGTGAGTTGCTCCGAGCTACGCTACGGAGGCTCATGGGATTTCTTGGTTTCCTTCATCAAACTCATCAAATACACAATCCAACAACTCCACAACGCTCTGGTGGACAAGTTGTGAGCTGCACATTCACCACACTATGAGATAATAACACAACGTTACCAGACAGGGTTGTTTTAGAGGGAAATTCATGCAAAACCGCTGATGCGCGTTGCCTTCAGGGACAGTTTTTCATCAAGCAGTCTCTGTATTTACCTCTTTAGTTGTTGGATTGTGTATTTGATGAGTTTGATGAGGGAAACCAAGAAATCCCATAATGAGCCTCCGTAGCGTAGCTCTGAGCAGCTCACGGCTCTGCTCCGCCGTTCTAAAAATAGCTTGCACCGACAATTCAAGGTAACGAACCTACTGCTATGACTATAGGGATTATGGCAATGGGCCAATTTGCCAAAATGTTGAACTATCCCTTTAAGTTTGTGGTTGTAACGAGACAAAATGTGGAAAAAGTTAAAGGGACACTGTAAATGTGTTAGTGTGTGTTTCTGTACCTGAGCGTCGATGATTTTCTGTTTGGCTTCGATCACCGCCTGCATCTCTGCGTGGTCGCGCTTCAGCTCCTCCTCCACGGCCATTAGCCTGCGGACACACACACACAGACAGACACACACACACACGCACACACACACACAGGTTAAACTCTTCTTCCTTGGTGGGCGGGACCTGTGTGTTTTTTAGGGGGTGTGGCCTGTGTGTTTTTAGGGGGCGTGGCCTGTGTGTTTTTAGGGGGCGTGGCCTGTGTAGTTTTTTAGGGGCCATGGCCTACGTGTTTTTAGGGGGCGTGGCCTGTGTAGTTTTTTAGGGGGCGTGGCCTGCGTGTACCTGCAGATGATGCTCTTCATCTGTCCGTCCTTCTCCTCCTGCTGCCTCCTCAGCCGCTCCTCGCTGTCCTCCAGCCTCTTCTTGTACTCCAGCAGCAGTTTGCTCATCTGCTGCTCCTGGTTGAGGAGGCGCCGCTCGTACTCCTCCAGGCGCCGGCCCGACGCCCGCAGACGCTCCTTCAGCCGCGAGATCTCCAGCTCGTACTGCGGGGGAGGGAGCAAGGGATCAGTGATCAATATACTATATGTCATATATGACATATTGCATTGAGGTTTGGGGAAACACATACAAAACAAATACAAATTCTATTTTTTTATTGCAAAAAAAGGCATTAAGAATCATCAGTAATTAACCAACCAACCCACTATTTAGTTGCTTGAACATTTTGAAATTCAGGGACTTAGTTGATTACATTACAATACAAACCATGTACAAAGCAAAAAATAAACTTCTTCCTCAAGATATCCAGAATCTGTTTAAAATGAAGGATTCCGTTTTAACCTGAGAAGACCACTATTATTTGAGAAACCACAGACTCGAACTACTGTAAAAAATCACTGTCTTTCTGTTAGAGCAGTGAACATCTGGAATAAATTGTCCACCAACCAAGGGTGTGTGTGAGCCGTTACCTTCTCAGTGTTGCGTCCCTCCTCCCTGCTCCGCTCTCCGGCCCCTCCCCCCTCCTCCTCCTCCTGGTCGTCGTACTGGCCGTTGTTGAGGACCCAGGCCGCCGTCCTCTCCACCGGGGACATCGCCACGGCCACCGCCTCCACCGGGGACGCCACCTGAGCCTGGACCAATCACACCACCTCGTCAGATCAAGCAGGTTATTTAAACAATTAATCAATTAGTTGTTTGGTCAATAAAATATCACTCGGTGATTCTCAAACCACCAGACGACGTCTTCAAATGTCTTGTTTTGTCCACTAACCAAAGAGAAACTCAGTTTACTGTCATGAAGGAACAAAGAAACCAGAAATATTCACATTGAAGAAGCTGGAATCAGAGAATCTGGACTTTATTTTTCTTAAAAAAAACTACTCAAACTGATTATTAGATTATCAGAATAGTTGACAATTAATTTAATAATAGATTATTTGTTGCGGCTCTAAACACGACCACACACACACAACGACAATATTGGCAGTCGGAGAATTTGCCAAAATGTTGAACTATCCCTTTAAGGCAGCTGTCCACCCATAATTCAGTGACCACTGAAAACAGATTTTGACCAGTGGCGTTTCATTTCGTACCCGTCGTCGTTGTCAGGTCGGTCAGAAAGTTAATTAACACGTGTGTACAGGTGTTTGAGTCTCACCTGCTGCTGCGGCGGCGGCTTGGCGGCGTTGCTCCTCGGGGGCGGGGCCATGTTCTCTGCAGAGCAGGTGGACTGTTGGCGGTGGGCGTGGCCTGTGGGCGTCGGCTCAGTGTTGGCGCTGCTGCTGCTGCGTAGCGAGGCGCTGAGGGGGAGGGAGCGCGGCGTCCTGGCCCCGCCCCCTCCGCCGCCCCGGCTCTGCTGCTCCACCTTGACGATGTGGGCGGTGCCGGCCGTCGTGCTCTGACGGGGGATGGCGACGGCGGTGGCTGCTCCGGGCGGGAGATCGGGCGGCAGCGCGGTGCGGCGCGGCGTGGAGCAGTCCTCGCTCTGCGTGCTGCGGCGGCTGCCCAGCTCGTCCAGGCTGCTGTTGGACGCCATGCGGTGTTTGACCCCCACCTGGCTGCCGTAGTCGTCGGAGTTGCTGTGGCTGTTGTGCGAACTCTCGGTGCTCAGGTTCTCTGAGCTGGAGTCCTGACGCAGCGAGTGGGCGGAGCGCGTGGACAGGCTGTGGGCGGGGCCACCACCGAGGCCGTGGGTGGGGCCACCACCGAGGCTGTGGGCGGGGCTACCGAGGCTGTGGGCGGGGCTACTACCGAGGCCGTGGGCGGGGTTACTGAGGTGGTAGACCGGGTTCTGGAAGGAGAGCGGCTGGAGGCTGCGCTGCTGGCTGAGGGAGGGGGGCAGCGGCCGCCGTACCTGGGGGGCGCTCTGCGGCTGGCCGTCCCTCGGCGACGCCTTCACCTTCACAGGAAACACGGTCAGGAAATTACAAATAGAAAAAAACGAAACAGCAGATCCAGATCAAACACTGTCAAGGTGCATAAAGCGGAGTCTGGGGACCCCCATGGGTCCTTGAGAGGGTTTGAGGGGTCCCCAACTTTTTCTTGAAATTTTACCACTTTTTTCTAGAAAGTTTTTTTTACCACTTCTTTTTATTTGTTTATTTTTACTTTTTTTGAGAGTGAGATTTTGCCACTTTTTCTAGACTTTTTTCTTTTTACTTTTTTGAGAATTTTTACCAATTTCTTCTAGATTTGTATTTATTTATTTATTTTACTTTTTGATATTGCTTTCCGCTTCCAGATGTCCTGCGATTCCTCTGGAAGCTGATGAAAGTCGTCAAGGAGAGGAGGCAACTGAAGAAGCAATGGAGAAAGGCCACAGGGGGGGAATAAACCTGCTGCAGGACGAGATTCAGAGCAGGCTGGCAACACTGAGGAGAGCTGAAAACCTCCTGAGGAAGTGCAGAAGGAAGGAGCAAACAAGATCACACTTCTACAAAGATCCCTTCAAATTTGTGAAGAGTCTCTTCACAAAGGCAGACTTGGGAAAACATCTGAAAAAGTCCTGCAGAGATGACCGACACCAGGAAGAAGTTACGCTCCCACCTGACATTTCTACCAGTCAATCCACCAGAGCACAAACTAGATATCAGTCCACCCAGGTAGAGCGAGCAAGGACCACGTCATCTGCAGGTGCGCTCCAGATATCCTGTGATTCCTCTGGAAGCTGATGAAAGTTGTGTGGAAAAAGAAGAGATGAGATACCAATGTTTTGGAGGAGAGCCGGAGGGATCTTTATCCCCAAGGAAAAGGACTCATCAGGGATCTGCCAGTTCCACCAGATCAGCCTTCTGAATGTTGAGGGTTAAAAAAATATTCTTCAGCGTGGTCGCTCACAGGCTGGTAGGATAGCTGCAAAGAAACAACCTGAGTGACACGCAATCCAGAAAGCAGGCATCTCAGGCTTCTCCGGGTGTGTGGAACTCGCTCGAGGGAACAGATCTTCATGTGATGTTCCTGGATCTCCTGAATGCCTTTGACTCAGTCTCTCACAGCCTCCTGTGGACAGCCTTCGACTACTCGACTACTACCCTTGTCAAGGCCTACTTCAAGGACGTCCAGCTCTGCTTGACAACAGCAGTGTAGTCTAACCACAGCATGGCAACACCTGAAGGTGGGAATCATGGCCGGCTGCACCATCACCCTGCTGGCCTTTACCCTAGCCATGGAGCCTCTCCATGAGTGGTTGGTGGACAGAGAATAAGACCTGGGCTGAGGCTGCCGCAGGTCAGAGCCTACATGGATGACCTCACAACACTCACCACAACCAAGGCTTGCACTGTGTGGCTACTAAGGAAGCTGGCTCGCTTGAAGATCAAGCCATGCAAGTCCAGAAGCATGTCTATTGTCAAGGGGAAACTGGCAGACCACCGCTTCCACATTGGCAAGGAACCCATTCCAACGGTCTCCTGCCTGTGAAGAGCCTAGTTGTTGGTATGATGCCTCTCTCAAAGACAAAGAGCAGATAGAGCAGCTCAGGATGGAGGCAGCCAGCGGCCTGGAGAACATCGACAGAGCCTTGCTGCCTGGCAAGCTGAAGCTCTGGTGCATACCGTATGGCTTACTTCCACTTCTCCTGTGTCCACTAACTCTCTATGAAGTCTCGCTCTCAAAGGTGAAAAAACTGGAGACTGGTCAGTTCATATGCAAGGAATTGGCTTGGTCTTCCTAGGTGCCTCAGCAGTATTGGGCTCTATGGTAGCAGGATGATATCCCTGCCCATTTGCAGTCTGACAGAGGGGTACAAGTGTGCCAAAGTCAGACTTGAGATGATGTTACTGGATTAGAGTGATCCATTTGTAGCCCAAGCTGCCCAATCCTGGCCACCGGGAGGAAGTGGACCCAATTGGCCGAAACTAAGCAGGCAAAGGCAGCACTCAAGACACAGGGATATTGTGGGCTGAGTGCAGGAGGGGAGGAGTGGTCTTGGCTTTGGGGCCAGCACACCAGCCTGGAGCAAGGCCACCCCATCTCAGAGACGCAAGCTGGTGGTCCAGGAGGTACATTGGGAAGAGGAAGCGGGAAGGTGTGCACAAGCTGTGGCACAGGCAAAGCAAGGGCAGTGGATGGCATGGGAAGGAGTGGAGAAGAAGAAGGTCTCCTGGAAAGACCTGTGGGAGATGGAGGGATTCAGGGTGAGCTTTACCATCAGGGCTGTCTACAATGTCCTGCCTTGTCCAGCAAACCAAGTCAATGGTATGACAAAGACCCCATGTGCCATCTATTATCCAAGTCCAGCAACACTAAGGCACATCTTAGTGGGATGCAAGACCAGCCTCACCCAAGGCCGTTACACTTGTTGGCACAACCAGGTGCTAAAGTGTAACGGACAAGTGTGAACGCTCATCCTCCCTGTCATCCCGTTGGCAGTCAAAACCATATATTCGGGAGGGCAAGGGTCAGGCCAGCCTCACCACATTAACACCAGACACTGGGCAGCTGGGCAGAGCACGGGACTGGAAGCTGTTGGCAGACTTGGACAAGAAACTCTACTTCCCAGCTGAGATAGCATTCCACCAATGAAGGATGATATGATTAATCATTAAGAGGTGCTGTAAAAATACAGTGTATTATGACTATTTTATTACTATAACTGAAACAAGTTCAGAAGTTCATAAACAGAGACATAAAACACTTTGTTCTGTTGTTGAACTTTGTGTCGGACAAAGGTTGAACAAACAGGACTAAGTCACACCTGATCAGATACCAGGAGGTTTTTTTTACAACTTCTGACAGACAGATGATCTAACTTGTAAGTTTTTAACACGTCTTCATTGAAAAGAGGTCATAAAGTTGAGATCAACAGCTGTTGCTACCTCTCAATCACAATGAGCTGCACTCTGTTCATGTGTTTCCTTGTTCCCTCCCCTTCAGATCTACAGTTTGAAGATGGGTGGAACCAACATGTGGTGAAGAGGAGGAGCTGACAGGCCCCGTTCACTGCAGAGACACATGTTGTTGAGATCAGAGCTCAAACTAGTTTAACTTCTGAGCAACAGAAACTCTGACAGTTGTCGTCTGTGAGAGGTGAAATGGCGCAGAAAGGAGTTCATGTGGACGAGGATACGATCTCTTGTTCCATCTGTCTGGATCCACTGAAGGATCCAGTGACTATTCCATGTGGACACAGCTACTGCTTCAGCTGTATTAAAACCCACTGGGATGGAGAGGATGGGAAGAAAATCTACAGCTGCCCTCAGTGTAGGAAGAAGTTCACACCAAGACCTGACCTGGTGAAAAGCACCATGTTAGCAGCTTTAGTGGAGGAGCTGAAGAAGACTGGACTCCAAGCTGCTCCTGCTGATGACTGCTATGCTGGACCTGAAGATGTGGCCTGTGATTTCTGCACTGGGAGGAAACTCAAAGCTGTCAAGTCCTGTCTGGTTTGTTTGGTCTCTTATTGTGAAAACCACCTGCAGCCTCATTATGAATCTCCTTCATTTAAAAACCACAAGCTGGTGGAGCCCTCCAAGAAGCTCCAGGAGAACATCTGCTCTCATCATAATGAGGTGCTGAAGATTTTCTGCCGCACTGATAAGAAGTCTATTTGTCTTGTCTGCCTTATGGATGAACATAAAGGCCACGACACAGTCTCAGCTGCAGCAGAAAGGACTGAGAGGCAGAGAGAGCTGAAGCTGAGTCGACAAAACATCCAGCAGAGAATCCAGGACAGAGAGAAAGATGTGAAGGTGCTTCAACAGGAGGTGGAGGCCATCAATGGCTCTGCTGATAAAGCAGTGGAGGACAGTGAGAAGATCTTCACTCAGCTGATCCGTCTGATGGAGAAAAGACGCTCTGAGCTGAAGCAGCAGATCAGATCCCAGCAGGAAACTCAAGTGAGTGGAGTCAAAGAGCTTGAGAAGAAGCTGGAGCAGGAGATCACTGAGCTGAAGAGGAAAGACGCTGAGCTGAAGCTGCTGTCACACACAGAGGATGACACCCAGTTTCTACACAACTACCCCTCACTGTCAGCACTCAGTCCATCTACACACTCATCCAGCATCAATATCCGTCCTCTCAGACACTTTGAGGATGTGACAGCAGCTGTGTCAGAGGTCAGAGACAAACTACAGGACCTTCTGAGAGACACATGGACAAACATCTCACAGACAGAGACTCAAGTGGATGTTTTACTGTCACCACCACCAGAGCCCAGGACCAGAGCTGACTTCTTAAGATATTCACAGGAAATCACACTGGATCCAAACACAGCAAACACACAACTGTTATTATCTGAGGGAAACAGAAAAGTAACATATATGAGGAAAGATCAGTCTTGTTCTCGTCACCCAGACAGATTAACTTCATGGCCTCAGGTCCTGAGTAGAGAGAGTCTGACTGGACGTTGCTACTGGGAGGTGGAGAGGAGAGTAGGAGGAGTTTATGTAGCAGTCGCATACAAGAATATCAGCAGAGCAGGGTATGAAAGTTTGTTTGGAGGTAATGACAAATCTTGGTCGTTAGTTTGTTCCAACAACAGTTTCACATTTAGGTTCAACAACATCCAGACTCCAGTCTCAGGTCCTCAGTCCTCCAGAGTAGGAGTGTACCTGGACCACAGAGCAGGTATTCTGTCCTTCTACAGCGTCTCTGAAACCATGACTCTCCTCCACAGAGTCCAGACCACATTCACTCAGCCTCTACATGCTGGATTTAGTCTTTTCCGGTTTGGAACCACAGCAGAGTTGTGTAAACTTAAATAGACAAAGATCATTGAAGGTGCAGTTGGTTAAAATCTGTATTTTAGTTCATCACTTTCTTTAGTCTCCATGTTTGTTGCTAAAAGCTCATTGCTGTCTCTACACTGCACAGAGATCACCTGTAGTTTTGATATTTTTGAGTTTTTTGATCATTGACATGAGGACAAATAGCCACTACAATTTGTGTTGATGTGTTTGTGTGTTGTTCTCACTGTAGAAACTAAGAAATCTACAATCACATTTACATTGATGTTTTGTTATGAGGTTCAATCAAAGTGTAAATATCATGATAATAATCAATGGGGAGATGAGTGATTGATCAGTAAAGTCTGTTAAATTAATATTTATATCTGAGACAGATCAGTTATTATCTTGTTATATTTTGTATTCTTTGTGTACTTTAATGTGGATCCTAATATAAACAAACAAACCAACCTGGTGTGGCGCCGGCTGAGGGGTGAGGGGGGTGGAGTGTGGGTAGGTGTGGGGGGGCGGGGGGGCGTGTCCGATGGAGGCCTGGGATCCGGCCCTGCTGAGGCGGGGCGGGGCCTCGTGGTGGTGCAGCGGGGGGCCGGGGGCACTGCCGCCATGCAGGCTCTGAGCGTCCTGCAGGTCGACCAATGAGATGCTGCGGCCGTTGGGCAGCAGGTTGTCCCGCCCCCCCTCCTCCGACGGGTGGAGCTGAGCCAGCAGGGGCCGTTGCCCCGGAGACGGCAGGCTGCGCACCTCGCTGTGGCTGCAGGAAGAGAATAAAATCGAAGCTTTATTGTCGTTGTAAAAAAGAAAACAACCAAATTGGCCTCGGTGTCATAAACAAATATACACAATACTTTGAACCTCATTTGCTTCCACATACTTTCACCTACAGACTTCATTCAAATTCTGATCTGTAGACAAACCTCTAATGTATTCAACCAGTGTACAACTTTTTCATATCTTGTACCGTTTTTGAGATAAATCCTTTAAAAGCACATGTGCATTTCTGACAAATTTTCACACTTCTCAATGAGTGTGTATTGCGTTAGCCAGAGTGAGTGACATCATCACTGGAGTGCAGGAGAGCCAAAAAAGCTTCTTCTGAAACTGCCACGAAAGCTACAAATGACACTCTACACACAAGAATGTGTCCACAGTTTGTAGCCACACTTGTATTCTTGCTAAAAATCTGGTCAAAAACGCAAAGAGAGCACATGCACATTTCTGACCAATTTCACACTTTTCAATGAGTGTGTATGGCGTTTGGCCAGAGTGAGTGACATCATCACTAGAGTGCAGCAGAGCCAAAAAAGTGACTGGGCCTTTTCTTCTTAAACTGCCACCAAACCCACAAATGACACTCTACACTCAAGATTTTGGAAACAGTTTGTAGCCACACTTGTCTTCTGGCTAAAAATCTGGTCAAAAACGCAAACTTAGAGACTTAGAGAATAATTTTAAATATTTTTTAAATGCAGTCTGGGTGTTCTCTCTCTGCCATTCACCCCGGTACAATTTGTTTAACAGTAGAGTAGAAGGAGCTCAACTTTGTAATTATCTGGAATGGGCATTATACTTTGTCTAAATTCACCAAAAATAGTCACACCTCACACTTTTCTTTTTACTATTCTGCTAAGCTTTCAGCTATCATTGAATGATCTCACATTCATCAAAGTCTCAACCCCCAATTTTCAGAGGTATTGCTAATAGTCCAGTGGTAAGGTGGCTGCTTCCCAACCACAAGGTCAGTGGTTCGAATCTCACCTTGCCAACTTTGTTAGTGTACCAGTCTCTTTGAACTTAAACTACTACCACTTGGTCTGGCTTATTTTTAAATCTTGCATGATAATGCATATGCCCCCCCCCCCCCCCCCCCCCCACCTTTCCTCTTTACCTCTTTCTATCTTGGTTTGTGTTGACATGTTTCTTGTTTATACCACTGCTCTAAGATTTAAATGCACTAGAACTTTGAAAACCAAGAAAGCAGCAGAGAAAAGCAAAAGTCTTGAATGATTTGTATCCATCATTTCTTGTCCTGCACTGCCCACTAATGGACATCACAGGCAGAATTCACCTCCCCTCCCCCCACTTTCAATTAGCTACAGGTGTTCATTATGAGACTCATTGATTGCTCGTACCACAGTTTGCAGCACATCATCACATTACAATGAATGTCACATCATTGCTTGACTTTTGATTCCAACTATTCAGCTGTCATTGAACAGTCTTTGATTCCTGATAGTATAAAGCTCATTGTAACTCAGGTCCTCTGTGGCCATATGGTTAGTGTGTCAGGTTACATGTCATGAAGTCATGGGTTCAATTTCTGCCTTAGACATGTATCTTGCATGTATTTGTCAATTTCTACTGCTTATTCAGCATGGTTCAGCAATGGCTTCCAGCATTCACACGCATTTTCCGTCAGGAAATGCTCTTTCTAGTTAGTAATGTAATTATGTTTTGACTTTATTTGATTTTACACATTCATAGTGTTGTGAAATTAATTAATGCGTGTAGCACCACATTTTGTAATAAAATTCTTGAACGCAACATGTAATAAACTTTGCCGCATTTTGTAATAAGTAATACATAATGCATCTGTTATTAAATATGCGGTTGTTGCACTTTTTCTTATGAATAAAATGTACTAATTTGGTGCATTATGTAACAACTTACTACAAAATGCGACAAAGTTTATCACATGTTGGGTTCAAGAATTTCATTACATAATGCAACATTATTACATCATGTGGCGCTACAATGCCTAATAATCGTAATAATCGTGATTATTTCTTTCTATAAAGGTGACATCAATAGTCACGAGCAGCGGTTCGTGTGTGATGTCATCAACAGAGAGTCAAGCTGATTGGTCACCTGTCACCGGGGTCTTCAAAGATCCGCTGTAACCCTGACGACAGGCTGCCGCTGATGTTGTGGGCGGAGCTGTGGTCCTGGAAACGCCGCAGCTGCTGCTGCTGCTGCACCGGTGTCGGCGCCGTCGCCAGGCAACGGGAGATGTCTCCCAGAATCCTCGGCAGCGGGCCCAGCTTCGCTACGGTGGCCTGCAGGAAGGAATTTTCACCCTGGGGTCCGAGTGTGTGTGTGTGTGTGTGTGTGTGTTTGAATGGAAGCACCAGGATGCAGCGGTGGTGGTGGGAGGACAAGACCAACGTGGTGGCGCGCGCGAGAGAGAGAATCGGCCAAACAGGAAGTGAAGAGAGAGGGAGAACAAAGGAGGGAGGGGGGGAGGAAAAAAAAATAAAACATGAGGGAAACTTAATGGAAACCAAAATCAAATCAACCAGAACAACATGCAGAGACACAGCAGAGCCATGCAGAGACGGGTGAGACACGGCACAGCCGGGGGGAGGAGGGGGTGAGGAGGGTGGGGGGGGGCATGCTGTGACGAGCTCATGTGGTTAAAGGGTTAAATGCGGCGGTGACCTCTGCTCCTGATGTTCATTCATGTTACACCATCTGCCCAGGGGGCAAAATCCCAGTTTTTTGAAAAAACGGACACGGAGCGTTGTAAAAGGTTTGACACCAGAAATGATATCTAGTACATACAACTATAATATTTGGCAGAGAGTATCTTGACACATAGGGGGAGGCATGAGAAAAAGATTCTGGGGTTTGTTGCAACTCGATTTTAAGATATCACCCTCAACATCCCAAAAAAGACAAAAAAAAAGTACTGTTCGCCTGACAAATTCTCATGAAAATTATTATTTTTCAGCACTTTATGGAGAATATCTATGTTTAACATGTATATAGAAAACTTCCTTAATTCATAAGCTTCCATTTGAGTCCCAGATAGCCTTTCTACTAGCTACTGGAAAGCTACAGGCTGTCTCCAAACAATGCAACACCTATTGTGAAAAACTACATGTTAACTGGTATGATCAGAAACCATTCTATTTCTGGTCTCCTCTAAGTGAACAGATAGATAGAGAAGACCGTTGGCCACAGCAAGTGGCTTTGGAGATAGAAAGACTATCTTGGACTCAAATGGAAGCTTATGAATTAAGGAAATTTTCTAAATACATGTTAAGCATAAATATTCTCCATAAAGTGCTGAAAAATAATAATTTTCATGAGAATTTGTCAGGCGAACAGTACTTTTTTTTGTCTTTTTTGGGATGTTGAGGGTGATATCTTAAAATCAAGTTGCAACAAACCCCAGAATCCTTTTTTCATGCCTCCCCCTATGTGTCAAGATACTCTCTGCCAAATTTTATTTTATTTATGCCATTGTAGTACCTAAATATTTGCATTTACATAATTTCGCCAGCAATTAGGGGTTTAGGCCCCTGTAGCTTTCCAGCAGCTAGTTGACCGGGTTGTCCACCCAGGTTTTAATCCTTCAAGTTCCTAGAGATCATTTCTGCTGTCAAACCTTTTACAACGCTCCGTGTCTGTTTTTTTGCTTTGCCCCCTGGGTAATCAGATATATTCACACGATCAATCAATAATCAATCACACACACACACACACACACAACAGACTCAACGTCTCACTGGACCGAGGTCACAGTAATGACTCTGGCTCTCAGAGTCTCAGCAGGTACGATGGATTAATTAATTAATGAAGTTGTGTTGCATAGTGTAGCCTTCACCCACGGAGAGCTGTGATTGGTCAGCAGCCGACAGATTTATTAGGTTGCGTTATTATTCAATAGTCATTATAAACGAGGGTGAGGAAACATGATGCTCAGTGTTTATATCTAACATGGCACTGTGTAGGCCCTGTCTGGGGGTCGGTACTCGGATCGGCCCTGAAGAAGTCCTGGTGGGGCTTGAGATTTAGACTACTCTGTGCTGATTGGTCAGACTCAAAGCAGGATTCATGTGATGCTAAGAGGAAGCCCCGAAATAAGACGCATTTTTACAACCCAATGTTACTAAAAAGGGAAAAACCCCCTCCTCCTTTTACCAGGAACTCCTGCAGTGGAAACGCGGCTTATTCTGTCCTTATAAAATAATGTTTGTTATGTGTCTTTTCTGTCACAGCTGGTTTGTAGCATCTGTTTATATGAAGCCGTCAATATGACCGCTATGACAGTCCGCTGAATAAATACTAGTGCGTTTCATCGGCTTCATTTTTTTAGTAGGTAAAGAAACCTTTTTTGTCTAAAAAAAGAACCTAAAACAAAGTATTCAGCTGACATAATGACCTTTCACAGTATTTTTAACAAAGTTATTTACATAATAATACATTTTAAAAAACCAACCTGTCCGTCAGACCGTCTGGTGTTAAAGATATTTATAATTTCTGTCGGCCGAGCCAGCAGAGATTCTTCTTCTTCTGCTGGAGATCGCAGGTTCGATTCCCTGCACAGGTTATCAGCAGTGTAGCTATTAGGGCTGGGCCAAAAAAATGGCAATTTTTATATTAATCGCGATTTTCTTCTAGCGAACTTTTAAAAAAATTTTTTTTTTTGGGGGGGGATGACCAATCTTTATTGTACGATCATGTATTCTGTGCCATTACACTCGACAAAGTCAAACCGGCCTGTTGTGTTCGTTTGTTCACAGATATCCATGTGAACAAACGAACACAACAGACAAACAGATGTGATGTGTGTATTGTTTTTTGTAAATATGACTTATGATGTATTGTCAAGTGTTTGGTTCAACCTGCTCTTGTTTAAGGAAAGAAAATCACAATAATTGAAATATAAAATCGCAATACTTGTTTAATCAGAATCGCAATTTAAATCGAATCGGGACCCAAAAATCGTTAGAGAATCGAATCGGCACAAAAGCGTATCGGCCCAGCCCTAGTAACTATCAGGTGGATGTTCTGTTTATCGTTATTATTATTACAGGTTATCAATATGATTACGATTGTTGTTAATATTATCATGACACGCGGTCAGTTTTACTTTGTGTTTGAGAGCAGCAGCAGCAACAACACACTCCTTTAGTTTCACAAACAAACAGTCATGACTTTAACACAACTGATGTGGAGTTGTTGACGTCGTGTTTCTTTCTGAGGTTTTAGTTTAGAGTCTTTTAAACACAGACACACACACACACACACACACACACACACACACACACACACAGACACACACAGACGGACGGCGTTACCTTGTCGAGCTGCGACACCACCTCCCACAGCAGCGCGTGCAGCACCGACAGCTCGCGGCCCAGGTCGATGTAGCCCTCGAAGCCCGGCGTGTTGGACAGCGTCTCGGGGTTGGAGATCTCCGACAGGAAGCGCATCATCCCCGCCCACTCGTGCTCCAGGAAGTCGTTCATGAACGCCATGTACTCCTCTTTGTTCCCGAACCTGCAGACGAGGCCACGCTCCGGTCAGATCAAACTAATCAGCTAAACTGCCTCTACTAAACACCTGATCAAACTAAAGGGATAGTTCACCCAAAATTGAAATTTCTACTTTTTTTCGATAGACAGAAAGAGGGAGAGAGACAGAAAGATAGATAAAGACAGAAAGAGGGAGAGACAGAAAGATAGATAAAGACAGAAAGAGGGAGAGACAGAAAGAGATAGATAAAGACAGAAAGAGGGAGAGACAGAAAGAGATAGAGAGACAGAAAGAGGGAGACAGAAAGATAGATAAAAACAGAAAGAGGGAGAGACAGAAAGAGGGAGAGAAGGAAAGAGATAGAGAGACAGAAAGAGGGAGAGACAGAAAGATAGATAAAGACAGAAAGAGGGAGAGACAGAAAGAGATAAAGAGACAGAAAGAGGGAGAGACAGAATGGGAGAGATAGAAAGATAATAGAGTCAGAAAGAGGGAGAGACAGAATGGGAGGAAACGACAACGACGATGATGATGATGATCGGATCAGCTGATCAAACTAAAGGGATAGTTCACCCAAAATTTAAATTTCTACTTTTTTTCGATAGACAGAAAGATAGATAGAGACAGAAAGAGGGAGAGACAGAAAGATAGAGATAGAGACAGAAAGAGATAGAGAGACAGAAAGAGGGAGAGACAGAAAGAGATAGAGAGACAGAAAGAGGGAGAGACAGAAAGGGATAGAGAGACCGAAAGATAGATAAAGATAGAAAGAGTGAGAGACAGAAAGGGAGAGATAGAAAGATAATAGAGTCAGAAAGAGGGAGAGACAGAATGGGAGAGATATAGAGACAGAAAGAGAGAGATAGAAAGAGGGAGAGAGACAGAAAGATAGATAAAGACAGAAAGAGGGAGAGACAGAAAGATAGATAAAAACAGAAAGAGGGAGAGACAGAAAGAGATAGATAAAGACAGAAAGAGGGAGAGACAGAAAGGGAGAGATAGAGACAGAAAGAGGGAGAGACAGAATGGGAGAGATAGAAAGATAGAGATAGAGACAGAAAGAGATAGAGACAGAAAGAGATAGAGACAGAAAGATAGATAAAGACAGAAAGAGGGAGAGACAGAATGGGAGAGATAGAAAGATAATAGAGTCAGAAAGAGGGAGAGACAGAATGGGAGGAAACGACAACGACGATGATGATGATGATCGGATCAGCTGATCAAACTAATCAGCTAAACTGCCTCTACTAAACACCTGATCAAACTAAAGGGATAGTTCACCCAAAATTGAAATTTCTACTTTTTTTCGATAGACAGAAAGATAGATAGAGACAGAAAGAGGGAGAGACAGAAAGATAGAGATAGAGACAGAAAGAGATAGAGAGACAGAAAGAGGGAGAGACAGAAAGATAGATATAGACAGAAAGAGGGAGAGACAGAAAGGGAGAGATAGAAAGATAATAGAGTCAGAAAGAGGGAGAGACAGAAAGGGAGAGATAGAAAGATAATAGAGTCAGAAAGAGGGAGAGACAGAAAGAGATAGAGAGACAGAAAGAGGGAGAGACAGAAAGATAGATAAAGACAGAAAGAGGGAGAGACAGAAAGGGAGAGATAGAAAGAGGGAGAGACAGAAAGAGAGACAGACAGAAAGAGAGACAGACAGAAAGATAGACAGAAAGAGAAAGAGAAGTTTCAGAGTCCTCCGTGGCTTCTCTGAGTTACAGCGGGGCTCCGTGCAGCAGTGCATGTCCATGTGACGGTTGAGAACGGAGCTCACTTTTCTTCGTAACAAAAAGACACACCAAAAAACATCCAAATACCTCCATGCTGCTCGTCTGTAATGTCCGTCTTGTATTGAAGCCCCGACATGAGAAATTGTTCCGAAAAAAATTAAACAAGTCTATATTTTAAGCTTGTTTGTATTGTGTTGCTCTGCCGGAAATCTCGCACGATTTGCGGAGCCGTGAACGGGGTGTCGATGCAAATCGCGCGAGATTCCGGCAGAGCAACACAATACAAACAAGCTTAAAATATAGACTTGTTTAATTTTTTTCGGAACAATTTCTCATGTCGGGGCTTCAATACAAGAGGGACATTACATACGAGCAGCATGGAGGTATTTGGATGTTTTTTGGTGTGTCTTTTTGTTACGAAGACAGTTGGTATCCATTTGAGATAATTTCAGATAATGAGGGAAATTTCAATTTTGGGTGAACTATCCCTTAAGATCAAACTAATCAGCTGATCAAACTCATCAGATGAAGATGGCGGCGGCGGCGGCGGCGGCAGGAGACACTCACTTGGTGAAGTTGGCGAGGTTCTGGATCACCTTGGCGATGAGCGTGAGCGTGCGCGCGGTGCGGTCGTCGGGGTACTCCTGCATCAGGTAGAAGAGCGACGGCGACATGATGGCGGGACACAGGAAGCGCAGGAAGAGCGAGGCGCTGATGAGCCGTTTGCTGATGTCCTGCTGGTAACCGCGGGCGACGCACTGCTGCTTCCACGACGCAAACACCTCCTTCAGCTCCCGGGGGAAGACGCTGAGACAGAGAGGGACAGAAAAAAGGGGGGTCAGGATGTGTGTGTGTGTGTGTGTGTCAAGTAGGTGTGTGTGTGTGTGTCAGGTAGGTGTGTGTGTGTCGTTAGGACTGTCAATGAATATTTGAAATTCCAATGTATATTCGAATTATAGTGATAAAAGAAGAAGAAATAAAGACATAGAAAGAGGGAGAGACAGAAAGAGAGATAGAGACAGAAAGATAGATAGAGACAGAAAGAGGGAGATAGACAGAAAGGGAGAGATAGAAAGATAGAGACAGAAAGAGAGATAGAAAGAGGGAGAGACAGAAAGATAGAGACAGAAAGAGGGAGAGACAGAAAGAGGGAGATAGACAGAAAGGGAGAGACAGAAAGAGGGAGATAGACAGAAAGGGAGAGATAGATAGACAGAAAGAGGAGAGACAGAAAGATAGATAGAGACAGAAAGAGGGAGATAGACAGAAAGAGGGAGATAAACAGAGAGAGAGATAGAAAGAGGGAGATAGACAGAGAGAGAGATAGAAAGAGGGAGATAGACAGAGAGAGAGATAGAAAGAGGGAGATAGACAGAAAGAGGGAGAGACAGAAAGAGAGATAGAGACAGAAAGACAGAGATAGAAAGAGGATAGACAGAAAGATAGAGATAGAAAGAGGATAGACAGAAAGATAGAGATAGAAAGAGGATAGACAGAAAGATAGAGATAGACAGAAATTTGAATATTAAAATATGATATTCGAATATTAATAATTTATTTTTAAATTATCTTCACGCGCACAACCACAACAACAGCAACTACGACTTCCTCCTACAATGCACGGCCGTCGGTGTGACGTGCAGACACACACACACAGACACACACACAGACACACAGACATACACAGACACGTGTCTGTGTGGTCACGTCTGGAGAGAAGCAGCTTCTCTGTTTTCCCAAACTACCGAGTGACAGCTTTAATCGCGCATTAAAAAAGAAATCGTGCCGTTCACTGAGAGCTGTGATGATCCTCTGCACTTCATCACGACTGAACTTGATCCGCGTTATAAGGATCATTACTTGGATGTGGGAAGAAAACATGCCGGCTCTTATCCCGTTTCCCGAGCGAGCTGTTCGCTCTCGTCATCACAAAACTTGTTTGACATGAATTGATAAAGGCCGAGTAAAACGCGGTCTTTTTTCACGTATTAAAGCAGAAGTAAGCAATGTTTTTGTGTTAATCTAAGTCTTAAATAGTTATATCTTCCGACAGCAATCACTTCTATAGAGTGTTTGGTCTGAAACACGGGTCTGTCAGTCACTCTGCTCTGCTCTGAGCCCAGGAGAAAACTTTTCTCGTATCCTACAAGTTTTATCCAATGAGGAAAGAGAACGGCATAAAGGGGCAGTCCTCTCTGTGTGTGCAGCCAAGGAACGCCGTGAATGTGGTGACGTAGGGACGAGGACCAATAGATCCATGACGAGGGCGGGGGCTGCTAACTCCATCGGCTGACAAGACGTTTTTCCGACCTGTGAAGTGGTACCAGTTCGATCTGGTACGAGTTCACCGGTCAGAAGTTACGAGTGGCCGTTATAGTGACTTTCACAGGTAAAACAGGTCGGAGAAACACGAGTGGGTTGCCTGGAACGCTACAAAGTCGTAAGTCGTGACTTGAAGCTGTAATTTACGGTTTCAAAAGCCTGCCTGGAACGCAGCATTAGCGAAAACCACCGGATCGCTTACTTCTGCTTTAATATGTCGTTGCTGATTTGCATTGTGTAATGTAAGCTATTCAAAACGTGTTTGACATGCACTGATAATAAATACAGGCTACCGCTATAAAAGTCCATCTCTTTGTATTGATTCTTGTAGAAAATATGAAAAAATAGAAATTCGATTTTTATTCGAATATCTGTTTTTTTTTTAAGAGGCAATATTCAAACCTCATTCCTGCCATTCGTTGACATCCCTAGTGTGTGTGTGTGTGTGTGTGTGTGTGTGTACCAGTAGGAGTTGATGATCTTGCAGAAGGCGAGCTCGCAGCACATCTTCAGGTTGCTCTGATGCTCCGACAGCTCGCTGCTCGAACAGCGACTGGGCTCGACCTCGCAGTTCTCATCCGACTCGTAGAGCGCTCGGATGAACTCACCTGAGGGGGCAAGAGAGAGATAGACAGAGAGAAAGATAGAGACAGAAAGAGAAAGAGAGAGAGACAGAAAGAGGGAGAGACAGAATTGGAGAGATATAGAAACAGAAAGAGGGAGAGACAAAGAGAAAGATAGATAGAGAAGGAAAGAGTGAGAGAGACAGAGACAGAAAGAAGGAGAGACAGAAAGATAGATAGAGACCGAAAGAGAAAGATAGAGACAGAAAGAGGTAGAGGCAGAAAGATAGAGAGAGACAGAAAGAAAGATAGATAGAGAAGGAAAGAGTGAGAGAGACAGAGACAGAAAGAGGGAGAGACAGAAAGATAGATAGAGACCGAAAGAGAAAGATAGAGACAGAAAGAGGGAGAGGCAGAAAGATAGAGAGAGACAGAAAGAGAAAGATAGATAGAGACCGAAAGAGAAAGATAGAGATAGAAAGAGACAGAAAGAGAAAGATAGAGAGAGACAGAAAGAGAAAGATAGATAGAGACAGAAAGAGAAAGATAGAGATAGAAAGAGGGAGAGACAGAAAGATAGAGAGAGACAGAAAGAGAAAGATAGAGACAGAAAGAGAAAGATAGAGACCGAAAGAGCGAGAGGCAGAAAGATAGAGAAAGAAAGAGGGAGAGACAGAAAGATAGATATAGACAGAAAGAGAAAGATAGAGACAGAAAGAGAAAGATAGAGAGGCAGAAAGATAGAGAGAGACAGAAAGAGGGAGAGACAGAAAGAGAACGATAGATAGAGACAGAAAGAGAAAGATAGACAGAGAGAGAAAGATAGAGAGAGAGAGACAGAAGGATAGACAGAGAGAGATCAATCATTGATAATAATCTGTGTGAATCATCATCATCATCATCATCATCATCATCATCATCTGGTGAGCGATGATGCGTTCACTGTCGGCAGAGAGGCTGGGTTTTTACAGTGTCGTCGGCCTCAAAATAACTTCACCTGTCAAAATAAAAGCCCGAGCAGACGACTGGTGTCTCTAAATAAACTGAGGGTGGAGGCGACGTCGGCTCTATTATTAGATCCTCTGCTTCTCTTACTGAAGCTCCGAGGAGGAGGAAGATGATGATGAAGGTCCTGTGATGTAATTTTAGCATCAAATCGATATAAAAATATAAAAAACCTTTGGTCTAAATCAGGAAGGAGCCAGAGATAAAAAAAAAACCCATCAAAGACTACGACTCCCAGGGTGCACTTCACCTCCACACAGCCAATCAGAGAGCAGCACATAAAACACAAAGCTATTTAAAGCGATAGTTCACCCAAGATTGAAATTTCATTCTCATGATCTCCTCCCCCTCATGTGGACTAAGGGCTGGGAGAAGTTTCAGAGTCCTCCGTGGCTTCTCTGAGTTACAGGGGGTCTCGGCGTAGCAGTGCATGTCCATATGACGGTTGCAAATGGATACCAACTGTCTTCGTAACAAAAAGACACACCAAAAAACATCCAAATACCTCCATGCTGCTCGTATGTAATGTCCGTCTTGTATTGAAGCCCCGAAATGCGAAACTGTCCCGAAAAAAATGAAATAAGTCTATAATTCAAGCTTGTTTTGTAGCGGAAGCTTCTCAAAGCTCCTGCATTTGGGGCTTCAATACAAGACGGACATTACAGACGAGCAGCATGGAGGTATTTGGATGTTTTTTGGTGTGTCTTTTTGTTACCAAGACAGTTGGTATCCATTTGCAACCGTCATATGGACATGCACTGCTACGCCGAGACCCCCTGTAACTCAGAGAAGCCACGGAGGACTCTGAAACTTCTCCCAGCCCTTAGTCCACATGAGGGGGAGGAGATAATGAATGCAATTTCAATTTTGGGTGAACTATCCCTTTAAATCACGTGTGTGTGTGTGTGTGTGTGTGTGTGTGTGTGTGTGTGTCTCACCCAGCGCGTCGTGCAGGTACTTCTGTCCCACCAGCTTCAGATACTCCTCGATGGCCTTGGTGGCCAGCGTGTTCTCTCTGAAGATCAGGACGTCGTGGTCAGCGCAGCGGTCCACCTCGGACATCACCAGGTCGGTCAGGAAGTCCTGCACCGGAGTCAAAACTTTATTAGTCCTTATGCAAAATAAACAGACGGTTTTGTTTCTTAACTCATTGAGTGCCAACCACGTAATTTCTTGTTTTTCGTTCCCATGCATTGAGTGCCAAAAACGAGATTTTACGTTTTTTGCTTTTTTTTATTTATTATGAAAATAGACACTTTAACTCATTGAGTGCCGCGCTCCTTTCCAAAGTTTTAGTCAAGTGTACCGGCAATTTAGACCATTTTTGACTTTTTATTTTAGAGCCATAGTGTATTCTATATTATTGCCACCAACACATACTGTATCTCAATTGAAAGGTTTAACTTAATGCTTCAGGTGGCCACAAACCGTTTGTTTCTACGTGCCTCCGTTCCTGAGAAAAGTCAAGCTAAACATGGCTGGGTTTCACCAAAATCCCTCCTTTTTTTCTAGAAAAGGAGATAGAGTGTCTTTTATGAAAGCTGCTCTGTTTGTGCCTGTCGCTCTTCTGACACTCGCATTTCTGGATCAAAGGGCTCGTATAAGATAAATATATACAACAATTGTTGTTCTATTCACAAAACCACCATCGGGGGCAGGGGGGGCGCCACTAAACAACAATAACACAGACGCACCGTGCCGTGTCACAGCCTCTCGCCGCGGAACGTGAGGGTCTGTCGGCCACAGCGGCTCGGGAACACCGGTCCCACCGGTGGTCGCGGTCCGTCTGTGGTTCGGGTCGGTGACGGCGGTCTGCTTTGGCCCAGAGACCATCAGATTTTACCGCGGGAGGACCTTGGGGAGGACACGGTGTTGCTCCAGATGAAGACCGGGCAGGACAGTCGGCTGAGAGCTTCCTGTTTCTGCTCCGAGCAGCTGGAGCAGCTGGAGCAGCAGCGCAGGTGAGAGCAGAGCAGCTGCTGCATCCACATGCAGAACTCCGTTTGCAGAAGCTGAGTTATGATAAAAACTTCCAGATCATGAGCTGTCATGTGACTTTGATCGTCATCTATTTCAGTTCTCCTCGTCGTAGAGTCCCCAAATTTACATACAATGTGTATTAAAGTGTCTATTTTCATAATTTAAAAAAAAAGCAAAAAACGTAAAATTACGTTTTTGGCACTCAACGCATGGGAACGAAAAACGAGAAATTACGTGGTTGGTGTGGTGTAACTGTACATTTAGAACTATGTCAGTTCATAGTGATGACGTCACCGGTGCACCGTAGCCTAGGGAACAGGTAGCCAGGGAGACGGGCAGTTGTGTACGGGAGTTAGGTAAATAAACATTCACGCTATACTTACAGCTGGACTCACGTAGTTATTTAATAACACGACATGGTGTCAGAAGTCCTGTAGTTGGCGTGGAGAGAAGAAGCCCGACGAAAGAAAAAAAAAAGAGAGGATCGTTTCGTTTACACCTGCAACGGAAAGAAAGTGGAGGACAGGATGAGCCACGGAGGAGACGCTAACGGTAGCAGCAGGGAGCTAACGGCAGCAGCAACGGCAGCTTCAACGGCAGCACAGAGAGTCGCCGGGGGGCCGTGCGCTACGTTTAATATCCAGCCACCGGAGTCCTTCGACTTTTCAAAGCCGCAAGAGTGGGACAAATGGATCCGGAGGTTTGAAAGATTTCGCCTGGCAAGCAATCTGAACGTAAGCTCCGACGAGAATCAAGTCAACACACTGATATACTGCATGGGGGACGAGGCGGATGACATCCTACGTGGGCTTACTCTACCTGAAAGACACACTTACAAGGGGGTACGTGATGGATTTCAAAGTTTCTTCGTGGTCAAGAAAAATGTAATCTACGAACGTGCTAAATTCAACATGCGCAAACAAAGAGAAGGAGAGCCAGTGGATTCGTTCGTCACTGCATTATATGCGCTAGCAGAACACTGCAACTATGGGGTGCTACATGACGAGCTAATCAGAGACAGACTCGTCGTTGGACTGTTGGACAAGGGGCTGTCTGAACGCATGCAGCTGGACGCAGAACTCACCTTGGACAAAGCTGTCAGGATGACGCGTCAAAGCGAGGAGGTGAAAAAGCAGCAAGCTTCTCTGCGAGGTGACACCAGAGCACAGGCAAGTGATGCTAAATCTGTGGATAGAGTCAGAGTGCACAGCAAGAATGCTAAAAACAAACCTCAGCATGCTAATAAGCCACACAATGCCCAGTACAGCAAAGGAAAATCATCTTCACAGTCGCAGTGTCAAAAATGTGGCAGTTCTTCATCACATCCACCAAGAGATTGTCCTGCAAAAGAAGTTAAATGTCATGCATGTGGCAGAAAGGGACATTACAGTCGTGTGTGCAGGGCACCAAAATCTGTGCATGAGGTTGAAGAAGAGGAAGAGGATGCTATCTTCCTTGGCAGCATCACAACAGATGGTGATCCCTGGATGGTCAATATAGACATCCATGACAGCAAAGTGACATTCAAAATCGACACAGGTGCCGACGTCACAGTCCTGCCACACACTGTATTCCTGGAGATATATAAGAACAATCCACCAATGCTCCGAAAATCAACAAAGCCACTCCTGGGACCTGGGAGGAGTCCACTTGATGTTGTCGGCGTCGCCAGGCTGCTGCTGAGGAGAGGTGAGAAAGCAGAGATGGAGGATTTATATGTTGTTCGCCATCTGCACACTGCCTTGCTGGGAAGATCCGTGAGCTGTAGGCTGGGGCTGGTTACACGCCTAGACAGTGTCACAATGGAGACATTAAAGCAAACTTACCCAAAACTGTGCAGCGGACTTGGAGAATTGCGCCAGCCATATGCCATAAAGCTGAAACCAGGGGCTCAACCGTTCTCACTCAAAACACCAAGGAGGATCCCATTGCCACTGATGGACAAAGTCAAGCAGGAACTGTCCCGCATGGAAGACCTCGGGGTGATATGCAGAGTCGAGGAGCCGACAGACTGGTGTGCTGGCATTGTGGTGGTGCCCAAGAAGACAGGTGCTGTGCGTATATGTGTTGATCTCACCAAACTGAACGAGTCAGTGTGTCGAGAGAAGTTTATCCTGCCATCAGTGGAGGAAACACTTGGAATGCTGGCTGGAGCCAGAATTTTTAGTAAGCTGGATGCAAATATGGGGTTCTGGCAAATTCCCCTGACAGAAAATTCAGCGAAACTGACAACTTTCATCACACCCTTTGGGCGCTTTTACTTCAAGCGGCTTCCCTTCGGCATAGCATCAGCTCCTGAACACTTTCAGAACAGAATGGTGACAGAGGTCACAGAAGGGCTTGAGGGCGTGGTGTGCCACATAGATGATGTGCTGGTCTGGGGTCGTACACAAGAGGAGCATGACGCTCGCCTGCATGCTGCGCTGGAGAAGATCCAAAAGGCAGGCATCACCCTAAACAGTGACAAATGTGACCTGTCAAAGTCAGAGGTGAGCTTCCTAGGTCATGTGGTCTCCGCCAGTGGCATCAGCCCAGACCCAGGCAAGACAGAGGCTGTGAAGAGGATGCAGGAGCCGACGACAGTGAGTGAAGTAAGATCTTTTCTCGGGATGGTAAACCAGCTGGGCAAGTTTATCCCACAGCTGGCTGAGAGAGACAAACCTCTGCGTGATCTCCTGTCGAAAAAGAACTGCTGGATGTGGGGCGTTGAGCAGGCCAAAGCTTTCCAAGATCTGAAGGATGCACTGACGTCACCACCTGTGCTAGCCATGTACGACCCCAACAGAGAATGCAAGGTCTCAGCGGACGCGTCGTCATACGGGCTAGGAGGAGTGTTACTCCAAAAATGGGATGAGGAGTGGAGGCCAATAGCCTACATGTCGCGGTCTCTCACACCAACTGAGCAGAGATACGCACAAGTGGAAAAGGAGGCATTGGGACTGACCTGGGCCTGTGAGAGGTTCCGCAACTTCCTGATTGGGAAACACTTCCAGCTGGAGACGGATCACAAGCCTCTCTTGAGTCTCCTGGGGTCTCAAGCACTGGATGCTCTACCTCCTCGGATCCAACGCTTCAGAATGCGTCTGATGCGCTACTCCTACTCCATTTCTCATGTGGCAGGGAAATGTCTGTGGACAGCAGATACACTGTCACGAGCGCCAGTCAAGAGAGGAGAAACACCGGCTGACAAAGAGCTGTTTGAAGACACTAACATCTATGTTGACATGGTAATGGAAAACCTACCTGCGAGCACTGCCTACCTGGAAGAGCTGAAAGAGCAGCTGCAGAGGGACAGTGTGTGTGCACGTGTGATGCAGCTGTGTGCAGAAGGATGGCCAGCCCATGGCACCAACGAACCTGCACTCAAGCTGTACTGGGTGAAACGTGCTCTTCTCACAGTCCAGGATGGTCTCCTACTTAAAGGACAAAGACTTGTAATTCCCTCAACAATGAGAAATGACATCCTCGTCAAGCTGCATGAAGGTCATCAGGGCGTGGTCAAGTGTAGAGAGAGGGCGCAACAGTCAGTATGGTGGCCAGGGCTGAGCCAGCAGCTGAACGAGTTGGTTCTTAACTGCAGAGCATGTTGCCAGGAGAGACAGAACCACAGGGAGCCGCTGATGCCAACACCGTACCCAGGCCGGCCATGGCAGAAATGTGGAGCAGATTTGTTCATGCTAGGGAGCAAGACCTACCTGCTAGTGGTGGACTACGCATCAAGATATGTGGAGATCGCCCTGCTAACCCCCACAAGGTCTAATGATGTAATCCACCACCTGAAGTCAATTTTTGCACGTCACGGGATCTGTGAGACCCTAGTCACTGATAACGGGCCACAGTTCTCAGGAGCAGCCTTTGCAGAGTTTGCAGAGTCCTATGGGTTTCATCATGTGACCAGCAGCCCAAAATACCCCCAGGGAAATGCTGAAGCTGAACGTGCAGTACAGACAGTGAAAGGGCTCCTGAAGAAGTCAGATGACCCCTACCTTGCTCTGCTTTCATACAGGGCAACCCCACTTCAAAATGGATACAGTCCAGCTCAACTTCTCATGGGGAGGAGGCTTCGTACCACTGTGCCTATTCTTCCTGCTTTGTTAGATCCTGCTCTTCCTGATGGAGACACTGTACTGCTGAAGGAAAAGGAGAGGAAGATGAAAGATGCACAACGCTACAATCTGCGACACCGTGCACGGAACCTCAACAGACTCACTGCTGGGCAGAACGTGTGGGTCACAGACCAAAGAGCAGCTGGAGCTGTCATCGGAAGCCACACCACGCCCCGCTCATATCTGGTGGAGGGACCTCACGGGATCATCAGGCGAAACCGTCGTCATCTCATCACCATGCAGCCCTCACCGGAGCAGAGCAGCAGTGATGCAGCTGAGCACCTGAGCAGAGGAGGTGTTCCAGACCGACCTTCAAGAGAACAACCTGCAGCAGCACCATTGCAGCAGAACGTTCCAGAAGCACCATCTACTCCTACTCTCAGAACCAGGTCTGGGAGAGCTGTGATAAGACCGACCCGGTTCGGCTTTTAAATTTTTCTCATCACAGACTTTAACAAGACTGAGAGATATTTAAAAAAAAAAAAAAAAAAAGAAAAAAAAAATGTGTTTGATTTGAATGTAAATGTCAGTTTAGAGTGAGGACAGACAGAATTTTTATTGTATTTGTAATTTATTGTTACAAGCTAAGGTTAATGGCTGTGTGTCTGTTGTGAGTGTGAATGACTCAGATAGGAGCAGACCTTCCAGCCACAGGGGCAGAATAACCCCCTAAGGTCCTGCTGAATCAATGGCGGTCTACCCATTGATTCTAGAAAGGGGAGATGTGGTGTAACTGTACATTTAGAACTATGTCAGTTCATAGTGATGACGTCACCGGTGCACCGTAGCCTAGGGAACAGGTAGCCAGGGAGACGGGCAGTTGTGTACGGGAGTTAGGTAAATAAACATTCACGCTATACTTACAGCTGGACTCACGTAGTTATTTAATAACACGACAGTTGGCACTCAATGAGTTAACACACCTTATGTGTAAATTTGGGGACTCTACAACGAGCAGAATTATATTAGTTTTTTTTGTTTCTTTTTTAGTGGTGTTGAATGAGTTCCGAGAATCGAGGAAATTCACTGGTGTTGGTATCGACTACTGACGTCCTGGTATCGTGACAAGCCTACTACTACTTATCTAATCTAGGCTAAACTAAGCTAGCAGCGGCTCGTGGCCCCGCCCCCTCTGACCTTGGCCCTGCCGGTGCTCTGCAGGATGTGCACCAGGGCACAAAGAGGGAGAGACAGAAAGATATATAAAGACAGAAAGAGGGAGAGACAAAAAGAGAGATAGAAAGAGGGAGAGACAGAAAGATAGAGATAGAAAGAGGAGAGAGAAAGAGGGAGATAGACAGAAAGATAGAAAGAGAAAGAGGAGAGACAGAAAGAGGGAGAGACAGAAAGAGAAAGATAGAGACAGAAAGAGGGAGAGGCAGAAAGATAGAGACAGAAAAGGGAGAGATAGAGGCAGAAAGAGAAAGATAGAGACAGAAAGAGGGAGAGACAGAAAGATAGAGATAGAAAGAGGAGAGACAAAATACAGATAGAGACAGAAAGAGGGAAAGACAGAAATAGAAAGAGGAGAGACAGAAAGAGGAAGAGGGAGAGACAGAAAGAGGGAAAGACAGAAAGATAGAGATAGAAAGAGGAGAGACAGAAAGAGTGAGAGACAGACAAAAGGAGATAGACAGAAAGGGAGAGACAGAAAGAGGGAGAGAGAAAGATAGATAGAGACAGAAAGATAGATAGACATAGAAAGAGGGAGTGACAGAAAGATAGATAGAGGCAGAAAGAGTGAGAGATAGATAGACAGAAAGATAGATAGAGACAGAAAGAGGGAGAGAGAAAGATAGATAAAGACAGAAAGATAGATAGAGGCAGAAAGAGGGAGAGATAGATAGACAGAAAGATAGCTAGAGACAGAAAGATAGAGATAGAAAGATAGATAGAGATAGAAAGGGAGAGATAGAAAGATAGAAAGAAGGACCTCTGACCTTGGCCCTGCCGGTGCTCTGCAGGATGTGCACCAGGGCGCCGGCCATCTCCTCCTTGTTGCGGACGCTGATGACGGGCTCGAGCACCGAGCACAGCGTGGCGTAGTTGTTGGTGACGAACTCGGCGAACTCCTTGTACTGCTCCATGGGCAGGATGGAGATGGTCTGGAAGCGGGACTTGATCCGGATCGACGGCCCGCCGCCGCCCTTGGCCTTGCTGCCGGCGCTCGGCGTGCTGACCGGGTACCACTTCTCCACGAACTGGCGGCCCGTCACGCCGGCCACGGGGATGTTGACCAGGCCCACGTAGTTGTTGGTCTTGTCCTTCTTCTTCTTCTTGCTGCTGTCCGCCGCGTCGCGGTAGATGTGCACGGTGACGCTGTGCAGCCGCGGCGGCAGGCTGCAGAAGTCGAAGTGCTCGCCCCAGAACAGGCTGTCGTGCCGCGTCTTGCTGGTGGTGCGGGCGTACAGCACGTCGTCCAGGCACAGCTCGCAGAAGTACTTCTTCTTGGGCGGAAGGTCCTTGGCCTCGATGATCCACAGCCGCAGCAGGTTCTCCGCCCGGCGACAGTTGTCCTGGAAACACAACAACAACGATAACCACCACCGCGATAAATAAACCAAAGTTATAAAACGGAAAGGTGAAATCCGGCGATCTTCTAAAGCCTTATCACAGCGTAGGCTATCACTCCGCCTCAGGCACGTATGACTGGTATGAATGGAAGTTGTTGTCATGTATCCATGACAACGGACTGTTGCAGTCGGTAGCCAAACACAGTTGATGTTTTTACGATGTTAATAAATGGACTAAAGTAGTTGAATTGACATGTTTAAGGTGAACTTTGACCTCCAGAGGGTTAACAATGGTAGAGGGGATTGAGCAGTGACACAGAGCTACTTGGAGCTAACGTCTGGACAGCTGGGACTATGTTTTTATTAGATAATATGTATTTCTGGTTGAATAAAACTACATGAAATTGATGCGTATTCCTCTTTCATATTGTCATTATTGGTAACCGTTTTATAAAAGCAATATATCACTCCAGTCCGTGGTATATGCTCATTATACCACTCTAAGGGGGAAGAACGACCCTTAGCCGTGGTAGTAGGTTCTCCGCCCGGCGACAGTTGTCCTGGAAACACAACAACAACCACCACCACCGTGTCAAATAAACCAAAGATACTCTATGGCTGTATTCGAAACCGCTACTATACTGCTAGTACGTACTGATTTGGCCAAAATGTAGTATGCAGTATGCAAACAAAAGCAAAATCTACAGTATGCGAAAAGTTCCCGGATGTCGTACTGATTCGGAAAATATCTCCAGTATCTGACCAGACTTCATTGCGTACTGTATCCCACAATGCAATGCATCCCTGACGTCTAACCGTAACCAAAGACGGTAGTGTAGCCGTGTACCGTAACTATAGTTTAATAAAATAAAACTTAATGCAGACTGATCGGTTCATTGTAAAATATTTATTTATTTTTTGTAAATGTGGTGATTTCTGTACGTAACGTTAGGCTCCAGAGCCCCGAGGCAGCGCTGCTCTTCTGTCCAATACACACAGGAAGCTTCACTTTACATTCAGACTAACCAATGCTACTGATACAATTGTTAGATTTCATCAATGAGACCAACATTTATCTCCTAAAAATACTTTAACCAGCCGGTGGTAAACCTTTAAAAACCTACGGGTAAGTTAATTAGCGATGGTTTTCTCCCCCGGGATGACGACGGAGGTTGGCCGGCCCAGCAGCTCTGCAGACCGGCTGCTGCCTCTGTGATGTCCCGGGGATCTTAACAGTTACTTTCTTGCATGAAAAAACATTAAAACTTAATAAAGTTACATAATTACAGCGTTAGAGCGAGAAATAAAACAGCTTTTAGCCTGTTTTACAGCTACAGCTACCGGTTGCCGTGAAATGCATTCTGGGAAACTCGTATACTGCATACTGCGGTGTGAACGGTGTCGGTCTGCTGAAGTAGTATACTGAATCCCACATTCAGTATGCAGTATACAGTACATACTAACGCAGTACGTAGTAGGCAGTACGGTAGTATGCGGTTTCCAAAACAGCCAACGTACTACCAAGATGAATGACATGTTACAGCTTCACTTCCTGTCTCCTAAAGTGGGCGTGGTCACCGTGAGCGTGTGTCTCACCTTGTTGGGCTGAATCGTCCTCCTCAGGTTCTCCATCCACTTGTCTCTCTCCGAGGCCGAGGTGCAGCTGAAACACTTGCTGCCTCCGGCGTAGGTCACCTGACAGGAGAGACAGAGGGGGGGGGTCAATGAAGAGCAGCTGATCAAACTAATCAGCCGATCGGCCTCTATGTGTCTCTAACCCAGTGGTTCTCAACGTGGGGTCTTGAATTGTTAAACCTTTTCATTTTTTTTTTTTTTGAGAATTCTTTTTTTTTTTTTAAGAAATTTTATCACTTTTTCTATTTTTTTTTTATTTTTTTTTACTTTTTCTTTTAAATTTTTTGACATTTGACCACTTTTTTTCTAGAAAATACTTAACTTTTTTTTTTTTTGAGAATTTTACCACTTCTTCCTAGAAATGTTTGAATGTTTTAGGAGAAATAGTACCACTTTTTTTTCCGCAGATATGTCTCTATTATATTTCCAAAAGTTCACGCCTTTGACCCTAATTTGAATGTACAAAACTTTATTCAGTCTCGGAACAAATATTTGTGTATTTCTGGTGTTTGCTTCAAAATTTGTCCGATGGGGGTCCGTGGTCTAATTTGTGTCAGTTTTGGGGTCCTTGATGTAAAAAAAAGGTTGAGAACCAGCTGATCTGTCTCTATTGATCCGCTCTGTCTCTAACCAGCTGACCACAGTGACGCGGTGTTTCAGCAGGTCTGTCTGTCCCGGTGCAGTTAGTTCACCTCGAAGCAGAACTCCTGCCCCAGGATGCTGCTGTGCAGAGGTTTGACGAACACGTCCTCCTCCATGCTCAGGTCCAGAGCCTCCACCGCGCTGCCCGGGCTCAGCAGAGACTCATGGGAGCTCGACTCCTTCAGCTTGGGCAGCCCGCGAGATCTGGAAGAGACGGAGAGCCAGAGAACGACAACAACAAAAAAGCTGTTAATGAATTAATGAATGAATGAATTAAAGCAGAAGTAAGCGATCTGGTCGTTTTGTCTAACTTCCTGTCAGCAGATGGAGTTAGCAGTCCCCGCCCTCGTCCCTACGTCACCACATTCAGGCGCATCCCTTGGCTGCACACACAGAGAGGACCGCCCCTTTATGCCGTTCTCTCTCCTCATTGGATAAAGGTTGTAGGATACGATAAATGTTTTCTCCTGGGCTCAGAGCAGAGCAGAGTGACTGACAGACCCGTATTTCGGTCCAAACACTCTATAGAAGTGATTGCTGTCGGAAGATACAACTATTTAAGACTTATATTAACACAAACATTCACCTTACTTCTGCTCTAAAGAAAAGTGAACCTGAGGAGAAAGTTCAAGGTCGCCGCCGATTTTTCTGTCTGATTCTCCCGTGTGAGCTCGTCATCAACCAACAGTCAATAAAGGAGGAGAGCCGCAATAAATACCTACGAAAAACAACCACAGAGCCAGACCAGGGGAGTCCCCCAAAGCATCCCCCTCCTCCTCCTCCTCCTCCTCCTCCTCCTGCTCCTCCTCCTCCTCCTCGACCCTCACGGCCGACAGCGGGGGCTCAGGTTCGCTGTCGGTGTATAAAACGCCGCCGAGCAGAGCAGAGCAGAGCGGTCCGGGAGCAGCAGCAGCAGCAGCAGCAGCAGGAGGAGGTAAACAAGGTACCGGCCAATCACAGCGGGCCTATGGGAGCGTTTCCACGGCAACGGCCTCCTCCCCAGGCGAGGAGGAGGTGAGGAGGAGGAGGAGGACCGGGCGCCAGGCAGCAGCAGCAGGTGAGGAGAGAGAGGCAGGTGTTTAACTACAGAGAAGCCTCGGGGGAAAGAGGAAAAGGTCCCCAGCCCTTTCAAAATAAAAGCCTGAAGAGAGAAACTGTTGTTTTACTTTTTCTCTCTCGGTAGTTTACAGGTTGAACGATGAAACATTACAGGTGTGTGGTCACCTGAGTCTGATACTGGAGCAGGAGGACTAGTACTGTACTGTCAGCAAGGGTTATTATAGTTTTAAAATGTATTAGTTTTTATTAGGGCCACGGGCCATCGTACCAGGCACTGGATGTAAGTCGCGAAAAACTGCGCAAAAGTTTGCATTGTAGTCAATGGGACGGGCGAAAAAAAAAGAGCAAAAAAGACCAATCATTGGAGTTTAACAAACGTCTACTGCTCAGGCATACTTTCACCTAGAGACTCCATTTAAACTTTAAACAGTAGACACAAGTCTTGTGTATTGTCGTATTACTCCACGTTTTGATAGGTCATATAGTTTTTGATCAATCCCTGCTCAATGACCATGATCATTTTTGGAGAAATTATGAGATTATAATGGGTGTGTATTGGACAGAATGTTCGTGTCAGAGTGCGTGACATCATCGGTTAGAGTGGGAGAGAGCCCAGAAAAACTCCAGATTTTTTCTCTTTCCACACTCCTCCTGGACACAATTTACACTCTACACACATGATTTTTTCAGAATTTGTAAGACAAACTTGTTATCTCTCATATCATGTGCTCAAAATATCAGAGAGATTTACAGAATTTAAACTCTGAGCCTCTGAGTGCGGCCACGTCTGTCTCTGCTCCTCATTGAGTCCAATACAAATATTTTCTGAGAGAAGCAGAACGGCCTGATGTTTTAAAACTGCCAGCGTCTCCAAAATATTTACTGTAGAAACACCAAATCGTACCACATTTTTCAGTAAGTCCTTAGAGCAACGTTGATCTGTGTTTTGTTCTGATAGGAGTTACCGTTTTGTCACGCTAAGCCTAAATGCGAGACCGGTGCAGAGGCAGAAAATCACTCTTTTTCTCCACGTTTGCCCCTATCGCCGTGGTAACCACCTCGAGTTGCCGTGGTAATGTCTGATTCTCAGGCCAGAGCTCGTTAACTTCATAAACAATCCACCTGGCGCTCGTTTAAATGTTTATAAACACAGACACAGCTAAATCAGACTGACACAGGATGCAGCTCATAGTCACACACACACACACACACACACATACACACACACACACACACACAGACTCTAGAGCCAGCTTCATGTGATTACAGTCACACACACACACATACACACACACACACACACACAGACTCTAGAACCAGCTTCATGTGATTACAGTCACACACACACACACATCAAAACACACTGGTAACATACAAATGACATATTGTCATAAAGGAACAAAAAAAACAGAAAAATTCACATTCAAGAAGCTGGAATCAGAGAATTTGGACTTTTAAAAAAATAAATACAAAAAACCCGACTCAAACTGATTATTAGATTATCAGAATAGTTGACGATTAATTTAATAATCAACTATTGTCCGATTAATTGATTAATTGTTGCAACTCTAGCTTTTTTTTTTTTAAGAATTCAGTTTTAGTTTTGATTTAGCTCTTGTTTTATTTTATTTCAGTTCACTAGATTATTTTTTCACTGCTCGTTTTAGTCTTAGTTCCCTATAATAATAATAACAACCCAGACTGTCAGTACTGTCCTGTTATGTGTATTCTGGGATGTTTGTCTCTCTGGACACCGATCACGTGACTGGTAAAAACTCTAAATGATGAACTGAAGCTTTTCAGGAGATCACTCTGTAATTCACTGTGTGTGTGTGTGTGTGTCACTGTGTGTGTGTGTGTGTGTGTGTGTGTGTGTGTGTGTGTGTGTGTCACTGTGTGTGTGTGTGTGTGTGTGTGTGTGTGTATCTCTGTGTGTAATCCTCTGCTGTGTCATCAGATGAGTTACGTAAACCTGGATTAGTGAACCGAGCTCGACAGCGACCGACCCACAACATCGGCCTCGTCTCTACGACAGCTGGGACACGTCGCCGACCAATCAGATACAAGGATGGAAGGAAGGACAGGAAGTGGTGGTGGAAACTGGAAACCAGCGCAAGAAGACCATAGATATCTACACATAGTTTTTTTTTACTTCCTGTATCTCCAGAGGCAGAGGTCTATCACTGAAGCCGTTTGTTTGAATATAAATACTACAACTCAGCTACATAACTCAGGTTAGCAGTTATAGGGTTAATGTCAGGGCCATGAAACTGATTTAATATGGCCTAGCACAATTATATAGGTAGCCTACAGTGGTTTACACTCACTCGCCGGCCTCATCACCATGGCAACCACAAACTCACAGCCGGGGAAACAGCTGATAAGCCTAGCCTACACATACAGGCAACAAAATAACAAACTATTAATATGTTAACTAGCGGTATATGCACTAAATGTAACACATGTCCATCCTATGATACGTTACGTTAGTTTCATTTATGTCAGATAACTTACCTACATTAAATTCAACAAGTTAAGAACAGTTTATATAATATAAAACAACTTATTACTTGAGAAGAGTTCCTCCATGACTCTTGGTTTTGGCGTTTCTTTCATGGGAACATCCGTACGCGGCACAAAAGTTTGGCATTTCACCAGATTGACAGCTGTCAGGAGGAACTCCCCCCCAAGATAACAATTGACTACTTTAATTCCTGACTAACTCTGACTGTGTAATTTTTATTTTTTTATTTTTTTATTTTTTTATTTTTTTTCATTTGTGGTTATTTTTGTATTATCTGCTTGGTCATGTTGGCCACATGTTGAAAGAAATTTTTTGAATTTTGTGTATTTTGGCTACATATTGACGGATATATTTTGAATTGTGTCTATGTTATGCCGGATTTTGTTAATAAAAATTGAGATTGAGAAACCCCCCCCCCCCCCAAGATGGCGGCCGTGAGACATTCCTGACAAGCCCGAATGCGGCTTCTACGTGTAGATATCTATGCAAGAAGACGTGATGATGTCACAGAGGTGAACGGTCAGACAGACAGAGAGAGAGAGAGAGGGAGGAAGAGGAAGGGCCGGTCTCTCTGCATTAGGACAGAAACCTGATCCAGAGGAGGAAGCACTTACTGTCTGACCACACACACACACACACACACACACACACACACACTGACACACACTCATCTCGACTTCTAATGAAAGCGACGATTCAGAGTCTGAGATCTGATCAGAAGACGACGCAGCAGACGTCCACATTAGGACAAAAATTTTCTGTATTACAAGTTTTGTCAGCCTATAAATCTAGCTGCACCCTAGCGGCAGCAGATCTATTTGCTCCGTAGGTCTAGAAACGAGCCATAGGAACTTTTTGAGTCTGGAACACCGTTTGTGTTGACCAATCACAGCGATCAGTCTGTTTAGAGAGTCGTTGGGCGGCTTCACGCGATGATGACATACTTGCGACGGTGAAAAACATGACAAGAAGATGGATGGCTTTGGCAAAGGAATCGTTTGAATCGGCGTTGGCATCAACTTTGAAAGAATTCAACTTGTCATCAGAGGTGGACAGTAACGGAGAAATCTACTTGAGTACTGTACTTAAGTACATATCCAGAGGATTTGTACTTTACTTGAGTATTAGATTTCTTTGGTACTTACTACTCTTACTTGAATACATTTCCAGGACAAATATTTTTTACTTTTACTTGAGTTAATTTCTAGGAAGGCTGAAAAGTAAGAGTAAGAGTTAGTTGGACGGTGCAGGTTCATTCGGTTACACACACAAGTTTTCACACAAGAGTTAAATGTTTAATATAATAATATATTTAATAAAGGCAATATAAAAGAGGGATACGCAATCAATTTCATGTAGTTTTATTCAACCAGAAATACATATTATCCAATAAAATAGCCTCACTGTGAAAAAAATAGTCCCACCTCTCCAGACGTTAGCTCCAAGTAGCTCTGCATCTTGTCTTTTCCTCCGCTTTTTTTCAGGTTAATGTCACTCAAAGAATTGTTATTTTTATCAACATTTGCCCGTAATCTCCTGTGGTACCACATAAATACAGCATTGAATTGTGGACAAAGTCATGTCCCCTCAGTGAGGGGGGGATAGAAAATGCCTTGCCGTGAAATTCTTTGACCGGTGCAAGACAGACTCATGTTTTCATTCATCAAGAATTAAAGTCAGAGGTTGGAAGACGATCACATACCGTCGTAGTTCCCACCATTCGGCGGCGTTATTCTCATGACTCGCCACGAAACCGAAAGTAAAGAAACGCTGGTCGGCTCGCCCAGCATTTCCACCACCACTAATAATAACAAAATAACCATAGAGACAAAACCATAGATTTATCTAAAATGGACCATTAACAAGTGGTAACGGAGATTCATCCACATTAATATCAGACTTTTTTATAATCAAATAGAAACTCCTGGTTGTCCCTTTAAAGACTTGGACTGTAAAACTACATAGATACACACCTCGGCCAAACATCATCCAGATGTTCGACAACAACAACAACAACAACAGCGACGACATCTTCAGTGATCAACCTGCTGTCAGCCAGTTGTTACACACACACACACACAGACACAGACACACACACACACACACACACACGGGTACCTGAACCTCAGCGTCTTGGCTCGGCGCAGCAGAGAAGATGAACCGTCCATCAGGAGTCAGAGTCAGAGCCGACTGAGGGACGCACTCAGAGTGTGTGTGTGTGTGTGTGTGTGTGTGTGTATAAAGCATTATCCTCCCGTCCAGCTGGCTCTACATTCTGTCGACTATAAAAGCCGCAGCAGCAGCAGCACACTCCACTCTCACTGCGTCGATATCCTCCACACACACACACACACACACACACACACACACACACACACAGATGACAGATTGAAAACTACTGGAGTTGGAGTTGATCAGGAGTCGATCGATCAATAGAGTTCATTGATTAGATCTGATTGGACGTGACGACATCAGATGGTGAAGGTCAGGACGGGTTCATCGTCTCCATCTTCACAGCGATCGACCATTCACATTCAAATTCATATTTCAAATAGCCTTTATTGTAGGGTTGCAAAGGGGCAGAACATTTCCAGTAAATTACCAGAAACTTTCCATGGGAAGTTAAGGTTGGGAATTTTGGAAATATTCCAAATTGGAAAACAAACTGTATCATATCCAAACATAAATGTAACTATTTTGTTTTGTAATAAGCAGACATCCATGCAAAATAATACAATTAAAAAACATTAATTCCCATATATTCCTGTTATTCCCATATATTCCCGTTATTCCCCATATATTCCCGTTATTCCCCATATATTCCCCATATATTCCCGTTATTCCCCATATATTCCCGTTATTCCCATATATTCCCGTTATTCCCATATATTCCCGTTAATTCCCATATATTCCCGTTATTCCCATATATTCCCGTTATTCCCCATATATTCCCGTTAATTCCCATATATTCCCGTTATTCCCATATATTCCCGTTATTCCCCATATATTCCCGTTATTCCCCATATATTCCCGTTATTCCCCATATAGTCCTGTTAATTCCCATATATTCCCGTTATTCCCCATATATTCCCCATATATTCCCGTTATTCCCCATATATTCCCCATATATTCCCGTTATTCCCCATATAGTCCTGTTAATTCCCATATATTCCCGTTATTCCCCATATATTCCCGTTATTCCCATATATTCCCGTTATTCCCCATATATTCCCGTTATTCCCCATATATTCCCGTTATTCCCCATATATTCCCCATATATTCCCGTTATTCCCCATATATTCCCCATATATTCCCGTTATTCCCCATATATTCCCGTTATTCCCCATATATTCCCCATATATTCCCGTTAATTCCCATATATTCCTGTTATTCCCATATATTCCCGTTATTCCCCATATATTCCCCATATATTCCCGTTATTCCCCACATATTCCCGTTATTCCCCATATAGTCCTGTTAATTCCCATATATTCCCGTTATTCCCCATATATTCCCCATATATTCCCGTTATTCCCCATATAGTCCTGTTAATTCCCATATATTCCCGTTATTCCCATATATTCCCGTTATTCCCCATATATTCCCGTTATTCCCCATATATTCCCCATATATTCCCGTTATTCCCCATATATTCCCGTTATTCCCCATATATTCCCGTTATTCCCCATATATTCCCCATATATTCCCGTTAATTCCCATATATTCCTGTTATTCCCATATATTCCCGTTATTCCCCATATATTCCCGTTATTCCCCATATATTCCCGTTATTCCCCATATAGTCCTGTTAATTCCCATATATTCCCGTTATTCCCCATATATTCCCCATATATTCCCGTTAATTCCCATATATTCCCGTTATTCCCATATATTCCCGTTATTCCCCATATATTCCCGTTATTCCCATATATTCCCGTTATTCCCCATATATTCCCGTTATTCCCCATATATTCCCGTTATTCCCATATATTCCCGTTATTCCCATATATTCCCGTTATTCCCCATATATTCCCGTTATTCCCCATATATTCCCCATATATTCCCGTTATTCCCCATATATTCCCGTTATTCCCCATATAGTCCTGTTAATTCCCATATATTCCCGTTATTCCCCATATATTCCCGTTATTCCCATATATTCCCGTTATTCCCCATATATTCCCGTTATTCCCCATATATCAAAGTCAAAGTCAAAGTGTCTTTATTTGTCCCAAACAGGGAAAATTGATTTGCAGCCAGAAAGATCCGCACATTCAAACACATACACAAATAGACAACACCAAATAACATGTAACATATAACGTATCATCATGGGCAGATTAAAAGGACCTACTGCAAGATAAAATGTGATTAAAAGTGCCAATAATGTACACTGTACAACAAATAAATAATAAACAGCAGGGGCCTAAAGTGCAAATGCAACAGGTTACAACATATTCCCGTTATTCCCCATATAGTCCTGTTAATTCCCATATATTCCCGTTATTCCCCATATATTCCCCATATATTCCCGTTAATTCCCATATATTCCTGTTATTCCCATATATTCCCGTTATTCCCCATATATTCCCGTTATTCCCCATATATTCCCCATATATTCCCGTTATTCCCCATATAGTCCTGTTAATTCCCATATATTCCCTTTATTCCCCATATATTCCCGTTATTCCCATATATTCCCGTTATTCGCATATATTCCCGTTATTCCCCATATATTCCCGTTATTCCCCATATATTCCCCATATATTCCCGTTATTCCCCATATATTCCCGTTAATTCCCATATATTCCCGTTATTCCCATATATTCCCGTTATTCCCCATATATTCCCGTTAATTCCCATATATTCCCGTTAATTCCCATGGAAATTTTCCAACTTCCCAGAATTTCCAACTTCCCAGAATTCCCAGAATTTTGCAACCCCACTTTATTGTCATTGCAACAAACAAAGCGCAACGAGATCTGTGATCCAACTACAGACGCAGCGATCGACCAATCAGAGTCAACTACAGACGCAGCGATCGACCAATCAGAGCCAACTACAGGCGCAGCGATCGACCAATCAGAGCCGCTACCATCTACAGCTCTACAGATCGACGTTCATCGTTCATCAAACGTGTCAGTTAAGCTCGAGACACAACAGGTTGAAATTTAAACTAACAGATTTCAGCATGAAACTTCTCAAGTTCATCATTCACATTAAGACAAATGTTTTATGTTTGTATTACAAGTTTTGTCAAATTTTATATTTAAATATGTAAATGAGGCCATAATTAAATATGTGCTAATTTGCATACATTTCCAGTAGGGCTTGTGATCGATTTTTTATATATTTTTTTCCCTTTTGACACCAGTTCTCATCTGCAATTGTTACATTGTAAACTCTTTGTAAAAACCATGATTAAGACTTTTACTGTGAAAAAATAGAGATATGACACACACACACACACACACACACACACACACACACACACACACACACACACACACACACACACACACACACACACACACACACACACACACACACACACACACACACACACACACACACACACACACACACACACACACACACACACACACACACACACACACCTCCTCATGTCACTAACACAGAGTTCAAGACTAACGATCAGCTGATCAGCTGATCGATTGATCACTTCAGTCTCTTCAGACTGAACCCAACATGATGAGACACAAAAAAAGGGCGGGACTTCCTGTCACATCACCAACCAATCACAGCTGGAAGGGAAGAGGAGGAGGAGGAAGAAAAGGAAGTGGAAGAGGGAGAGGAAAGACAGAAAGAAAGACAGAAAGAAAGAAAGAAAGAAAGAAAGAAAGAAAGAAAGAAAGAAAGAAAGAAAGAAGAAGAGGTAGTGGAGGAGGTGGAGGAGGAAGAAGAGGATGAAGAAGAGGAGGAAGAAGAGGAAGAGGATGAAGAAGAGGAGGAAGAAAGAAAGAAAGAAAGAAAGAAAGAAAGAAAGAAAGAAAGAAAGAAAGAAAGAAAGAAAGAAAGAGGATGGAAGAGGAGAGGGAAAGAAGGGGGAAGAAGAGGAAGAAAAGGGAGTGGAGGAGGAAGAGGGCAGAAGAAAGAAAGAAAGATGAGGAGGAAGAGGATGGAAGAGGAAGAGAAGGAGGAAAAGAAAGAAAGAAAAAAAGAAAGAAAGAAAGAAAGAAAAGGAAGTGGAGGAGGAGGAAGAAAAGACAGATGAGGAAGAAGAGGAGGAAGAGGAAGAGGAGGAGGAAGATGAGGAGGAGGAAGAGGAGGAAGTGGAGGGAGAGGAGGAGGAGGAGGAGGAAGAGGAAGAGAAGGAGCAAGGAGAGGAGGAAGAAGAGGAGGAGGAAGAGGAAGAGGAAGAGGAAGAGGAAGAGAAGGAGGAAGAGGAGGAAGAAGAGGAAGAGGAGGAGGAGGAAGAAGAGGAGGAAGAAGAGGAGGATGAAGAGGAAGAGGAAGAGGAAGAGAAGGAGGAGGAGTGAGAGTGAGCGTAGTTACCGGTCGGCGTCGGGCCGTAGCGACGGCAGCTTGAAGCTGGTGTTTCTGTCCAGTTTGGTTTGACTCTTGGTCCTCTTGATGGAGCCTTTCAGCCGCTTACTGAAGAAGCCCTGAGACACACACACACAGACGATCAATAACAGATCAATAACCTCTATCAGCTGCTGATCGCTCCTCTCCTCTGATTGGCTGACTGGTCGGTCCTCTCCTCTGATTGGCTGACTGGCTGCTCTCCTCTACAGTGATGCTGCAGGGGGGCGGGGCTTAGTGCCACTGTCTGCTTCGTGGTGACTAGTAGAGCACTGGAATAGACCGAATCTCCTTGTTGTTTACATTCTACTTCCGGGTAGAAAACCAGCTGTAATGTGAATGAGATCAATAGTAACGAACAAGAGTTTAGCTATATATCATATTTTTCACGGCCTATCACCGTTTAGACAAATCTGAAATGATTGAAGAAACATTACTATTTCTGTGTGTGTGTTTTGTGTTGCTATGTGTTGTATTTATTCAGTTTGGGGGAATCACAGTGTCTAGAAAGCATCAGTGGCTGCAGCTGACAGGGACAGCTAACGGCAGCTAAGCTAACGGTAGCTAAGCTAACGGCGGTAGCTAAGCTAACGGTAGCTAAGCTAATGGCGGTAGCTAAGCTAACGGTAGCTAAGCTAACGGCGGTAGCTAAGCTAACAGCAGGACGTCAGCTGTTAAAACCCTCCCGTTGTGGGACACGACATGAAACTACTCCAGTTAGCTCAGTCATGTTGGAACTCAGATATCCGCTGGAGAAAATATTTTTTCATGGAGCGTTTATTGAGTCACTGAGTTATTAAAGTTAAACAGGTAGCTAACCGTTAGCCCGGCTAATCTATGATAACCACGACTAATTACAAAAATGTGCACACGTAAATAGTAATGTTTGTCCAATCATTGGTTTTATAGACTTTACAAACATCAGATTAGTCTAAACGGCGATATAGTAACATGAAAAATTAGATATAGTGAAACTCTCGTCCGTCACTATTGTGCTAATGCTGGTTTTCTACCCGGAAGTAGTTGTAAACAACAAGGAGATTCGTCCTATAAGAGAGTACCGACAGCATTGGTCCAATGGCAGCGCCTCCTGGTGGAGGAATATGGGTTTTGCAAAAGCGCCCAAGAACTGACATCTCTGCATTGTTGGTGAATGAGCAAGTGTGGTGTTTTCAATAATTTAAGGACATTTCTAGATCACCCACGTTAATAGCATCATTGAGGATCCTTTACAGATATTAAAGGGATAGTTCACCCAAAATTGAAATTGCATTCATTATCTACTCACCCTAGTGTCGACTAAGGGCTGGAAGAAGTTTCAGATTCCTCCGTCCCTTCTCTGAGTTACAGGGGGTCTCGCCGTAGCAGTGCATGTCCATATAACGGTTGCAAATGGATACCAACTGTCTTCGTAACAAATGTAATGTGTGTATGTAATGTCCGTCTTGTATTGAAGCCCCGAAATGCGAAATTGTCCCGAAAAAAATTAAATAAGTCTATTTTTAAAGCTTGTTTTGGACGAACCGTGAAGAGGAGCTTCGAGAAGCTTCCGCTACAAAACAAGCTTTAAATATAGACTTATTTAATTTTTTTCGGGACAATTTCGCATTTCGTGGCTTCAATACAAGAGGGACATTACATACGAGCAGCATGGAGGTATTTGGATGTTTTTTGGTGTGTCTTTTTGCTACGAAGACAGTTGGTATCCATTAGCAACCGTCATATGGACATGCACTGCTACGCCGAGACCCCCTGTAACTCAGAGAAGCCACGGAGGACTCTGAAACTTCTCCCAGCCCTTAGTCCACATGAGGGGGAGGAGATAATGAGTGAGAAATTTCAATCTTGGGTGAACTATCGCTTTAACACACTTATTAACACATAGGCTAGTAAAAAAAAAAAACAGTTTTCTACATGAATGTTTCAATCTACATTTTGTAATAAACAAATTATAAGTGTAATTTGATATGACCAAGACACCTAAAAACAAAAACACGGCCGTTTTCATCCATTTACAAGCAAGTGGGCAACACACATACATTGGAGTGAATGAGTTTTCTGGGCGCTTTTGCAATACCCACATCCTGCCACTAGGGGCGCAAAACCCTTAAACCCTTAAACCCTTAAACCCTTAAACCCTTACCACGGGAGTCAACGGTGGTGTCGTTACTCTCTTTTCCAGCGCTCTAGTTGTGACATCCCAAAGTCTATTGATCCTGTTTATCATCATCGCTCTCCAGGGACAGAGCCGCCGCGGCCGCCACCACGACTCAGCTCCCAGCATGCACTCTGTCTGTCTGTCTGACTGACTGTCTGACTGACTGAGGTATAAATAGAGTCTGTGAAGCTGCTGCCACACACACACTTTTCTCTTTTTATTCCTTTATTGTTCCAGTTTCATTTCCTGCTGAGTCACACACAACCAACAGGACCGGCTGATGATGCCATCCCATAATACTCCCCCCTGTGCTCCCTGCTGGCTGGCTGGTTGGTTTGACTCACCGGGACTTTGAAGGGAGACGAGTTGGGGTTGTCGACGGCGACGCTCTTCTCCGAACTCCCCAGACCAGAGATGCTGCGTCTCCTCGGAGACCGCTCCGACGACACTTCTGGAGAGAGAGAGAGAAGATCTTCATCATCATCATCATCATCATCATCATCATCATCATCATCATCATCATCATCATCATCATCATCATCATCATCATCATCTTCATCATCTTCATCATCATCAATAATGTCATTGATCTGATCAGGTCGTGATCGGCCCCAGTCAACAACACTGTGTCGTCACGGTAACGACAGGTGTTGTTCCTCTGCTCAGTTCTGATGCCTCGTTCAGTCTAGTTCTGGTTCTGGTCCCGGTTTGTCGGGGTGGGAGAAAAAATCGATTCACATAAATATCGCGATATCTTTTTTGACGATTTTTTAATCGATTTTTTTTGTGCATTTGTTCGCCTTTTTTACATACAGAGAGTCCAGGTTTTGAAAAGGGTTTAAGTTCACTTTATAATGGAGTAGGGCTGACCCAAAAAAAATCCAAGCTTCGAAGCTTCGTTCGTTGCCATGGTAACCGATCATGAAGTCCAGTGATCGATTTTGTCTTTTCTTCCTTTTTTCCTTTTTGACACTGGTTCTCATCGGCAATTGTTACATTACAATGAGTAGGCTACTTGGCATCCTGGAAACCTGCCTGATTTTGGTGATATGCAGTGTTTGTTTGCCATTACTTTCATTATTTCCGCTACGAAATGATTAAAATACTGCAATTAGCGTGGGCGTTAGCTAACGTTTGTTTGACGTTGCCATGGAGAGCCAAATCTGGCGAGAGTGTGTTGTTGAGCCAGAGACAGGTCTGGAACAAAGTTCATTTTCTCCTGATGTGTCCGTCTGAAAATTTACATTTTGGTGTCAAACTGTTGAGAAGAGATGTGGTTTGTGACAGATGAGTCCAATATTTACTATGGGGCCAAGTGACCAACTTCGCCAACATCCGCGGTAGCATCCATTACGCCACCACGACCAATCAGACAAATCTGGTACCTACACCGGACCCAACCGGGACCAGAACCAAGTAGGATCCTAGAACCGTACTAGAACCAGGCCCGCCCCCGGCTCTGATCCCAGTTCAGTAGACATGGAACCGGTTCTGGACCTAGTTCCGGTTCTGACCCGGTTTGGTCCTGGTGCGGTTCTGGGACTGGAAATAGGACTGGAACCGGTACTATGACTACTGGGACTGAACCGGGACCAGGACCAAGACTTAGCCCAGAACCGTACCAGAACCAGGTCTGTAATCGGTACCAGGTCCAGTGTGGTTCCGGGACCAGGTCCGGTTCCGGTACTACCCAGTTTAAGTACCGGTTCTGGTCCTGGTCCTGTTCCCAGTCGCAGAACCAGAACTAGAACCAGGACCATATCCTGTTCTGGCCCTAGTCCTGGTTCTGGTTCTGGTCCTGGGACTGGACTCACAGTCTGGTCCGTCACTTGACCCTCAGGGAGGCGGTTACCATGGAAACATCATCATCATCATCAACAGTGAATGACAGGTTGTGGCTCCGCCCCCTCTGTCCTAACGACCGCTTCCAATCACCTGATCAATTAACTCTCATCTTCGTCTCTTAGCAACAGTTTACAATCACATCAATGAGAGGAAACACACAGCTGGTTCACTTCCTGTCCAGACTCATGACATCCCTTCCTGTCCACACAGAGGCTGTGTTCGAAATCATCCACTCACTCACTCCCTCTCCACTACATCATGTACACGATGTAGGGAACGACGGGAGGAGAATTCGGACACTAGACGGTAATTTTCTGGACGTGGTTGCGTCAGCAGATGCGCCAGGTGTTAGCGTGTTAGCATGTTAGCCTACTGCTGTGACGGAAGCAGACGCGCCGAGAATCATGTAAACAAACCAGACACATAAAAATAAAATAAGAAAAACCGGACACTTGCGGGAACATTTGAGGATGTGATTATGTGTGGTTGTGTTACTCGGACAATAAACTGTTGAAATATCGGAAGTTTGGTTTGGTCGACTACTGTTGTGTGTCCCGACCGTGAGCCGTTAGCGGCTATGTGGCTATTAGCTTAGCTCGTCAGATCGTATTTACTACATATTCTACTACAGTTTCTTTATTAGATTGATTTAATGCTGCCTGTTAATGTTGGGATGCTGCTGCCCAACTCCTGCTCCTCGGGCAAACGGAGCGAAGGCAAATACGTCTGAGGAGTTTTTTTGGTAAATTTCCTAAATAAATCGTAGCTAACATGCTAATTAGCTTCCTCTTCTTCTACTGACTTCTCTGGCAAAACACGACCGCATTGCATTGTGGGATACGGGAGTAGAAAGTAGTGTACATCGCTTGTTCACTCAATTTTGCGGTGCATTGTGGGTGTTTTGTCATCCACTACATAGTGGATGAAATTAATCGCGGAGAATTCGAAAAACACTACAAAATGGCGAACACACTATATAGTGCACTACATCCGTGATAGGGGGAGATTTACAACACAGCTAGAGACTCTGGCAAAATGTAGTGAACATCCGATGTCACTAACCGGAGCAAGATATCCCATCATGCATTGCAAATAAATGAAGTAGTGACCGGTGTAGCTACCAAATAAATGCAAGTAGTGACCGGTGTAGCTACCAAATAAATGAAGTAGTGACCGGTGTAGCTACCAAATAAATGAAGTAGTGCAGCAGCCTCAATAAATGTGTTACATGTATTGCCGCTTAATATATTGCTTTACTCCTCTTTTTATGTTGGTACCTATACACCCGTAGGTCTATGCTACACCGGCCGTTACGATCGTGGTCAGAACGTTTTAATAACGCGACGTAATACGTCATTAACTGTGCGGCGGAGTAGTGTCTCAAAGTGTTTTTTTATTTGACCAGTGAGTCACTATATTGAATTCACTCATTAGTGAGTAGGGAGGAGGGGATGAGTGAGTGATTTAGGACACAGCCTCAGTCCGTCCACAGTTTCACCCATTCACAGATCATTTTAGCCGCTCGTCTCCTGAGACACAACTCTTCTACCTCTTCCTCTTCCTCTTCCTCCTCAGACCTGATCGACCACCAATCCATCGATCAGTCTTCAATACTCTCAGTCTCATCGATCGACTCAGACTCATTTTCCTCTTTTCCTTTTAACAATCGTCACGTTTTCACCTTCGGATCACAACATGAACCACAACACACACACACAGCTGTTCTCCATCACAAACACGATGCATTCAAGTTCAGCTCGGCCTCTGTGTGTGTGTGTGTGATCAGCTGATCCACAAACAGCAGCAGGCAGCCGCCGCTTCACATTGAACCACTGCACTGTTTCTCTTCTGCAGCAAAGCAAATAAATAAATAATAAACTAATAATAATAAATAAATAAAATAAAATAAATGATACTAAGCAGAACCGAGGCTGCGTGTCTCAGTTGTCGGAGGGACAGTGAACGCACCACAGCACCACAGCAGCAGCAGCAGCCGGCGGCGTCAGCGTTTATCAGCTTCCTGCAAAGTGCTGGATCAAGTTGCAGCAGCAGCAGCAGAGACGAGGACGAGGCAGCGCCATCGCCATCCCATAGCATAGCATCGCCACGGGAGACGGGGAGAAACTTTCATGCAACAACACCCCCCCCTCCTCCCCCTCTTCCCTCTTCCTCCCCCCTTCCCTTCCCTTCCCTCCTTCCTGCTGCTCTGACACCGGTGATGGAGAAACAGCAGCGTGAAGATGAAGATGATGATGATGTCGCTCCTGTTTCTCCATCATCATCATCATCATCATCATTATCCGAAGAGACAAAGTTGTTGTTGTCGCGGCAACAGGGAGGAAGTCAGGTCGGACAGGTCGGTCACATGACACACACACACACAGCGAGAGAGAGAGAGAGAGAGAGAGAGAGAGGAGAAGATACCTCGGTCGCAGCTGTTCCCCATCATCTGAGGAGACGACACACACACACACACACACGGAGAGTCAGGGTCCGACGGGATTGGCCGAAGCAGCCGCCACCTGTCAGCCAATCAGGTTAAGCGGCGAGCAGCGGTGGCGTCCGTCGGTCCGTCTTCGTCCCGTGAACATCCTCGCTCGACTTTGGCGTCCTCCTCCTCTTCCTCCTCCTCTCCCTCCTCCTCCTCCTCTCCCTCCTCCTCTTCCTCCTCCTCTCCCTCTTCCTCCCCCTCTCCCTCCTCAGCACCGCATCCTCCTCCTCTCACATCTCTGCCCTTCTCCTCCCTCGCTCGCCGCACTCAGCAGTAATTCTAAACCTCGCTCTCCCTTTCCTCTCTCTGTTTCTCTTTCCTCTCTCTCTCTCTCTCTCTTTCTCTCTCCTTCTCTCTCCTCTTCCTCTCTCTCTATCTCTCTTTCTCTCTCCTTCTCTCTCCTCTTCCTCTCTCTCTCTATCTCTCCTCTTCCTCTCTCTCTGTTTCTTTTTCCTCTCTCTATCTCTCCTTTTCCTCTCTCTCTATCTCTGTTTCTCGTTCCTCTCTATCTCTCTCTCCTCTTCCTCTCTCCTCTCTGTTTTTCCTTTTCCTCTCTCTCTATCTCTGTTTCTCTTTCCTCTCTCTCTCTCTCTATCTCTCCTCTTCCTCTCTCTATATCTCTCCTTTTCCTCTCTCTCTATCTCTGTTTCTCTTTCCTCTCTCTCCTCTTCCTCTCTTTCTGTTTCTCTTTCCTCTCCCTCTTTCTCTCTTTCCCTTTCTCTCTCCCCTCTGTCTCTCTCTCCCTCTATCTCCGCTTTCTTTCTCTCTGTCTCTCCTCCTCCCTCCCTCTCTCTCTCAGAGCTTCATGGTTTTACCGCATTTATTCAATCAATCCCTCCAACTCCTCTGTTCTGTTTCTGTGTCTGTGTCTGTCCTTCTTCCTCTCGTCTTCTTCCTCCTCCTCTCTGCAGACGCTCCTCTCCTCCTCTCCTCCTCCTCTCTCTCTCTCTCTCTCTCTGCAGCAGCTCAGTCGTAGCCTCTCTCTCTCCTTCCCTCCCTCTCTCTCTCTTCCTCCGTTGCCGCGGCGCTCGGAGGATAATTACTAAATAAGTTTCCCTTCAGCCGCCTGATGTGGGACACAACTCTGGGGGCTTCGGCTATTAGCTCCGAGTGTGTGTGTGTTTGTCGATGTGTGTGTGTCAGTCAGTGTGACAATGTGTGTGTGTCAGTCAGAGTGTGTGTGTGTGTGTGTGTGTGTGTGTGTGTCCTTGTCATCAGAGCTGCAGCAACAATAATGATCCTGTTGTTCCTCCTCATCACGTCAGAGTGAGAGCTCCGACTTTTTTTTTTTTTAGAAAAACTAGCTTCAAACGACCAGTTACCAGACCGAGTTGTTTTAGAGGGAAATTCATGCAAAACCACTGATGCACGTTGCCTTAATATTAAAATCTATGTGTATGTTTGACTATGTGGATGTACATATGTGTAGCTACCAAATAAATGAGGTAGTGACCGTAACTATAGTGTGGATCTGTCACTTTTTTTTAATAGAAAAACTAGGTTCAAACGACCAGTTACCAGACAGAGTTGTTTTAGAGGGAAATTCATGCAAAACCACTGATGCATCACGTTGCCTTCAGGGACAGTTTTTCATCAAGCAGTCTCTGCAAAGACCTTAATATTAAAATCTATGTGTATGTTTGACTATGTGGATGTATATGTAGCTACCAAATAAATGCAGTAGTGACCGGTGTAGCTACCAAATAAATGCAGTAGTGACCGGTGTAGCTACCAAATAAATGAGGTAGTGACCGGTGTAGCTACCAAATAAATGAGGTAGTGACCGGTGTAGCTACCAAATAAATGAAGTAGTGACCGGTGTAGCTACCAAATAAATGCAAGTAGCAACCGGTGTAGCTACCAAATAAATGAAGTAGTGACCGGTGTAGCTACCAAATAAATGAAGTAGTGACCGGTGTAGCTACCAAATAAATGAAGTAGTGACCGGTGTAGCTACCAAATAAATGAGGTAGTGACCGGTGTAGCTACCAAATAAATGAAGTAGTGACCGGTGTAGCTACCAAATAAATGCAAGTAGCAACCGGTGTAGCTACCTAATAAATGAGGTAGTGACCGGTGTAGCTACCAAATAAATGAAGTAGTGACCGGTGTAGCTACCAAATAAATGAGGTAGTGACCGGTGTAGCTACCAAATAAATGAGGTAGTGACCGGTGTAGCTACCAAATAAATGCAGTAGTGACCGGTGTAGCTACCAAATAAATGAAGTAGCGACCGGTGTAGCTACCAAATAAATGCAGTAGTGACCGGTGTAGCTACCAAATAAATGCAAGTAGTGACCGGTGTAGCTACCAAATAAATGAAGTAGTGACCGGTGTAGCTACCAAATAAATGAAGTAGTGACCGGTGTAGCTACCAAATAAATGAGGTAGTGACCGGTGTAGCTACCAAATAAATGAAGTAGTGACCGGTGTAGCTACCAAATAAATGCAAGTAGCAACCGGTGTAGCTACCAAATAAATGAGGTAGTGACCGGTGTAGCTACCAAATAAATGAAGTAGTGACCGGTGTAGCTACCAAATAAATGAAGTAGTGACCGGTGTAGCTACCAAATAAATGAGGTAGTGACCGGTGTAGCTACCAAATAAATGAAGTAGTGACCGGTGTAGCTACCAAATAAATGAAGTAGTGACCGGTGTAGCTACCAAATAAATGAAGTAGTGACCGGTGTAGCTACCAAATAAATGAGGTAGTGACCGGTGTAGCTACCAAATAAATGAAGTAGTGACCGGTGTAGCTACCAAATAAATGAAGTAGTGACCGGTGTAGCTACCAAATAAATGCAAGTAGCAACCGGTGTAGCTACCAAATAAATGAGGTAGTGACCGGTGTAGCTACCAAATAAATGAAGTAGTGACCGGTGTAGCTACCAAATAAATGAAGTAGTGACCGGTGTAGCTACCAAATAAATGAGGTAGTGACCGGTGTAGCTACCAAATAAATGAGGTAGTGACCGGTGTAGCTACCAAATAAATGCAGTAGTGACCGGTGTAGCTACCAAATAAATGAAGTAGCGACCGGTGTAGCTACCAAATAAATGCAGTAGTGACCGGTGTAGCTACCAAATAAATGCAAGTAGTGACCGGTGTAGCTACCAAATAAATGAAGTAGTGACCGGTGTAGCTACCAAATAAATGCAGTAGTGACCGGTGTAGCTACCAAATAAATGAAGTAGTGACCGGTGTAGCTACCAAATAAATGCAGTAGTGACCGGTGTAGCTACCAAATAAATGCAGTAGTGACCGGTGTAGCTACCAAATAAATGAAGTAGCGACCGGTGTAGCTACCAAATAAATGAAGTAGTGACCGTAACTATAGTGTGGATCTGTCACTTTATTTTTTAGAAAAACTAGGTTCAGACGACCAGTTACCACACAGAGTTGTTTTAGAGGGAAATTCATGCAAAACCACTGATGCACGTTGCCTTCAGGGTCAGTGTATCTTTTGGTCATTGGATTTTATTTTGATGAATGAGAATTAAAAAACAAAATATGATTGGTTTATTGGATTTTCATTTTGAAATACACAAAATAAAATTGAAACACAAAGCGTTCTTCTTTTTGAGTATCAAAGAACAATTAACTAAAATTTAAAATAACTAAAATTCATGTTCTATTTCATATAACAAAAATAAAATCACTAGACGACAGAAACAAAAAAACAAACTTTCTTTTCATATTCACTGACACTGGAAGTTGTCATTTACAAGGCAAAGCTGTGGGCCGGATTCGGACTGGTCTATCAGGCCAGTTGATAGTCTTGCCTGGGCCAGAGTTGGAACGAGGTTGGAACGAGATAGTCTTAGGACCCCCGACCCCCCAACTCAAATATTACATAGCTATTTTTTTTCCCACAAATATTTGAAACAGTATTCTATAATTTAATGCCTTGGGACAGGACAACAGACCCGTCCCCCCCCCCCCATTGGCGGGGGACAAAGTCTTCACACGCACATGCTCACAACATACAGAGTAGAAGAAGGGAAAAGGGAGATATAGCAGGTCCATACTTTGGTTATAACTTTTGCCACCTGTGACGTACGTTGGGGACTCAAGCTTCTGCCATTTTCATCTTAAAATCTCCTTTCTGCCCCCACTTTAATCTGATATGCGTACTGATTTCTGTAGATGTCAGGCCTTGTTTTACTGTCTGAAATCATATCCGAGTAGATTTTGGCCTACAGAACCACAGACACACAGGTACCGTAGCACTCATTGGCGCTCTAGCCTTGAAAATGACAACATTTGGTGTCAAAATATTAAAAAAAGAAGTGTTTTTGGTCTGTTTATTTGTTTCTGTTGACTGCTGATTTTATTTTTTGTTATGTGACATAGAACATGAAAATCAAACTGTTTTTAAAATTTAGTTAATTGTTCTTTGACACTCAAAAACAAGAACACTTGGTAACGCTTTATATTAAGGTCCTTGTAATAAGCATTAGTTAATAGGTAATAAGGCCCTTATAAGTGATTACAAGATGCTTATTAACATTATTATGCATTTATAAGACTATATATGTATTAATAGACTCATTATAATATAGTTAATAGCAGACTATAATTGATTTATAATAACTTATAATAAACTTAGTTAACTGTTTGTTGATGCTTATGAACATTAATAAAATCCTTATGAGTATCTTATAATTGTTCATAATAACATTACAAACACATATATTGACTCAACTAGCCCAATCATTATGTCTTTATTAATCTTAAGGTCTGTGTAATAAGCGTTAGTTAATAGGTAATAAGGCTCTTATAAGTGCTAACAAGTATTAATAGTCTCATTATAATATAGTTAATAGCAGACTATAAGAGATTTATAATAACTTATAAGAAACTTGTTAACTGTTGATGCTTAAGAACATTAATAAAATCTTCATGAGTATCAATCTAACCCAACCATGATGTCTTTGTCATGCCTTTATTAATCTTTTTTTTGTTTGATTTATTAACATTATACTTTATTGCTCATCTACGTATTATAAGTTTACTTGTTTACAGTAAACTGTGCTTTTTGCAGGTACTGGATCTAAAGCGAGAACAATGTCTTATTAAGGCTGATAAATCTTTTATTATGCATTTGATTTTGGTTTTCAGAAAGGTGCGTCGGAGGAGAAGAGCAGACTTGTAGAGTTTCTTCTCACTTGAAACATTTTACCCTTTCGCTTTTATTTTGAAGGCAAACAGCAAAACCGGAAGTTCCAGTTTAAGCTAGCAGCTGATAGCTTAACACATGCCCATGTGTAAAATGGAGGTAGTTGCCCAACATTTTTGCCCCCGAGTAGAATTCAAACCCATTCTGGGCCTCGAAAAGAAGCAGCTGACAAGAGGAAGCGTTGTGAGACGGAGGATGACTCTTCTGGTAAGTTTAACTGCTGCTAACTAGTTAGTACAAACTCAAACATGCATAGCTAACGTTAGCCGAAGCTAGTGTAGACCTAGCCGCCTCCTGACTGTTGCTGCCCTACGGAAGCGCTCCTCTGTGTATCAGTGAGAACGTTTTTATATTAAAATGTAGTTTATTTTGTCTCCAGCTAGGCTTATATACATACAATGTACATTTACATCGAAATATATAACTTCTCTCTTTCGTTGTGCACCGTCTGATATGTTCTTGACACTTTTCTGTACATGATAGCCTACTTACTGCTGTGTACATTCAGCACAGTCATTTGAGTTTGAGTTTGAGTTTAATTAAATGTGCTACATTAAGACTCTATTTAAAATGCTTGAAAATTAAACTGTAAAGTGTTATTGCAGGATATATCGAGACTTTTATTTTTTATGTTTTTACATTAAAAAAAATGTCATTATGAAAACTCAGATGTAAATTTCCTCTATCCTCATTCTCTCCCGACCCCTCCTCAGACTCCTCAAGCTCCTCAACCTCAGATGATGGCAAGAAGAAGAGGAAGAGGGAATTGCTTTTGATGCAAACAAGAGTGCAAAAGAGCAGCTGCGTTAAATGTTCAATGGAATTAAAAATTAAAAAAATAAAAGTGTACTTTTTTTTCAAAGACCTGTTTTAGGTTATTTTTATACATTTTAAGTATAAAAATCATGTTGCACTTTGCAAAATTGCACTTTTTTGAGTTAAATTATTTGTATAATATGCCTAAATGTTTTAAAGGTGCTTTCTACCTGTTTTAGGTGATTTAGATTTTTATACATTTTCAGTAAAATGTCTCTTTACTTGACAGCAATGAATAAAACAATGTTGGGCTTCACTGTTGAAACATTTGTATTACTATGCAATCTTTTCTTTACATTTCATCAACCTTGACCACATGTATTGTTCATTACAGATGTGGAAGTTGTGAAAATCATTGTTAACCATTAATGAATGCATTACAAAAGATTTATTAGACTTAATAAGGCATTGTTCTCGCTTTAGATCCAGTACCTGCAAAAAGCATAGTTAACTGTTAACAAGTGCATAGTTAACTGATAATAAGGGCATAATAATGCACAATAAAAGATTTATCAGCATTAATAAGACATTGTTCTCGCTTTAGATCCAGTACCTGCAAAAAGCATAGTTAACTGTTAACAAGTGCATAGTTAATTTATAATAGATGAGCAATAAAGTATATATTAATGTTAATAAATCAAACAAAAAAGATTAATAAAGGCATGACAAAGACATCATGGTTGGGCTACACTCAATGTGTTTGTAATGTTATTATGAACAATTATAAGATACTCATGAAGATTTTATTAATGTTCTTAAGCATCAACAAACAGTTAACAAGTTTCTTATAAGTTATTATAAATCTCTTATAGTCTATTAACTATATTATAATGAGACTATTAATACTTGTTAGCACTTATAAGAGCCTTATTACCTATTAACTAACGCTTATTACACAGACCTTAAGATTAATAAAGACATAATGATTGGGCTAGTTGAGTCAATATATGTGTTTGTAATGTTATTATGAACAATTATAAGATACTCATAAGGATCTTATTAATGTTCATAAGAATCAACAAACAGTTAACTAAGTTTATTATAAGTTATTATAAATCAATTATAGTCTGCTATTACTATATTATTATGAGTCTATTAATACATATATAGTCTTATAAATGCATAATAATGTTAATAAGCATCTTGTAATCACTTATAAGAGCCTTATTACCTATTAACTAATGCTTATTACAAGGACCTTAATATAAAGCGTTACCGAACACTTTGTGTTTCAATTTTATTTTTTGTATTTCAAAACGAAAATAGAATAAACCAGTAATTTTTGATTTTTAATTCCCATTCATCGAAAGAAAATCCAATGACCAAAAGATACACTGACCCTTCAGGGACAGTTTTTCATCAAGCAGTCTCTGCAAAGACCTTAATATTACAGTAAATATATGTATCTCTGTAAAATATATGTGACCTTAATATTAAAATATTAAAATCTATGTGTATGTTTGACTATGTGGATGTACATATGTGTAGCGAGCACGCTTATGTGTATGTTTGTGCAGGTAAGCACATATGTGTGCAACAAATACCCACTAATGTCAGTGAAGACAGATTGCTGCTTTTTCACTTATTTTTTTATTGATTTAGATTTTTTGGTTTTTGTTTGCTTGTTTTGTTTGTATTTTGTTTCCTTGTTTGTCTTATGGTATATATATATATATGGGTTAAACAAAAAAAAGAAGGAAGAAAGAAACTGTATGAGTCACCCCATCATTGATATTGTTTCAGGATGGATATTTTTGTTGTTGTATCCTTTTTGTTAATTTATTGGAAATAAAAACATATTAAAAAAAAATATTAAAAAAAGCAGTCTCTGTATTTCCCTCTAAAACAACTCTGTGTGGTAACGTTGTGTTATTATCTCATAGCGTGGTGAATGTGCAGCTCACAACTTGTCCACCAGAGCGTTGTGGAGTTGTTGGATTGTGTATTTGATGAGTTTGATGAGGGAAACCAAGAAATCCCATAATGAGCCTCCGTAGCGTAGCTCTGAGCAGCTCACGGCTCTGCTCCGCCGTTCTAAAAACAGCTTGCACCGACAATTAAAGGTAACGAACCTACTGCTATGACTATAGGGATTATGGCAATGGGCCAATTTGACAAAATGTTGAACTATCCCTTTAAACTCTTCAGACTTCTGTTCTTTAAAACTATAAAACAGCTGCAGTTGATGTTGTTTCATCTAATTATTCTGGTCTGTACGGTGTCATGAAGGCGCCTCGTAGGAGAAAAATGTATCTATCATCATTATTATTATTGGATGTTTGCTGAGCAGCTGTGAACATCTGTGCCGCCCTCTGCTGGACCAATCAGGAGCTGCAGCCTCGCCTGCTGAGTCATGATGTCACAGCCTGGACCTCACACACACACACACACAGACGTCTGTTGTAACCGTGTGTGTGTGTGTGTGTGTGTGTCAGGTGTGTGTGTGTGTGTGTGTGACGTAACAGAGAATGAGAGGAATGTTGGGAATGTTTGAGGCTGAAACCTGGCTGGACACACCTGACACACACACAGTTAATCCTCAGCTTTGTGTCGGCGCTGGAGCTTCAACAGGTCCGGCTGCTTCTCACCGTCATAACACACAGACACACACACACACACACACACACACAGACACAGACACACACACACACAAGACATTCACTTCCTGAGGAACGTCCCGCCACAATAAAAGCGTCAGAGTGTGAGAGTGTGTGAGGGTCCAGATGCTGTGAACATGAATGGAACAGCACTTACCCACTCTCACGACACGTTACCTTGACAACAACATGTTTTTAACCCCGCCCTCGGACCGATAATTTACCGTACTTTCAACACGCACAAGGTGTGTGAGGGGGACGGACTCAAAACTAAACGTTCCTGGATCAGATCTGATCAAATCATCATCGATAATCACAAACTGCACGTTAATACTGACGGTAAACTTATTATTTCTTTCTTTTTGTTGTTGCTCCTGTCCATTAACAATAAAGAGACAGCGGAGCTCTCTCTGACTATGTGTGTTAATTTACTACTTCTTTTTTTAACACTCGCGTTCCGACGGCATCCCCTGTATTCGACTTCACAACACTATGAACTGTGGGTAATTCCCCTGTAGTCCAGTAATTTTAAGCCAAAAAAGGGGTCAACGTTGAACAAATTGCAACAGAAGCAAACTCAACATGTCCTGAGTAAGGGAAAAAAAAAACGAAGAATCCCATTAGGGGAAAGTTTAGAAAAAGACCCAAACATAGCCCATTCATACGCCTATTCATTATTTTTCTCATGTGTATAGGGTAACATTTTTAACCTTTAGATATCTCCATGAAAATTACTGTGTTGATTACTTGCATTAAAGCAGATATCAGTGGAATGTTTTTGTTAATATAAGTCCTAAATAGTCCTATTTTCCGTCAGCATCACTTACATGAAGTATTTCAGCCTAAACACGAGTCTCTCCGTCACTCTGCTCTGCTGTAACCAGAGGAGAAAATTTTCCTTGTGGGATACAAGTGTTATCCAATGAGGGGAGAGAACGGCATGAAGGGCTGTGTGTGCAGCCAAGGGATGCGCGTGAATGTGGTGACGTAGCACGAGGACCAATTGATGCCCGACAAGGGCGGGGGCTGCTAACTCATGGTGCGTTCAAGGAAACTCGTACTTTGTGTTTTTCCTTCCTGTGAAGTCATACCAGTTCGATCTGGTACGAGTTCACGGGTCGGAAGTTACGAGTGGCCGTTATAGGGAACTTTCACAGACAACAGGACGGTAAAAACACGAGCTACGGGTTACCTGGAACGCTACCAAGTCGTAGTTGTGACTTGAAGCTGTAACTTACGGTTTCAAAAGCCTGCCTTGAACACAGCATTAGCCGAAACGGCCGTGCCGATGATATCTGCTTTAAGACAAACAAAAAATGTATTACAAGTTTTTTGAAATTCTTTGTTAATTTGCATAAATTCCACCGTTTTGACGGCACATGGTCCCTTTATGAACCTCTGGAGTCGACTCATTCCAATTTTCATGCTGGTACCACCACAGCACCTTTATGTATACACACATGTGCTGTGTACACAGAAATAGTGATGTTTCTTCAATCATTTCAGATTTGTCTAAACGGTGATAGGGCGTGAAAAATATGATATATAGCTAAACTCTGGTTCGTTACTATTGATCTCATTCACATTACAGCTGGTTTTCTACCTGCAAGTAGAATGTAAACAACAAGGAGATTCGGTCTATCGGTGCTGACTTTGGGTTAGGGGGCAGTAAGGTCTTGATCCCTCACACACTCACAGACTTCCCCGTGAACGCGCCTCTAAAAGTCAGTGAGTCCGTGAGCGGTCGGATTGGAACTGGGCCTTCGACTCCTTCGGTCTCACTCCTCCGCCCTCGTTACCATGGTTACCCTGTGTCAACAACAGTGCCGGGTGTGTGTGTGTGTGTGTAGGAGACGGGATGACGTCATCAGACGTCTGAACTGAACTGAGGTCGTGTTGTGTCGCACACACACATCAACAAGTATTCAGACTATGTGTGTGTGTGTTGCAGCCGCCTCCTCTCGTGCTTCACATTCCTCTGATGTGTTAACGTTGTTGTCAGACTCCACAGTGTTGCCATAACGATCTAAAGGATCAATAATCAGTAATAATATTGATCTTTTTTTGGAAAAAAATTATAGAATCTTTCTTTTCAATTTTCCAATTTAAAAAAACATTGGAACCAAAATGCATTGTTTTAGGAATAACACCAGCTGAACTTACAACAGAAAAAGACAAATATTTATACAGAATACTAAATAACAAGAAATTGGCAAAAATCTATCTGACCTTCTTTTAATAACTGGAAATTAACTGTAAACAATATTATGGAAATGGAAAAAATCACATATAGAGTCAGAAATCAAGAACCAGAATGTCTGAAGAGATGGAATAAGTGGTTATATAAATAAATAAACGGATGTTTTCAGCCCTGAAGAAATGTTTATTAGATCTCTGAAGAGAACAAATTTGTGTATGTATATATTGTATTTTTGTTTCTATTTTATGCCCTTTTTTTTTTCTTTTCTCCAACTGTCTTTGTCCCACCCCCCACCCCTTTATTATTAATATTCCCCTTAATATTATTATTATTATTATTATTATTATTATTATTATTTTATTTTTATTTTTTATTCTTATTTTACTTTTTATTTATTTTTTATTCATTTATTTTTCATTTTTCCTTTGATGTTTTTCACTAAAAAATGTTATAAATGTTGCAGGAACGTGCCAGTGACTGATAAGATATGAATATGAACTTGAATTCTGCAATAAAGTATTTTTAAAAAAAATCAATAATAATGTTGATCTGAAGCACAGATAATAAACACTATCAATAATACCATAATAACAAACATTATTGATATTAGTGAATCATTTAGTTTGTTGAAGATCAAAGAGTCTTATAGATTATTATAAACTATTGATCAGTTATCAGATCAGTTCAGTTCGTCGTCGTTATTGATACGTAATTGGTTGACAACTGAACATCTGGAGCAGCAACAACATCAAACATCAAACATCAAACGTCCCATCCAGGGCCGTTGTCTAGGGGAGAAAGGTGATGATAACTCTAGGGGCCCAGCGCCCAGTGGGGCCCATAAAAAACCCCAGTAGTCTAATCTTTGTATGACTGATTTATTCTGCGTAAGACCCTGACTAATACTCATAGTACACTGTAAAAACTCTACATCTTTCCAAGAATATTTGTCTTATTTCTTGTCCAAATGTCTCATTTCTAGTCAAAACTAATCTCTTTCCACTTAAAATAAGACTCATTACCTAAAAATTAACTTGTTTTTAGATCATTTTCACTTAAATTCACAATAAGTAGAAAAATCTGCCAGTGAAAGCAAGTTTTTTGTGCTTGTAATAAGGAAGAAAAACTTGCTCCACTATCAGATTTTTTCTACTTATTCCAAGTGAAAATCTGCTTGAAAGAAGTAAAAAGTGTCTAAAAACAAGCTACTTTTAATATGATGAGTCTTATTTTAAGTAGAATGAGATTTGTTTTGACTAGAAATGACATTTTGACTAGAAATAAGACAAATATTCTTGCTAAGATACTTGAGTTTTTGCAGTGTAATGCTGCATTAGCATCAAAACAAAGAAGGCTAAATAAAAAACCATAATACATATGTAGTCTAAGAAAAAAAAAAGGAAAAGTTAGGGGGAGGGGCCCACTTTAGTATTCTTTAAGGGGGCCCAGAATTCCTAGCAACGGCCCTGATGATGGGATGTGGAGCCCTTTGAGACAAACTGGTGGTAAAAACGGGCTATACTAATAAAACTGCCTGGTCTTGCCTTGTCTCGTCCAGCAGGTGGCGCCAGAGCTCAGGTGAGAACAACAATATAGATTATTGTTTATTGATCAGCCCTCCACGTGCACAGCGCCTCCTCTGCTCCTGATCGATAGTTTTATTTATTGTTTTATTGTTTTTACTATTTTACTATGTATTGAATGTATAGCCTACCAAGTGGAGTAGCAACATCATTTCGTTGTACTGATGTATATAATGACAATAAAGGCTTTCAATCAATCAATTCAATTTTCAATTTCGATACCTGATCTATAACTGATCGATACCCGGTGACAGCGGGTCTCTGCGTCTCTCACTCCCTCCGACTCGAACACAAACACAAACTTTCCCGCTGCGGTTTACGGTAGTTTTAGTTTCCAGGAGAACCGGGAGCAGCGGGGCTCCGCAGCTCCGTGTGTCCGCCGACAGCGCCTCGCAGCCCGGCTACACACGGAGCGAAGCCCCGCTGCTCTCCCTGGAGCTCAGAGCTCACTCACCCAGAGAGTCCATCAGAGCTCCGTGTTTCCGTCTTCACTGTCACACACTCATCACGTCCTCGGTCTGAGCCGGTCCGCCTCAACACACACACACACACACACACACACACACACACACACACACACACACACACACACACACACACACACACACACACACACACACACACACACACACACACCGCTCCGCGCCGCCGGCCGGACCTTCACAATAAAAGTCTTTCCAAACAATCAGCTCTGGGTTACACCGACAGACAGAAACAACCAAACTCTTTACATCCACGTTGATCAATCTATAAATATGTTTTTTATTTAACTATAATGTCATTAACTTGTAGAGTTTAAACTTTAAACTCCCAAATATAAATAAATATATATATCATATTTGAAGTATTCTAGTATTGCTGCTACATATCTACCTTGTATTTTTATTTTACTTTTCTACAGAATGTATGGAGCAGCTGTCTGTCTGTCTATCTATCTATCTATCTATCTATCTATCTATCTATCTATCTATCTATCTATCTATCTATCTATCTATCTATCTATCTACTGAAACTGAGGTAATTAGGGACTGAACGGAGACTCTAATGTAGCAGGCTTTTATTTTGAAGGTCGCAGAGAGACGTGTGAGTGGTTTTATTGTGAAAGGGCCCTGACAGGTGGAAGAGGAATGCAGCAGATCCAGAGTCAGTGAGAACCAGAGATTAGACCGAGCCCAGGACGAGACACACAGACACACACACACACACACACACACACTTTTGTTGTAGTGTTTTGTACAGTCCATTATGTTTGGTCACGGGTTTATGTTGTTGTACAGCGTTGACACAGTGTTGTGGTGTTTTATCTGTACAAACTGACGGAGCTGAAGCTTTAACCTGTCAATCAGCTGATCAACCAGATCAATAATAATAATAACAAAGTCTCTGACAGGTGAGAGAGTTCCTGAAGGTTCAAGAGACTGATCTACGGACGTTTTCACACCACAGGTCAGCAGAGAGGAGGAAGAAGAAAAACAAAGGAGATGATGATGAAAGAGAAGAAGAAAAAGAAGAAAAAGAAGGAAAAAAAGTTCCGGTTTCACAAATATAGGACAAATGTAGGACTGTTGAGGGAGTTTGTTTTTTACTTATTTATTTGTTGTTATGGATGTCTTGATGGTGTCTTTATGTGTCTATGGGTCAGTGACAAATTTATGTTTTTTTCTCTTCAAATAAATAAATTAAAAAGCATGCATCAGATTTGTTAAAATTTTGCATTCATGTCATTTGAAATTACATTTGAACTTAAAAAAAAAAAAAAAGTAAGACTGAACGCCCCTGAAAATGTCAAATGGTGTAACCACAAAAGAATGATATTAAATATTTGATCCACCTTCAGTGGATTTAAGTGTAGTTATAAAAACTATACTTTCTTCTGAAAACATTACATTGAAATAGATTTTTTTTAATGTATTCCTATACTTGAATTTTAATGAATTTTTCCAACACTGAGCAGGACTTATCTCCTAAAACTGCAGCTTTTTTTTTTAAATGTGAGAGAGAAAAAACACAGTGTTGCATTGCAAAAGTAAATTAACATTTATTTCACACTTGAATCCAGATTTATTTCCAGATTTTGATGAAAAAATACCAGTTACACCCCTTGATATTGAGTTGCATCTCGTCACTGACCCCTGTATGTAAATGGGGGATGGAAATGTAAAAGCTATGGTTCGTCCATCCCCTTTTCAGAGTTGTTGTTTTCTAGCTGTGCTGTTGCTGTCTTGGTGTGTTGGTGTCTGTAGTCTGTTCTGTCTGGTTGCTGTGGTCTGCTGTGAAATAAACTTAAAAAAAAAAAAAGGAAAAAAAGTAGAAGAAAGACAAGAAGAAGAAGAGGAAGAAGAAGAAGAGGAGGAGGGTGAAGAAGTAGTAGGCCATGTCACTACCCGATTTGCATCGCTGCCCGATTTGTGACAGCTACGTACGGCAACTCCACTTGGACAAACTTAGTTGAATTGAGGATCACTGCCCTATGTGCGTCGCCAGAGACGCTTTATCTTTTTATTTAAAAAAAAAAAAGCTTTATTAGTAATGTAAACTGAGGGTTGGTTGTGGTGGTTTGGATCTTGATGCTCAGAAAACAGGAACAGAGGCGACTTTTAGTGTTTACTCTCGTCTTTTCTCGCCGGCCTCATCACCATGACAACCACAAACAATCACAACTACCACAACACGGCTGTCTTATGATGGACGTCCGCGGTCGGCTGCAACATGTCAGTTAAACAGACTGTCACTTCAAAAAAAAAAAAAAATTTTCACAGTACCGTATTTTAAATTTACAGAACTTTAAGCAGACTTCCGCTTGTACGCAAATCGGGCAGCGCCCAGATGAAGTTTGTCCAAGTGGAGTTGCCGTAGACAGCTGTCAAAGATGGCGGCGCAGACCAGTATTTACACAAATCGGGTAGTGACAAAGAGAATCAGAAAAATTAGAGGAAAAATAAGAAGAAGATAAGAAGAAAAAGAGGGGGGGAAAGTAGAAGAAAGAGAAGAACAACCAGAGGAGGAGGGGGAAGAAGTAGTAGGCTAGGTCAAGTAGAAGAAGTAGAAGAACAAGAGAAGGAGAAGAGGAGGATGAGGCAAGACAAGGCAATTTTATTTGTATAGCCCGTTTTTACCACCAGTTTGTCTCAAAGGGCTTTACATCCCATCATAACAACATCCTCTGTCCTTAGACCCTCACATCCACTGAGGAAAAACTCCATAGAAAACCCTTTTAATGGGGAAAACCAGGAGAAAGCTCAGGGTGAGCAACAGAGGAGGGATCCCTCACCCAGGACAGAGATGCTGTTACAGACAAGAAAACAAGTAGAAAGAGTAGAGGAAGATGAGAAGAAGAACAAGAAGTAGAAGAGGAAGGGGAAGAAAGAAAAGGAGAAGGAGAAGGAGATGAAGAACAAGAGAAGAAGATGAGGAGGAGGAGGAGTGGTGTCTCTCTCTCTCTCTCTCTCTAGTATCAAACTCAAAAGTACTTTATTATTCCATTAGGAACTTCGTTGCGGAAGGACATCAAAAGTGCAGGTGCAAAACAACGATCCACACATACATACCACAGCCATACCCAACACAATAATAATACACATTCTTACAACCACACATACCGTAGATGACCATTTAGTAGCCCGGGCGTTTAATATGCTAAATCGACTTGGACCCCAGGCGTTTATAAGAACCAGGCGCGTATTTGCAACAGGCTACAATTTATTTTTGCAATGAGCAGCACCAGACCATCATGCAAAGAACAAGGAGGTCACCATAGGACCACTGGAACAAAACTACTTTTTCCCCCGACGCATCTTTATTGACATCAGACAATAAATACAAAGACAGTTTGTCTGTGTAACCGCGACACAGGGAGCTGATCAGAGCAGTGTTATGAATGATAACGGAAGGGGGGGTCGATCGCAGTAATTTCAACACTGTACATCAGCGCATTTATCTATTGTCTTTGTCTATTAGCAGTCCAGCGCGACCTGTCCCGCTGGCGCACCTGTGTTTGTGTGTCTGTGTGTGTGTGTGTCCGCCTGCATGCGAGAGAGAGCGAGAGGAGGGGCTGACTGAAAAAAAACTTTTGTTTTCTGTGCAAGACTATGGTAAACACTTAATCACCCGGGCGTTTAATTGAACCAGCGTTTATTCTGCCAAATGAGGTCGGACCCCGGCGGCTATTAGAGCACAGGCGCGTATTTGCACGCGGGCGACTATTTGGTCATCTACGGTAAGTACAAGTACTCGCAGCAAAGGTTAAAAACAAAGGACACATACAAGGATACAAATGAGTTAAAAACAGGTTCATTAAAAAGGGAAAAGTTCCAGTTCAACATTAGAACCAGTGAAGATGAACCAGTGTTGAACCGGTTCAGACCGGTTGTTCTGGTCTGTCAGTGGGTTGAAGGTTCATTAACATGTCAATAACATTAATATTAATGCTGCTGCCCCTCACACAGCAGCTACTGGAGGGGGGGGGGGGCAATAACCCCAATCAGTCTGGATATTAAACATCTTCATCTTTCATCTTTGTCTCTATTACATAAATAAACCTTTATCTGCCCTCTGCCCCTGCAGCTCTGGGTGGGAAACCCCTCAGAGTCCTGGGCCGGGCCCCTGCAGCTCTGGGTGGGAAACCCCTCAGAGGTCTGGGGGTGGGGGTGGGGGGTCACCTCTGGACACTGGGACGCTTTGTCTCCTCACATTCCCAAGACGTTCCCACGCCGGAGCGCTGCGGATCACAGCCTGCACCCGAACGCCTCGGACAACAACAACCAGCGGCCAAAGTTGTCCGCTACGGGCCCTAGTGCAATTTATTTTTTAGCGGGCCCTATAATAAGTTGCGTTTCCATCAGCTGTTTAGATCATCTAGATGTATCGCATCGGAAAATGATGATGGAAACGCCGTGATTCTAATTAAAATCCCCCGATTCGCACAAACTGAAATACGCTCACTAGGGCCGGGTGTTGGTTGATGATTCGAATTCACTTTATGCACAGCTCCACTACTTCCTGAAACAAGCCAGCTCGTTTACTTCCTGTCTTACATTATTGGACCAACTGATTAATCCAGGTGTGTCTGACTACTCAGACACACCTGTACTCAGGGCCGGTCCTAGGATGTTGGTGGCCCCCTAAACAAGGTTTTTGTTTGTGGCCCTGCACTCTAAGCACAAACACCAAATCACTGGTTCAAACTGAATACAGACGTGTTTATGCCTCTGAGGTTTGAGGCCATTTTCTCCACTTTTACATATGTTCTTAAATGTATCTTTTTAAGATACTTGCAGATGTAACAATACTCAAGTGTTTTATGTCTAAATATTAGAACCTCCGCTGTAAGCACACTGAGGCCAGTTTGTCCTACAACACTGTAGAAAGAAATAATTTAGGCCAAATGCTGGAAATTTGAGGTCTGCTTTTTGAAAAATATCAAATCCCTTGTGAAAACACTCCTTCAGTCATGAGAATGAACTGTTTTGGTGCTTGAAATAGGATATGAATACAGTAAGTGTAGAAAACAAATCTAAAATGAAGTTTTGTAAGATTGTTTTTTGAGCACAAATGTTGTCATTCTGCCGTTCTATTTTCACCAAATGTCTCAAATGTGAGATAAAAGAAGCTGAATATTGACTTCACATTACATATAAAGCTCATAGCTGCACGTGCAGACCTCAGGATGTTTAAATGACTTGATGAACCCCGGTACCTTTCTGATCATGTGGCCCCCCACCTAACGGCTGTGGCCCTAAACAACCACATAGAGGGTTTATGCCAGGGGCCGGCCCTGTCTGGATTAATCAGTTGGTCCAATAATGTATTTCAATAATTTATTTCAGGAAGTAGTGTAGCTGTGCATAAAGTGAATTAAGTGTGACGTAGCGCACTTTCGCGCACTCACAAGACAACATCAAGGTTTCACTGCACCGCCACGGCAAAATAAAAGCCCCCACACTCCTTCATAATGATGTTACTGCTCAGTTCTTCATAGTTCCTCCTCAGTAAAAACTAAACTTATCAACCAGCGCATCCAGCGTTTATCATTAATAAAGTCTCTCTCTCTCTCTCACACACACACACACATTGACAGGTCGTGTTATGACGGTAATAAACATATGTGCTAAATCGCGCTAATGTGTTCAAATCAGTCCGTCAGTCCGTCCGGGTGGGGGGGTTGCAAAGTCTGTAGATGGAAACACACACGATTCGAATTTCTTTTAATGCGCATTTCCCAGTAATTCAAATCACTTTGGATGGAAACATGGCTAATGAGTTGCTACTGATCCATGAAGCAGAAGAAAGAGACAGGGAGAGACGGTCAGGGACGCCGCTGCACCGCCGCGCCGCCGACAACAGGAGAACTGTCACCCGTCACCGGCTATGCCCGCGCGCATGTTCATAATCCAGAATACAGTAATGATGTAAAAGCCAAGATGATTTAATACCCCCAATTGATACTTTTTTTTATTTTTATGTTTTATTTATTTTTACCAGAGTTCACCATGGGCCTTTTTCAGCCACGGGCCCTAATGCAACGGCATTGTAGTGACTTCTTTTCCTCGGACCATAAAAGAGAGTCACTCACTGTTGCTGATGTAGTAGCTTGTAGTTGACGCGTGCATGGTGCCAGTAAACCAACTGCCACAACGAAGGTTACCATAAAAAAGGGATTTATTGGTACAAACCAGTGGAACAGGTCTTCATGTCACAGCACAGCATGTCACGGTCAAAGAATTGTTTGCTTCCAATCAGCAACACCTGCTGATCGCTTAGCTCGGTTTAAATAAGCCCCCCGTGACCTATGCCCCACCTCACTTCCTGTGTGAGCGGAAGTTACAAAATAAGACACAAAAATACATACCAAAATAAAAGCCCAGAATGGCTCCTACAGGCATTACTTGCATTAATGGTACTTTCGCCACTGACAACAACACGTTCCACCTGACTCCCGCTGCTGCCGCGTTACCCACAATCCTCCTCTGTCGCCATGACAACAACAACCACAGTAACAACAGCCTGGAACAAACTGATCCAGAAGTCCAGTTGTGATTATTGATGATGAATCTGAACACACACACACACTCCCAGGTAACCCTCGGTAACCATCAGGTCCTCACCCATCATGGCGGTGGCGGCGGCGGCGGCGCCCTCGGCCTGGAACTCTGGGAACTGTCCCTCTGACGGGACGCTGACCGTCCTGCGGAGGCTCCGCCCCTTCGCCGAGCCAGTGGGGCTCTCGCCTGCTGCTGCCTCACCGGGGGTCTGGAGGGGGGGGGGTAAAACACATGATGAGACTACTACTTTAGCTTTTAACTGACTGCTTGTCATCACTGGTGGACAGTAACGGACAGGGCCGTTGTCTAGGGGAGAAAGGTGATGATAACTCTAGGGGCCCAGCGCCCAGTGGGGCCCATAAAAAACCCCAGTAGTCTAATCTTTGTATGACTGATTTATTCTGCATAAGACCCTGACTAATACTCATAGTACACTGTAAAAACTCTACATCTTTCCAAGAATATTTGTCTTATTTCTTGTCCAAATGTCTCATTTCTAGTCAAAACTAATCTCTTTCCACTTAAAATAAGACTCATCACTAGGGTTGGGTATCATTTGAAATTGAACGATTCCGATTCCGATTCCATGTTTCGATTCCGATTCCTATCGATTCTCGATTCCGATTCTTTTAAAAATGGGGGTTAAAAAAGTCTGCATGGTCTAAAATGAGGGAGAACCTGAGTTATTTTTCCCACAGAATTAGACTCTATTTGTGGTGCTGGCAGATAGGGGTCTTAAATGTATGAAGGTATAGCCTACATTATATCAAATGAATATTACATTCATTTAAATGACTTCACAATAACAAAATATTTGGTAAATATTTAATATTTTTAGGCTACAGTTTGTGTCAAATAACAAGTCACAAAGTGACTTTACCCCTTTAAGTGTTTCACTTTCAGCCAACTTTTTCCATTGTTTTTTTTTTTCCCCCAACTGTGGATCACTTCAGCCAGCCTCTTCTCTACACCAACAACAATCCTTTCTCTCGCGGATGGTAATGTTTTGACACAAGCTCATTTTATTCTGGTGCAAAATGATTCCACCAGCCGTTCTGTATAAAACATACGAACAGAACACGGAATGCGGAGCATCGTTGTTCCGCCGTTAAACGGCAGCGGAGGAGGTCGCCACGGCGCCGACTGGACGTCTCTGTGAGGGAGAGCCCCATGTAAACAAGCAACGCCAGTGTAATGAGGGGTAGGAAATATAACGGGATCTCTGTTTTAAACGGGCTTCAGTGTGTAGGAGAGGAGGGAGAGTTCACAGACAGGTCCGCTGTCAATGTGTGTGTGACAGAGAGAGAGCAGGTGAAGGAGGGGCTGAGTGAACAGGTGCGCTGCGCGCAGCTCTGCGAGGAAATAGTATGTTACACGCCGGCAAAAAATAGAAAATCAATATGTGTCGGCCTGCTTAAAGCCGCGGTTTGTGGGTGGTCTGTGCAGGCATGACTTTACTGTTTTACTGGCGGTCGGACTCGGCGGTCAGCGCGGCGGTCGGCGCGGCAGTCAGCGTGAATGAAAATTGCTAAAGCATCGTTTTGAGGAATCGAAAATAAAAATTCTTAACGATTCCGGGAGAATCGAAACGTTAGAACCGGTTCCATCCGATTCTCGATTCTCGGGACCCAACCCTACTCATCACCTAAAAATTTACTTGTTTTTAGATCATTTTCACTTAAATTCACAATAGATAGAAAAATCTGCCAGTGAAAGTAAGTTTTTTGTGCTTGTAATAAGGAAGAAAAACTTGCTCCACTATCAGATTTTTCTACTTATTTCAAGTGAAAATCTGCTTGAAAGAAGTAAAAAAACAAGCTACTTTTAATATGATGTGTCTTATTTTAAGTAGAATGAGATTTGTTTTGACTAGAAATGACATTTTGTGTTGCGAGTGTTACTGTTACTGTGTGTGATGTGCATTACCGGTATCATGCAACTACAGGGGTAGCGGTGGGGAGAGGAGGGGAGGGTTACACCGGGCCATAGGTTCAGAAATTTATTTAATAGGATAAACCCCTTGAGAGGAATCCTCTCGTTTTCGAGGGGGTCCATATACATTACAATCCAAAAAGAGACAAGACACAATCAACAATCTACAAACATACAACAACAAAGACAACAGACATCAACACAGACATAAAAGAAATGAGTACAAAAAAAATGGACACAACCTCTCGATGGCCGCAAATGGCCATAGCAATAGCCTAAATAAACTAAGAGAAATGTAAAATAATAACATAATATTCAAATTAAAAATTACATTGGAAAAAAAAAAAAAAGAAAAGAAAAAAAGATATAAATCATCTGAAGCATGTGCAATTTAACTCAAAATAAGAAGACACAGAATATTTAAACCTATGAAAAGAGGTCAATGAGCGTAAATTTAAAGGCGTATCGTTGTAATAATGCAGAAATCCTTTAGGGGGCGACAGAAGTTACGCACTATAGCTTTAATTTGTAGGACGGCTGAAAAGTACTGGTTACTTTCAGGTCTTTTTCTAAAATCCTATAGAGAATGTGAAGCTGACGTCAACGCCGCTTTGCGTTGTGGGACGTCTGTGTGTGTGTGTAATGTAATGTGTGTGTGTGTGTGTATGTGTGTGTAATGTGTATGTGTGTGTAATGTGTGTGTGTAATGTAATGTAATGTAATGTAATGTGTGTGTGTAATGTAATGTAATGTAATGTGTGTGTGTAATGTAATGTAATGTGTGTGTGTGCTGCTACCTCGTCGTCCTTGTGCAGCAGGATGAGCTGTGTGTCGGTCAGGATGCAGAACTTCCTGTCCCAGGCTCCGTGCTCCGTGTAGGGGCTCTGACCACAGGAGAGGCGGTGGGCGGGGGGGCCCTTCACGTCTGACACACGGGACCACAACATGTCGTCGATTAGTATCATCAACACACACACAACGATCAATATGACTCCAACTGGGTGAGTCATGTTAAACGTTCACATTCTCAGACCTAATATAACAACACACTGACCGGCTGCCACATGTTAATAGTACTGTCTATATGTCTGTAAACAATCTCCAAAAGACGTAAAGTTAAACATGAAACACTCTTTTTTATCAATATTTTCATAAATATCAGTGTATTATTGCAGTTTTCTACAGTTTCAGAGTGAAAAGGGGGAAACAAAGCAGCAGGAAACCCAGGAGACTGGAGCTCTCAGAGAAGAGATGTCACTGGGATGTCTTCTAATCTGCTATTATTTATCTATTTTTGACTATCTTTTACACGTTTTAAATTGTTTTATTGGTTTTATATAGTGTTATTTTAATGCATTGTTTTTTATTCGGTTTCGTTTTATGTACATTTTGTGTCTTATGCCGATTGTATAGTTTATGTTTCATTTTGTACAGGCAGCACTTTGGTCCACTGGGCTTTTAGAGTGCGTTATAAATAACGTTGGTATGGTTTAGTTTCCAAACACAATGATATGGTATTTATGTCTTTTGTAGATCATTTCATCTTCCACTTGATGAACTGTTCACATCAGGGGGGGGCAAACGTCACTATAACCAGAGTTTCCGCAGGTTTCACCAACTCAGATTTAAGACTTTTTAAGACCATTATGGATTAAATGTAAGACCTACTACAGCAAGACAAAAAAAAACACACAAAATAAATGCAGAGTCATAAAATTATTTGCAAAGTAAATTGGCTGCAATAAGCTGAAAATACATTCAATGACGTGTTGCTGAAGTGTTTTATTGAGCGCTACACATGAAGACCTGTTCAAAATGAATAACTTTTTAAGTCCAGTTGCTATTTGCAGCTGTTTCCATTGGAAGGTGTTTTTGTGAATGAGCCGTAACTCTGGTAAAGTCTAGTCTCGCAATATCCCATAATTCTCTTAAAGTCTCGTCCAGCGAGACTTCACTTTGAGGAAGATGGACGTGAGCGCCTTGCGTTTCCATGGTGATGGGAAAGCGATCTCAGCTGCTGCTGTTATTGTTTTAACAGAAGACGAAGGCAGCGCTTGATTACTCAAAGGTAAAGCACTTATATATGTATGATATATTATTAATTTATATTATATATATCCTCTGTGAGATAATGTGAACAAGGATTTAACATTTTTTTGTTGTTTGTTTGTTTGTTTTTTTCCTCTGGTTTAGTTTAGTTTGTTCATTAGCTTGTTTGTTTTTTAGTTGTTGTTTTATGTTTTATATGGTAAAAATGCTGGGTAGCTTAATTTGGTTTGTAGGACAGGCATTAATATCAGCATTATGCTTCTGTGCCTTTTCAGTCACTATTTTGTCGATAATGTTTTGTGTCGATAATGTTATTGTGTGATGCGACTGAATAAAGAATTTCAATCAATCAATCAAAACAGATGAACTGTGGAAACAAAACTTCAGGATGAAGGATTCAGCTGTGTGATCTTCTCCAACTGAAATAAGTGTTTCCATCACACTTTTATATCGATACGTCTGGAAAAAAAACTCTTCATGAAAGCATGAAACTGTTTTAGTGACATTCGAGAGGTTTCTCAACATGTAGGAGTTTCTATTCACAAGTTTTTATAGCGATTTGTAGGTTTTGTGTGTAGATGCAGCAGTGAGGCTGCAGTGCTGCCAGGGATCCAGCAGGGGGCGCTGTGGCTCCATGCTGGAGGGAGGAAGAGGAAGAAGAGGAAGAGGAAGAGGAAGAGGAGGTGATTAAAAATGAAAGGCGTCTGGAGGAATCAGCCCAGTGGTCTGATCTCAGCTGACACACGGAGCAGAGTCAGCACAGGTCTCTGATGAATCAGGTTTACTTTAGTTTTTATTTAGTCTTAGTCTAGACCAGGGGTCATCAACTGTATTTGTTGAAGGGCCAGAAGAATCTTTCTCAACAGACACCTTGGGGGCCGGACATTCAAATAGGCCGAGATTGAAATTAAATTCACCTTTTTGCCTAATAATTTATTTGTTTATATTCTATTTTACCTGTAAGCTCATAATTTTCATTTATACATATCTTTGGTGTTTGGTATGATATAAAATGAAAAATCTTGACAGCTGGACTTTCAGATACTCCCACATGCTGGAGCTTTACACTGCTGACTTGCCCTGTGATTTTCAGCCTAAATATGAAAGGAGGCTGACAATCGGTTCTGATGATATAAGTCAGTAGTCCTGAGTCGTCAGTAGTGTTTCTCTTCTCTAATACACATTCTACATCTCGGAGGCGACGTTTTTCCACACACAGTCAGAGCTCAGTGGGAAACAGCAGGAGAGACACAGGCCGAGGGGGAACCGGGACAACTGACCCTCGGGGATAAATAAAGTTTTTTGAATTGAATTGAATTGAACACTGGAGGGAGAAGCAAAAACAACCGAGTGGTATCAAACACGCGCCGCTACCGCATCGTTTTTGGGTTGTGAGTGCGCATGACGCGCATCTACACTGAATGGGTTTGAGTCGAGTGCGCAAAAGACGCTACATCTGAACGGCCCGTGCACACCCGGTTTAACCAAAATTGATTCACATAAGAATCGCAATTCTCATTTAATACGACTCAGAATCGATATAAAATGTCCCAAAATCGATTTAAAAAAATTAAAAAATGAAACAAATCTGCCGCTGTTGGCCTCTGTTTCCTTAGAATTTAAAAGGCAGCATGTTTTAACTGCACTATTTTTAATAAAGAGGCTTTTAATTTTGTTACTTACTAAAAGCAATATGTGATATTGCTTTTATGCAACAGTTTCAACGATTCCATCTAAGCGTGGATAAATGTTTAAAAGACACTTCAGTCATTCTGTCTTGTAAAGCAGACTGGAGTAGATCATGAGGATCCTTTGCTCACCGACAGACTGAAGCCGAAATCAATCAAATCATTTTGAATCGAAAATCGATTTTGAATCGAATCGTAGCCCCAAAACTCAGAATCAAATCGAATCGTGAGATAGTAAAAGATTGGTTTCATCATGGATCAATGATCAAGATCCTCACAACAACATCTGGAGGTGTTACAGCTCCACAACTAGTTATTCTGTATGTTCATTAATATTCATAGAGTCATTACAAATAAACGAATAAATGAAATAAAACAAATGAAGCTCTGATCTGTGCGACTGCCTCAGTTCTTTAGGATAAGATGAGATAAATACAAATAAATAAAACTACTACTGCACAACCCAAAACCCTTTGAAGAACCAGCAATGTGATGATTAAAGGGATAGTTCACCCAAAATTGAAATTTCTGAGTTACAGCGGGGCTCCGTGCAGCAGTGCATGTCCATATGACGGTTGAGAACGGAGCTCAAATGGATACCAACTGTCTTCATAACAAAAAGACACACCAAAAAACATCCAGATACCTCCATGCTGCTCGTATGTAATGTCCGTCTTGTATTGAAGCCCCGACATGAGACATTGTTCGGAAAAAAATTAAATAAGTCTATATTTTAAGCTTGTTTATAGCGGAAGGGACATTACAGACGAGCACTATGGAGGTATTTGGATGTTTTTTGGTGTGTCTTTTTGTTACGAAGAAGAGGGAGAGGGGGCGGGGCTTAAACGCTGAGGCTGGAGCTGATTGGTCGACTGTCTGCACCGCGTTTAAACCTCCACAGACACGTCGCTGCTTATTTACTGACGGAGGAAAATAAACTTCAATCAGCATCAGCATCTGAAACATACACACACACACACACACACACACACACACAGAGCAGCCAGTGTGTGTGTGTGTGTGTGTGTGTGAGAGACAGTAAATCAGTGTGAAGTGCTGGACAAAAGCGTGTGTGTGTGTGTGTGTGTTGGCGAGCGGCGGCGTCTCGTCAGCAGCAGCAGCGAGTAAACAGACGGTGCCTTCACTGTGCCTGATGGAGCTGGGATAACGCAGCGCTTGTGTGGCTGAGTAAACACTCCACACACACACACACACACTTCACACACACTTCACACAAACACACACACACACACTTCACACACACTCCACACTCACAATGACTCTAATTGATGCTGATGGACGTCGGAGCAGCAGCAGGAAGTCTGGGATGATTTACACAGTCTGCAGAGGCCTTAACCAGCTGAGTTACACTATTAAACACCACATTAAAGGGATAGTTCAACATTTTTTTAGTCAAATTGGCCCATTGCCCATAATAATCCCTATAGTCGTAGCAGTAGGTTTGTTACCTTTAATTGTCGGTGCAAACTCAGAGCTACGCTACAGAGGAGGCTCATTATGGGATTTCTTGGTTTCCCTCATCAAACTCATCAAATACACAATCCAACAACTCCACAATGCTCTGGTGGACAAGTTGTGAGCTGCACATTCACCACGCTATGAGATAATAACACAACGTTACCACACAGAGTTGTTTTAGAGGGAAATTCATGCAAAACCGCTGATGCACGTTGCCTTCAGGGACAGTTTTTCATCAACAGTCTCTGTATTATTACGTATAAAACAGTAAATGCTATAGTCATCCTACAAAAACAAGCCATACGTATTATTAATGAGGTTGGTTACTATGAACATACAAATCCATCGTTTATGAAATCCCATGTTATGAAATTTAATGACTTGATTCATTATAAAATAATGCAAATAATGTATAAAGCTGAATTAAAGTTACTCCCTGTCTGTGTACAAAGGTTTTTCTCAATACATGAGTCAAAATATACAGATGTTTGTAAATTTGTTGTACAAAAAGCGTAGTTAAACATTGGAATGACGCTAACCTGGATTTACGAGTGTGTAGTTCATTTTTGGTTTTCAAAAAAATGGTATGCAGGGTAATTTTTCAAGGCTACAAATGTTAATGTTTGTTCTTTTGTTTTTCTCGTTTTCTTTTTTTCTCTGATATTTAATTTTCTTCACTAGTATATATTGAAGTACTGTTAACCTTATTAGTTTCGGTCTTTTTCTGGTTTTGTTTTGCGTGGTGAATGTGCAGCTCACAACTTGTCCACCAGAGCGTTATTGTGGAGTTGTTGGATTGTGTATTTGATGAGTTTGATGATGAGGGAAACCAAGAAATCCCATAATGAGCCTCCGTAGCGTAGCTCTGAGCAGCTCACGGCTCTGCTCCGCCGTTCTAAAAATAGCTTGCACCGACAATTAAAGGTAACAAACCTACTGCTATGATGACTATAGGGATTATGGCAATGGGCCAGTTTGACAAAAAAAATGTTGAACTATCCCTTTAACTCACATACACACACATGGCGTTACAGTAAAAACATTAACAGACTCGTGACCCAGTCGGACTCTTAGTTCCTCTGAACGACGACTGAACAGGGAAGTGTTCAACAGCCGCACTTCCACTTCCATCAACTACAACAACAACAACTACAACCTGCACTGAGGAGGAAGAAACAGCAACTCCCAGCATGCATTGCATCACAGTAGACAGGAAGTGCTCACCGATACTCCCAGGGTCACCGCTCAACAACTTAGCATTTTTCTCATAGACAATAATGGGAAATGAAGCGGCTATAAAAAAAAAAAAAGAAAAATTTATAACGTGTCACAACCCCCGCGAAACGACTCGTTTCACCACCAGAATCTGATCCATTCAGTCCCATTAACGTTTTGGAAAGACTAGAAGAGCCGCACGATTAAATTATTTCATTCCCGTTCTAGTTAGCCCAGAGCTAAAGCGGAAGTTAGCCGGCTAGCTCGGCTGAAGTCAGTACGCCCACTTACGGATGGATAGATGGATAGATGGATAGATGGATAGGTAGATAGGTAGATAGATGGATAGATGGATAGATGGATAGATGGATGGATGGATGGATAGATGGATGGATAGATGGATGGATGGATGGATAGATAGATGGATAGATGGATAGGTAGATAGGTAGATAGATGGATAGATGGATAGGTAGATAGGTAGATAGATGGATAGATGGATAGATGGATAGATGGATGGATAGATGGATGGATGGATGGATAGATGGATGGATGGATGGATAGATAGATGGATAGATGGATAGGTAGATAGGTAGATAGATGGATAGATGGATAGATGGATGGATGGATAGATGGATGGATAGATGGATGGATGGATGGATAGATAGATGGATAGATAGATAGATAGATAGATAGATGAGCTTTATTTCGGTGTCACTCCACAACACACAATAAAAATCCAGAGACAATATAAAATTACCCGTTCCCCCTTGACAAAATTAAAAGTGTTGGGGACCAATCACAAAAACAGTTGTGAGACACCAACAAATAAAATCATGAATTAAAAAAAACGCACATTATAGTACCATACAAACAAAACAAACAAAAACAAAACAATTGTTTTATGAACTGGAACTCATGAGGGACAGTCTTGTATTGAGGATGAGGCGGCAGGCTTTGGCACATTCGTTAATGCTGTGTTAACGGTCGATTACCATGGCAACGAACGAAGCTTCGATTTTCTTTTTGGGGGGGTCAGCCCTACCGAATACAAATACAAAAGTCAAATAGTGCACTGGCTGCACACCCCTAGTATTTTGGGGGTTTTTTTTGTTTGTTTCTTTGTGCCTTATGTACTATGTATTTTACTGCATCTGTAAAGCGTCTTTGGGTCACTGTAAAAGCGCTATACAAAATTAATGAATTATTATTATTATTAGTATTATTATATATATATATACACTACAGTATATATATACACACTATGATAATAATAATGAACTCTGATCAGAGGCTCCGCCCCCTCGCTGCAGTCTGGGTCATCCTGAGGAATGAGGATGATGGTGGTTTGTTGTTGATGATGAATTACAGCCACGTGAAGAGACGAGGAGGGGGGGGGGGGGAGGAGGAAGAGGAGGAGGAGAGGAGGAGGAGGAGGAAGAGGAGGAGGAAGAGGAGGAAGAGGAAGACAGTGGTCCAGTGCAGAAAGCAGCTGAGGATCTCCGTGTTGAACAGACCTATTTCTGGCTGCGCTCTAAATCATCCACGTCAAAGCCCGAGGCCCAGGAGCTCCAGAGAGAGGGGGGGGGGGGGGTTTACACCTGCTGCTGGGGGGGGGGCAACGCTCAGGGAGGAGAAGAAGAAGGAGAAGAAGGAGGAGGAGGAGGAGGAGAAGAGCTGGACGGGTCATGCACAGAGAGACTGGAGCTCCGGACGGACAAAGACAGGAAGTAGAGACAGGACAGAGACCAGAGGGGGGGGCTGAGGGGTTGTAGAAGGGGAGGGGTTACATAAGAACCTGTAACCGGCCTCAGATCTCACCACACAGTCCTGATCCACAGAGACCCGTCAGGACAACTGAAGACCTGGACCTTCACTTCAACTCCCTCCATCAACACTGCACCAGGTTGAAACACTCAGATTTTACCTCAATGGCTTCATTTATTTATCTATTTATTTATTTAAAGGACCAACCAGGAGTTTCTCCATCGGCAGAACCAAAAACTCTGCGTCAATAAAAAAGTCTCATATTAATGTGGATGAATCTACACGTAGAGATGGGACAGGAGATAAATCTATGGTTTTGTCTCTGTGGTTATTTTGTTATTATTAGTGGTGGTGGAAACGCTGGGCGAGCCGACACTAACGACACATGTGGTGTGTCCCAAATCGCACACTTCTGCACTTACACTTAATATTTTGAGTGCATAAGTGCGTTCACACTGAGCAGTGTGCGAAAATGTAGTGCGCTATGTGCACTCAAACGGCCAGAAAATTGAGTGTGGATCGATGGATACTTTCCACACTTAACGGCCGCCATCTTGGTGACGTAGCGGAAGCACGTTACTACTTTTCAAACGGCGGCGGTTGCTTTGAGCAGCGACGGAGCTGACACCGGCGTACATGTCTTTAAAAACACTCGTAACAACACAACAACAACACTAACACAATAAAACACAACTTAATAGCTCGTTTTGATCAGCAGAAAGCGCTGTCAAGTGTCGGCGATAGACAGGGCTCCAACGGCCGGTTGCTATGGTTGCAATCAGAATTTAAAAAATAGAAGAAGAAGCTGTCGAGTCATTTCCGGTAAGTGCGCAGCAGCAGTGTTTGATTTGAGACGGTACTAACCTGTCGAAATTAGTGCACTGCACAAGACAGTGCACTGTAAAGCAGTGCACTGAGAGAAGTGTGCGATTTGAGACACAGCAATGGTTAATGTCTCCTCCTCTTCAGCTACAACAGGAGAACTCCTTTAGGTAAAAACACTGAACTGAACCTTTAATCTGAAGTTCTAACTCCGTCCTCCGCCAAAATAAAAGCTTTTAGCCCCCGTCCCTGTTGTGTGTTTATGTTTATTTTGAAGCTGCAGACTCTCTCTCTCTTTAAACTCTGCTGCAGGTTTTATTGTGGCGGTGAATCAAAGCGGTGGACAGGAAGTCCTCGCTGCCAGCTCACAGGGGCCGGATTAAGCTGCTATATTTGTCCGGGGCGGCTGCTGGATGATCCATGCAGGCCTGGTGAAAAGGTCAGAAAGGCCGCCTGCTGGAGAGCGCCAGGGAAGAAAAGAAAAAAAAAAGAAAGGAAAAGGAGGACGGACTCGACCAGGACGGAGCGAGAGAATGACTCGTTTCAGTTTCTATAAACACAGACAGAGTGAGACTCTCAGCAGCTGGAGGATCTCTGTGGTCAGATAAAACTACAACGAATATATGAGCTCCTTCAGAATAAAGGTAGATGTTTGTGTTAAAGCTCCTTCAAAATAAAGGTAGATGTTTGTGTTAAAGCTCCTTCAGAATAAAGGTAGATGTTTGTGTTAAAGCTCCTTCAGAATAAAAGTAGATGTTTGTACAGTATAAAGGTCATCCATACACACACACACACACACCTTGCTTTATCCATTAAAGTGAGTTGTTGTTGTCTGAGTGTAAATCACAGGCTGCTGTGACATCACAGTGACATCACAGTGACATCACAGTGACATCACAGTGACATCACTGTGATGTCACAGTGACAGGTTTACGTCTCGTGCTGCCGGGGGGCTACAACAGGTGACATCACTGTGACATCACTGTGACAGGTTTGGCCTGTAGAGTCTGAGGTCACGACCTCAGGTAACCTCTGCTGCTGCGCCCACGAGCAAGGCACTGAGGTTGTGTGTGTGTGTCAGGTGTTGTGTATCTGTGTGTGTGTGTGTGTGTGTGTGTGTGTGTGTATCTGTGTGTGTGTGTGTGTGTGTGAGTGTGTGTGTGTGTGTGTGTGTGTGTGTAGAAACTCGACTCCAGCCGAACCTCCAGTGAGAATGTGTGAGAGCTGGGAGAGTCCAGCACCACCACCTGTCCACACGGCATGTTCCTCATGCTCAGGAAGCCACACACACACACACACACACACACAGACACACACACACACACACACACACACACACACACACACACACACACACACACACACACACACAGACACACACGGCTTGAAATTAGCGGTCGCCACTCGCCATTTGCGACCCAGATTTCTCTGTGGCGAGCTAGGAAAAAAGAGACTCCCAATCTGTTTCCAGGGTTTCCCCCAGTGTATTATAAGCTTATAGTCACCTGACAACGTCACAACTTAGTCGTGCATAACGGGACTCATCAAGTTTATCAGACCGCTGCTTCACAGCTGACCGAGAGGAACGCACCGAGTCCACGTTAACGTGAGCCGAGCCGCGGCTCCAAAAGGCTCAGTCAGCTGCTGTAGCACAGCTGTTAGCTGTTAGCACGCCGGAGTCGGTGGTCGGACTATCCGACGGACGGACGGACGGACAGGGGGGTATTTGAACACTGTACAATCAGCGCTATATAGCGCATTTACAAGCGGCAAAGTGCCGACTGTCCATGTGCCCGTGTCTGTGTGTGTATGTGTGCGCGCCCGTGTCTGTGTGTGTATGTGCGCACGCATGTGTGCGTGCGTGCGTGCGTGCGAGAGAGACGGCAGGTGGACTGACTGGCAGAGATGAGAGTTGTTGAAGCGCTGTTTAAAAATTATTATTATACTGTTCTTCTTCGCCACACATAAACTACTGAGCACAATTGATTGAGAAGAACAGGATGACTGTTAGGCTATATGGTAGGCTACTACTATGAAAACTATGACTGCTATATAACTAGTGACGTCGAAATACAATAGTGAAGCAACTTGTTGGTTTTGGCTAGTAAAAAATCTGTCTGGCGAGTAACTTTTTGACCTACTAGCCACTTGGCTAGTAGGTCAAAAAGTTAATTTCAAACCCTGCACACACACACACACACACACACCTAAATCAGACTGACAAAGGACGCATCTTTTAACATGTGCCAAGTCTATCTATCTATCTATCTATCTATCTATCTATCTATCTATCTATTCTCTTATTTGTTTCTACTCCATTTCTTTCTTTCTTTCTTTCTTTCTTTCTTTCTTTCTTTCTACCGCTCTGTATATTTCTCTCTTTCCATGTATCCACCCCAATTTCTTTCCTTCTTTCTTACTCTGTCTCTTTCATTCATTCTCTATTCTCTTTTCTTCTATCTTTCTGTCTTTCTTTCGGTTTTTCTTACATTTTTCTTTCTCTATCTACCCTTCTTTGTGTCTTTTTCTTTCTTTCTTTCTTTCTTTCTTTCTTTTTTCTCTCTTGTTTCAATCTTTCTTTCTTTCAACAATTTCTTCAGCTCATTCAGCATTGCTTTCAGCATTCACACCATTTCCATTCTTTGAAATGCTTTTTCTAGTTATAACCTAATAATGTCTTCCCCTCAAACAGCCCTTAGGTCCAAATAAAAACTGTGTTTTTCCTGCACTTTGAAGGGCTGGAAAAAATTATATTATAGTGAACAATGGAACTGTGTATTTTTTTTCAGGTAAAACCTCTTTTAGGCCGTGAAAATAGGCCGTTTCTTTGGGTCTGTTCACAACACTGTATGTTGTAAATCTCTGGGCAGGGCTATTATGGGCTGCCGTTGCTAACAGGAGGAGTGTAGAGAGTCTTCTACTGCAATTGAAGTACTTAGGGGCTATTTGGAGATCATACAACCCCACTTTAAAAAAAATGATACTATCCCTTTAATAAACGGACGGCTGCAGAGATCGCCTGTCGCCGCGCTAACTGAGCTAACGGAGCTAACGGAGCTAACGGGTAAACACATACACGTGGTAGCGTTGGCTCCTTTCACTATAGATCCGTTCTGGGTGTTGACATGAAAACACTGGGGCAGCGTTTTAAAAAAATACAGTTTTCACCTCCTGAAAACGTTGTTTCTGTCTGGACGAGACGCTGAAACGATTAAAAAATAAAAACTTCTACAGATTCATTACATCAGTATCCATGTGGACGAGCTCTTAATCCTCTGAGGCTCCGCCCCCTTTTACTGAAGAGATTTCCTCCTTTAATCTGGTGTCGGATTACATCACGACTCATGATTGATCTTTGATTACATCAGACTGATCCGATCAATCAATCAATCAATCAATCAAACTCTTCAATTAACTTCATTAGATGAATGAGAGAGTTTTACGTAGGTGTTTCCAGGACGACCTGAGGAAAAACCTCATATCAGACGTCGGTCTTCACTCTCTAAACATTAACACCTCGACAAGTTCTCACAAGGATAAAGTCCACACACACACACACACACACACACGCAGGCCAACAGAGGCTGCTTTGTCTGTCGAGTCGACCTGTATATGTGCAGCGCAGGGCAGGGCAGGTCTGGTCTCCGTGGCAACCGGTAAATACAACAGGCGCTCTGCTCCAATCAGAGCGCGGCGACATCACATCACTGCTTTATCAAGATGGGACCATTCAACAGGAAGAAAGAGGAGGAGGAGGAGGAGGAGGAGGAGGAGGGGGAGGGGGGGGAGGAGGAGGGGGAGGGGGGGGGGTGTCGCTGAGGCTGACCCACACACACACACACACACACACACACACACACACACACACACCCACACACACACACACACACACACACACACACACACACACAGAGACACACACACACACACAGGAGGTCGGCATTAACATGTGAAAACTTTTCCCTTTGTTTCCTGTTTCTGTTAAAGCTCCTTCAGAATAAAGGTAGAAGTTTCTGTTAAAGCTCCTTCAGAATAAAGGTAGATGTTTGTGTTAAAGCTCCTTCAGAATAAAGGTAGATGTTTGTGTTAAAGCTCCTTCAGAATAAAGGTAGATGTTTGTGTTAAAGCTCCTTCAGAATAAAGGTAGAAGTTTCTGTTAAAGCTCCTTCAGAATAAAGGTAGATGTTTGTGTTAAAGCTCCTTCAGAATAAAGGTAGATGTTTGTGTTAAAGCTCCTTCAGAATAAAGGTAGATGTTTGTGTTAAAGCTCCTTCAGAATAAAGGTAGAAGTTTGTGTTAAAGCTCCTTCAGAATAAAGGTAGACGTTTGTGTTAAAGCTCCTTCAGAATAAAGGTAGATGTTTGTGTTAAAGCTCCTTCAGAATAAAGGTAGAAGTTTGTGTTAAAGCTCCTTCAGAATAAAGGTAGACGTTTGTGTTAAAGCTCCTTCAAAATAAAGGTAGATGTTTGTCTAAGCAGCTCCTTTACTTCCTGTCTTACATTATTGGACAAACTGATTAATCCAGGTGTGCCTGACCAAAATTGTGACTACTCAGACACACCTGGATTAATCAGTTTGTCCAATAATGTAAGACAGGAAGTAAAGGAGCTGCCCTAAGTTCAGGAAGTAGTGGAGCTGTGCAGAGAGCCAATTAAAATCTGTTCAGAAAGGCTCTAAATTGTCTGTTTTCGATTTAAGGTCGTGATAAAATCGAGATGGTTATTTTATTTTTTTTAAATCGTGATATGATATTTTTGCCATATTGTCCACCCCTAGTTTCTCTGAGTGTTTTATTCTGAAATCTGGTCTGTGTTTTTCCTCCTCTCTCCTCATTCCCATGGGTCAACAACAACAACAACAACTCTTCGAAATAAAACACAGAGTCGTCGACGTGCAGCTTTAACACCTGCGAGCGGCTAAAGGCTAACAACAGGCTCTGACTGAGGCGTGAAACTGAGACCGAGGACGACGACGACGACGCTTTTGTCTCCGGGAGGAAATCACAGCAATTAACAGAACAACACTCCCTTCCTCTCCACTGGCAGCACCTTCATTGTCTCACAGGACAACGACCCAGTCTGTTTATAAACGTGTCAGATGCTTGTTTCATGTCGACGGCTGTCATTAATCTGAACATCGACAACACAGAATCAGAATCAACACTAACTGGTGAATAACTCAGATATGAACTTCTGATTTACTGAATTAATTTGAGTCCGATTCTCAAGGTCCCGATTCAATTTCCGATTTTGATTCGATATTGATTCATTAAGATATTTCAGTTCTAACACCAATTTGTCTTGGTCATGATGAGAGAGATTTCCAAAGAACTACTGCCTTTTCATTATCGATTAATCTGTTGATTATTTAATGTAACGATTAATCGATTAGTTGTTTGGTCAATAAAATAAAATGTTAAAAAAATGTTTAAAAACATCAACCAGTGTTTCTCAAACCACCAGACGACATCGTCCTCAAATGTCTTGTTTTGTCCACAAACCAAAGAGAGACTCAGTTTATTGTCATAAAGGAACAAAGAAACCAGAAATATTCACATTTAAGAAGCTGGAATCAGATAATTTGGACTTTTTTTAAATAAAAAAACAACTCAAACTGATTATTAGATTATCAAAATAGTTGACGATTCATTTAATAATTGATTATTGTTCGATTAATCAATTAATTGTTGCCGCTCTAAACTAATGCTGCAAATTGTGCAAAGATGGAACTCTCCAATCTGATGCATTATTTTAAAAAAAAATGTTTAGCCTACATTAAAAATTGACCCAAAAACTGTGACATTAATGCACATCTAGTATTTAACATGACCCATTCAAAAACAGAGCATTCAGTCAGTGTAAAATTTCATGATTTCAAAAAGGTTAAAACTTTTTTAAATCATATTGCAGCTATTAATTTTTTGAGTGAATGGGTTTTATGCACAGCTCCACTACTTCCTGAAATAAGACAGCTCGTTTATTTCCTGTCTTACATTATTGGACCAACTGATGAATAGTGGTCAGACACACCTGGATTAATCAGTTGGTCCAATAATGTAAGACAGGAAATAAACGAGCTGTCTTATTTCAGGAAGTAGTGGAGCTGTGCATGAAGCCCATTACCAGCTGCAGATCAGCATAAAGGCTCATTTGTGCTCCACGTACGGGCGTAATTGTACGCGTCCGTTTCAAACGTTTTTACCGTCACTGCTCACATACTTCCATGCGTCCTTAACGTTGGCATGGATGTTAACCAATACATCCACTAGGGGGCAGCTCAGAGTCAAAAGTTTATGACAACAAACATGGCGACTACGGAGGAGATCTTATAATGTACATCATAAATAAAAGAAGAAAACAGACTCGTTATGTGATGCGGTAGCCTAGTCGGTAAGCCCGTTAAATTAATCACAGCTGTAGGAGGAGAATTTAGTTCAGCCATCGTGTCTTCTTCTTCTTCTGTCTCACACTGGCTCTAGGCTCCGTATCGGGTAGTGACAGCAACAGCGCCCCCACGGTTTCCGGTGGTACTGCTCCGTTTGGTGCGTATCCGTAAGCTTTGTGGAAACGGACGAAAAACGGACGAAATGAACGCAGAGTACGGACGAAAGGCTCCGTCCGTGTCCGTATGCGTAGTTAACGTTGAGCATAAATGGGCCTTAAGACTCATCATATTAAAAGCAGCTTGTTTTTAGACACTTTTTACTTCTTTCAAGTAGGGCTGCCACAAACGATTATTTTGATAGTCGACTAGTCACCGACTATTTTTTTCGATTAGTCGACTAATCGGATCATACGTAAATTGAATGTAAAACATACAGTTTATCGCACCAGCATGCAGCTGCTCTCATATAACCAGTGTTTAAGGTATATGCTAACTAAAAATAAAGACAATTAAGATGATAGTTCATTAAACTTTTAATGAAATATGCAGCTTTAACTGTAGCATAAAGTGCAAACAGCTGAGTAAAATAAGGATAAGGTTTTTTAGGTTTTTCTTTCCTTCATTTGTCTCTGGCATTAAACATATTTAAATAAAATGAGGTAGACACCTGAAACTAAGGAATTATTCACAATAATAAAGTTTTGGTAGGCCTATCATTCAAATATAACTTGTGCTCAGTGTAAATAATAGTCGTTCTGTTAAAAAAAAATCGAATAGTTTATAAGACAATCGTCTTGTCTGAAAAAATGTAAATGTCCTTTTTACTGTCACAGAAGGAGAAACATGGAAAGACTCAACAGAAAGTTCTGTGTGAAACTGTCAAATGAAAACAAGTGAAAGGTGCAGCTCAAACTCTGCAAGGTGTGGACTGTGATGAGAAGTTACCGGAAAATATTGACGTAGATTTACGCCGGGAGAGAAGACTTCCTCGTTAAGATGAGCGCTCATTACGTGACCAGGACGCTGTGACCAGACGCGGTAACGTTCCAATATAAGTCCGCGGTTTTATTTTTAAATGACGAACGGCTGTTTTTCAGTCCGTGACTTAAAACGATGGACCGGCGGTACCGCTCCTAGTAGCGCTTCTCATTTAAAATGACTGACGAGAGAGAGAGAGAGAGAGGAGCGGCGGTGGCGGTGGCGGCGGCGGCGGGGGGGCGGGGGGGAGGGAGGGGGGCTACACCGGTGCCGCTTGATGAGGGACAAGACAGGTAGAGAGAGAAAAGAGAGAACACCTGTACTAACTCACCTTGAGTGAGTGAGTGCATGTGTGTGTGTGGTGCGCGGCTGCAGCGGTGGGTGCGTGTGTGGAAGGTGCCCCAGCAGTTTTGAGAAAAAAACAAAGTTAAAAAAAAAAAAAAAAACGACGCATCGACTATTAAATTAGTTGTCGACGATTTTAATAGTCGACGTAGTCGTGACTAGTCGACTAATCGTGGCAGCCCTACTTTCAAGCAGATTTTCACTTGGAATAAGTAGAAAAATCTGATAGTGGAGCAAGTTTTTCTTCCTTATTACAAGCACAAAAAACTTGCTTTCACTGGCAGATTTTTCTATTTATTGTGAATTTAAGTGAAAATTATCTAAAAACAAGTTATTTTTTAGGTAATGAGTCTTATTTTAAGTGGAAAGAGATTAGTTTTGACAAGAAATGAGATATTTGGACAAGAAATAAGACAAATATTCTTGGAAAGATGTTGAGTTTTTACAGTGTACTATGAGTATTAGTCAGGGTCTATGCAGAATAAATCAGTCATACAAAGATTAGACTACTGGGGTTTTTTATGGGCCCCACTGGGCGCTGGGCCCCTAGAGTTATCATCACCTTTCTCCCCTAGACAACGGCCCTGGACAAGACCAGGGTTTGGAGGCTATGTAGCAAAAATGAACAGCATTTCCAAAAGCTTAAAACTTTGATTGAGTGAATATAACCAGCTGCAGATCAGCAGGAGACCCGTGTTTAAAGCAGCTTTTAATTACACAAACTGTTAAAGCTGTTTGTCAAATAAAGAGCAGAGCAGATTCATTGATAATTTAAATACATGTTGTTGAATCTGTGTCACTGAACAAATCAAACCAGCACTCTCTCTGTCTCTCTCTGTCTCTCTCTCTCTCTCTGACTGAGCGCTGGCAGAGTAAATCGTCGGCGGCGTGCGGCCGGTTTCCTGCAGCAGCTGATGGTAAGTGAAGGCAGCGTCTGGGCTGATAAGCTGCTGCTGCCCCCCCCCCCCCCTCTCTCTCCCTCTCTCTGGAGAGGCCAGATACAGCACTCAGCCCAGTCACACAGAAACATCAACACTATTCTGGTAACAGCCCGGGACACTCGCCACTCACTGGGACTTGATCCACCACATCTCAAGGTCAACGCGCTCCGACGGCGGCGGCGAGAGGAGCTACCAGACAAAATACAGACACAACTGTACTGATACGTGGGCGATTCCACCAAAAGAGTGCCATTTCTGCAGTCCCCAGCATATTAAATGTATAAAAACATGTAATAGTATAATATAAAGTGCATTTAATTAATGAACAGAGCACCATACACATGAATCACTGTAGAAATTAAAGATATATAATTTTTAATTACTATAAAAAGGCTTTCAAAACACTGAAACATAGCCTTTGTTGCATGTCCCCACAGCCAAACGCTATAGTTTACCACTAGGGGTGGGACAAAAAATCGATTGACATATATATCGCAATATCTTTTTTGACGATTTTTAAATCGATTTTTTCTTTTGAAATTTTTTTAAATATTGTACAATGTGCATTTGTTCGCCTTTTTTACATACAGAGAGTACAGGTTTTGAAAAGGGTTTAAGTTCACTTTATAATGAGTATGTTAATTTATAGGCTCCTACAGTATTTGTGTGCAGATAAATAAAATAAATATAATATATAATATATATAAAATAAAAAATGCAGACTAAAAATCGAGAGAATCGGCAATATCGTAGAAATCGCAATTTAAATCGAATCGCCATCCAAAAAATCGTAGAAGAATCAAATCGGGAGAAAAGCATATCGTCCCAGCCCTATTTACCACAATGCATAATGAATAAAATCCTTCTAAAATCTCTTCTTTTTTTGCATATTAGTGTGACTTCATATTATATCTACACTTATATAACATTTTTTAATTGAAACTTAATTATATTTTGGTTAAAATTCACATTTTAGTCCCGTCCCCAGGTTTTCACTCAGTGCTGTTTGACCCAAACACATTCTACACTCTAAAAATGTTGTAGCTATGACAGGGACGGTCACTCTTAAAACTCATTCCTGTTATACCTAAATTATCTCTAGACAGTGTTTGTTGATATCAAAAGTAAAATATTCTGTTAAATCCTAAGAATGTGCTCTGTGTGCTCCAGCTATTAGTATAGATGCTATTTGGCTAGATTTCACACAATTGATGATTTTATGCTAAAAACTCATTGCTGTTACTCATACTTCAAAAATGCAATGATAATAAACTTTCGAAAGCAGCAATAAATTAAATAAAGTAGCCTGAGATTGACCAGTACTCATTTTGAATGAGTAAATGTGTATATTAAAAAATTGTATACTGAAATGGAATGCAAAATTAAGTTTAATTTTTAAGAGTTACAATGAGCAAATGGCACTCTTTCGGCGGAATGATACACGTATTATATTAGAGAGGAGAAAATATCCACAGATGAATAAATGTCACACGTGTCGCTTCCTGTCATGACAGAAAACAGCTAGAGTTTATAATTAGAAATACAGAAACCACCCGTGGCTCAATTGAACTTATTCCGCTTTCACATGTTTATGTACGTATGTGTGTATGCTAAGGATGCTAACTGTTCCAAAAACCTTGTAACTTTACACCAGATAAGGTAGCTATAACAGCTGTACCAAAACAATGCCAACTACACTAAAGATGCTAACCAAAATAGCTGTGCTGAAACAATGCTAACTACCCGAAGATGACACAACATCTTTATTTATACTGCACATTTCATACCAAGGGGCAACTCAATGTGCTTCCTACATAAAGACAAAACATTTAACAGTAAGAACTGGAAATGGGAAAGAAAAGACACTAGTTGTGCTGCTAAAGAAGCAATCTTCAATAGCATTGCTGAAACAATGCTAACTACACCAAAGACACTAGTGCCACTAAATATGCTAACTATGCTGAAACAATGCTAACTACACTAAAGACCCAAAGAAGCTAACTTCAATAGCTTTGCTGAAACAGTGCTGAATCCAACACGGATGCTAACAACAGTAGCTGTGCTGAAATAATGCTAACAAAACTAAATATGCTAACTAAAATAGCTTAGTTGAAAGAATGCTAACAAGACTAAAGACACTAAAGATGCTGACTAAAATAGCTTTGCTAAAACAACAGATAGATAGATAGATAGATAGATAGATAGATAGATAGATAGATAGATAGATAGATAGATAGATAGATAGATAGATAGATAGATAGATAGATAGATAGATAGATAGATAGATAGATAGATCGATCTATGTTGTGTTCTATGTGTTCATGCTAAATACAACAAGGATGCTAACCATAACTGTGCTGAAACAATGCTAAGTACACCAAAGATGCCAACTAAACTATCTTAGCTGAAACAATGCTAACTACACTAAAGACGCTAGTTGTGCTGCTAACTGCTAAAGATGCTAACCACAGTAACTGTGCTGAAACAATGATAACAAAACTAAATATGCTAACTAAAATAGCTTAGTTGAAAGAATGCTAACAAGACTAAAGACACTAGTTGTGCTGCTAACTGCTAAAGATGCTAACCACAGTAAATGTGCTGAAACAATGCTAACTACACCAAAGATGCTAACTAAACTATCTTAGCTGAAACAATGCTAACTACACTAAAGACACTAGTTGTGCTGCTAACTGCTAAAGATGCTAACCACAGTAGCTGTGCTGAAACAATGCTAACAAGACTAGAGATGCTAACACCAGTAGCTAAGTGTTGTCATGCTGTTCAGCTCCTCTGACAAAACTACAAGACTCTAAACACCGGCGGCGCCATTGTCATGACCACCATCTACCCATGCAGAGTGTGTGTGTGTGTGTGTGTGTGTGTCTTTAGCCTGTGTGTGTGCGTATGTGTGTGTGTGTGTGTGTGTGTGTGTGTGTGTGTGTGTCTTTAGCCTCTGTGTGTGTGTGTGTGTCAGCCTGACATGGCAGCGGCTCTGTTTAATATTTCAACATGCTGACTTCAGCAGCGTCCATCTCTCCTGGCTGCGTCTGCATCTACGAGTCAGATTCTCAGAGCCGAGTGTCAGTCAAGTCACAGGGGGGGGGGGGGGGCTGGCCAAGGGGGGGTCGTCCTCAGGGGTCACAGGTCAACAGAGGTGTCACCCCCCATCAGTTTGACGGGCTGAAGCAGTAGCAGTAGTGTTACTGTCCCAGTAACACTCACGTTCCCACTTTGGTTTACTCTTTTTTTCTGAGAAATTTTCTACCACTTTCTTGTTTTTTTCTATTAATTTACTTTAAAAAAATGTTTTACCTTTTCTAGAATTTCTATTTTAATCATTGAGAAATTTTGCGGGTTTCTTCCAGAATTGTTTTTGAAAAATGTAACCACTTTTTTCTAGAAAATTCTTAACTTTATTTTTTTTTTTATAGGAATCTTACCACTTTTTTCTAGAATTTTTAAAAAACATTTTTTTTGAGAATCTTTACCACTTTTCTTCTTTTTTTAATATTTACTTTAAAACATTTTTACCACTTTTTCTAGAATTTATTTTTCAATTATTGAGAAATTTTGCAGGCTTCTTCCAGAATTGTTTTGAATTTTGAATTTTTTCTTTTTTTTAGGAATCTTACCACTTTTTTCTAGATTTTTTAAAAAACGTTTTCTTTTTTCTTTTTTTTGAGAAATTTTACCACTTTTTTCTAGAAATGTTTAAACGTTTTTGGAGAAATTGTACCACATTTTTCCAGAGATTTATCTACAATATTTTTACAAATTCACGCCATTGGCCCTAATTTGAACGTATTGACTTAAAAAGTAACGTTCTTCAGTCTCGAGTTTGAGAACCACAACACATCCCCTGTCCCATTCATGCTTTGGAGAACTGCTCTTTTCGACAATTGCACTCTATTTTGTATTTTAGTTTCTATGTTTTTCCATCTCTCAGCCTCAGAAGTCTGATTTAAAGATGTGCAGTCTGTGGCTCTAACTTATCTATGAAATAATCTCTGACATGCTGATAGAACAATGCATCAACTCAAAGTCTCTATAGTTTTCTCGCTAGACACTTTTTGTCTCAAGCTTTTCCAGGACATTTGACTTTTTTTTTTCTAATTTTTCCATGACTGGAAAACTGAAATTTGCAGGATTTGGTTCTGGACTGGACAGTGTGGTGGTCCAGATGTTTAGAGATGTAACTGTAACTGTGTCAGTGTGTGGGTGAGTGTGCAGCTTCAACTTTCCCACCACAGCTCCGAGAGGTTAATGAGCTCAGGCTGCTTTTGTTACAGGGAGGAGGGGCTTTTATTGTGAAGGGTCGGACAATTTACATACAAAAAGACAGACAGACACACACATACACACACACACAGCTCTGAAGAACAGGGTTTTTTGTCAGCGTGCCCTGGGCCAAAACACAACAAAACACTGGTGCTGCCAACCACGCACACACACACACAGACACACACATTTGGGTTAATTAGCCTCCAATTAGCAGTAGCTGCTCATTTTCACATGGCAACTCCAGAGTGTGAGAGCAAGGAGGGTGAATCAGTCCTCTGTGTGTGTTTGTGTGTGTCTGTGCATGTGTGTAGAGAAGTGAGAACTCTGTGGTTGTTTTTACCCAGCATGCTCTGCTGGGGCCTGCTGTAAACTCTCACACTGCTGCTCTGTCTCAGTTCCTGCACGTTTGGTTTTCATTAACTAATTAAATCAAATGTTTAACAACAACAACAACAACACTGGGGAAAGGGGGGGCAACCAGAATAACATGACCTCATCTATCAACATCTACCTGATAAAGACGATCAACAGACCGAATCTTCTTGTTGTTTACATTCTACTTCCTGGTAGAAAACCAGCACGTAATGTGAATGAGATCAATAGTAACGAACGAGAGTTTAGCTATATATCATATTTTTCACACCCTATCACCGTTTAGACAAATCTGAAATGATTGAAGAAACATTACTATTTCTGTGTGTGTGTTTTGTGTTGCAATGTGTTGTATTTATTCAGTTTGGGGGAATCACGGTGTCTAGAAAGCATCAGTGGCTCAGCTGACAGGGACAGCTAACGGTAGCTAAGCTAACGGCGGTAGCTAAGCTAACGGAAGCTAAGCTAACGGTAGCTAAGCTAACGGTAGCTAAGCTAACAGCAGGACGTCAGCTGTTAACACCCTCCCGTTGTGGGACACGACATGAAACTACTCCAGTTAGCTCAGTCATGTTGGAACTCAGATATCCGCTGGAGAAAATATTTGTTCATGGAGCGTTTATTGAGTCACTGAGTTATTAAAGTTAAACAGGTAGCTAACCGTTAGCCCGGCTAATCTATGATAACCATGACTAATTACAAAAACGTGCACACAGAAATAGTAATGTTTGTCCAATCATTGGTTTTATAGACTTTACAAACATCAGATTAGTCTAAACGGCGATATAGTGACATGAAAAATTAGATAAATATAGTGAAACTCTCGTCCGTCACTATTGTTCTCATGCTGCACTGCAAAAACTCAAAATCTTTCCAAGAATATTTGTCTTATTTCTTGTCAAAATGTCTCATTTCTAGTCAAAACTAATCTCTTTCCTCTTAAAATAAGACTCATCACCTAAAAATTAACTTGTTTTTAGATCATTTTCACTTGTTTCAAACTAATTTTCACTTGAAATAAGTAGAAAAATCTGCCAGTGAAAGCAAGTTTTTTGTGCTTGTAATAAAAAAGAAAAACTTGATCCACTATCAGATTTTTCTACTTATTTCAAGTGAAAATATCCTTGAAAGGAGTTAAAAAGTGTCTAAAAACAAGCTGCTTTTTAATGTGACAAGTCTTATTTTAAGTATAATGAGATTAGTTTTGACTAGAAATAAGACAAATATTCTTGGTAAGATAGGTTTCCTCTGTGTCTGTCTCAGTATTTACACTGGAAACAGGAGGAAGTGGTCACGGCTGATTTATTTAGCTCCCCCCAAAGCATTCTGGGAGCTGTAGTCTGACAACATGTAGGCAAACAGGAGTGTGTAACCTGACCCCGGTGATGACTGATGCCCCCCCTCCTCCTCCTCCTCCTCCTCTGTCTCTCCCAGGACATAATTTCCCATAATCCACTGACTCAGACAGATGAAATCAAACCTTCCTCCGTGAGCTCCGTTTACACCGGCCAGCCAGCCAGCCAGCCAGCCGCTCGGCTCACGCCTTGTTGCCGCTTTTTAAATTTACGGGCGAGGCGCGGCCGCTCCGGTGACCGCGCGGCGTGCCGGGGCTGCTGGGAGGTGACACATAACATAACATGATGGATGAGATGAGATTAACTACAGAGAGAACATGGAGAGAGAGAGAGAGAGAGGGAGAGGAACACACTGACTCCTCTTTATGATTCACTCTCACTCTCTGGAGATAAAACTCATCTTTGTCTTTTTTTTAAAGTCACAGTTAAAGATGTTTTTATCTAATTACAAACATGACGAGTTAGATAAACCAGAGTTTCATGTGTCACACACCTAAAGAGCCAATCCTGCTAGCCACCGCCAGGTAGGCTACAAACTAGGGATGTCACGAATTTATGACCTACAGGGGTGAGTGTAGTATTCCTCAACGTAGAACTCAGTTTGGCAGCTCTTCTTTTTCTTCTATGTACAAATCCTCACACATCCTCATGCTGGTCAAAGCGCTGGTTACTGAGTAAGCAAGTTTGCACACATTGTTGAGTATTATGTGAGTGTGTGTAGGCTATGTGTCTGGCTATGAGTGTGGTTATTAGAGGAGGAGGATTGTTATCTGAGTATGTATGTGTTTGTGTTTGAATGTGTGATGAGAGTGAGAGTATATTGTATATTGTGCACTTTATGATTTGGCGCTCCTGTTTCCCTGCTTTTATTAGTGCATTCTGTCAACTTTTTAAATATTATGGTTATTATGTCACTTATGTCCTATTTCAATTCATCTTAGAGGGATAGTAGCATGTTTTTAAAGTGGGGTTGTATGATCTACAAATAGCCCCTAAGTACTTTAATTGCAGTAGAAGACTCTCTGCACTCCTCCCGTTAGCAACGCCAGCCCATAATAGCCCTGCCCAGAGATTTACAACATACAGTGTTGTGAACAGACCCAAAGAAACGGCCTATTTTCACGGCCTAAAAGAGGTTTTACCTGAAAAAAAATACACAGTTCCATTGTTCACTATAATATAATTTTTTCCAGGAAAAACACAGTTTTTATTTGGACCTCTCTTAGGCCGTGAAAATAGGCCGTTTCTTTGGGTCCATTCACAACACTGTATGTTGTAAATCTCTGGGCAGGGCTATTATGGGCTGGCGTTGCTAACGGGAGGAGTGCAGAGAGTCTTCTACTGCAATTAAAGTACTTAGGGGCTATTTGTAGATCATACAACCACACTTTTAAAAAAATGCTACTATCCCTTTAATACTGTATCTGCTCCCATTTTACCTGCCCAGGGACTACAGGCGGAAATTAGCAATTGTTGCTATAACAACCTGGCTCAAAGCATCTCTTCTTATTTTACAAGATTAATGTTTTTTGTGCATTGTCCCTGTTTTAAATAAATAAATAAATTCATTCATTCATTCAACCTTCAGTCTGGCTGCACGGCCGAGCGTTACACTGCTGCTGGTGCTGAATGTAAATACTCTCTGAAGCCGCCGCTGGCAGACCTCAAGCTCTCAATCAGCGGCCTCCACACACACACACACACACACTGATAAGAGAATATGTCTGCGCACACAGATAATAAGATAAGACGCTGCTGAGATTTTACTCAGAAACAGAATCAAACATGGAGGAGCCGTCGCATTGCCAGGATGCTGCCTCTGTCACTTTGTGATGTCACAACTACGCAGTCACCGTAAGCCCCGCCCCCTCACCACCACCTGGACTCGCCAGCCATCCATCCATTCATCCATCCATCCACCCATCCATCCATCTGGTTTCTCTGAGTGTTTTATTCTAAAATCTGCTCTGTTTTTTATTGGATCGCTTTAGGAAACAGTCGGCCAATCAGAAGAGAGTCGTGTCAGTAGAGTAAAAACCCAGTAGAGCTCTGGGATCTACTACTACTACTACTGACTCAGGTCAGATAGTGGAGCACAGAGCTCAAACTGTTATGTGAGCACTTTTAAATCCAGGTTGAAAACATTTTTCTTTTCATGTTGAGCTCTTTTAAAGAACTTTAAATCTTTGAACTGCAAGTCCTCTTAATTGTTTTAATACAAATCAATATTTCATGCTGCGAACTCATATTTTATGCTCTATTTTAGTCTAGTTTTTATCTTATATTTTATTTTTTCTGTACTTGTTTTCTTATATTCTTTTTTCTTGCTTTTAATTGTATGTTTAATGTTTCCAATTTTTACCTTTTTGGATTTTATTTTGATTTTTAAAAATTGTATATTTTTGGGGGCGTCGTTTAGTTCAGTTTGTAGAGCAGATGCCCCATATGCAGAGGTTATAGTCCTCGCTGCAGCCGGCCCTGTATCGAATCCCGACTCAGCTGCACGTCATTCCCCCTCTCTCTCGGCTATAATTAAAATAATTAAAGGTGAAAAGCCCAAAAATATACTTTAAAAGAAATAAAATGGTATGTTTTAATGTTGATTTTTTTTCCCGTTTCCAGTTCTTAGTGTTAAATGTTTAGTTTTTATGGTTGGTATGAAATGTGCTTCATAAATGAAGCTGCCTGTTTTTAGATCTAAAGAAGATTTAAACATCTGTTTCAAACAGAGGTCGGGGTTCAGTGACCTTCAGTCATGAACACACGACCGCACGTTTCCATGGAAACGCAAGTGAGAGCGCCGGTGAGCTAGCCTATAAATCTCTCTGCCCCCTAGCAGCAGCAAATCTCTTTGCTCCGTAGGTCTAGAAACGAGCCATAGGAACTTTTTGAGTCTCGAACACCGATTGTGTTGACCAATCACAGCGCTCTATCTGTTTAGAGAGTCGTTGGGCGGCTTAACGCCATGACGACGGTGAAAAACATGACAAGAAGATGGCTTTGGCAAAGGAATCGTTTGAATCGGCGTTGGCATCAACTTTGAAAGAATTAAACTTGTCATTTTCTTTAAAAGTTGAGCCAGAAACTGCACTGAAGTCGTTCATTTAGAAGAAGGATGTATTTGGTGTTTTGCCGACGGGATACGGGAAAAGTTTAATCTACCAACGTCATCCTGCTCTTTGCTCTGATTGGTCGTAGCGCTACCCTATCATCCTGCTCATTGCTCTGATTGGTCGTAGCGCTACCCTATTGGTGCAGAGGCAGTTTGAAAGACAGCCTTCATCCCGCCCCCTGGATTGAGCCGAGGTCTACCGCTCGTTGCCAGACTAGACATGTTAATGATATAGTCTGGCTTGTCAGGCTAGGTTAGGGCTACTTAAGTCGGAGAAGTGGGAGGTCGGACTAATGGACGCAAAAATAAAGAAATGTATGGTCGGAGAAATGGGTAGTCGGACAGAGGTCATGCGCCTGGTGCGTCAGGCTACCGGTGAGCGCCTCCTACCGGACTCTGCTGCTGCTGCCTCGGCCTCGGCCTCGGGTCGGTCTCTCAGGACTCTGCTGATCCTCCTGGAGAACGAGTGGATGAAGCTGCTGACCGAGGGAATCGTCCGCTGCTCCGCGTCCGATCCCGCCTTCCTGAGCGCCGGCCGCCGCCGCTCCGCGTCCGGACCGGAGGCGCCGGGCTCGGACATGGACCGGAGGAAGGGGAAGATCCGGCGCAGAGAGCCGGACTGAGCCTGGCCTGAAGCGGCGGCGTTTGCGGCGTTGTGCCCTTTGCCCTCGGGAGGCGACATCTTGGCGGTGGCATGTGTTGGGCGAGCAGATGTCCTCCACTCGTAGCGGTCCAATGGCGGCTCAGCACTCGGCCTCCTCCAGGGCCTCCGGTGGTTCTGGACGCCGCTTCCACTCATCATGCTCCAACTCACTCACTCACTCACAGGCCTAAACTGTTGTAAACTGTTTTCTTGTCTGTAACAACATCTATGTCCCGTCTGTCCGTCCTGGGTGAGGGATCCCTCCTCTGTTGCTCACCCTGAGGTTTCTCAGATTTGTCCCTGTTAAAAGGGTTTTCCATGGAGTTTTTCCTCAGTCGATGTGAGGGTCTAAGGACAGAGGATGTTGGTATTATGCCATGTAAAGCCCTTTGAGACAAACTGGTGGTAAAAACGGGCTGTACAAATAAAATTGCCTTGCCTTGCTTTGCCTCCTTCAGGCAGCGGTGGTGGCGAGCAGATGGGATTGGCCTCCAAAATGGTGGACACAGCTGGATTGCCGACATGCAGCTGTGCTCCGACATGAACACACGAACGAACGAACGACCCTAACGGCACTTTCACATTCTTTTTTTTCTTTTTTTTACAGACGTCAGCAGGTCCCGTCGTCGGTCTTCATGTCGACACCGTGGTGGCTCGGCCTCCAAGTCTCGTCTGCCTCGCTTGTTTCTCAACTGGGCGGCCGACGAGTCGAGTCGAGGCGACGTCTTCCTGAGAGGGAGGAAGTGGAGCGTCAGATGAGGACGAAGTTAGTTCGGAGCTCGGCCAATCAGCCGCCAGCGTGAGGCAGAGCAGCAGACTGTGGTTTCCCCTCTCTGCAGCGGGTAGAAACTGAAAGTGCACGCACACACTGCAGTGTCACAGGCTTCTCCTTCTGCCTCAACCGTCAAATATCTGTGTGATTGATGGTTTTTGTTTGATTGATTGGATTGATTGGACTGATTGATCGACCGACGGCTCCTGGAGCTGAAGAACTGATCAGAACCAAAAACCTGAGGGTTCGGTCTGAACCAGTCAATAACAACACACCATCAAAGGGTTAAAAGTGCAACAAAGGGAAACTGATTGACAGGTGGCGTCTCGCCTACGGACGATGAGATTAGAAAATCAACCAAAAGACTTTTATTTTGAAGAGTTATTCATAGGGATGCTATGATTACTTGTTTTCATAATTAATCACGGTATTAAACACCAAACATAAAGATTCCCTCAACACCGTCACTTTACAACGTAAAGTAACTGGATTAAATTACGTTAATGTCATAGATGAAAAAGGTTCTTATACAAAACACAGGTAGAAAGAAGTTTTCTTTTCTAAAGACTATATAGACTATTACGTTAGTGTCAGTTCACCTAATGGTGCGTCATTTATAAATGAATTGTGTCTTGTTTTATTACAAGAGTTCGTCTTTCAGTGCAACGTGACAAGTTGAACATCGTTCACTTTAACGTTACAGATGTGAAACTGAAACTGAACTGAACATGTGTCCAACTCTTTTGATGGATATGGTTTTATTTTACAGTTTGTGGTCAAAGGAAAAAAAAGGAAAAAAGGGTCTCCCGCAAACTGTCAAGTCACTTGCAAAAGACTTTAATAAAATTAATTATTAAAGTCTTTTGCAAGTGACTTGACAGTGTGCAGGAGACCCTTTTTTCCTTTGTTCACTCCTAACCTATGCTCCAACGCACCTGTTTTTTCAAGATTTTTTTAGGTGTGCATCAGCTTTCACAACTTGACAGTTTGTGGTCAATCACGACCAACACAGCGTGAGCTCGATCTGTTTCTTTAGTCGTCAGACAGTTTCAGTGTCCATGTTTAATGACCTGAAGATAGACGTCATGTAGTTATAAATTTGGTTTAGATGAAAGTTATTGACATGGAGGATCAATATCTGGTCTAATATGAATAGATATTTAAAAATGTAATTATATTTTTACACATTCATAGCGTTGTGAAATGAATCAATGCGTAATTATCATAATAATGTGATTATTTCTCTGACAATAATCCATAATCGTGACATCCCTACTCATTCATAATTCTAAAACAAAAATAAGGACAGATACAGATCCACTCCTCTGAGTTTTTGTAGTGTGAGCCGGATCAGTCGGGTTCAGAGGTCAAATGTGTGTCGGCTCTCGGGACTCGACCCGAACAGGAGCTCATAAATATCTATAAACTTTGAAGGAAGAAAACAGGAGCAGCTCAGCTTCAGTGCTGATGATTCAACCAATGGGAGAAGGAGGATGCAAATGCAAATCTCACTGCAGGACTCTCTGGTTCACATGTAAACGAGGAAGCCGGTGGTGTTGGTGGTGGTTCACTCTGAGGCCTCCAGCTGTCAATCACCAACCACACAGCTCCATGTTCCTCCTTCTTGTTCTTCTGTCTTTTCTTTTGAAGGGTTGAGCCATCTCCATCTTCCTCTTTCACTTTCATATGGAGCTCTGCTAGGTTTAATATAACCAGTAGGTATCCACCGCTTTATTTTCCCATGATCCATTGCGTCACACCACAACGGAAGTCGGTTTTAGTAGCATTCTAGCGAGCGGCTAACTGGTAGCGTTAGCCACCGGTGTAGGCACCAAATGTGGGGCTCCGGGCTGCCAAAACCGTTTTGACTAAATCTGATGTTTGTTAAGTCTATAAAACGAATTATTGGACAAACATTACTATTTCTGTGTGCACGTTTTTGTAATTAGTCATGGTTGTCGTAGTTGTTAGCTTTGCTGCTGCTGCTGACAGCTAAGCTAACAGCAGCAGCTAAGCTAATATCAGGACGTCAGCTGTTAAAACCCTCCCGTTGTGGGACACGACATGAAACTACTCCAGTTAGCTCAGTCATGTTGGAAAACATTTTTTTCATGGGCCGTTTATTGAGTTATTGTTTATTGACACTGCTAACGGCTAACAGTTAGCCCAGCTAATCTAAAATGTTTGTTCAACAATTCGTTTTTAGACTTCATAAACATCAGAGTAGTCGCAATGGTATAGTGACGTGAAAATGTGACATAAAGTGCGTCCGTATTGTTCTCATTAAAATGACGTGATGATTATAAATAAAGTCATCACGGCCGATGTCTATCAACCAGTCTATGCTATCAACAATACAGTAACGGTGGAATGGAGCGTCATGGCGACACCCAGCGTCGTTCTCCGGAAAGTGGTGGATAATCTGCACTAGTTGAAGAAAGCTGCTGCTGGTCAGTGTTTGTTCTGCAGAGGAAGTTTGGACGCTGTTGAGTTAGTGCTGTCACAATTGTTATTTATTGATTTTCTATTATTATTATTCATTTATTTTTTCAATCATTATTAATATTTTTTTCCCCCAATACTGTTATTATGACCAAAGTCACTATTATTATCCACCAAGTCTCTTTTACACCATTATTATGATTACCATTTATAGAATATATTATAACTGACACACACACGCACACACACGCACCTAATTTCACATTTTATGTCAATGTAAGTCATCAATGCATGTTCACTGTATTGTCTGTCATGTTTTTTCCACAATAAAAGTTAAAAAAAAGAAGATATAAACCGTGTGGTAGATTTAATGTGGAGCATGAGGAGGAGGAGGAGGAGGAGGAGGAAGAGGAGGAGGAGGAGGAGGAGGAGGAGGAGGAGGAGGAGGAGACCGGGCTGCAGCCTTTAAGAGACGAGCTGCCCCCGACTGACCCACATATCAGCATTTATTGGATAATGAGGCGGCTGGTGTCCAGGACGCCGCCGCCGGCTGCATGTAGGTCAGCGTTAAGACCCGGGCAGGCTAAACTAAGCTAAGCTAAGCTAAGCTAAACTAAGCTAAGCTAAACTAAGCTGAGGAGTCCTCCAGAGACCAGGGTGGAGTTGCACCAGTTTGGCGTCGTATCTCTCTACTAAATTCAGGATTTAGTAATTACTCAACCACTACTAAACCCTTAGTAATTACTAGCTAGTTTGCAACTAGTTGTTTACTAATTTCGGTTGCACCAGACCAGTTTATGCAATCCCGTATCTAGTAAATGCGTAAGTGGTTACTAGCAGGTTACTAGTCACATTAAAGGGATAGTAGCATTTTTTAAAGTGGGGTTGATTGAGATTTACAACATACAGTGGTGTGAACAGACCCAAAGAGACGGCCTATTTTCACGGCCTAAAAGAGGTTGTTTTTCGCTATAATAATATAATTTTTTCCAGCCCCTCAAAGTGCAGGAAAAACAAAGTTTTTATTTGGACCATCCATTTATCCCTGTCAGTTCATTTGTTGTCTTTGATGACATCATCAATGTTTTAAACTGATGCATCGTTAGTTTGTTTTTCCTGGAACACTTCCTGTCATTGGAATCGATGTTTGTCTCGCCATGGCAACCGTATTCAGTGATGCCACGTGACGAGAGAGAGAGAGAAGACTTCATTGAAACATCATCAGGCCCATCGTCAGTCCCCGATGCACTCTGCGTCGTCGTGGAAACGGCGAGGTGAAGAGGAAGGGAAGCGCGGTGGAATCTCAGCCATTTCCTGGACCTGAGGCCGAGCGGGAGGCAGGAAGCAAACAGGAATTGGCCGCGCAGGCGTCCGTCCGCCCCTCGTCCCCGTCCTACAGGAAACCATCCGCCACCGCCAGATAAAAATACCCATCAGCCCCCGGGACAGAGCGGCCCCGCCCAGAGGAATCCTGGGTAAATCTCCCACGAGGGCTGAGGACACAAACACTTCCAGAAAGCAGACAGGAAGTGACATCACAGACAGGAAGTGACGTCACAGACAGGAAGTGTTGCAGCTCCCGTTGACGCCAGAACAAGCAGAGACACTGGAAAATGATCACACCGATCAATAAGATAATCAATGAGCAGCTTGAGAGTCAACCTGATCAATTACCTCACAAACACAGACACTAACCTGCTTGTGATTTCACAATAAAAGCCTCTGACACAGCGGCAGCTTCATCAAAGCTTTCAGATAGATTCATTGATTGATTGATTGATTGATCCAGAGATGCTGCAGGTGATGATTATTGTCAATATTGATTAATCTGCTGAGTACGGAATAAAATGAAAACACGTTCAGCAGCTTGAAGAACCTGCAGCTGATCCATTGATCCATCGATCCACTGATCCAACGATCCATTGATCCATCGATCCACTGATCCAACGATCCATTGATCCACCGATCCATTGATCCATTGATCCATCGATCCATCGATCCACTGATCCAACGATCCATTGATCCACCGATCCATTGATCCACTGATCCAACGATCCATTGATCCACCGATCCATTGATCCATTGATCCATCGATCCACTGATCCAACGATCCATTGATCCACCGATCCATCGATCCACCGATCCATCGATCCACCGATCCATTGATCCAACGATCCATTGATCCACTGATCCATTGATCCACCGATCCATTGATCCACCGATCCATTGATCCACCGATCCATTGATCCACAGATCCATCGATCCACTGATCCAGCGATCCACTGATCCAGCGATCCATTGATCCAACGATCCACCGATCCATTGATCCACTGATCCATCGATCCACTGATCCACTGATCCACCGATCCATTGATCCACCGATCCATCGATCCATTGATCCACTGATCCACTGATCCATCGATCCACTGATCCACTGATCCATTGATCCACTGATCCATTGATCCACCGATACATCGATCCATTGATCCACTGATCCATTGATCCATCGATCCACTGATCCATCGATCCACTGATCCACTGATCCATTGATCCACGATACATCGATCCATTGATCCACTGATCCAGCGATCCATTGATCCACTGATCCATTGATCCATTGATCCACTGATCCATTGATCCACCGATACATCGATCCATTGATCCACTGATCCATTGATCCATCGATCCACTGATCCATCGATCCACTGATCCACTGATCCATTGATCCACTGATCCATCGATCCATTGATCCATTGATCCACTGATCCATTGATCCACTGATCCATCGATCCACTGATCCAGTCACTGTGGCTGTGACTGAAGTAATCTGATTACTGCTACACAAACTTGAACTGATGTGGCTGACACACATAACATGAATCTGATGTTGACGCTGTTGCCACGGCGACCACCCGGTCCCGTCCGGGTGGATCTGTGTTTCCACTCCGAGTCCTGAAATAGACACTCGGCTTATTTCTGACCAAGAGAAGTCAAGACTCTTGTTTTGTTTCAGAGGGGAAATCCTGTCTCACACACACAGAAACACACACACACAGAAACACACACACACACACACACACACACAGAAACACACACACACATCCTGATAACAGCCAGGCCTGCAAGGAACTTTTTCCATTTCCTCCTCTGCTCGGCCTCCATTGTCCTCAAGACCTGTGTGTGTGTGTGTGTGTGTGTGTGTGTGTGTGTGTGTGTGTGTGTGTGTGTGTGTGTGTGTGTGTGTGTGTGTGTGTGTGTGTGTGTGTGTGTGCGCGTGTGTGTGTGTCTGTGTGTGTGTGTGTGTGTGTGTGTGTGTGTGTGTGTTGTCTCTACACTTTCACACACCTGCTCGTAGTTCTGCTGCTCACACTCACAGAAACATCAACAGACTCCTTTAGACTATCGGGAAAAAAGTAATACACATATTTGGGGCCGGGTCGGCTTCTAATTTTCAAAGTTCAGTTTCAAACGTTAAAGGGACAACCAGGAGTTTTGGAAAGCGAAGTGTTTTCCTACTACATTTACCATGAGCCTCGGTGAAATTCTTTGACCGGCGCAAGACAGACTCATGTTTTCATTCATCAAGAATTAAAGTCAGAGGTTGGAAGACGATCACATACCGTCGTAGTTCCCACCATAAACGGAGATTCAGCTGCGTTATTCTCATGACTCGCCACGAAACCGAAAGTAAAGAAACGCTGGTCGGCTCGCCCAGCATTTCCACCACCACTAATAATAACAAAATAACCATAGAGACAAAACCATAGATTTATCTAAAATGGACCATTAACAAGTGGTAACGGAGATTCATCCACATTAATATCAGACTTTTTTATAACCAAATAGAAACTCCTGGTTGTCCCTTTAACATTTAAAAAAAAATAATAAAAGTGAGAAAACATTACACGTCCTGTGATATGACTACTGCATATGCACACATTGAGACGGTGATGGTCAAATGTGCAGCCCTAAATTGTTGATGTTTTTCTTCTTCTACTTCCATTTTTTTCTCTGCCTGGATGTAGGTATTATCTAATTTGTGAATTAATTCTGTGTAACAAGGGGTAGACAATATAAGTTTGCTTCTTTCTACTCCCTTTCATTCAAGAGTTACAGTATTGTCATTGTTTTTTTTATTTTTTTTGTTTTTATGCTTGATAAATGAATGAAATAAATACATAAACTAAAAAAAACTAAAACTAACTAATTAACGCCTCTGGACGACAGAAACAACAGAACCAGTGGAGAGGATTTACATCTTTGCAGAGCAGAAGAGTTGTTCTGAATTAGATAAAATCCTGTCTCTGATAGAAGACGGGTCAGTTTATTTATTGGAGGATTAGCGGTGAATCTGAGTAAACGTGAAGGTGTCGTTCATCAAACCTCTGTGTTTCTCTCTGTCGCCGAAGTGAAAACATGAAAATAACCTGAGGAAACTGTTTCACACTCCGGCCCTCGTCCAATCAGGACGCTCGGCTCCGGCTCCGGCGGGACTCTCAGGTGTGAATTGGACCGAGCAACACAAACAACACAACACAACAAACTCCCACCGTCCCCGTCCAATAGGAGGCGTCTGTCTGTCTGTCTCTGTGACCTCTGACCCCACAGAAACTCAGTCCTTCAGCTCCGCTACAGTCACAGGCGTCAGACGTGAAGGTCAGAGGTCAGATGGAGGAGAAGAACTCAACTCAACTCAAAGTTTATTTATATAGCACATTTAAAAACAACCTTAGTTGCCCAACGTGTTGCACAACGTACAAGTGCTAGCAATATAAATAAAACAACATGAATCATCAAACATAGATTAAAGCAGAAGTAAGTGATATTTTTGTGTTAGTCTTAAATAGTTGTATCTTCCGACAGCAATCACTTCTATAGAGTGTTTGGTCTGAAACACGGGTCTGTCAGTCACTCTGCTCTGCTCTGAGCCCAGGAGAAAACTTTCCTTGTATCCTACAAGTTTTATCCAATGAGGAGAGAGAACGGCATAAAGGGGCAGTCCTCTCTGTGTGTGCAGCCAAGGGATGCGCCTGAATGTGGTGATGTAGGGACGAGGACCAATAGATCCATGACGAGGGCGGGGGCTGCTAACTCCATCGGCTGACAAGACGTTATGGTGCGTTCAAGGCAACTCGTAACTCGTGTTTTTCCGACCTGTGAAGTGGTACCAGTTCGATCTGGTGCGAGTTCACGGGTCAGAAGTTACGAGTGGCCGTTATAGTGACTTTCACAGGTAAAACAGGTCGGAGAAACACGAGTGGGTTGCCTGGAACGCTACAAAGTCGTAAGTTGTGACTTGAAGCTGTAATTTACGGTTTCAAAAGCCTGCCTGGAACGCAGCATTAACCAAAACGACCGGATCGCTTACTTCTGCTTTAACAGTAAAAACAGTTACTAAGATAAAACAAATAAAAGCTATAGGCTACTAAAAGATGAACATAAAAGGTCGCCCTTGCTCTTTAGTTTAGATCTGGGGCAAACCAGCGGTAACTGGTTGCTTGACCTCAAAGCTCTAGCAGGAGCGTGATACTTAATGAGGTCAGATAAACAGAGAGGGGCTAGACCATTTAGGCTTTTAAAAACAAACAATAACATGTTGAACTGCACCCTAAACTGGACAGAATAGGAGATATGTGATCACGCCGTTTTTTTCCTGAAGAAAGAGAAGGAGAAGGAGAAGAAGAGGAAGGAGAAGGAGACCTTTGACCATATTTGGATTCGCTGAGAACTAAGGGGGCGGGGCCAGACGCGGCCGAAGGTGAGTGACAGGTCGTCGTGTTGCGTTCAGGTGTCGGTCAGAGTTCACCATATGTTCCCATGTCCCTCACTTCTCAATGACGACTGCTCAGAGAGAGAGAGAGTGTGTGTGTGTGTGCGTGTGTGTGTGTGTGTGTGTGTGGAAAAGAAGCTAAATCCTGTGTTTAAGCATCTGTCTGCAGTCAGCTTTAACAGGCTTACACCCAGCAGCCTTTCTCTGGATAACACACTGACCGACAAACACACACACACACACACACACACACACACACACACACACAAACAGATTTAGCCCTCGTCAGTCTGAGCAGTCGTCAAACATCATCCTCATCATGAAAACGTCTTCATCAGATTCTCTCTGTGACGGCTCAGTGGCTAAACTAAGCTAAGCTAGGCTAGGCTAGGCTAAACTAGGCTAGGCTAGCAGTTTCCCTCAGCTTCCAGTCTTTGTGCTAAGCTAAGCTAAGCTAACACGCAGTTAAAATGAAGCTAGAAAACTCAGAGAACTGTAAATGATCCTGTAACAACTCTGTTTTTATCAAACTGTTGATCAATTCCCCCAAACAGACAAGTTATTGATCAGTAATCTGATCAGTTATTGGACCAAACAATTCGTCGGTAGCTGAGTTTCCATCGCAGGTTTTCACAAAATAAAATAAATATTTCTAAAATGTCAAAAGAAGTACAAGGTGTTTCCATTGAAAGGTGTTTTTATGAATGAGCTGTGATTCTAGTAAAGCCTAAAGTCTGGCGACTGTAACAGAAGGAACTATGTTTGGTCGTTCACAGGGACGTGTTACTGTGTGACACCACCAGTCTGAACCTCACACAGTTTTAATAAAACAACCCGGTTGGGTGGAAACGGTACAAAATGTGTTGCCTACTCTTCTTGTGAATGAAGAACCGGCTCTTTACAGCGAAATCCCACATCACGGCCGACGAGACTCAATTCTAAAGAAAATGGACTTTCAAAACATTTTGCGTTTAGTGATTTAACAATAGTGGACGACTCAACACAGACGGTGGAGAGGGAGAGAGAGGGGAAACAATCACCAACAGGATTATAAATAGGGCCCTATGATTCACGCATCACGGAATCGCAAATTAATCGCCAAATTCATATTTTGTTGGTACTCGAAGTGCTTACTAGTGCAGTGTTATGTTGCATCAAGCAGTATTTGTTCTTAAGGTTTGGAGGAAAAGTGTTGTTTGTTTGTTACCTCAATAAATTCAAAGAAATTTCTATGTAATTTGTGTACATTTTAGCCGTTAACATTAAAAACACACTCTTTTTGGTCGTGAAACAAGAGTAAATGGTAAAAAACAGAATTCCCAAAAATTAAAAAACGGAAAAAAACGGAAAATAAAACAGATTTTATAAGGCCCTATATATTATCAGGGGGGGAAAGCGGAAATAATGTAAGTAATGGCAAACAAACACTGCATATCACCAAATTCAGGCAGGTTTCCAGGATGCCAAGTAGCTACTCATTTTAATGTAACAACTGCCGATGAGAACGTGTCAAAAAGGGAAAAAGGAGGACAAAAAAAATCGATCACGGACTTTCATGATCGATTACCATGGCAACGAACGAAGCTTCGAATTTTTTGGGTCAGTCCTATATTTCAGTGTGCAACTTTTTTTGTCTTCTGGAGCAGTGTTGCAATTGCACAGTGAAACACCTTAGAGGGAACAGTGCTCATGAGAGTGAAACACAACTTCTAACAAGCAGGCTGCTTCACTACAGTTATCATGATCACAGGCAGCGGCCTGTCGGCGCTCGGCGTGGCGACCCTGAAGGCAGCACGGCGGCAGCAGCCTCCTCCGTCTATCTGAGGTATGCGAGCGCTGCGGTGATGTCACAGCCCGAGTCCAGCCGGGTGAGGTCACCGCCACAAACGGCTGCTGACATCACCACACTGCCCCGACACCGAACAAACACCGTGTGTGAGTGTGTGAGTGTGTGCTGCTGCTGCTGCTGCTGCGTTCAGGATGCGTGGGAACGATCAAACAAACACTACACCAAGGGCCTGTCCCAATATGCACACTCCATCACACTTACACACTTGGGCACTTGGCGTGTGCGTTCATGTTCTTAGTGTCAGTGTGTCTCAGTGTGTCCCGTTTCTCCAACGACTGAAAGTGCAGCGTGTTGATTTGCACTTTACCCACACTGAAGGTAAGACCGCATCCGAGTGGTGTTTGGCCAAGTATAAATCCCACAATGCACCACGGTGAAGTCCGCCGTCACCGGCAGCCACAAGCACGTTTAGGAAATGCGATTGAATTAATCTCAATAAAATGAAATTAACTTTCTATCTCATAATTATGACTTTTTAATGTCATATTTTATATCCATCATGCTCTGTTCATGTTTTTATTTTTTCGTTTATTTTAGATGAGACTGTGATCCAGCAGCACTGGTTAATAAAACTGTTGCTGTGCTGTGTGTGTGAGTGTGTCGTAGTTGTGCTAGTGTGCGCAACGGCAAAGGCTGCACTTGTCAAGTGTGTCCCGATTGCTTTTAATGCCCAATTCCAATTCTATTTTTCATCCTAAAAAGAATGTAACTACGCGGCGGTAAACCTTTAAAAACCTGCGGGTAAGTTAATTAGCGGCCGTCTTTTCCCCCGGGATGACGACGGAGGTTGGCCGGCTGACGAGCTCTCCGGATGGGTGGTGTCTCCGTGACGAGCCGCTGATCTGCTCACTTCTCCCAAAAACATCGGAGCAAACGTCTAAACAGCCTCATGTGGATAAACCGACCTCACATTGGGGATCTAAACATCTAAACAGTTGCTTTCTCACATGAAAAAATATTAATACTTAACAAAATTACGTAATAACAGCGCTACGGCGAGAAATAAAACAGCTGCCGTTTGCCGCAAGATGCATTCTGGGAAACTTGCCATAGCCCTCGGTTTGTAGTGTGTCCCTGAAAAATCTCCGTTTGAAGGGCGAGATAGCCCGACCACTTCCCCCTAACCCTCGTCTGAACCAGAACCGGGACACCACCACTTCACGTGAACGCGCTAAACGAAGGGTTAGGGCCAAGGGCTAAGGGGAGAATTGGAATTCACCCTAAATCTCCCCCCACACGCTTGGCCACTTAATCCATGCTGCACACATCGCATCACATTCATTCAAACACACACAGCTTCTTGACATGAGGCTCTTATTTTGAAATTCTGAATAGGAAGAAATGAGAAATGTTCTTTTCGTGGACCGATATCAGAATCACAGGCCGGTCACGTGACCCACACACACGACCTCCATCACTTATTTATTCACCTGTATGAACATCATCATACATATTCTATATATTATTTATATTATTCTCTACTACATTCGTACACTTTATTCTCTCTTCTCGGTGCAGACGGAGCAACTAGAGCTCAACCTGTTACTCATCTGTTAAACCTACAGACTCGTTACTGACGGACAAGTCTGAAGTAAACGTTAAATAAAACTCAGTCAGTGACCAATCACACAACTCCTTGTTCTCCCTGTGTGGCGTTCAGGGACAGTCAGGACAGTCTGAGGACAGAGGTTCAAGTTTATACCAATGAAATACACAGCGACCAGACGTTTTTATAAATAAATCTTAAGTAAAGTGTGTCCTAAGTTTTGCTTTGGCCATTTTAGCACTAGTATTGTATTGTATTTCACTTATGTAGCACTTTATTTAACTTAACAAATGTCTTAAGACTTGGCTGTTCCTTTGCACCATTAGTGTATATTTTTTATTGTTTTAGACATTGTAGGACATATTTTATCATATATATACTTTGTTTTTTTATTTATTTCTTTGCATGTTTCCTGTTGGAGCAACCTGGCAGAAGAATTTCCCTGCAAAGTGCTATCTATATTTGATTTTACACATTCATGGCCTTGTTAAATTAATTAATGCAGAATAATGGTGATTATTTCTCTGACAGTTATCAAACCAAGAAAACCTATAATCATGTCTAATATCAAGTAGCTGCTGACACGCTCTGATTCTGGGACGTTACACAACAGCTGCATCATCTGGGAACAGCTGTGAGTCACTTCACACACTGTCGACTCGATACCCCATAATAACCAATAATAATCAGAGAGGAGGAGGGTAACGAACGGGTAACGGTATCAAACACTTTCACTTTTACACACAGAAACATCTCCGACTGGTCGACCACCACCTGAGCCAAAAACCAGGAGAAACAACAGGAAGTGTTTCCAGGGGACGACGAACATCAACTGGACCGTCTCATCAATAGAAAGATAAGATTGATTATTAGAAAGTTATTAGAACAAATAACAAAGCAGATAAGATTTTCTTTTTTCTTTTTTATGATTTCAATCTATGAATTTTTTGTACCCGTCTCTATATTTGTTAGCCTACTGATCGCTTTGTTCTCTATCTCCTCATTTTTGCTCATATAACGTTGATTATCTATGCACTTTATCTCCTTTTTTCCCTCTATGTTCATGTTGTTAGCCATAGAAATGTGTTTGGTTGTAATTAGTGACAGGAGTGGAACTTATGTAGGCTTCATTCCCTCCTTGCACCATGGAATATAAATGTGTGCTAAATAAATAAACCTAAACCTAAATAATAATAATAATATAGGCCTAATATAATAATATATAATAATATATATACAACTACAGCAAACTGTTTAGTTCAGTTCTCTGGTTATAAGTTTAGTTTAGTTAATGTGTGTGTGTGTGTGTGTGGTGCGTTCAGGTGTCCAGTTTTCAGGTGTAAATTAAACATAGATGAGTTTCTCCTGGTGACACAGCAGCTTCTCTTCTCTGCACACTGAACACACACACACACACACACACACACACACACACACACACACACACACACACACACACACGGCTATTTATGGACCCACAAGTATTCACACACAGACACACACACACTCAGGGTTGACCTCTGACCTCTGAGTCAGAAGGCCGGACTGAACATGTGAGGGAAGAAGAAGTGGAGGTTCCCATGCACACAAACTACACACAGACACACACAAACTACACACAGACACACACACACACAGACACAGAGACACCTCTCAATCACAGTTCTGTTACTTTATCGTGGGCCAAGAATATGGATTTTATTACCTGTAGGCTACTTTTTTATTTTTGATTTATCTAGTTACAACAATTTAGGAGAGCACTAATAAAGTCTCTCCTGCTAACCAGTCAATACTTTCCACATGGTCCGCCTGCCTCTAAACTGGGATTATTTTATATTATAGGCTATTTCTTATCATATGTTTATCAAGCTTTTGTATTGCATTGTAGCCTACAATGTTAAATCATGTTAAACCATTATGTATGAACGGTTTTTGTACCTCACAAATGTCTGCTCATTAGCTTATTAGAACTGTAGTGGGAGAATGCCTAACCCTACAAGCCCCTTTTTTTGGCATTTCCCCTTCACTTTGTTTGGGATTTTATATGTTATATCTTTTTTTTTTTTTTTTAACTTTGATATGTGAAAATAAACTAACAAATGTCTATGTTTGTCAGTGTCGGGGACCGGGGTACCCACCTGCTCTGCTGTTCTGTGCAATCTGATGCACAGATTTATGTGTGTAGGGCGTCAGAATCAGAGAATGAACTTATTATTAATGTGTTGGTCAATCCTAGTGTACGCGGTGGGGAAAGCTCTGTAGTCCAGTGGTTCTCAACTGGTGGGTCGGGACCCAAAAGTGGGTCGCGGACCCGTTCTGGATGGGTCGCAGACAGCTGGTCAAAAAAGTAAATAATATTTAATGCACATCTGATGTTGGACATGTCTTTTATTTTGAAAAATAACTTCTATTGAAAGGCACTCGTCACTGAACACATGCAGTTGTAATGCTCCTCCTCACTTTCTTAGTATTTGCTCTGAATGCAAAGATATCAGTTTCTTATCAATGTGGCCTGAATGCAGTGAATCTTGTTTTGTTTTGTGGGTCTTTATTTTGTGAAATTTCATATTTATTCACTTTAGTGAACATGCTCTGAATGCAGAGATGCATTAGAAGTCAAATATATCATTTTGTTGGTCTCCATTTTGTGCAGTTTGATATTATTTTATCCACTTCCGTACGTGCAGTTGTCATGGTAACTCCTCAGTTTCATTCATGTGCTCTGAAATGCACTTTACTCAATAAAGAAATGAGTTTTTAAAGGCTTAAAAAAACAATAATCTTGGTTTGAATTCTATAAAAGTGGGTCGCGACTTAATGACCATGTGAAAATGTGGATCCCAGAGTGAGACTAGTTGAGAACCCCTGCTGTAGCCTACTTTGTATTTTGTGTGTTTTTTTAATTATTATTCTGTCTTTTTATTATCTTATTGTGCTTTTTATATGGCGATATGGATCCCCTTCTTGGGTCTGAAATAAAGAAATGAATGAAAACACACACACACAGACTTCCTCTTACCGTAGACGCGCAGCCAGCCCTGCTGCTGGGACACGCTGTCCGCCAGGATGCGGTCCAGCAGCGGGTCCAGGAGGCTCAGTGCCCCGCCGCGGGAAGAGTCCACGTCGCCGGCGGCCGCGGCGGACAGAGAGTCACACGACGGCGGCTCCATGTCCGAAGAAACGAGAGGTAAAAGTAAAGTAAAGTAAAGTAAAGAAAAAAGTAAAATAAAACTAAGTATTCCTGAGGAGAAAAGAGTTGAATCTCTCGGTGAAAGAAAAAGAAAGCGACGGGACAAAGCGGTGAAAGTGTCGCGGCGTGGGGAAGTCGGTTGTCGGTTGTCGGCTATCGGTCGGTCGGTTGTCGGTGGTCGGTGGTGGTTGTTGTTGTAGCCGTTAGCCGAGGCGAGGGCAGCGGCTGGCCGGCTGCCTCTGCCTCATGGCCCCGCTGCTTCCCTCTCCTTCCCGGGGTTAGCTCAGCTGCTTAGCCGGGACACAAACTTCCTACAGACCGCTGCTGCTGCTGCTGCTGCTGGTGGTGGTGGGTTGTTAGTCCTCCCCCTCCTCTCTCTTGCCCCTCCGTCCGCTGACTGACTGGCTGACTGACTCAGACTGAGCCGCGCGGGCACGAGCCTGACACCGGGCGCGCTCCCGACGGTGAGAGCCTGGCTGGGAGGGAGGGAGCGAGCGAGCGAGCGACGGGAGCGCGCGTTCAGGTCTGGGTACGAAACCCTGAAACTAATGTTGAGACACTTCACTACAGGTGAGTAGGGTAAAAAATTAAGCTGACAGCTATCACCATGAAACTTATACCAGGGTTAAATTTAGATATGAAGAGTTCATTTGCAAAAGCAGATAACTCCGTTTTTAAAAAAATTCTAGACTCTTCTTTTTTTCTTTTTTTTTTTTACATAAGGTGGTATCGAAACCCAGAAACCCATGTTGAGACCTTTTTACAGTCTTTTTTTAAAATTTTATATATATATATACAGTACAGGCCAAAAGTTTGGACACACCTTCTCATTCAATGTGTTTCCTTTATTCTCACTGAAGGCACCAAAACTATGAATGAACACATGTGGAATTAACAAAAAAAGGTGTGAAATAACTGAAAACATGTCTTTTCTTCTTTGTCTTCTCTTTCTTCTTTTCTTCTTCCTCTCCTTCTTCCTCCTCCTCCTCTATCTCTGCCCCCACCAATTCTAGTTTCTTCAAAGTAGCCCCCCTTTGCTCTGATTACTGCTTTATTTGCACACTCTTGGCATTCTCTTGATGATCGAGCTTCAAGAGGTGAACCTGACCTGAAAATGGTTTTCACTTCACAGGTGGTGTTGCCTTGTCAGGGTTCATTAGTGGAATTTCACTGAGAATCTACAATGTAAATAGTCATGAAAATAAAGGAAATGCATTGAGTGTGTCCAAACTTTTGGCCTGTACTGTATATATATATAATATTTATTTATCATCAAATAACATCACCAATTGAACAAGGAACAAAAAAACAAAGCGACAGACATTCCAAGACATGACATAGGCAAACATTATCGAAACATTTAAAGAACTAATACGTATATAGGCTAGTAGATAAATAATATAAAAAATATAGAGATGATAAAATAATGAGTAAATAAATAAAATAAATAAATATGTCTAATAAAAGAAATAAATTATAAAAAAAAAGACCTTAAAAATTTTAATTAAAGATTTTAATCTATAATTTTTTACAGTCTATGGTCTATGCAAAGAATAAGTAAAGCCTCAGCTCATTTTTTTTCAAAACGGCACTTATCTGCTTTTGCAAATGAACTCTTCATATGTAAATGATGCAATGTCTATGCATTAATTTGCATATTTTCAGAAGAGAAATCTGAAAAGTGTATAAAGCGAAACTTTCAAAACTAAAATTTATTTTGTTGGCAAAAAACCCTCAATTGTATGTTTAAATATGTAGATGAGGCATAATCTAATTAAGTAAGCACTTATTTGCATACATTTACAGAACAGAAAGCTGAATAATGGATGAAGCTAAACTTCTTTTTTTTTTAAATGCTCAAATTTATTTTGTTGACATACTTAATTTTATGTTTAAATGTGTAAATGTGGCTATATAATGAAATATGCACTAATTTCTACAACAGAAATCTGATCAATGGATGAAGCTACTTTCAAAATTCTTGTTTTATTTTGTTGACGTGCACAGGCAGGTGAGGCAGTGCCAGGAATAATTAAATTATTTAGTTAATCTAAGGTTTAATTATTATTATTTTTTTATTTCAGATAACTTTACCACAGGTTTAAATGTGTCAGTATTTGGTGATTTTCATAGTCTAATAAACGCGACTCTACTGATTTTACCTCCAGCGGCCATAGAAGCCACTCTTCTGCCCATACGGTGTGTATGTGGCTGTTTGTGCATGCGCAGTTTGTTCCCCCCATAGACTTGCATGTACGCCAAGGGAGGCAGAGGCTACGCTGCCTCATTGCGTAACTCTACTAAGTCTGAGCGGCACGTACGTTCACGTTGCTTTTGTGAATTGTAAACAAACAGACGCCCCCTCGGTTTTAGCTTCCAGCAGTTTAGCGGCTAATTCAACTGCAGCAGTGATGGATAACTGTAGAGGAGAGGCTCAACAACTTCATGACCTTCATTTGAGGAATAAACGGCAGCTTTTACCTGACGGGGACTAACGCCTGAGCTAAGGTAACGTTAGCCAACAGTTAGCCAACAGTTAGCAGCTTTTACCTGACGGGGAGGAGACCAACGGCTGAGCTAAGGTAACGTTAGCCAACAGTTAGCCAACAGTTAACAGCTTTTACCTGACGGGGAGGAGACCAACGGCTGAGCTATGGTAACGTTAGCTAACAGTTAGCCAACAGTTAGCAGCTTTTACCTGACGGGAGACCAACGGCTGAGCTACGGTAACGTTAGCTAACTTAACAGTTAGCCAACAGTTAGCAGCTTTTACCTGACGGGGAGGAGACCAACGGCTGAGCTACGGTAACATTAGCTAACAGTTAGCCAACAGTTAGCAGATTTTATCCAAAGGGAGACCAACGGCTGAGCTATGGTAAGGTTAGCTAACAGTTAGCCAACAGTTAGCAGCTTTTACCTGACGGGAGACCAACACCTGAGCTATGGTAACGTTAGCTAACAGTTAGCAGCTTTTACCTGACGGGGGGGAGACCAACGGCTGAGCTACGGTAACGTTAGCTAACTTAACAGTTAGCCAACAGTTAGCAGCTTTTACCTGACGGGGAGGAGACCAACAGCTGAGCTACGGTAACATTAGCTAACAGTTAGCCAACAGTTAGAAGCTTTTACCTGACGGGAGACCAATGGCTGAGCTACGGTAACGTTAGCTAACAGTTAGCCAACAGTTAGCAGCTTTTACCCGACGGGAGACCAACGGCTGTGCTACGGTAACGTTAGCTAACAGTTAGCCAACAGTTAGCAGCTTTTACCTGACGGGGGGGAGACCAACGGCTGAGCTACGGTAACGTTAGCTAACTTAACAGTTAGCCAACAGTTAGCAGCTTTTACCTGATGGAGACCAATGGCTGAGCTACGGTAACGTTAGCTAACAGTTAGCCAACAGTTAGCAGCTTTTACCTGACGGGGAGGAGACCAACGGCTGAGCTACGGTAACTGTTAGCTAACAGTTAGCCAACAGTTAGCAGCTTTTACCCGACGGGAGACCAATGGCTGAGCTACGGTAACGTTAGCTAACAGTTAGCCAACAGTTAGCAGCTTTTACCCGACGGGAGACCAATGCCTGAGCTACGGTAACGTTAGCTAACAGTTAGCCAACAGTTAGCAGCTTTTACCCGACGGGAGACCAACGGCTGTGCTACGGTAACGTTAGCTAACAGTTAGCCAACAGTTAGCAGCTTTTACCTGACGGGGGGGAGACCAACGGCTGAGCTACGGTAACGTTATCTAACTTAACAGTTAGCCAACAGTTAGCAGCTTTTACCTGATGGAGACCAATGGCTGAGCTACGGTAACGTTAGCTAACAGTTAGCCAACAGTTAGCAGCTTTTACCTGACGGGGAGGAGACCAACGGCTGAGCTACGGTAACGTTAGCTAACAGTTAGCCAACAGTTAGCAGCTTTTACCTGACGGGAGACCAATGGCTGAGCTACGGTAACGTTAGCTAACGGTTAGCCAATAGTTAGCAGCTTTTACCCGACGGGAGACCAATGCCTGAGCTGCGGTAACGTTAGCTAACAGTTAGCCAACAGTTAGCAGCTTTTACCCGACGGGAGACCAACGGCTGAGCTACGGTAACGTTAGCTAACAGTTAGCCAACAGTTAGCAGCTTTTACCTGACGGGGGGGAGACCAACGGCTGAGCTACGGTAACGTTAGCTAACTTAACAGTTAGCCAACAGTTAGCAGCTTTTACCTCATGGAGACCAATGGCTGAGCTACGGTAACGTTAGCCAACAGTTAGCCAACAGTTAGCAGCTTTTACCTGACGGGGAGGAGACCAACGGCTGAGCTACGGTAACATTAGCTAACAGTTAGCCAACAGTTAGCAGCTTTTACCTGACGGGAGACCAACGGCTGAGCTACGGTAACGTTAGCTAACAGTTAGCCAACAGTTAGCAGCTTTTACCTGACGGGAGACCAACGCCTGAGCTACGGTAACGTTAGCTAACAGTTAGCCAACAGTTAGCAGCTTTTACCTGACGGGGGGAGACCAACGGCTGAGCTACGGTAACGTTAGCTAACTTGACAGTTAGCCAACAGTTAGCAGCTTTTACCTCATGGCGACCAATGGCTGAGCTACGGTAACGTTAGCTAACAGTTAGCCAACAGTTAGCAGCTTTTACCTGACGGGGAGGAGACCAACGGCTGAGCTACGGTAACGTTAGCTAACAGTTAGCCAACAGTTAGCAGCTTTTACCTGACGGGAGACCAATGGCTGAGCTACGGTAACGTTAGCTAACGGTTAGCCAATAGTTAGCAGCTTTTACCCGACGGGAGACCAATGCCTGAGCTGTGGTAACGTTAGCTAACAGTTAGCCAACAGTTAGCAGCTTTTACCCGACGGGAGACCAACGGCTGAGCTACCGTAACGTTAGCTAACAGTTAGCCAACAGTTAGCAGCTTTTACCTGACGGGGGGAGACCAACGGCTGAGCTACGGTAACGTTAGCTAACTTAACAGTTAGCCAACAGTTAGCAGCTTTTACCTCATGGAGACCAATGGCTGAGCTACGGTAACGTTAGCTAACAGTTAGCCAACAGTTAGCAGCTTTTACCTGACAGGGAGGAGACCAACGGCTGAGCTACGGTAACGTTAGCTAACAGTTAGCCAACAGTTAGCAGCTTTTACCTGACGGGAGACCAATGGCTGAGCTACGGTAACGTTAGCTAACGGTTAGCCAATAGTTAGCAGCTTTTACCCGACGGGAGACCAATGCCTGAGCTGCGGTAACGTTAGCTAACAGTTAGCCAACAGTTAGCAGCTTTTACCTGACGGGAGACCAACGGCTGTGCTACGGTAGCTAACAGCTAGCTTTTACCTACTATCTCTCTCTGTCCCTCTCTTTCTTACACACACACAGCCCAGGTGGTCCGTCATATCTGTCGTAAACCTTGATATAATAGCTTGTTGAGTACAGTTAACATTATTGTTGCTTCGGTTTGAGTGTAGATTAATTGATAACGGTTTGTTGTGTAGCTAATGTTAGCACCAGTGGTCCAATATCGCGATTCTGTTACTATGTTTTGTTGCTGATACAGAGAAAATGGCCATTATTGGAGCCCAGATCATTGTTCAGGAGAGAGAGAGCTTTACATTGACATCTGACATGCATGGGTCAGACTAACTTTTGGTGAATTTAAGAGAAATCTACAGACCAAAGAGACAAAATGAAGTAAAATAAAAACCTTAATGTGGATTTTCTACTTTTTCTTTCCTCGCTAGAAGTTTACTTTTTTTAATTGATTGGTTATTTGTTGATTAGATATTGGTTTTCAATTTACATGTGTATCAGTGATGTGTTTGATTTAAGTTTCCATGTAGGTGTTGTGGTTTTATGCACTCACCAATGAAAATAACAATCAGATGTATTGATCATGGTGTGGTTTGTAGCTAGTAGTGTGGTTGCAGCCTCACACTGATATATTTTTAAAATATGTGAAACTGGAATTTCAAGATGTCACTTTAATACTGATTTATCTTTATAATGTGCTGAATTAATATTCCCCCCACAGTTTTCATTTTATTATGTCAGCTAAATCGATTCATTTAAACAATAAATTATCATTGAAACACATCAAATGTTTACAAAAAGTACAAAATAATGAGATTTAAAGTATATTGTGCATCTACAAAATAGGCTAAAAGTCAACATACAGCTCATCGCATCAAAGTCTGTCAAAAGTTTTATTATGTTTAAAAACTCATAATAAATCATTTTTTATCGTTTAAAATGATTTAAAAATGTTAGATTAATGCCTTTCTCATCACTTTGACACAACTTCACCATCATGTCACATATTTCTGTCAGAACTTCACATTATTATTGATTTACTCTCTCATCATCACTTTTATTAATCAGCATGACATTTCATCATTATTGTTATGAATTATAATAATAAGGAGAAGAAGAGGGGGAATAGACTTGTGTTTACCTTTGTTTACCTCGGCCCCTCCCTTCAGAAACACAGACAGGACTCTGACGCCACCTGCTGCTCTCAGCTGGGAACAGCAGCACCGTCTCCAGTAACACTTTACCATAAGGAACACAAAGTTAGAGTAGTTACTGAGGAACTAATGAGTAGTTAGTGAGGAACTAAAGTACACAAAATTAGAGTAGTTACTCATTTTTATGTCTCACTTTACTTTAGGGAACACAAAAAGAGTAACTAATGATTACCGAAAGTAATAGTTAAAAGTAGATCTGAAGTAATTTGATTAGGAGTTACTGAAGAACTGACCATTAACTAATAGTTAGTTCGTCATTAGTTCCTCAGTAACTGCTTTGTCTTGTTTTTTTTTTACCTTGAAGCCCCCCCTGCTTGTGTCCAAGACAAAATGGAGCAAGTACAGCACAGAAATCTAGTAATAAATAAAATAGAAATTAAAACAAAGCCATGATACATGCATATGTCCCTTTAAAGCCCGAACCATGAAATAATTGTCAGAAAATTAAACATTTTTTGAAATTGGATTCTTTATTGGACCTTCTGACAAATAATGATAAAAAATATATAATACCAAATAGATAACTGCTGTATCTATTTTTGATACACACATTTTCAAGACAGTTTTACTATAAAATAAGATATAGATAGATTTACTTCATTAATCCCGAAGGAAAAATGAAATATGAAATAAGTAGTTTTACATTTCATCAATGCAGTAACTATTCCTATTGAAGTTTCAGTTACAATTTTTAAGTTTTTCTTACCATAACTTTTTCAAAATTGGCAAAAATATCCATGAGAAAACACATTTGGGAAGGCCCTCTGGTGCATGAATAACTGCATCCTGGTGGATCATCTGATCATTGCATGTATCTCATTGTATGCATTATGTTTTGTTTGTTTGTTTGTTGTTTTTTTTGAGGGGGGGGGTCACAGTGAGGATGTAGAGGTCTCAAAAACTAATGTATTTTCATGTATCAAATTTGATACAAATGGCGACATAACAGAAGTGAGTTGTAAAACTGTCCAGTTCTGAGTGACAGGTGATGTTCAGCTGTGTCAGTGTATTGTGATCACAGGTTTGATTCCTGTCTCCTGTGAGTGGCAAATGAACAGACGAACTTCCTCAGGTTGGTGCTTTACTTTCTTTTACTTACTCTGATGGTTCAGAGCTTCTGAGGTCAACACCATCACCCTGTCTGTGGGGGACAGACATAAACAGCTTCCATTCTGCAAACAGACTTAAGGTGGAAACTCAACAAAACAATTCAGCACATGATCTTTTAGATGTTTTAAATGAAAATCTTCTTTGCCACTGTAGCTGTAGCTCTCCTGCCAAAAGAAAATAAAGTCTTTCTGACAGCAGGACATAAAGAACCAGCACCACTGTCCCTCCTTTGTATGGATTACAGCATTTGATTTCTGGGGAAGCAAAGTTGGCCATTTGTGACCAGAAAAAACAACAAGTGGGGAAAAGCAGGTCAGGAGGCCGCCTCAGTGTGGCGCTGTAACACAAGGTGCAGTCTTTTTATAAAATGATTCTTGATTTTGACAATTTTAAAAACATCCGGTGTATCAAAAAAAATCAAATGTGTCGTTATTGAAGACAAACTGCAATTTGAATGAATGAATGAATGAATTTATTTCAAAGGTGTCAAAAATAAAAAAGAACAAATAAAAAAATAAAAGTATTATTATCAAATCATAGTATACACACAAGTTTAACTGGTTCTGCAGGGAAGATTAAACAGATCATTGACTTCAAGTCTGTAGAAAAATGCAGAAACTTTCACTTTCCGGTTTGCGTGTGTGCAGACTGTATACAAAGGAGTAGGGCTGGGACGATACGCTTTTCTCCCGATTTGATTCTTCTACGATTTTTTGGATGGCGATTCGATTTAAATTACGATTCTACGATATTGCCGATTCTCTCGGTTTTTTGTCTGCATTTTTAACATTTATCTGCACACAAATACTGCAGGAGCCTATAAATTAACATACTCCATTATAAAGTGAACTTAAAGCAGAAGTAAGCGATCCGGTCATTTTCGCTAATGCTGCGTTCCAGTCAGGCTTTTGAAATCGTAAATTACAGCTTCAAGTCACAACTTACGACTTTGTAGCGTTTCAGGCAACCCACTCGTGTTTTTCCGACCTGTTTTACCGGTGAAAGTCACTATAACGGCCACTCGTAACTTCTGACCCGTGAACTCGTACCAGATCGAACTGGTACCACTTCACAGGTCGGAAAAACACGAGTTACGAGTTGCCTTGAACGCACCATAACAGTCCTCGTCCCTACGCCGCCACATTCACGGCGTCACTTGGCTGCACACACAGCCCTGCATGCCGTTCTCTCTCCTCATTGGATAAAAACTGTAGGATACGATAAATGTTTTCTCCTCGGCTCAGAGCAGAGCAGAGTGACTGACAGACCCGTGTTTCAGACCAAACACTCTATGTAAGTGATTGCTGTCGGAAGATATAACTATTTAAGACTTATATTAACACAAATATATCACTTACTTCTGCTTTAAACCCTTTTCAAAACCTGTGCTCTCTGTATGTAAGAAAGGCGAACAAATACACATTGCACAATATTTAAAAATCGCGATATTTGTGTGAATCGATTTTTTCTCCCACCCCTACAAAGGAGCTAAAGAAGCAGACAGAACAGTGTTTCTGACCCTGATCTCTGGTAAGTACCTGAACTCATTGAGTTTCTGTTTCCACTCTGTGCTTGTTAGAGTGTTGATGTGATTATAGTGGTTGAAATGAAGCTGTGTGTCTTCATCACTATGACAAGTTTAGAAAACAAACTTGCCGTCTGTGCCATAGGGGCAAAGCAATAAAACAGACATTAGAGCGTTGGAATGGGTGTGTTACGGTTCTGCCATTTCATTGGCGACACAGGTTCGTGTCTTAGAGTGTTGCAGTTTCGGTTTTCGAGACTCGTATCGTTACATACCTATTGTTTACACATGATTAATATGCATTCTGTTGAAATTATCTTTGACCCCATAGTTCAGAACCAGTGTCTGGTGTTACAGTGAAATGTGTGACCTGTCAGTTTCTCTTGTTTCCTGTGTTCAGTTTGGTGACAGTGTCCAGAAGAAAAGTCAACAGTGGGAGATCCTGAAGGATGGACCGTGGTGAAGGTAATGTCAACAATGTTTGTCCTGAGGTTAATATTTCTAATATCCACAGTGACTGTTAGTTCTGTGTTGATCAGGAAGTGACACAGACGAGAGCTCAGACAGTTTCAGGAGCAGAGTTTCCTGGTTCTTCAGTTATCACAGTAACCATCAGACCACTAACATCTGGTGGGTGAGCGTCATCTTTGTCCTTTATCGAAACATGATATAACGTGTGTTTCACACAGTTATCATTAATCGATAAAATGACTATTAAAGAAGTTAAGTCTGACACTTTGAGCTACTGAGATAGTTACTGGTTTTACTGCTGTGTGTGAGTGCAAATTGTCCATATCTTATCCATTAATAAACAAAACAGCAGCATGATTAGCATCTCAGCACCAAAGTGACGGAAACACCAGACAACAATGACAATGCTTCTTTTATGCACCTGACCCCTAGGTGACAGCGCAGCAACACCCAACACACACACACACACACACACACACACACACAGTGAATTACACCTTCAAATCAGAACACACAACACATTTAGTTCCTGTAACCAGTTTGTAGTTAAACTATAGACATGATGGTGATGTGGGACTGGACTGGTTCTACAGGAAAGACTAAACAGGTCATTGACTGCAAGTCTGTGGAAAATTCTGAAACTTTACTTTCACTTTCATGCTGTGTGTGTGTGTGTGTGTGTGTGTGTGTGTGTGTGTGTGTGTGTGTGTGTGTGTGTGTGTGTGTGTGTGTGTGTGTGTGTGTGTGTGTGTGCAGACTGTATATAAAGGAGCTAAAGAACGCAGACAGAACAGTGTACCTGACTCTGATCTCTGGTGAGTACCTGAACTGAATTGTTGGTTCCACTCTGTGCTTGTTACAGTGATGATGTTATTTTTATTTGTTGATATTTATTTCGCAATCCACACACCACACATGATGTTCATTAACAGAGCCAGAAAAAGAAAGGAAACAATGGTGTGGTTGTAATGAAGCTGTGTGTCTTCATCATGTACGTACATACATATTTTTTATCTCGTTGCTTTGGTTTTTTTTCACACTGATTCAGTTCTGAATAGTTGTCATCAGTGATCAAACATTTGACGTCCTTTCACTGTAAACCTTATTCACTGTGTTGTTAGAGTGAATTTCCACAACATGGCAGAATCACAGCACAAATAGTGACCTGTTGAGCTCTGAAGAGACTGAATGAGGACACTAAGAATCCTGTGGTCCATTTCAGATCCTTTCTGATTCGTAATGAGTGTTAGTGCATCTACATTATTCTACATTGTGCCTAAAAAAGAATCTGATTTTACATTTCCTTTTGTGAACCGACTGTGGATCAGAACATTTTTCTGTCAAATTTCTAATGAGTTTGGAATGTGACTTTTGGGAGTGAGAACCTGTAGAACAGGGTTGAAACCTGTCAGTCAGTCTGTCCAGCCCGTCCACCACTCATTCATTAGATCATGTGAAATAGTAACTTAGTTTGTTGTGATAGTTCAGACTGGAGCCACACAAACCACCAGGACACAGAAATTGCTTTGCATTTAATCTCTGTTTATTTGTTTTAATGTTTAAATTGAGGGGTGGTGTCACCGAGTGCCATGGTTCTAAAGGGAAGAAAAGAAAGAAAGGAAACAAAGTAATTTATGCCTGATAAATACAACTAAATACCATTAAATTAGAATACAATCAATCTTTTAAGTTCATTATCCATAAACACATCAAACCAAATGATTCTCATTAAACTAGGCATGTTAAAATACTAAGCATTGAAACCTAAACATTGACCTTAACCTTAATGCATTGAATTAAGTTTAGATTTACTAATGAGATGAAGTCAAACACTCATGGCAAACTCAGGTGAGCACCACCAGCACACACACACACACAGAGTCTGGAGACAAAGGAAAAGGGGGAAGGCCTCTATTTGTAAAGTGGGAGGAACAGTGGGAGGTGCTCACATCTCCATCCCACTCCTGCAGACAGGAGTGCTCAGCCTTGGAGTTTGTGACATGGTTATTACCACAACTTGTGTTGCACAGTAAATCTAAGGAACTACTCTGCCAGGCGACAAAAAGAACATTTTCTGTCTTAATTGATGATCAGATCAATTTGTAAAAGTCAGTCTTAAATCAAAATTACAGCGGTTGTCATATCAAAGACGGTATTTTTGATTACTTAAACATTAAGCCTGTCCTTCTCCTGTAAGTGTAGTTGGCTTGTTCTCCCACTACTGTAATATGAAAAACATGACGATATCTCTACATCAGCCAGTCTCAGTATTGTTGGTGCTTCCATCATCAGGTAATGGAAACACCAGATAACTTTTTCCTTCTTCAGCCAGCTGTGTCGAGCAGCTGGTTCCCTGTCTTGGTATGTGATTGTGTTTCTTGATATGCTGACATTGTTAAAATCTGTTGTGTGTGTGACCACACCTGTTCACATACCTCCAGTATACACTACTGTAAAAACATGAGAAACATTTCTTTTGAGAGACAGCACATTTTTCGGTTCGGATGGTTTTCATAAACTGTTCCATTAGGGCTGCAACAACTAATCGATAAAATTGATAAAAATCGATTATTAAATTCGTTGGCAACGAATTTGATTATCGATTCGTTGGGTAGCGATTAACTTGTCCCAGAGCCAGGGAAAAAAAGGAAATATTTCTTATCTTTACCCGTGTCCAAAACAGTCAGCAGCAGCAGTCATCCAGCTCCAATAATCCACTAATATTATTTCCTAACCCTAACATCGCGTTCCTGGCGGCCACTCGGCCAGCCTGTTTGCATCATGTAAAAGATGTAAATTTGGCGGCGGCAGCAGCCGTGTTTCTGATCAACCGGATCTGTGTTGTCCGGTTCCACCGCGTTGTTTACTCCTGGTCCAACGTTACTCCCACACGGACACGGTCCGCACGGCTCGGACGCGGTGTGTCACGGACATGGTCACGGACTGTCTGGACCTCTGGACCGGTGGCAGGGGTGGATTGGCCATAGGGAGTACCGGGAGTTTTCCCGGTGGGCCGGTCACTATTGGGCCGATAGGCGGCCGTTTTTAATTTATCTATTTATTTATTTAATTTTGACATGCATCGGCTCGGCCCACAGTGCTCAGCTGCAGACACAGCAGAGAGGTGACGATTGGCCTAGTGGCTTGTCTACCTGGCCCAATGGCCCTATGAGAGGCTACAGAGGCCCAGGAGTCCCACCCACACATGTTCTAGACCCCCCCTCGTCCAATCACTTTTAATGATGAGGAGTCATGATGAGAGAGAGAGCGAGAGAGAGAGAAAAAGAACAACACACCAGCGCACGAAAACGGAAAAGAAAAGTAAAAAAAACCCCGCAAAGGCGGCGTGGAAAAATGGAGGAAAGTAACAGAAAAAGAAAAGCTCTAGCAGCACAGACTGCTAAAAGTTTACACAGATGTTTCCTGCAGGGGCCGCCTGGCCTGGCCGGGGTCCTTCACCTGAGTCTGACAGTGAGTCTGGAGAAGGCTCCAGCCTCCACCACTGCCCTTATGGTGCAGGAGGAGGCTGAATAAATAAGTGTTGAGGAAGACTCTCCACCATGTGAAGGAGGTAGTGATACCGTGTTAAGCAGGTATGTGCTTTCCAGAATGGTGTGGATAAACATTCATTAAAATACTGTAAATGGTCCAGAACGGTTGCTATGAACGTTACTTGACATAATAAATAGCTATAGCTAATAACTCTGATGGTGTGGTGTGTTACAGCTAAATCTAGTTATCTAAAGTATTGGAAAACAATAACTATATTCATATACTATCCTGATTAATTGATTAGTTGCTTTTATTAAAGTGCCCTCACTCAAAGTTGGTCATGAAGGACATTGAGCTAACAACTTAACAAATATGTATGCGTTAGCCTACATATTTTTTTCAGTCAGTGTTCATGGTTTATTGTCCTTTCAACAGTTTAACATTATAAAGTTAAAATTAATAAAACACCAATTAACTACTGTTACAGTAAAACATCATTCTGCATACATATTACTCATGATGCAGTACACAAATTACAAGTATTTCTTGTCATGCTTCATTGTCTATGCATTATGTTAAGCTGTACTGTCTTTCTAAGATAAAATTAGTGTTTGTCCATTTTTCAGATCATTGTACTATTGTTTTCCATACTTTAGCCAACTAGCCAAAGTTCTGATTGCATGCAGACTGATTATGTGCATGTAATCTTGTTCAAACTTAACTTATTCCACACTATTCCTCTACTTTGTTGTATATTGTATATCGTTTAGTAGTGGTGTTATTAAGAGCAGAGGTGGCAAAAGTACTCATATTCTGTACTTAAGTAGAAGTACAGATACATGTGTAAAAAATTACTCTGGTAAAAGTAGAAGTACTGATTCAACTCCTTTACTTAAGTAAAAGTAAGAAAGTACAGGCTCGGAAATGTACTTTCAAAGTAAAAGTAAAAAGTAAAAATGAATTTTTGCCGTTAATGAAACCCACATCCTTTGATAATTTTGTTAAACAAAAAAAGTTCAGACAGAATAATCCAGATTGAACTGATCAGAGGCAGTGTTTCCCAACGTTTGGGCCGCCACAGACTCTCACTAAATAATAATAATTTTTAAACAGCGTTTCATCACCTCTCATCTCTGCCAGTCAGCCCACCTGCCGTCTCTCTCGCGTGCGCGCGCACGTACACACAGACACAGGCACGTGGACAGGTTGCGCTTTGCCGCTCGTAAACGATAAATGCGCTATATTGCGCTGATTGTATGGTGTTCAAAATCCCCCCCCCGTCGGATAGTCCGACCACCATCACTTCCTTCCTCCATGCTGCTGCCTCCATGTCGCTGCTACAGTACAAGTTGGTAACTCGGTTCTCTCTCTACCGCCCCCCCCCTCCCTCCGTCCCTCCGTCCCTCTTCTTCTCCCTCTTTCCCTCTCTAGTTCGTCACGTCTTTTACCGGTGCTTTTACGTCGTGTCAAAAAAAAAAAGTAACAAGCCTGTTTTTACAATGTAGGGAGTAGAAAGTACATATTTTTGCGTATAAATGTAGGGAGTAAAAGTAAAAAGTCGTCAGAAAAATAAATACTCAAGTAAAGTACAGATACCTGAAAAATCTACTACTTGCCACCTCTGATTAAGAGCTTGTGTGTTTCTGTGCACATCAACGGTGCTAGTTTGCAAAATATCCGCGCGCAGATAGTGGGCCGGTCTGGATCAAAAAGTCCAGGGCCAAATTTTTGTCCCAGCCCACCCCTGACCGGTGGTCTGGACCTGGTACCAGCAGCAGAGAGGCTTCACCGTCTCCTCTGTCAGCCTCTCCTGTCAGGAGCTGAAGCTAAAGCTAACGCTAACGTTAGCTGAAACTTTTTTCTTTTTTTCCACACAATGCAAATGAATGAAGCAGCTGGCCGCGAGGAACGTGATGCAAACGGGAATAATATGGATTATAAAACTGTTGGAGTTTGATGCTGCTGCTGACTGATTTGGACACCTGGAGTAAAGGTAAGAAATATTTCTTTGAGGTTTGATCAGCTGTTCCTCTGCTCAGAGCTCGGTGTGTGGAGGACTCAGATTAGAGATCTGATCATCATTTAACCGTCTTATGGTGATGGGCGCTATTACAGTTAATACCGATGTTTACATCAGATCGCTGCCGTGTGTGTGTGTGTAACGTTGTGGGTGTGTGACCGGAGGGTCCAGCCTGTCCCCCCGCGGTGACTGGTGCTTATCACGGTGTGAACGTAGCCCGGTCGGGGAAGTGAGCTGTGAGCCAAACTCCTGGACAGACTGTGTTGACAGTTTCCAATGCTCATTGCTTTGCACTTTATTTTATTCTCATCTCTTGGTATCTGACAAGGAAAATGGCAGGTGGAGTTGCAAGTGAGGCAGTTGGTGACGTAGGTTCCTGTTTGAAGGATAATCTTAAATATTTTTTTTTGTGTGACGCTGCAACCCAACTACACAGCTGTTAAATGATTGGCTGTTTGTCTGTCACTCATAGTGTCCAGGGATTGTCCAGGTCTGTGAAATGTTGTGACTGTTTCATTCTGATGATATTCTGACATCTGACATTCTGATATCATTGTAACAGGGCCGGCTCTAGGCATAGGCGATATAGGCGGTCGCCTAGAGCGCCAACTGCTGGAGGGGCGCCGCCAGTCAAGGGGAAAAAAAAAAAAATTTAATAATAATGATTTATGTCCGCTGCGCCCCCTCACTTAGTGTTTTCTGTGTAGAAAAAAAACCCCAAAACAAATAAATAAACAATGACAAACATGTTCCTAAATTGTGTATAGTCACACACACAGCAGATACCTGTCTGCAGCAGGAATGCTCTCAAGCCGTTTTCTTGATAGAAACGCCACATTTTTAATTAGATGTGTGGCACAAATGCCGGCGCGTTTGCGCGACCGTCTCGATATGTTTTTTTTATTTATTTTTTTTATATTTCGGTCATTTACGCTGTAGAAATGCGGTTCAACTACTGTGATCGGGAGACTCTCCTCTCTCTAATACGCACGGCCGCACGCCGTTGACGACCTGTCAATCAAAACAACTGTGAAGCGCTTCGAAACAGCAGAGTCGTTCAGAGGGATAGAGGGAGGGAGAGAGAGAGAGAGAGAGAGAGGATGATGACGGTGCTTCAGAGGTTTATAGTTCTGGCTAATTTGATGAGGAAGATTTTGAAAAAAGACGAGAGAGTAGAGATTTCAGCCTGCTCAGACAGCAGGGCCAGTGGGCCACAGCTCCAGATCAGCTCCAGCTCTGTATTCAGACCTGCTGAGTTCTCAAACTAGTTTTTTTTTTTTTTTACCTCTCAAACAGTGCCACAGTGACAACACATATATAGGGTACATTATATAGGCTAAAGATTGTACATTTTGTGTGTTTTTTGTCTATTTAGTTGAAATTTGGAGAACATTTCTCATTTAGGGCTACACACATCTCATGAAGTTTGAAATGTAACGTGAAGACAATATTTAGCTTCTGTTATCCCACATTTGAGACATTTGGTGAGAATGACAGTTAGGCCTAACATTTATGCTCAAAAAGCAATTTCACAATTTTTTTTTCTACACTTATAGCCTTATATCATACAGTATATTCCACTGCTTTTGTGAAGCCCAGACTTTCGTATACCCATTTCAAGCACCACAACAGTTTGTTCTCATGATTGTGAAAAGACTGATTTTTTCATATTGTGACAGTTGAGGGTCCTGTCACTATGCCTCCAATTGATCATGTGCCCTGGCTACTTGGCCAAGGGGATGTCCCTTTGGGTGACTGACAAGCGCGCATGACTCTTACCCGGGAGGTGTGGGTTCAATCCCTGACTGGGCCCTCTTCACCTTGCCACAATATCTTTACCCAGGATTCATTCAATGCAATTTTACTGATTGTATGTGCAAGTTGTGTATCTCAGGGTCAGAGGGGACATAGAGATACACTGCTATGTTATCGTTATGATCATTATGATCATTGGTGGGGGGGGGGGCGCCTGAGAGTAATCTCGCCTAGAGCACCAAAATGGCTAGAGCCGGCCCTGCATTGTAACACAGCTCAATTAGATATTACTCCCAGGACCTTCTAAGCACTTTGATGATTGTAAGCACTTTATCATGACACGGTTGCACTTTTGTACTGTCTGAATCTGTATTATTATCTATTGTACTGTAAACTGACTGCTGCTATTTTATAACATGCTTTTGTTTTTATTTATTGTATTTTTTGTACCAGGGAACATCTATGTATGGGACAGCGGATGGAAATTAGCCTGTGGCTACAATCCGGCTTGTTTACGATTTTGTTTCGTTCATGAACTTGCATTGTCCCACTTTAAATAAATTGAATTGAATTGAATTGAATTGAATTGACAGATACACTGTAGTCTCTGTTTCAGCATTTTCCTCCCACTGCAATATGTTTTAATAGGCCAAGTTTCTGAAAAGCAGTGTGAATAATGGGAAAATATCTTCAAAATATGATTAGATGTGGGCTATATAGATTAAATGATTTTATCTATCCATGTATACAAAAACTGCAGTTATATTGTTTTTGTATTTTGTGTCACATTGTTTTATTGTAGTGGCACAATCATTGGCTAGAAAATTTCAAACCGGCACTCCATGTCACAAAGGTTGCCTACCCCTGGATTAGAAAATAAGCTTTAAAATGATACCCTAGTCAAAGTCATACATTTGATGGTTTTCAAGATCTTTCACTCTCTTATTCCGTTCTAAAACCTGAGAAAATTGCATTTAAAGTTTTTGCCAGTGACTCTCTAGCATCTGTTCCTGTACCACATGATTACATGCACCCTATACGGTCCCTTGTTGTCATAGATGCACCATTCAATGACCCTCGGAAAGCAGGGAATCTCACAGTTCAGATGCTGTACAGCTCGTCTCTATCATTAACGGTTCAGAAGTTGTCATGTTTTGTTGATGTTTTGTAGAACATGTGCAAGCGTTGTGTCGATGCTACATTTGGTTTAGCATAGATGCTATGTTCGATTTAGCATTGATGCTACGCTCTGTTAGTGTCAATGCTACTCGGTTTAGCATCTGTTTCTGTACCCGTCCCTTCTTGTCATAGATGTCATGAACCGTTCAGAAGATATTTCATGTTTTGCCCCAATGCAACGCTCATCTTTAGATCGTTAAAGTTGCAAGCAAACTTTAATCATCATTTTGTGCCTTTTCTCAATTATCTGGACTATGAAACTTTGGGAGATTGTTTTTGAATGTCATTGCTTTGAAATTAGGGTAAAATATATTTTTTTTCTATGGGTTTTCTACGTTATCAGCTGATTATCTAAAAATAGAACGTTGCGACATCCGACTCGTATGTAAACATAATACAAAACACATTCCATACGCAACATTTTTGTCAGACAACAGGTACTTCTTCTCTTGTAACAAGGTCGGCTACAAGAAGTCAGCCTTGTTGTCTTTGTTGAGTTTCTCTTTGGAGATCAATAACTTTCTCTGTCTGAAGCTAAAGACAATTTATTTATTTACAGTTACCTATGACTATAGTTTGTGTTTGTTTTAGTTGAAACGTAGCGACATCATGGCCTCAGCTGGTGATGAGACCATAGAGACTGCAGCCCTGGGAAGACCATTCCAGCTTGGCATGCTGTATAACTGCAGGAGGGACCTTCTTGTTCCAGGTAGGACCTGATGATGTGTTCAGAACCTCAGTGAATCTGAACATAAATACATGGATAAATACACAGCTTCAAAAGTATTGGGACCTGATTTATGTATCATTTAATGTCACAGACATTTACGTTTCTGAATTGTTGACATAACATTATGTAATTAATGTGTCAACAGGTCTAACTCTGTGGGATCCAGATCAGCTGAAATACGATACAAGTGTTAAAGAACAAAATAACACTGAGTTCAATGTCACCACATCAGATTCAATAGAAGACAAGTCAAATTTATTAAAAATCTCTGGCTCTCTTAAGTTGAGCATCTTGGGGGGACTGGTAGAAGTGGGAGGATCAGCAAAATACTTCAAAGACACAAAGAAATCTGACAAACAATCTCGCATGACTCTTCAGTACAAAACAACAACAAAGTTTGAATCATTAACGATGGCTCAACTGGGTCGTGGACAGGTGACTCATCCTAATGTGTTTGAGGACGACACTGCCACTCATGTGGTCACAGCCATCTTGTACGGAGCTGGTGCTTACTTTGTGTTTGACAGAGAATCATCATCAGAGGAAGATAAGAAACAAGTGGAGGGAGAGGCACAACTCATGTTGAATAAACTGAAATTCCTCTCAGTAAACTCTGAAGCATCTTTCAACATGAACGAAGAAGAGAAAGCAGCAGTTGAAAAGTTTAGCTGCACGTTTCATGGAGACTTCAAGTTACCTTCCAACCCAACATCCTTCAGTGATGCTGTGAGTGTTTACAGAGACCTTCCTAAGATGCTGGGAGAGGATGGAGAACATGCTGTTCCTCTCAGGGTGTGGCTCTACCCTCTGGTGAAGCTTGATTCAAGAGCAGCAAGACTCCTAAGAGACATCAGCAGTACGCTCATCAGAAACTGTTCAGAAACAATAGAGAGTTTGAACCAGGTAGAGATGAGATGTAGTGACCTGCTGAGAGACACCACAGCAAAAACATTTCCTGCCATGGAAAAGAAGGTTCAGGATTTGATGCAGATGTGCAAACATTACCAGATGGACTTAGTGCAGAAGCTCGGGTCAATGCTTCCTTCAATCCGAGGAGGTGGGGAAGAGGAAAGTGCCCTGGAGGAGATCCTCAAGGCACATGAGAAGTCACCATTCAACAGTAAAGACCTGGATCAGTGGCTGAAAACCAAGGGGAAGGAATCAGACACACTGAAGTCCTACCTTAAGCAGCTGGTGGAACTAGATGTGAAGATGGATGATGAGCTGGATGACCTCTTGTCTGATTTAAACATCAGAAATGTTGTGTGCTTTTCATTTACCTCAGTAGAGCAGCCTGATAGTTTCCTGGTCAAACTGTCCAATCACCTGAAACCAGCAGGAATGATGGACACAGCTGGAGAATCCTCTGATCTAACCACCAGAGACTCAGACTGGCTCACCACTGATACCAGACAGACTATGAGGAGACAACTACAACTGTTCAAAGAACTGAAGAAGGTGAACAGCAGTGATGACACCAGATTCATATCTGCATCAAAATACGATGAACATCATCCTGGGGCGTGTATTTTCATATATGAAGAAGGATCAGATGAACCAGTCCACTTTGTTCCTCCATCAAAACCTGCCACCCCAACAGCTGCTGCTGTTTCACATGACACAATAACAGTTAGAGCAGCACCTGAACCAGATCCTGGATCTGTAGAGTACAGAGTAGAACACAGAATCAAACAGGAAGGAAACCCTCAGTGGGCATCTGAACCACTGAAGAAAAACCAGGAGGAAGTGACTCTGTCAGGACTCAGACCAAACACTGAGTATGAGATCAGAGTCACAGTTGTGGGCAAATTCAGCTACACTGTCAGCAGCAACATCTGCACAGCTGTGACCCTCAGAGCTGGTCCACCAACTCAGGTAAGAGATACCGAAGTGAAAGCAAACTCCATCACACTGACATGGAGTGCCCCGTCTGTCCTAAAGTGTGATGTTAGAAGGTACATCATTGAGTTCAAGGAGGAGAACAGCAGTCAGTGGATGAGCACAGACACCAGGGAGGAGGTGTACACTTTCACTCTGAAGAACCTTAAACGCAACACGGTCTACTCCATCAGGATGTGCACAGATGTTGGTGTTGAACTGAGTGAGCCTGGAGAAGAGCTCAAGATTAAAACTAAGAAAGAACCACTGGATCACACAGAGTTCACTGTCAACCCAGGTGATCCACCTGTCTACCTTTTAAATCTGAAACCAGCAGGAGATGGTCTGTTCAACAAAAAGGTTTTTGGAAAGACACCAGCCAAAAACGCATCAAACAAAACCATCATGGTTGTTGGAGCCACTGGATCTGGAAAGACCACCCTGATCAACAGCATGATCAACTACATCCTAGGAGTCGACTGGGAGGACAACTACAGATTTAAACTGATAGGTGAAGAAACTCATAAATCACAAGCGTGCAGTCAGACCTCAGAGGTGACAGCCTATCAGATCAACCACAGAGATGGTTTCAAAGTTCCATATTCCCTCACAATCATCGACACTCCAGGGTATGGAGACACAAGAGGAATCACACAGGACAAAATAATCACAGACAAAATCAGAGAGTTTTTCTCTGTCAAAGGTGGAATTGACAGCATTGATGCAGTGTGTTTTGTAGTTCAGTCGGCATTACCTCGTCTGACACACACACAGAAATACATCTTTGATGCCATACTCTCCATTTTTGGGAAGGACATTGCCAAAAACATTGTTGTTCTGGTCACCTTTGCTGATGGTCAACCACCTCCAGTCCTGGCAGCGATTGAAGCTGCTGAGATCCCATGTGCTACAAACCCTGATGGCTCTGTTCTCAATTTCAAATTCAACAACTCTGTACTTTTTGCCAAAAACACAGGAGCCAAGACCAGTGAGGACGACTTTGATCACATGTTCTGGAAAATGGGGGAAGTCAGTATGAAGACACTCTTCACTCATCTATCCAGCATGGATCCCCAGAGTCTGACACTGACCAAGGAGGTTCTCCAAGAGCGTCAACGACTTGAGGCAACTGTTGGAGGTTTGCAATTAATGATCCGAAAAGGTTTGTCAAAACTTGAGGAAATAAACATGACAAAAGATGCACTCAAAAACCATGAGACCCACATGAATGAGAACAAGGACTTTGAATATGAAACAGTGGATGAAAGTATCATAAAGGTTGATCTTCAAACAGGAACCTACGTCACCAACTGCCTCACTTGCAACTCCACCTGCCATTATCCTTGCTACATATCAAGAAATGAGGGTAAACATGGCTGTGTTGCAATGACTGATGGAAACTGCACAGTGTGTCCAGGAAAGTGTGTGTGGAGCGTCCACTGCAACAATGAGTTCCGAATCGACACAAAACGTGAAACAGTGAAGAAGACGTATCAGGAGCTGAAGAAGAAATATGAGGTGGCACTGGGACAGAAGATGATCACAGAGAAAATCATGGAACAGCTGGAAGTAGAATATGAGCAGGTGCAGAAGGAAGTCATAGAAATGATGGGAACATTAATGAAATGCCTGAAACGTCTGAGAGAGATCGCACTCTGTCCAGATCCGTTGTCTACTTCAGATTACATTGATCTCCTGATACAGACGGAAGAACATGAGGCCAAACCTGGATTTAAGCAGCGTGTCAAAGAGCTGCGCAGCGTCAGAGAGCGAGCAGTTCTTCTACAGAAGGTGACAGAAGGAGTCGATCTAACTGGAGAAGAGAAGTTAATTTTGGAGAAGATGAAGTCCAACAACAAAGGGATATTCAACAATCCACGCTGTTGGTTTAAATAACCTGAAAACCTTCGGAAACCTGTAAATTAGTTTCTATCTACCAACATGTCAGCTATACCTGCTAATGACAGAAGAGTCAATGTGATTTAAACATTATGAGGTTCACCTTTTTGTTTAGATTTGTGTTAATATGATGATAAGTTCAAAGCAGCAATGTACCTTTCCTGTGGATAACGTTGTGTTTTCTTTTTCAGCTTCATTCTTACACTTAGATTTGAAACATCAAAGCTACCATTAGAGTAATTTGTACATTTTATCTCATAAACTATAAGATTGTAGTGTCGTGGAAATTTTCTGTTGCTGTTGCTGGTGAAAAATGAAATAGAGACTTGGCCGGCCATCATGATTTCATTTCCTTGCAAGGAAAGGTCCATTCGACCCGAGTGGGTGATGTTGATGAAAAGACAAAGATAATGGGGAGACCTAAACATTTATACTTGAGGAACGCCCCCTCAGGTATATTCCACACCCCTTTGTAGTATATCATGAGGAAATGAGAGGTTGGGTGTCTCTGGAACTTGAAATGCAATTACAAGGTCTAGACATTAGAATACACAAATGGGTAACAAACAAAGAGGATCTGATACCTTGGAGGGAAAGCAGGGGGTAGGGACGTCACAAGTGATTAAAACAAAGGAATATTCAAATTTACCATTACAGTAGTCACACACATTTGTTAGTACACTGTCAGTATATTAAACATGTCAAGGCTGAATATACAGTCTTGATCTCTGTGGTGTTGGAGTGTGTTTGAGTGGAGTTCAGTGTGAGGGACTCCTCATTACTTTGTTCATTTAACCAAGCTCTTATTATATTGTTCTGATTATATTGACGTTAATCATGTGATCAGTCCATCCGTTTCTTGGATGCACATCTTGGAACTGTCATTGACAACAAACTGAATTTCAAGGCAAACTGTGAAACTGTGTGTAAAAAGGGACACCAGTGCCTGTGCTGTCATCTTTCCACATCGACAGAACCATGCTGACCTTGTTTTATCAGGCTTTTACTGAATCTGTGTTATCTTTTTGTCTTGTGTCATGGTTTGGAAGCCTGTCCTTTAAAAACAAAAACTATCTGAAGGCAATTTTATTTGTATATTTGTGTTTTTACAGTTTGTCTCAAAGGGCTTTACATCGCATCGTAACAACATCCTCTGTCCTTCCCATCCACTGAGGAAAAACTCCATGAAAAACCCTTTTAACAGGGAAAAATTAGAGAAACCTCAGGGTGAGCAACAAAGGAGGGATCCCTCAACATAGAAATGTTAAATGGGTGAGCAGGCTGATAGGTGAGGCCCAGCTTTATCCCATCCCTGTACACAAATCAGTTTACCATCAGACAGGAGGCTCAAGGTACCAGCCAGGAGGCTCAAGGTACCAGCCTGCAAAACTAAGCGGTACAAAACTAGTTTTGTTCCTGCAGCCATCTGTCAAATTAACATGGGGAAGAAACTTTGAGAGTTGTTGGTTTTTATTTGGTTTTATTTGATTCATTCTAGTCTTTTACACCTGTGCATAGTTGTCTCTTTATATGTATGTCCTGTCACATGTCCTTTGCTGTTTGTTTGTAAATGTCATAAATGTGAGCGTTAAAGCTGATTCACTGCAAACAAAAAATTTACTTGAGGGTATAAATAAAGTAACTTTTGACATTTATTATTTGTGTTTTATTTCATTTTGGCACATTAGGGGCACCCAAAAATTTATGAATGAATGAATTGCTTTTATTATTGTGTCATGCAGGGCCGGCTCTAGGCATAGGCGATATAGGCGGTCGCCTAGAGCGCCAACTGCTGGAGGGGCGCCGCCAGTCAAGGGGAAAAAAAAAAAAATTTAATAATAATGATTTATGTCCGCTGCGCCCCCTCACTTAGTGTTTTCTGTGTAGAAAAAAACCCCCAAAACAAATAAATAAACAATGACAAACATGTTCCTAAATTGTGTATAGTCACACACAGCAGATACCTGTCTGCAGCAGGAATGCTCTCAAGCCGTTTTCTTGATAGAAACGCCACATTTTTAATTAGATGTGTGGCACAAATGCCGGCGCGTTTGCGCGACCGTCTCGATATGTTTTTTTTATTTATTTTTTTTATATTTCGGTCATTTACGCTGTAGAAATGCGGTTCAACTACTGTGATCGGGAGACTCTCCTCTTTCTAATACGCACGGCCGCACGCCGTTGACGACCTGTCAATCAAAACAACTGTGAAGCGCTTCGAAACAGCAGAGTCGTTCAGAGGGATAGAGGGAGGGAGAGAGAGAGAGAGAGAGAGAGAGGATGATGACGGTGCTTCAGAGGTTTATAGTTCTGGCTAATTTGATGAGGAAGATTTTGAAAAAAGACGAGAGAGTAGAGATTTCAGCCTGCTCAGACAGCAGGGCCAGTGGGCCACAGCTCCAGATCAGCTCCAGCTCTGTATTCAGACCTGCTGAGTTCTCAAACTAGTTTTTTTTTTTTTTACCTCTCAAACAGTGCCACAGTGACAACACATATATAGGGTACATTATATAGGCTAAAGATTGTACATTTTGTGTGTTTTTTGTCTATTTAGTTGAAATTTGGAGAACATTTCTCATTTAGGGCTACACACATCTCATGAAGTTTGAAATGTAACGTGAAGACAATATTTAGCTTCTGTTATCCCACATTTGAGACATTTGGTGAGAATGACAGTTAGGCCTAACATTTATGCTCAAAAAGCAATTTCACAAATTTTTTTTCTACACTTATAGCCTTATATCATACAGTATATTCCACTGCTTTTGTGAAGCCCAGACTTTCGTATACCCATTTCAAGCACCACAACAGTTTGTTCTCATGATTGTGAAAAGACTGATTTTTTCATATTGTGACAGTTGAGGGTCCTGTCACTATGCCTCCAATTGATCATGTGCCCTGGCTACTTGGCCAAGGGGATGTCCCTTTGGGTGACTGACAAGCGCGCATGACTCTTACCCGGGAGGTGTGGGTTCAATCCCTGACTGGGCCCTCTTCACCTTGCCACAATATCTTTACCCAGGATTCATTCAATGCAATTTTACTGATTGTATGTGCAAGTTGTGTATCTCAGGGTCAGAGGGGACATAGAGATACACTGCTATGTTATTGTTATGATCATTATGATCATTGGTGGGGGGGGGGCGCCTGAGAGTAATCTCGCCTAGAGCACCAAAATGGCTAGAGCCGGCCCTGGTGTCATGCATACTAATGTATTATGCTTATAAGCAGACAATTGGACTCGAGTCATAGGGACTCGGACTCGAGTCAACTCGAGTCGCAAATTTAACGAGACTCGAATCGGACTTGGGAGACAGTTGCTCCAGACTCGACTCGACTTGAGACAAGATGACTCAGACGACTTATAGGCCTGTTTTTTTCATTGTATTTTTTTTTTTCACGTGGATATCATTCAAGTATGACCAGTGCAGTCCATTTGTGTGTGCACGGTGTGCGCTCTAGCAGGTTCAGACGGGCTCTGTTTTTTGTTTTTTTTTCCCGAAGCGGCAGCACGCACTTTTGCGCTTGATTGCATGCGTTTACTGATCCATTGTTTCCCCTACAGTGTATTTTAAATGTTTACTTTAAAAGAAAGGAGCTATAATATAAGTCTAATGCGTTGCTATCGTTTTATTACATTCATTATGATGCATTTCGCCTCTCTCCTCTGTGACGGGCGGCGCTCCCCCTCGCTCCTCTACACACATGCCCTCAGTGAGGCGACTCTCCAGGTTCAGCCCATAATACTGTAGCCCAATACATCCATGGTTCAGCCCTGTCCACTGTGCTTCCTGAGCTGCTTCCCCAGCTGACGTTACGAGTGGACTCTTGGTCCGAGTTGCCGCGGTGCGCAGTCCGAGCGGACCTGTTGGCGCATCAGGGTGTGTCAAACGTGTGGCCCGCGGGCCAAAAGCGGCCCGCCAGAGGGTCCAATCCGGCCCATAGGATGAATTTGCCAAGTGGGAAAATTACATAGAAGACAGAAGCTTGATGATGTTGAAAATGCACATATTTTTTCAATAAATGTCAGGTTGTTCATAATGTTCTGTAAAAGTATAGTTAATTAACTGTAAACATCTTAATAATATTTACTTGTAGCCTACCTATTTGCACTACAAAGAAACAACACAACAAAGGGAAGAATTTAGAGTTCTTGTTATTCATTATTTTACTGGTCTAGCCCACTTGAGATTAAAAAAAAAAGAAGCCATGCACACTAGTCTGCACACAATTTTTTTGACATTGACATTAGGAAGATAAGGTTTTTCTCTTCAAGATATAAACCTGGGTGCTTTTGGCTGGGGGACAATGGTGCAGGACTCGACTTGACATAACCTGTGACTCGACTCGACTTGACTTGACATAACCTTGTGACTCGACTTGACTTGACTTGCCCACAAAAGAAAAGACTTGGGACTTGCTTGAGACTTGAACAAACTGACTTGAGACTCACTTGGGACTCGGATCGGAGGGACTTGGACAATTGTCTGCTTATAAGACACCAAGAAAACAAACGGGTTCCACAGGACATCAGTAGCACATCAAAGAAATAAGAAAACAAACAAACCATTATCTGAAAAGAAAGAAAAGTAAAACAATGCCAAGGTTCAGGACAAATCATCAAAAAAAAATTAAACAAATTTTCCTGTCTTCTTTTCCAGGCTTGAGAAATAAAACTAGCAGTTTTAAACACATTGAAATTGAACAACCACTCCAACTTCTGCTCATCAGAGCACCAAAATATTTTAGGGTTTTGTCCACAGGTTTCATTAAATTATACCTCTCTCAAATCGTCATATTTCGTACAATAAAAGGAAATGAGACTCACTTGCTACTTCATCTAACTCAGGGGTTAATAATAATAACTCCTCCAGATTTGGGCTTAGGCTTAGACAGCCTCGAGACACAGTTTCTATGGTACAGGAGGGCTGGGAGGGTGACAGCACAAAGGAACCAGCAGAGGGGCAAGTTAAACTGCCGCTCTACGTGCTGGTCTGAACTCTGGGTGCTTGTCACACCGGATTTCCACCGGGAGTGTCAACCATAGTGCGAAATACGGGGGGGTTTGGGGGGGTCGGACCCCCCCGATTAACCCCTTGACACCCCCTGAAAGACTCAAAAGACAAATCTGAGGGGGGTCTCAATCTTGTCAAAAAAATAAATAATATAATATAATATAATAATTTTATTGTGGTCAATTAAATGTGTTTAAGATCACCATGTCCAGTATTCATAATTCAAAACATTTATTCGTTTAACATTAAGCTGAACCATGTCACCTGCGCATTATGCAAATTAGCCATGTGCGCCAGCCCATCGCTATCAGAACAGAGGATCCCGTTCCTCTCCCACCCTCTGCCGAAGAAAGTGAAGTTGAGGCCGAGTGCTCTGAAGACGTAGCCGCTGCCCCTGCTGCTAGCACTGGTGATTGGCCGCTTTTCTTTTTTTTTTTTTTTACACCTAAGCAGGTGGGGTAATGGAAATACCGCAACCCTTGGCTTGACATTAAGGCAGGAAAATAACTTGAGGTAAGAGGCTAGCCTGCTTCAGCATACTATGGCCTGAACCCCCAGTGCGGTTGTTTGGCCAGGCGCCTGTTGTGAGCTATTTGTCTGTGCTTTTTCAATTTTCATGATGGCCCGTTATACGAATGTGATTTGTGGATGTGTTCGATGCTGTGTTTAAACGTTTGCTAGATGGATGGTTAGATAAGGTTACATGATCGGTCATAGTTGCAGGCTGAGGATCTCGTCCAGCACATAATTGCACGTCAGTCTCCGATCTCCAGAAAAAAAAATAACGGTATTGCGCAACAATCGCGAATATTGATGGGTATTTCGCACACTGGTGTCAACGCCGCGGAACGACAGGACAGGACAGTTGACCTTATAATGTTCAATTTGCATCAGTTGAAGATTGAACCCACAACCTCAGGAACCAAAGACCATAGTCTATCGCACTGAGCTAATTGACAACTGGCATTTTGACAGTGGCTTCACAAATTGAGTAAGCCATTCACTGTCTAAGATGTTAGGAGACTTCGCACATGGTCCAGTCCAAGCTATTTGAATTTTTAAATTTAGAGGCTTGCTGTGATGCCACCATTAGGACAATTGTCTTGTGTTTCGTGTTGAGGACAACTGACATTTTGATCTGTCATCATCATCATCATCACCCTTTCTGAAATTCTGATATTTGCCAAACTTCATCAAACATGACTCCAGAATATTGTCATTTTTTTCAGGAAGATTGAAAATGTATTTATCAAGAATTTGATGGTATATGTTTACAGTACTGTTTACAGTCAAACGTTTTCATGCACTGTAGGCTCAATTTTTGCTTAATCAAAAATCAGAGAAACAAGTTTTGTGGAGGACAGTCTGGAGATGCTCTGTAGCAAGTTTGGTGTCAATTGAGCAAAAATTGTGGGAGGAGATACATTTTAAAAGTTTTACAGTTATTGAAAAAAACAGAGTAATGGATAAATTTGTAATAAGTTTAAGTCGACAAAAGTTTCAGAAGTATTGAGGCTACATTGTGGTGAAGTTTCAAAACTGTAGCATCTACCGTTGGTTTGGTAGGAATTTTAAATTTTTTAAAATTTAAACGCTTATTGTGCCCCCCCTAGGAGGGGGGGGGGGGGCACATGTCCTTGGAGTTGAGTGAATCTGGCATGGTACTGGACCTTTGTGCAAAGTTTGGTGAGTTTTCACCCATGGGAAGTATGACTTCCTTGGAACAAGAAAGAAGAAGAAGAAGAGGAAGAAGAAGAAGAAGATTATAGCTGCTGCGCAGCGATGGGTCGGGTCCGGGCTACTTTTGGGCAAATTTACAAGAGTACCTTGCTGCAGTCAATATGGCCGACACGAGCGGCGCCATACATCCAATCCATACCGGAAGTTTCAAGCGGAAGTTAGTTAACCACTGCTCTGAGGCGAGCTACAACAATAAAAGCACGTACGTTTCAATCCATACCGGAAGTCTCAAACGGAAGTTAGTTAAACACCGCTCCGAGGCGAGCTACAACAATAAAAGCACGTACGTTTACACATAATTATGGATTCTTTTTGCAGTTACATGTTTATCGTAACGGTATAATTGACTAGGTAATTAACTTCGCAAGTTTGTAGGCTACTGTAAAACTCAGAAGTTAGAAGTCCACTAATCACTAAATATAATGTTAACTTTTCATGGATTAATAACTTCTTCTATAACTTCTAACGTTCAACGTTAACATAAAAATATGGTTGTGTGGTGGGGTTCACTCACGCACACTCTCTCTAGCTCCCAATAGGACTGAATAATATAAATATTGAATAGACTGAATTCTCATTAAATAAACCTAGGATTAATAAAATGAGAATTTACAATATCAAATGAATGGACCACTTTCAGATTAGTCAGTAGTTGCAACATGCACACCACACAGTCATACTTTGACATTAATATTTTAATTATTGGGGAGGTAGAAAAATAGAAGACACAAATAATTGGTGGTACCAGACATTATGCACTGATCATGATCCTTCCTGTCAGGTAAGATGTGACCGAGGAGATAAAGGCCAGTTTGGGGAACTGTGCTGTCTTAAGGAGGCTCAGATTTCTTGACATCTGTAGTACAATCAGTCTGTGATAGCAAGTGTGTTCTTTTATGCTGCAGTCTGCTGGGGAGTAGGGACTTCAATCCTGCGGATCATATTTTAACCCTTCAGGGATCTTCAGGGATGAGTAGGAGCATCATGGACAACATGATGGCCCTGGACATGTGTTCCTGCAACAGAGCAGGCATTTCCTGGGTCTACAAATGTATTCATCATCAGGTTTAGCTATCAAATGAATGCAATAATTAAATTTTCCCATTTTCAGTCCTGTGTTAATCTTTCTGGAATCAAACAAAACACAATATTGCACTTTCATACTGGCAATAATAACTTGACTTGAGTTATTTTTTGTAAACATTGCCTTTATTACAAAACAGAACAAACAAACAGGGGTCGCCAGGCCATCCTGCTTTGTTGGGGGCACAGTATCTGGTGGTGGTGGGGCTTAAAACAGGCTCCCACTGGCCAACACAACTTCAGCCTTCAGCCTGGTGAGGCCTTCCTCCGCGAGGATTCTGATCAAAATCTGAAAAATAGTAACATGATCCAATCATACAGTAACCTTATGATGCTGTAAAGAGTGTTCTCTTTGTTTTTATGCTTTCCAAAGGAATAAAATTGAACACCCAATAATTTCCTCACAATTCCCATGCAAGCTCGATTGACATTCTTACCTCTGGGAGCATAACATCAAAGACAAAATCGAGGAGGTGGATATCCCCTTTTTTTATCTGTTCCCCCACGCCCGTGACCTCCTCAATGATTCGAAGGACCTCAAAGATCTATTAAAAACAAAAACACAAAGTAAACAAATTAACCGTTGTTACCTCTGAACACACATACACATGACTTTTGGCATTTTCATTTACTCGCTGGTCACACGCTTGGCCACTTAATCCATGCTTGCACACTATACGCAAATGTACGTTACGCCGGCAAAACGTCACCAAAGTGTGTGCGTGGCCAAGCCGGGCCAAGCGTCAAGCGAGTCAAGTGTGGAGGAATGGGACAGCCCCAGTAACTTACCCACCCAACCACGCTGCTAAAATTGCCGTATGAGCTAGGGATGCAAATTATCGAGTAATTCATTAATCGATAGTTGTTTCATCTTATCGATCGATGATCGATTAATTGATAAGCGGCAATTTTTCTAAGAACCTGAATTTCCCTCTGAATAGGTTCTATCTACTGTAGATGTAACGTAAAATGTTATCTTCCTTATGTTAAAAAAAAATGCAAATCATATTCCTTCATCAAAGATTTATTCTGGGCTCACTTGAGGGCAGGGAATAACATTTTGGTAGAATATCAAACATATTCTGAATAGAAAATATCAAAATATTACACTCATCTCTCATGTGCGACATTGGAAACATTAATAGCAGCAGCATAAAAAAAAATACATTCCTGAATAGAAGAATACAATACTATGTAGGCTACTTTAACATGAAAATAAATTAGTGCACTGTCTCTTAGCAGCATAATAAAATAAATTCAGAAAAGTAAATAAGGTGTCACATGTGGACTATTAGCAGCATTTATAATCCCCCTTAAAATGGGAAATGTGACAATATCACAATAACATGACTGGATTGTCGTAGCTCTAGTTTTAACTTAAAATATAGGCTGCCTGATGAGATATGTCTGTCTTCGTAAAACAAAACAAAAACATCCCTAGTGCTCCTCATTGCATAGATAGACCTATCTATTTTTGTTCAAGAATATTAGCATATCAACATGCTCAGGAGTAAGTCGTGTGCGCAGCCTGTTAACAGTTAGGCCAGCTGCTGAGAATACACGCTCAGAAGGGACTGACGTGCCTGGTATGGCCAGGTACTTTCGTGCCAGTTTTGCCAGCCTTGGAAACCTTCCTTCATTGACCTTCCACCATGCTGCGGGATTGGAATCAAGGAGTGGTGGCGGATCCTTCAGAAAGCTGTCCACTTCTTTTTCTACATCATCGGTGCCCCTGGTGCTGTAGTTTTCACCCATGAGTAAAGCATAAGCACTGCGTCTCTGAAGCACAGCTCCCTGGACTGGAGCTGGCACTGCACTGATCTGGTCTCCAGCAGCATCTGCTGATGTGGAGCTCCCATGTCTGGCTTCTGCTTCTGCCAGCACTTCAAGCAGTTTGGCTTGAGCTGCAACCCTCCTTGGTGGGGTCAGAAATCCCAGGTGCTTGTGCCTAGGATCCAGCATGGTGGCTAGCATTGGTGGTGTTGACGTCAGGTCATCAGAGGCAATCTGTGAAGAAAAAGATAATAAGATTTAAATGTGATTTTGTTTTTAATCATCATTTGTTTTTAATAGGTTATGTGTTTTATCATTTAATGAATTAACCACTATTAATCATTAATAGATTGCTTGATATTGATTATTCATATTTATTAGATAAGATAGTAGAAAGAGTTAAAAACTACAATTGTCAAACAATGTGCTTTGTGTGCAATGCATATAGTCAAAAATATCTGCAATAATTAAATTAATGGATTTAGCTTACCTTCATCCTTTCACCCAGTGAAGTGCGCACTCTGGATTTGAATTCCCCCACTTTGCTGGTGTCTCCCTCGTCTGTCTTGAGATGCACGTTGATCAGGCTGAAGGTGATGGGATACGTGTCTGATATGGACACCTCAGTCTCAGTAGACATAACGGTCGTTGCACACTTGAGTGTTTCCAGCACTGGCGCCACATCCTCCATCAATTGCCAATGTTCATCTCGCAGCTCCAGCGTCCTTGCGTCTGTGAGTTTGGTCACTGTGCGGTCTGATAGTACAGCAGACACGGCCCACCGCTGCTCCGTTAGTCTGTTAAACATGTCACTGACTGAATTCCACCTGGTTTTACAGGATTGTATGAGTTTATGCGACGGCAGCTGCATTTGTTTCTGTTTTGCTGCGAGCGCTTTGTTTGCTGGATTGCTATGGTTGAAGTGTTGTACGAGTCTGCTTGCAGCTACAATGACTCGGTTAATGTAGGTAGCGAAACCGTCGTTAATGGCCAACTGCAAAGTGTGGGCGAAACATGGAACTGAGTGCCAGTTAACTCGCGTGGGACTGTTTGCCGAGACGATATTCCGTGCATTGTCGTGTACACAAGCAACCACACGCCCGGTGAGACCCCATGTTTCCACAGCCTGGTTTAACTTGTCAGCTAAATTGTCAGCCGTATGCCTCACTGACATGCTCTCTGTGAGTAGGACAGCTGACATTACCTGCCAGTCCGGTTCAATGTAGTGGCACGTAACTGTGATGTAGCTTTCTGTATTCAAAGAAGTCCAACAGTCTGTTGTGAGGGCCACATTCGCGGTTGCAAGTTGTGTTTTCAACTCGGCCTTCTTCCTCGCGTAGCTTGCTTCCACGCGGGTGGTTATGGTTGTTCTAGAGGGGATATTGTACCCTGGCTCGATGTACTTTATTACCTCACGAAATCCCTCTCCGTCAACGACATTTATCGGCAGCATGTCTGTGGTAACCATGTCACATATCCGCTGGGTAATGCCCTCTGCTTTCGTGGAGTCACATACCCTTCGTCCCAACGCTGTGGTGATGGTAGGTTGAGAACCATTCGCTGCTTGTAGCATGGCTGAATGTGACACATTTAGGTGGTAATTCAACGAGGTTGTCGAGTTGTTGTACCTTAAAATACTTCCACATAGTGTGCATTTGGCGTCTTTGTCGTCATTAACCAACTTAAAGTGGCTCCAAACTGCACTCCGTCTTGCCCTCTTCATCCTATCAGTGTTCCGCTGTTGTTGTTGTCGTCAGAGCCCTGCTTCGCTTGTGTTCCCGCGTTTGCGTCAAGTACGTCTGGCGTCAAGCGCGCCCTCACGCGGACTGGCGGGGAATTACGGGTTCAAAACGCAATTAATTGCAAGTAATTTATTTTAATCGAGTAATTTCTTATCGACAATTAATCGATAATCGATTAATTGTTTGCATCCCTAGTATGAGCTAAGCTAAGCTAAGCTAAGCTAATAGCTCGGACAAGAAAAAACAACCTTCACGAGACGTGTCACTCAGTTATTCCACGCATCGCATTTGTAAAAAGCACGAATTACATCCTAAAGATAATACCACACTCGTGGAATGATAATTAAAAAACAATTTTTCTTACCGTTCGTTGAACCGCTCTGTCTACACCAAAGATGGTGGATTTTATGGACTTCTTCCTTCTTCTACACTTTTGGTGCATTACCGCCACCTTCTGTCCTGGAGTGTGAACCAGACTGCACGAAGAACAAACTTCCGCTTGGGACTTCCGGTATGGATTGGATGTATGGCGCCGCCCGTGTCCGCCATATTGACTGCAGTTGGGTCCCTCTCCAAATTTAGGCAATTCTGAGCAACAAACAGGAGAATAGGAAGACAAGACAGTTGACCTTATAATGTTCAATTTGCATCAGTTGAGGATTGAACTCACAACCTCGGGAACCAAAGACCGTTGTCTATCACACTGAGCTAATTGTAATAGTTTTACCGAGATGGAGTGATCATTTATTTAAGTCAAACCATTCTTTGAATTTCTGTAGCTCCTTCTCTACCATATCCAGAAGCTGCGCCAAATGATCCCCACTACAGAACACAGTTGTGTCATCAGCAAATAAAATACATTTCAGGGATTTAGAAACCAAACATATGTCGTTAATATATAAAAGAAACAGCAATGGACCCGGGACTGAACCCTGAGGCACCCCGCATGTGACCTTCAGGAATTCTGAGTTTGTCTTGTTAATATGGACATATTGATATCTGTTTTGTAAGTAGTTGGTTAACCAATCATGTGCCAAACCTCTGATGCCATACCTCTGTAACTTATCCAATAGTAAAGTGTGGTCTATCGTATCAAATGCTTTCTGTAAATCAAAAAATGCCCCCACAGTATATTGTTTTTTCTCAGTTGCATTTGTTATTTGTTCAACAAAGCCCATTAGAGCCAATGAGGTGGTTCGATTCTTCCTGAATCCATATTGCTGTTCACAGAGTATTTGGTTTTTCGCTATGAAATCATTTAAAGCCTCTGGAAACCCAAATCCACCAAAGCCTCCTAACCATGTATTTTAGGGTCTTATGTACATATTATTAAACATGTAAAAATAATTAGAAAAAAGTTTCCATCCAAATTGAAAATATTTGTCTTTTAAGGTTTTGTACAGTAGGTTTGAATTGGGCGGAGTTATCTCTTGGATTTATCACGCAATAAATCCTACCCACTCATAAATCGCCACGTCAGTTCTCTCACCCAGCCCCCCAGTGGCAGCGAACAAAACCAACTGCTAACGGTCACTCCACCACTCCTCTCACGTCCTCACAACCAGAGCCATGTCAACCAGGGATGTGTGTGTGGCGATTAGCTTTTAGCATTCATTAGCTTTCCAGCTTTCCAGCGCGACCTGCCCTGTCTGTCTGTCTGTCTGTCAGCTCCTCACAACTCCTCACTACATGCAGCCGTTTCTTTTGTGTCTGTGTGTGTGTGTGTGTGTGTGTGTGTGTGTGTGTGTGTGTGGAGGGGGGTAAATCCGCGATCAGCATTTAGCATTTATTAGCTTTCCAGCGCGACCTACCTCGTCTGTGTCTGTGTTTCAGTCAGTCTGTCTGTCTGTCTGTGTGTGTGCCCACAACTGCTCACAACTCCTCTCTACATACAGCCGTTTTTTTGGGGGGGGTGAGGGGAGGGAGGGAGGGAGGGTGTGTGTAAATTGGTGATTAGCTTTTAGCATTTATTAGCTTTCCAGTGCGACCTGCCTTGTCTCTGTGTGTGTGTCTGTCAGCCCCTCCTGGCGCTCACACAGACATGAGTGACGGTTAAAAGCTTCTTTTTTTCTGTGAGACTACGACCAAAGACGGTTATGATGCTCTAAAACGAAGCTGGTAGACTAGTTAGCTGCTAAATAGCATCAATCAATTGATGCACGTCCTCCGGTGAGGACTTTTTTTTTTTTTAACGGTCGCCATTGACGTGTTGCTATGACAAATGAGCTGTCAATCGTTATCTGCCACGCCCACACTGTCCTGACCAGTGGCCTCAATAGTGCCTCAATAGCAAAATGAGCTGTTTTTAAACAAGGTTTTCTAATAGTTATGAATAGTTATTGTCACTCAGACTTTTGTGGATGCTTAATGAGGCACTTGACTTTGATATAATATAAGCATTTTTACTATATATAGTCAGGTTTCCAAAGGCTTTAATCTGTTTGCAAATACCTTTTCCAAAATGTTTGAAAATTGTGGTAACAGTGAGATTGGTCTATAATTTGAGAAGATATGCTTGTCACCAGATTTAAACAGTGGAATCACTTTAGCAATCTTAATTTTTGAAGGAAATTTCCCAGTCATTAGTGACAAGTTACAGATATAAGTTAGAGGTTTAACAATACAATCAATAATATTCTTAATCAAGAACATATCAACATTATAACTATCAGTTGATTTTTTACCTTTTGATTTCCGAACTACGTATGCCGATTATTTCTTTTTCATTAGTTTTTTTTAATAAACATTGGATCTGAGATTGTATTGATTGTATTGTTATTATCCTGGGAAGACATTTTGGGGGAAGGGAATACGATAGAATTTGCTAAATTTTTACCCACATTAACAAAATACTCATTAAAGTGATCTGCTATAGATTTATTTTCCTTAATGATTGAATCAGTATTCGCGTAAAAAAAAAGATGGGTACTCTTTAACAACTTTTTTCTTTTCAATGATTTCATTTAAAATCTTCCAGGTGTGTTTGTTTCTATTTTTTTCTAGTAATTCACTGTAGTACTGCTTCTTACAGGATCTCATGATACTGGTTAATTTATTTTTGTATAACTTCTATTTCCTTTCTGCATCCACAGTTCTAGATTTTAAAAATGTCTTATACAATACTTTTTTCATGCATTCTGTAGCCCCTTTGTTATCCATGGTTTGTCCACATACCTTCTCTTATCTACTTTGGCCACAAGTGGGCAGTGTTTGTCGTATAATTTAGAAATAATAGAAATAAATGATTCATACGATTTGTCTATATCCTCAACATAAATGTCGTTCCAGCTTTGATGCAGTAAGTCCGCTCTAAGATTTTCGATGGTTGCATCTGTTATTTTCCTTGTTAAATTTCTAGTTTCCATAGGACCATCATTTTCTTTAACAGTTGATTCAAAGGCAGTGAAAACAGGTAAATGATCACTGACATCACTTATAAGTAATCCACCCTTTAAATTCCCTTCAGTGACATTTGTTAATATGTTATCAATAAGTGTCGCTGTGTTCATAGTTATCCTGCTTGGATGTGTAATTGTAGGATACAAACCCATACAAAACACAGAGTTAATGAATTTCGTTATTGGTGGTTGACAATATTTGATCCAGGAGCTCTATAAACACAGCTTATAATTATATTTTTTGATTTTTCACATTTAATCTCAACTGTGATACATTCCATAATATTTTCGACAATTTCACATTGATGAATTGATTTAACGTAAAGTGCAACCCCCCCACCCTGTTTACTCCTCCTGTTTATAGAGAAAAAATCATATCCCTCAAACTGGATAGCATCCTCTTGACCATCTTTTAGCCATATCTCAGAAATTGCAATTACAGAGAAATGTGTGTTGGGCAATTTTAGACAGTCATGGAGTGCTCCAACCGGGGACTCCATCATTCTGCTGGGGGACTTCAATGCCCACGTGGGCAGCGACAGTGTTACCTTGAGAGGTGTGATTGGGAGGAACGGCCTCCCCGATCTGAACCCGAGCGGTGTTCTGTTATTGGACTTCTGTGCTAGCCACAGTTTGTCCATAACGAACACCATGTTCAGGCATAAGGGTGTCCATCAGTGCACGTGGCACCAGGACACCCTAGGCCGGAGGTCAATGATCGACTTTGTAGTCGTGTCATCTGACCTCCGGCCGTATGTCTTGGACACTCGGGTGAAGAGAGGGGCTGAGCTGTCAACTGATCACCACCTGGTGGTGAGTTGGATCCGCTGGCAGGGGAGGAAGCTGGTCAGACCTGGAAGACCCAAGCGTATTGTGAGGGTCTGCTGGGAACGTATGGCAGAATCCCCTGTCAGGGAGGTCTTCAACTCCCACCTCCGGGAGAGCTTTGACCGGATTCCGAGGGAAGCCGGAGACATTGAGTCTGAATGGACCATGTTCTCCACTTCCATTGTTGACGCGGCCGTCCGGAGCTGTGGCCGTAAGGTCTCCGGCGCTTGTCGCGGCGGTAATCCCCGAACCCGGTGGTGGACACCAGAAGTAAGGGATGCCGTCAAGCTGAAGAAGGAGTCCTACCGAGCTTGGCTAGCTCGGGGGACTCCCGAGGCAGCTGACGGGTACCGGCAGGCCAAGCGGACGGCAGCAAAAACTCGGGTCTGGGAAAAGTTCGGGGAGGCCATGGAGGAGGACTACCGGTTGGCCTCGAGGAAATTCTGGCAAACCATCCGACGCCTCAGGAGGGGGAAGCAGTGCTCCGCCAACACTGTTTACAGTGGAGGAGGGGAGCTGTTGACCTCGACTGGGGATATCGTCGGACGGTGGAAGGAATACTTCGAGAATCTCCTCAATCCCACTGACACGCCTTCCGTCGAGGAAGCAGAGGCTGAGGACTCAGAGGTCGATTCATTCATCACCCAAGCTGAAGTCACTGAGGTAGTCCGGAAGCTCCTCAGTGGCAAGGCACCGGGGGTGGATGAGATCTGCCCTGAGTACCTCAAGTCTCTGGATGTTGTGTGGCTGTCGTGGCTGACACGCCTCTGCAGCATCGCGTGGCAGTCGGGGACAGTGCCTCTGGACTGGCAGACCGGGGTGGTGGTCCCTCTCTTCAAAAACGGGGACCGGAGGGTGTGTTCCAACTACCGGGGGATCACACTCCTCAGCCTCCCGGGGCCTCCTGCTGGAGAGGAGAATTCGGCCGATAGTCGAACCTCGGATTCAGGAGGAACAATGCGGTTTTCGTCCTGGCCGTGGAACACTGGACCAGCTCTACACCCTCCGCAGGGTGCTCGAGGGCGCATGGGAGTTTGCCCAACCAGTCCACATGTGTTTTGTGGACTTGGAGAAGGCTTTCGACCGTGTCCCACGTGGCATCCTGTGGGAGGTGCTCCGAAAGTATGTGGTCGGAGGCCCTCTGCTGAGGGCTGTACGGTCCCTGTATGACCGGAGCAGGAGCTTGGTTCGCATTGCCGGCAGTAAGTCAGACCTGTTCCCGGTGCGTGTTGGACTCCGGCAGGGCTGCTCTTTGTCACCGGTTCTGTTCATTATTTTTATGGACAGAATTTCTAGGCGAAGCCAAGTGCCGGAGGGGGTACGGTTCGGAAGCCACTTGATTTCATCTCTGCTTTTTGCAGATGATGTGGTCTTGTTGGCTCCCTCGAGCCAGGACCTTCAGCACGCACTGGGGCGGTTTGCAGCCGAGTGTGAAGCAGCTCGGATGAGAATCAGCACCTCTAAGTCCGAGGCCATGGTTCTCGACCGGAAAAAGGTGGCTTGCACCCTCCAGGTCGGGGGAGAGTTCCTGCCTCAGGTGGAGGAGTTTAAGTATCTTGGGGTCTTGTTCACGAGTGAGGGGAGAATGGAGCGCGAGATCGACAGGCGGATCGGTGCGGCGGCCGCAGTAATGCGGTCATTGTATCGGTCCGTCGTGGTGAAGAAGGAGCTGAGCCGAAAGGCAAAGCTCTCGATTTACCGGTCGATCTACGTTCCCACCCTCACCTATGGTCATGAACTCTGGGTCATGACCGAAAGATCCCGGATACAAGTGGCCGAAATGAGTTTCCTCCGCAGGGTGGCGGGGCGCTCCCTTAGAGATAGGGTGAGGAGCTCTGTCACCCGGGAGGAGCTCGGAGTAGAGCCGCTGCTCCTCCACATCGAGAGGAGCCAGCTGAGGTGGCTCGGGCACCTGTATAGGATGCCCCCTGGACGCCTCCCTCGTGAGGTGTTCTGGGCATGTCCCACCGGGAGGAGGCCCCGAGGAAGACCCAGGACACGCTGGAGTGACTACGTCATTCGGCTGGCCTGGGAACGCCTTGGGGTCCCCCCGGAAGAGCTGGAGGAAGTGTCCGGGGAGAGGGAAGTCTGGGGATCCCTGCTCCGACTGCTGCCCCCGCCACCCGACTCTGGATAAGCGGATGAAAATGGATGGATGGATTTTTTAAATATTCATAGAGAGACTCCTAATAAAATGTATGATTGAGAATGTCTCATTTGTCATAGGGTAATCCTTAAATTGTTCCTCAGTGAAGTAATTACAGTGATGAATAATGTTGTTGAGAAAAAAATGATCCGGGTCTATATTATATTGAATGTTGTGAAATCTATGTTCAGTGTAGTCAAAAGTTTTCAGGCAGAGCTCCTGTGCAGAAGTAAATTGAATACAGTCCGATGACGTCATATAAAGCTAATAATTTTTACATGGGTCCACATGCAAAGAAATGTGGTTGGTTGCAGTCTGATCTCGTGTTGTTTGTCCCATGACAAACCATACCATCATGACAGGAAAGTAATGTCAGTCGGTGTAAACAGTAAAGAGACACATTGTCATCACACGTATTTCTCCAGTTCTGAGAGCCAGCACCTTTGCTTCCTCTGGTGTTCCTTTTAGTTTTATGACGATTTTACAGTTAGCAGTCCATGTTGATTGAATTTTGTTTTGCTTCCTCAGCAAACGGGCCTGTCTTGCGATATCAGAGTTTTTCTTTGTCAAATGTTTGTTGATGTACACATTTGTTCGCTTCAGCTTTCTACCTTGCCGGAGCAATGCTATTTTATGTTTTTTGTTCACAAAGCGAACTATTATGGATGGTTTATCACTTTTACTTTTCCTCGGGAGGGGATGACAGGCCTCAATGTCATGACTGTTCACAGTTATTCCTTTACTGTAAAGGAAGGAGATAACCTGTTGCTCTACTGAGTCCAGGTCAGCCTCGGTGGGCTCCCCGTTCACCGATCCAGCAGCTCTTGCATATGACCTGGGTCTGGTCCCCAGCCCACTGATAATCAGGTCATTCATGCGTGTGTACTGTTCAAGATCAGTCACCCTGGATTCCAGAACTGCTATCTTTTTATCTTTTTCAGCATTTTGTTTTTGCAGATCTTTGATCTGTCCCATCATATCTAATAGCAGTTTCTGATTTTTGGCAATGTTTGAAATTTCACCGGACATGAAGTTAAGTGACTTCCTTATGTCTTCCACCTCCTCCTCCGTGATCGTGGACTTTTTTGGTGGCATCTTGCTTGGATATTCCAGAGTGTGTGTAGGCTACCAAGCAGAAGATCACCGGGATGATGCGTCTGATGACAATGACGAGCAGACAAATCACAGCACCGGACTGATGACGAGGTGACCAATCACAGCGTCATCAGCGTCGCCAAGCGGCAAAAATAAATCCAGAATCCGGAAGAGAGATCAAAAACAAAAACAGCATCCACACCAACTTCAACAAGAAGAAAAAGCGCACAATGCTCCACAAGCAGTGCCGATATGCAACACACACTCGAACAGCCCACTCAACCCGACACACACATGTCCCCCTGCAGACAGGCGGGCCGTGAAGCACCCGAATCCCCAGGTGTAACCTGGCGTACAGTTATGGGACACCGATTTGTAGAGTCAAAGAGCCAGCAACCTCAGCCTCAAGCCCGTTAATCGACCACACACGAGACAATTTGCAGCTTACCTCGGTGAAGTCGATCACGGTAGAGAAGCAGATACCGGCGAGCTAGCACGCACAGCTCCGGGTCGACAGCCCAGAAGGGAAAGCGGTAACTTCACTCTGAGCACCAACGAGGAGAGTGCAGCGACTCAAGCCGGGGCAGGGTTACATCCGTAGGACTCCAGGCCAGCTCAGTAGTACCCCCCAATAACACAACAACCAGAGTTTCCCACACAGGCAGGTAACAGGTAGCAACACAAGCACAGCCCGAGCAGCGTGAACGGCCACGAGCTAAATGACAAAGTAAATGGTAAATAGACCATTTATAAATGGTAAATAGACCATTTACAAATGGTTAACAGATAGTTTACTAATGTTTAATAATAATTTATAAACTTTCAGTGGCACTTTGTAAATGGTTAATATTTGTTTTTAAACCATCTATAAACATTACTGAGATGGTTATTGTAAAGTTGCAACATATGTTTGTAATACTTTGTAAATGATTAACAATTGGTTTATAAACCACCTATAAACATTACTTAGATGGTTATTGTAAAGTGGCGACTTATGTTCATAATTATTTAATACGTTGTTTGTACTGTAAATCATCAAGTGACATTTATTTGACTTCTTTTAATGGTGATCTATAAAAGAGTGATTATTTTTTGCAAAAGAATAGGGTCTGATCATCGTATTGAACACATTTATGAACAGAGTCAATAACATGCAACACTGTACAACAGATAAACATGGTGGCAGGGGAAAATGGTGGGATTACAACACAATGACAACTGGGGTGGGGGGCTCTCTGTTGAACAGGACAAATCTGCACGCCCCGACAGGCACATCTATCCCACTTATTACAGTAGGCAAAAATATTTGGGCTACACTATGTTTCAATGCTGATCAAATTAGGACCATGGACAGTGCAGCTTTTGCAGTTTCCTTTGCCTTATTGTGAACTGTCTGGTTTAAATGGGTGTGTTGCTGCTTTGATGATGCCTAATTTGATAAAGTTTCAAATACATTTTTGAAATATTTCATGAATAATATGATTTCGTGAGCAATGTAATTGTCTTCGTCACATTTTATTTGGCATTAGTAAATAGCTAATTATGAACATTTACAGATATTTTACATGATATAAGTGATAACACGTGTTATGAGGCTATTTTGGACAATAGGTGTGCCTTGACATTTTTACTTGTCCTTTGGTGTGCCTTGGCCGCAAAAAGTTTGGGAACCACTGCCATAGACTGTATCAGTACCCACCTCATCTTATCTAGAGCACTGGAAAAGAAAGTAACGACACCACCATTGAGTCCCGTGGTAAGCTTTGTGCGCCCCGAGTGGCAGCATAGACGGATTATCATGACCACGGGCCCTGGACACAAACTCGCCACAGGCCCCTGCCTACACAAGCAAACAGTGCGCGCGCAAAGGCGCTCTTCCCATACGCACATAACAACACCAGGCAACACACAACAAAACAAAATCACAGTCATTTTAGGTCTTTTTTGTTTGGCACCTGCCATGTACAGGACAATAGCTATATATGTTTTTGCATATGGTTTGCACCCCTGAACCGGGCTCTACAAACACTGGTGCGCATCATGCCACGTAGCAATGGATTGGATTATTAATAAGAGCCTATTGCACAACTGAAAAACTGTAAATATTGTAGCGACCCAGCAGTAACGTTCTTGTTATGATGTTTAAGTTCTGTGATTTCTGACTGACTGTCAATGTGTATGGTACGGTACGGGCAGGTTGGATGAGGGGCCGGGGTGAGTGTGAGGAAGACAGAGTCCTGTGTGTGTGTCTGTGTCTGTGTGTAGGTGAGTGAGTGAGGAGGAGCAGATGAAGAAGTGAGAGCTGTCAGATAAGTTTGTGTTATGTTGTTGTAGTTACGTCGGATCGGACGCTACAATATCAATAAAAACGTGAGTTTACCATCGACGTCGGACGTGAAATAGCCGCGGAGCGGAGCCAGTTTCCTTTCTGCGCCGTTAACAGATTGTGCCAGATGCGCCAGAGCGCGCACCTCTGTGCCAGGCAGCGGTTTGTGTTTATTCATCTTAACAGAGCGCGAGAGAGATTAACACACACATTCACACAGGCTACACACACACACACACACACAGCTGAGGGACCAAGGCGCTTGCCGACCGGCACGGAGAAATGCGCATCTGGTGGCGTGCCCCCCGGGGTGCTCAACCTGGTCAGTGGGTGCTTGAGCAACGGAGCATCCACGGAATCGGCGCCTATAGGACTCATATATGAGTCAGGGTCGGACTGCACTCGGATGCCGAGTAGCCTACTGGAGTACTTGGATATCGGCTACAGCCTATAGAAACTACTCACCAAAACCACCGGCTTTTTCCTGGAAAAGTACTTGATAAGGTAGTCCAACTCTCGGATCAGTCTGTCCTCTACGGCCACTTACATAGCGCAGTTTCAGCCGTTTCAGCCTTTTCTTTCCTTTGTTTTCGTCTAGCAGCTAACAGCTGATCCACTGAGCGCCCGCGTCTCCATTCCAAAAACGCACTGTACATTTGACCCCGGCGTATACGTACGTCATTGTGTCATCACACATTACTGATTTATCATCTCTAAAGCATTCAATTGATTTTATAATCATACTACATTTTCAAAACCACATTCATTCCAATATTTTTTTTTAAATTGTACAAAAAAAAAAAAAAAAAACTCTGAAGGCCAAGGGCCCCTATTGGGTCTGGGGCCCTGGGCACACGCCCACTGGGCACACTGCCCATGCGGTAATCCGTCTATGAGTGGCAGGATATAGGTATTGCAAAAGCGCCCAGAAAACCCATTTACTCCAATAAATGTGTGTTGCCCACTTCGTTGTGAATTGATCAAAACTGCTGTGTTTTCGGTTTTAGGTGTCTTGGTCATATCAAATTATACTTATAATTTGGTTATTACAAAATGTAGATTGAAACATTAACCTCTTAATGCACGCCCCTATTTTTTATGTTTTTTGCCATAACGCCATGCCCAAGTTGTGAGCAGCACAGATCCCACATAGTTTAAGATTCAGAGATGTGCCTGGTATCATTGTAAAGGTAACACTCTCAGGATTACTGTTAAGGTGTTTTTTTGATTCTGTGACTTTACTGACAAAAATGGCAAAGGTTAGAATGATTAAATTGTTTCCCCGCCCATAGGTTTGCCTACAGAATGACATGGGTACAGACATTCAGGGACCTCTCAGCAGGCTATAGACACAATTAGGCCACAGCCACAGGTCTTGGCTTCCTGCAGTCCAAATCAAAAGTCAAAAGACCAAAAGAAACAAAAAAAATACAACCGCTAAACTCCTGGCGCGCAGTAGAGGGCGCACCCCTAAAAGCAGTGGATTATAGAACTATAAGCCTATCTGCATTGTGTATTTCTATGCGGCGGAGCGGGTGGCGCGCACGTCGGATACACGGGGGTTTGTTTATCAGCAACCAAACGTGATGGCGTAGTGTCATACACCGTTGAAAACCTCAGACTATTGGCTAAAAGGTTATCGGCTTCATTTCACGGACAATTTCTATTGGCTCAAGCAGCTGTCAATCAAAGTCACGTTGTCAGTCTCATCGTCACGTGTCCTCATTGGCTTTCGAGACATGTCCCAGCCCATCCTCGCCACCGATTGGCTACTGAGTGGTGTCGTTTGAAGCAGGAAGACCTCACGGACGTACAGATGTTACTGGTTCAAAATTGCGGACTTCACGCGTGGTTCACGCGAGACGCCACAAGACTCAGGCATTTTTTTTCTTTGGCGAGACAAGAGGTTTTAATGAAAAGCCTCAATGTGCGAAAACAACCACCAGGTGGCATCTGTGAGAACGGAGGACGACAGGCGGATGACTCAGTGATCTGTGCAGTAATCCACAGTTTAAACTCTAGGCTATTAAACTAGAACTAACTACTGTATACCCTGCCTAAATCACAGAAAATATTGTAATATGATAAAGCCTGTCTTGCTTTATGACTTGATGATTATGTATCACAAATTATGAAGGATCATCTGCGCAAGGCAAAGATGATAGCATCAACAAAACACGGCGTAACACACGCGGCTGTATGGGACAGGCTTTTATTTAATTCAGAACAAACCGCTTAGCAAAAATGGAAAATATAGTCTATAATAATTAATTGATCTGTTGTTTGGCCACTGTTTGAAAATAACCCGAATTATGAGCAAATAATCTGATCCAGAGCAGCAGTCATAATCAGACTTCTTCTAAATAAACCTAAACATTAAATAACTGAGTCAGGTCGGACCATGGGGTTTTTTTTTTCTCTTCTTCTTCACAGGAGAAAATGAGGTGCGCTGTGCTCACGGACGCGTTGATGTTTTGTGATTTATCTGCTGCCTTGACTCTGCCCTTTATACATGTGCGTTCAGATTAACAATAAGACAAGCCATGGTTGAGTTTATTGAGTTAATAATCAGCATCTTAGTACCTCTGATCCGGAGCGATAGTGTTATGAAAATCGCTACAGTTGAACTGGTCTGGTTTTTAGCTGCTCAATCTCATTGTTTCAAAGAAAAGGGATTGATTTTTATAACGAAATGAAACGAAAACAATATTATATTGATACATTGTTGTAAAAAAAATCCAAAAGAAACGAAAATGAACTAAAGAAAATAACTTTCACACACACATTAAAACAGTGCGATTGGTTGAAAGCTGATAATTAGCCATGTGCTTATAAGATGATTGGCCGAAACCAAGAACAAAGCCGCGAATGGCCAATCGCCATGTGTTAACGGACACACATCGACTCCTGATCTTTCCTCGTCGCAAGCCTTGATGTCTCCGCTGGTTCTATCTTCAACCTCGGACAGCATTAACATCTCTCACCAACACCCCGATGTAAGCTTGAGGCATGTCGGACCTGAAGACCATGCTCGAGTCCGTCACCAGAGCCACGGCCAGGTGGGACGTTTTGGGTGCCTACTGTTCCGGAGAGTCATTTCAGAGGACAATTACCGAGCCTGGGCCAAAACGACAAACTGGGACGGATGTGAAGAACTTTGTAGTGCAGTCACTGAGAACGGAGTTTCCAGGCATGGACAGAAAGGACTTGAAAGACTGCATAGATAAGATCAACGAGTTCTTCCGAACTCCGAGAAGATCATCTGAGGGTCCTATCCTCACCCTACTGTAGCCTACAGTAGCCTACAGTACTTGATGCTACAATGTGTGTGTGTTTTTTCTTCTTCAATAAAATGTTTTCATATCCAAGTTTGCTTGAGGCATCTTATTTTGTCAAGTGATTCAAAAAGCAGTAAGCAAGGTTATTATAGCCTATAAAGCTCTATAAAGCTAGAGAAAAAAATCAGTTCTTTGTTCTAAAGACTCATTTTATTGTGGGAAATATTAATTTACTAGAGACAAGGGAGACACACATTAGGGCAGGTGCAGAGTGAAAACAGGCAAAAATAGAGAAAAAACACAAGCATATAATAAAAGCCCAGGCTTTGCTTTGCTTAAATCGCTCAAATCAACCGGCGTTTCTTAGGACGGCCAGTCTCTTGCACTCCTCTCCCTCACTTTAGCACCTTGTGGGGGACAGCTCTCCATTTCAGCACCTCCACCCCGACAGCCCCCCTCCCCCTCCTCCCTCTGCCTCAAGCTTACATCGGGGTGTTGGTGAGAGATGTTAATGCTGTCCGAGGTTGAAGATAGAACCAGCGGAGACATCAAGGCTTGCGACGAGGAAAGATCAGGAGTCGATGTGTGTCCGTTAACACATGGCGATTGGCCATTCACGCGGCTTTGTTCTTGGTTTCGGCCAATCATCTTATAAGCACATGGCTAATTATCAGCTTTCAACCAATCGCACTGTTTTAATGTGTGTGTGAAAGTTATTTTCTTTAGTTCATTTTCGTTTCTTTTGGATTTTTTTTACAACAATGTATCAATATAATATTGTTTTCGTTTCATTTCGTTATAAAAATCAATCCCTTTTCTTTGAATCAATGAGATTGAGCAGCTAAAAACCAGACCAGTTCAACTGTAGCGATTTTCATAACACTATCGCTCCGGATCAGAGGTACTAAGATGCTGATTATTAACTCAATAAACTCAACCATGGCTTGTCTTATTGTTAATCTGAACGCACATGTATAAAGGGCAGAGTCAAGGCAGCAGATAAATCACAAAACATCAACGCGTCCGTGAGCACAGCGCACCTCATTTTCTCCTGTGAAGAAGAAGAGAAAAAAAAACCCCATGGTCCGACCTGACTCAGTTATTTAATGTTTAGGTTTATTTAGAAGAAGTCTGATTATGACTGCTGCTCTGGATCAGATTATTTGCTCATAATTCGGGTTATTTTCAAACAGTGGCCAAACAACAGATCAATTAATTATTATAGACTATATTTTCCATTTTTGCTAAGCGGTTTGTTCTGAATTAAATAAAAGCCTGTCCCATACAGCCGCGTGTGTTACGCCGTGTTTTGTTGATGCTATCATCTTTGCCTTGCGCAGATGATCCTTCATAATTAAAAATAAAAAGTCCAGGCCGGCTGCATGGCTGACGGTGTCACCACTCTCATTATCACTGGCTGTTTGTGTTGTCTGTCAAAAAATGGATGAATGAAACCTATCGACTTTGTATCGGCCGCGTCTTCTATCGAGGGAAAGTTATTTATCCTATGTTTTATCGCCCAGCCCCAAAGTGACACAGACCCGTTCATTCACAAGAAATCATCCAGCTGCACTCTCAAACAAGGTGCGGAGTGAGAAATCTGCGGCACTACTGCACAGTACTGTAGTTGGCTCATTTTAAAAACACATTTTGGAGATGACGAGACAGATGACCAAAAAAAGAGAGTGAGACGTGGGCTATAGTCTACTGTAGCTGCCGTCGTTACATTTTGTAATTGAAAAACTAGGCTACTATATTATTTACTGTCTGCAGCTAGTTCTCCTTTCATCCTCTTGTATTCTGTATCATGAACAGCGCCACTCCTAATCGCGGCTACATTGTGTGACTGTCAGCATTGTCCCCAAAACGTCTGAGCAGTATTTAGTACGGTGCTGCCACCTAGAGGAAAACAGTTGTGGTGAAAAGACACGCGTTCACGCGATCCTGCAGTGCAGGAAAAACCCCGCAATTTTGAACCAGTAACATCTGTAAACATTCAGTCACATGTAGTCACAGATCGCCTGCAACTCGTAAAATGCGGTAACGGGGCCGGTTTTTGTTTTGATCCGCGTGTATTACGTTACGCATTGGACTAAACACATGGACATATTGAGGAAAATATTTCGGTTAGAAGGAAACGGATTTCATATTTCACAAGCATGGGTACTTGGCAAGCTGTACAAACGGTCTTGTGTCATAAGATGGTCGCTGTAGATCAGCTGTGGATAAAGGGAAGACTTGAAAGGTATGTACGCATCATACGTTAGCTTAGCGGCTAGCCGACCTAACTGCTAATCCTGTTAGGGCTGTGAGCAACCAAAAAAATCATGGGTGGTCTTGAATTGATCGGGGCGATCTAAGCTTTCTAACAATGTATAACATATATACATATATACATATATATGCTTAAGGGCTGCTGTTAAAAATGTTCGGGAGTAATTGATGCTAGCGCCACCTTCTGGGGCGTGCTTTAACTGGTTAATGTAGACATCTGGTTTTTTTTAGTGTTTTTTTTTACTAGCCTAATATTTATCTGTAAAGTACGGTAAAGGGTCCACGATGATGCTATTAATGGGGGTGATCTAGAAATGTCCTTAAATTATTGAAAACACCACACTGCTCATTCACCAACAATGCAGAGATGTCAGTTCTTGGGAGCTTTTGCAATAACCATACTCCGCCATCAGGAGGCACTTCCATTGGACCAATGCTGTCGTTAATCTCTTTTCCAGTGCTCTAATCTTATCTACTGTGTGTTTGTTGGTGATTAACGGGCATACTGCCTGTAATAACTGTAAAACCCCCCTTGTTGAATCTCGGACCCAACACAGCCAGACTCACGCCATTAATTCTCAAACCCGCCCACGGGCAAAAACTAAAAAAGTGTGTGTGTGTGAGATCAATCAAATTTAATTTATTTAACTTTAAACAGATCAGGCCATCGCTGACAGTAGATGCAGCTAGAATGTATTTGCATGCGATGATTTTTTCCCATATTTAATATTGTTTTACTAACTGGTCCCTTACTGGGGTAACCATAATCAAACCAATAGAATCACTATATAAAAGGGCACTACATTTTTTTTTGACCAAACCAATCTCCTTCCACCATTGTCATATCCTTGAGAAACACAATCTCTTAAGTTTTGAAAATTTTAAAGTTTTTAAGTATGCTTGTGCTGTTTATAAAACGCTCAATGGACTTGCACCTTCTCCATTGAAAAAATATATAAAATGTAAAGTTACCAGTGGCAGAACCACCAGAGCCACCGCCAGAGGAGACTGCGAGGTACCTCTCAGACGCACTTTTGGTCAATCTGTTCTATCGGTTAAGGGTTGTAATATTTGGAATAATGTACCATGCACAATAAGGGAAAGCACCACTTACAACACTTTCAAAATCCACCTCAAAAACTGGCTTAAAACAAACCAAGTCTGTAATCATGACTAGGCGGGACCTTCGCGGAGCGCGACACATGTGCCGCTTAAAAACCGGTTATTGGTTCTTAAAACTGGTCCCAAGCACCAACTCCTTGCTGGGCAAGAGCTAAGAACCTGGGGCTGGCCACTGGCAGCGGGGTTACATGAGCAACAGGACCAGTGCGAAGATATACAGACACGTTATCAATGCCATTATAAGTTAGTTTATCTACAGTGTATAGTTGATGTAAACTCAGTTGAAGCTAACTAGCTGAGCTACATGCTGTGGCTAACAACAGCTAACGCTCGTATTAAACATAGCACCGTCACAACGTAGTTGCCGCCGGCCAATCGCGGCGATTACAACGAAGACGGCTTCCTGTTTTCTTTTATTTTTCAGCCGGCTTTAATCAGAGAATGATCACTAATTAGACAGGTCTTCAACACCCACGGGTCGGACCAGGTTTTAATTTCCAAGTCCGTTAACTGTAGTTAGCAGCAGCAAAGACAGGAGCAGCTGCTCCAATCGATAAATTAAATCAAAAGAGCAGTGTAGCACTAGATTATTGTATTGTTTGTTTGTATGTCTGTCAAATGTTTTGTTGTTTTTGTTTGGGACCTAATTCCCTTGTCTTATCTATTTCGTCTTGTTAGGGTTAGGGTTAGGGTTAGGGCCCTAGTGTCTTTCCATGTGTTGTGTGTTGTCTTCCTTGTTTTTAAATCCATGTTGTCTACCATCAAACAGGACCACAATGAAAATAAGCCTTTGGGCTTTATTGTGTTTTAATCCTTTTGAACACTTGTTTAACATTGTTCAATAACGTTTTCAATTCAATTCAATTCAATGCTGTATGGGGAGTGTGGCACTGACTGACGTTAGCTCCTTAGCAGTGGAAAAAGCACAGAAAACTGAGATATTCTACGGCGAATAACAAAAAAACAAACAGAATATTGCAACAGATGAGTAGATATTCTATTTTAAATAAGTGATAATGCTGTGAGGTTGTAATGTGAAGTGATCGAACCACATTGTTGGACGGCACCATACAGTCTATAGACAGTACATTATCACTGAGCACTTTCTGCCGTCCGTCATGGCGTCACGTCACGTGATAATTGTGACGTAGCTGCAAGGGGTCAATAGTTCACATGCACTTTATGTATAGGTATGAAGGTGTATATGATTGTGAACCACAGTATAATTCTTGTGTATTTCTGTCTGTTTGTGTATTACCTGCCAAGGGACTACGGATGCAAATTAGCAAGTTGCTAACTCTGACGCATTTACATTTGTGCACACGTACGAATGTTCATTAATGTGTATTGTCCCTTTTAAATAAATAAAATAAGATAAAAAAATAAAAAATCCCCGTCAGTTCCACCAAGAATCGGCATGGGTCACCGGGTAGAGGGAAAAGTTATATATTCGGTTCTGACAGTACCAGAAAAAAGCAAGTATCGATTTATTTTTTTGTGTCGGGTTAACCCTAACCCTATGGAATTGGTACAGAAGTATCGGTTCTTGTGACAACCCTAGTTGCCACTGTAATTTGTATTGGGTTATCCTAGACACAGAATAACTGTATGACTGCCTCTATTAACATGAAAGGAACAATAAATAATTTATAACAAAAAAGAAGAAAATAAGTCCTGTTGAGTTTCTCTTTAGCGATCAATAACTTCCTCTGTCTGAACTTCTGTATGACAATTTAAGTATTTACCATTACCTACAATGATAGTTTGCGTTTGTTTTGTAGTTGAAACTCACTAACATCATGGCCTCAGCTGGTGATGAGACCATAGAGACTGCAGCCCTGGGAAGACCATTCCAGCTTGGCATGCTGTATGACTGCAGGAGGGACCTTCTTGTTCCAGGTAGGACCTGATAATGTGTTCGGAACCTCAGTGAAGCTTAACATGGATAAATACACAGCTTCAAAACTATTGGGACCTGACTTACGTATCATTTTTACTGTCACAGACATGTATGTTTCTGAAGTCTTTGTCTTACCATTGTGTCATTAATGTGTCAACAGGTGTAACTCTGTGGGATCCAGATGAGCTGAAAAGTAATAAAAGTGTTCAACAACAAAATAACACTGACTTCAATGTGACCATATCAGATTCAATAGAAGATAAGTCAAATTCATTACAGATCTCTGGCTCTCTGAAGCTGAGCATCTTGGGAGGACTGGTAGATGTGGAGGGATCAGCAAAATACGTCAAAGACACAAAGACATCTGACAAACAAGCCCGCATGACTCTTCAGTACAAAACAACAACAAGGTTTGAATCATTAACGATGGCTCACCTGGGTCTTGGTCAGGTGGCTCATCCTAATGTGTTTGAGGACGACACTGCCACTCATGTGGTCACAGCCATCTTGTACGGAGCTGGTGCTTACTTTGTGTTTGACAGAGAATCATCATCAGAGGAAGATAAGAAACAAGTGAAGGGGGAGGCAAAACTCATGTTCAATAAACTGAAATTCCTCACAGTAAATTGTGAAGCATCTTTCAACATGAATGAAGAAGAGAAAGCAGCAGTTGAAAAGTTTAGCTGCACGTTTCATGGAGACTTCAAGTTACCTTCCAACCCAACGTCCTTCAGTGATGCTGTGAGTGTTTACAGGGACCTTCCTAAGATGCTGGAAGAGGATGGAGAACATGCTGTTCCTCTCAGGGTGTGGCTCTACCCTCTGGTGAAGCTGGATTCAAGAGCAGCAAGACTCCAAAGAGACATCAGCAGTCCACTCATCAGAATCTCTTCAGAAACAATAGAGAGTTTGAACCAGACAGAGATGAGATGCAGAGACCTGCTGAGAGACACAGCAGCAGCAACATTTCCTGCCATGGAAAAGAAGGTTCAGGATTTGATGCAGATGTGCAAACATTACAAGTATGACTTCATGCAGAAGCTCGGGTCAGTGCTTCCTTCAATCCGAGGGGGTGGGAAAGAGGAAAGTGCCCTGGAGGAGATCTTCAAGGCACATGAGAAGTCACCATTCAACAGTAAAGACCTGGATCAGTGGCTAAAAACCAAGGGGAAGGAATCAGACACACTGAAGTCCTACCTTAAGCAGCTGGTGGAACTAGATGTGAAGATGGATGATGAGCTGGATGACCTCTTGTCTGATTTAAACATCAGAAATGTTGTGTGCTTTTCATTTACCTCAGTAGAGCAGCCTGATAGCTTCCTGGTCAAACTGTCCAATCACCTGAAACCAGCAGGAATGATGGACACAGCTGGAGAATCCTCTGATCTAACCACCAGAGACTCAGACTGGCTCACCACTGATACCAGACAGACTATGAGGAGACAACTACAACTGTTCAAAGAACTGAAGAAGGTGAACAGCAGTGATGACACCAGATTCATATCTGCATCAAAATATGATGGACATCATCCTGGGGCATGTATTTTCATATATGAAGATGGGTCAGATGAACCAGTCCACTTTGTTCCTCCATCAAAACCTGCCACCCCAACAGCTGCTGCTGGTTCATATGACACAATAACAGTTGGAGCAGCACCTGAACCAGATCCTGGATCTGTAGAGTACAGAGTAGAACACAGAATCAAACAGGAAGGAAACCCTCAGTGGGCATCTGAACCACTGAAGAAGAACCAGGAGGAAGTGACTCTGTCAGGACTCAGACCAAACACTGAGTATGAGATCAGAGTCACAGCTGTGGGCAAACTCAGCTACACGGTCAGCAGCAACATCTGCACAGCTGTGACCCTCAGACCTGGTCCACCAACTGAGGTAAGAGACACCGAAGTGAAAGCAAACTCCATCACTCTGACATGGAGCATGCCGTCTGTCCTAAAGTGTGATGTAAGAAGGTACATCATTGAGTTCAAGGAGGAGGACAGCAGTCAGTGGCAAAGCACAGACATCAGGGAGGAGGTGGACACTTTCACTCTGAAGAACCTTCAACACAACACAATCTACTCCATCAGGATGTGCACAGATGTTGGTGTTGGACTGAGTGAGCCTGGAGAAGAGCTCAAGATTAAAACTAAAAAAGAACCAGTGGATAACAAAGACTTCACTCTCCTCCCAGGTGATCCACTTGTCTATATGTTAAATCCAGAACCAGCAGGAGATGGTCAGTTCAACAAAAAGGTTTTTGGGAGGACACCAGCAAAAAACCCATTAAACAACACCATCATGCTTGTTGGAGCCACTGGATCTGGAAAGACCACCCTGATCAACGGCATGATCAACTACATCCTAGGAGTCGACTGGGAGGACAACTACAGATTTAAACTGATAGGTGAAGAAACTCAAGAATCACAAGCGTGCAGTCAGACCTCAGAGGTGACAGCCTATCAGATCAACCACAGAGATGGTTTCCAAGTTCCATACTCCCTCACAATCATCGACACTCCAGGGTATGGAGACACAAGAGGAATCACACAGGACAAAATAATCACAGACAAAATCAGAGAGTTTTTCTCTGTCAAAGGTGGAATTGACGACATTGATGCAGTGTGTTTTGTAGTTCAGTCGGCATTACCTCGCCTAACACACACACAGAAATACATCTTTAATGCCATCCTCTCCATATTTGGGAAGGACATTGCCAGAAACATTGTTATTCTGGTCACTTTTGCTGATCTTCAATCACCTCCAGTCCTGTCGGCCATCAAAGAAGCTAAGATCCCATGTGCTACAAACCCTGATGGCTCTGTTCTCCATTTCAAATTCAACAACTCAGTGCTTTTTGCCAAAAACAAAAGAACCAAGGCTGACGAGGACGACTTTGATCACATGTTCTGGAAAATGGGAAAAATCAGCATGAAGACATTCTTCACTCATCTATCCAGCATGGAACCCCTCCCAAGAGTCATCAGTCATGTTCTTATCAGAAAAATGTCAGAAACCATAGAGAGCTTGAACCCGATTGAGATGAGATGCAGAGACCTGCTGAGAGACACCACAGCTGCAACATTTCCTGCCATGGAAAAGACGGTTGAGGATGTAATGCAGATGTGCAAACATTACAAGCTGGACTTCATGCAGAAGCTCTGGTCAGTGCCTCTTTCAATCCGAGGGGGTGGGAAAGAGGAAAGTGTCCTGGAGGAGATCCTCAAGGAACATGAGAAGTCACCATTCAACAGTAAAGACCTGGATCGGTGGATAAAAGCCAAGAAGAAGGAATCAGAGACACTGAAGTCCTACCTTAAGGAGCTGGAGGAAACAGATGTGAAGATGGACAACAAGCTGGATGACGTCTTCTTTGATTTTAACATCAGAAATGTTGTGTGCTTTTCATTCACCTCAGTAGAGCAGCCTGATAGCTTCCTCGTCAAACTGTCCAATCACCTGAAACCAGCAGGAATGATGGACACAGCTGGAGAATCCTCTGATCTAACCACCAGAGACTCAGACTGGCTCACCACTGATACCAGACAGACTATGAGGACACAACTAAAACTGTTCAAAGAACTGAAGACGGTGAACAGCAGTGATGAGACCAAATTCATATCTGCATCAAAATATGATGAACGTCATCCAGGGGCGTGTATTTTCATATATGAAGATGGGTCAGATGAACCAGTCCACTTTGTTCCTCCATCAAAACCTGCCACCCCAACAGCTGCTGCTGGTTCATATGACACAATAACAGTTAGAGCAGCACCTGAACCAGATCTTGGCACTGTAGAGTACAGAGTAGAACACAGAATCAAACAGGAAGGAAACCCTCAGTGGGCATCTGAACCACTGAAGAAGAACCAGGAGGAAGTGACTCTGTCAGGACTCAGACCAAACACTGAGTATGAGATCAGAGTCACAGCTGTGGGCAAACTCAGCTACACTGTCAGCAGCAACGTCTGCACAGCTGTGACCCCCCCAGCTGGTCCACCAACTCAGGTAAGAGACACAGAAGTGAAAGAAAACTCAATCACTCTTACATGGAGCGCCCCGTCTGTCGTAAAGTGTGATGTAAGAAGGTACATCATTGAGTTCAAGGAGGAGAACAGCAGTCAGTGGATGAGCACAGACACCAGGGAGGAGGTGTACACTTTCACTCTGAAGAACCTTCAACACAGCACGGTCTACTCCATCAGGATGTGCACAGACGTTGGTGTTGGACTGAGTCAGCCTGGAGCAGAGCTCAAGATTAAAACTAAAAAAGAACCAGTGGATAACAAAGACTTCACTCTCCTCCCAGGTGATCCACCTGTCTATCTCTTAAATCTGAAACGAGCAGGAGATGGTCAGTTCAACAAAAAGGTTTTTGGAAAGACACCAGCCCAAAACCCATCAAACAAAACCATCATGGTTGTTGGAGCCACTGGATCTGATAAGACCACCCTGATCAACGGCATGATCAACTACATCCTAGGAGTCGACTGGGAGGACAACTACAGATTTAAACTGATAGGTGAAGAAACTCATAAATCACAAGCGTGCAGTCAGACCTCAGAGGTGACAGCCTATCAGATCAACCACAGAGATGGTTTCCAAGTTCCATACTCCCTCACAATCATCAATACTCCAGGGTTTGTATACACAAGAGGAATCACACAGGACAAAATAATCACAGACAAAATCAGAGAGTTTTTCTCTGTCAATGGTGGAATTGACAGCATTGATGCAGTGTGTTTTGTAGTTCAGTCGGCAGTAGCTCGTCTGACACACACACAGAAATACATCTTTGATGCCATCCTCTCCATTTTTGGGAAGGACATTGCCAGAAACATTGTTGCTCTGGTCACGTTTGCTGATGGTAAACCACCACCAGTCCTGGAGGCCATCAAAGAAGCTGAGATCCCATGTGCTACAAACCCTGATGGCTCTGTTCTCCCTTTCAAGTTCAACAACTCAGTGCTTTTTGCCAAAAACACAGGAGCCAAGACCGGTGAGGATGACTTTGATCACATGTTCTGGAAAATGGGGAAAGTCAGCATGAAGACATTCTTCACTCATCTATCCAGCATGGATCCACAGAGTCTGACCCTGACCAAGGAGGTTCTCCAAGTGCGTGAACAACTTAAGGCGACAATTGAAGGTGTGCAGCCAATTATACAAATGAGTTTGTCAAAACTGGAGGAAATAGACGTGACAAAAGCTGCACTCAAAAACCACGAGACCCGCATGAATGAGAACAAGAACTTTGTATATGAAACAGTGGATGAAAGTATCATAAAGGTTGATCTGCTGCCAGGAACCTACATCACCAACTGCCTCACTTGCAACTACACCTGCCAATATCCTTGTGGGACACCACGAAATGAGGATAAACATGGCTGTGTTGCAATGACTGATGGAAACTGCACAGTGTGTCCAGGAAAGTGTGTGTGGAGCGTCCACCAAAACATGCCATACCGATATGACACAAAACGTGTAACAGTGAAGAAGACATATCAGAACCTGAAGAAGAAATATGAGGAGGCATTGGGAGAGAAGATGAACACAGAGAAAATCATGAAACAGATGGAAGTAGAATATGAGCAGGTGCAGAGGGAAGTCCTAGAAATTCTGCAAAGATTAAACAACTGCCTGAAACGTCTGAGGGAGATCGCACTCTGTCCAGATCCGTTGTCTACTCCAGATTACATTGATCTCCTGATCCAGACAGAGCAACGTGAGGCCAAACCTGGATTTCAGCAGCGTGTCAAAGAGCTACACAGTGTCAGAGAGCGAGCAGTTCTTCTGATGAAGGTGGCAGAGGGAGTGGATCTAACTGGAAAAGAGAAGTCAATGTTTGAGAAGATGAAGTCCCATATGAAAGGGATATTCAACAATCCACACAGTTCATTTAAATAACTCTAAAACCTTCTGACACCAGAACCTGTGAAACAACCTCCAGTAAAAACAGTTCATCAGTGTGACTGTGGTGGATGAGCAGTCGTTTTAGTTTCTATGTACCAACATGATAGTGATTCCTGCTAATGAGAGAAGACTAAATGTGATTTTATATTTTAATTTCACCTTTTTGTTCCTATTTAGATTTGTGTGGTAAATCGTACTGTTTCCTGCATGTTTCTACTTTCCCATCTGATTGGTCAGATGTATTGATAAATTAATCTGTTCAGGCTGCAGAGTCTCTGTGTTGTAGTTAAACCACTGACTCGATAAATCCTGTCTTAAAATCTGGTTTAATGTTTGAGTTTGATGTTAAAGACTTCATCAAAATTGAAGAATTGTTTCACAGAAACTTTAATTTCTCTCTCTTGATGATATTTTAATGATTAGTGTTCTCTGGTACCAGGGCAGCATCTGTTAATCTTTAAAGATTAACAGATTAAAAAAAAAAAAAAAATTACATACAAAATAAAAGATCTTTCAATTTCTTCCTGTACAGTGTTTTACTTTACTATTTTCATTGTTTTTATGTAATGTTATTGTATGTATATTGTTGTATTGTATATAGCAGTGGTTCTCAAAGTCTGGGGACTCCCAGGGGTCCTTGAGAGGGTTGAAGGGGGTCCTCAATGTACGTTCAAATGATCCCCAACCATTTGAACGTACATTGACTAAAGAAGTAATGCTCTTCAGTATGTGTATTTCTGGTGTTCGCTTAAAATTTTTGTCCAAGGGGGGTCCATGGTCTCATGTATGTCAATTTAGGGGTCCTTGTTACAACCAAAAACGTAATAACTGCCAATAACGTAATAACTGCCAATAATGTAATAATTTTGGCCATTTCAAATGTAATAAAGCCAATAGTGTAATAATGTGCCAATAATGTAATAAAACTTTTGAGCCAATAACGTAATAACTTTTTGCCGATAATGTAATAAGGCATTACATTATTGGCTGGTTATTACGTTATTGGCCTGGTATTAAAAAAAACCTTTCAAAATGTAATAACTGGTGCCGATAATGTAATAATACATAAAAATGACAGCAGCTCTTGAAATAAAGGTTTTTTTTTTGCAGTTTTTGGGCAGTTAGTGGATGACATATAGTTGTCATACTTATTCATCCAAGATATGCTCTCTCTCTCTCTCTCTCTCTCTCTCTCTCTCTCTCTCTCTCATAATTGTGTGGTCTTTCCCCTCTTTAGCCAAATAGATATTCATAGATATTCTTGTCTAAACGGGCAATTTTTCATGTGTACCATGCATATACCATAAAATCAGTGTCTCGTTGAGGGTGTTGAGGTGTCAAATGAATTCACCATATATTTTCCTGGACTAGCATTATTATTTATTTCTAATCCCAAAATCTGAACTGCAGTGTACAATACACAGGATAGAACATGAACAATCAAAATTAAATTAAAACTGTTCCTTCTCAAATGAAAAGTAGCTTTCACTCATTCACAAATGTAAAAAAAAATATGGAGCAATACAAACATCTACCTTTAGACTTTCACAGTATATAGAACCTAAAGCTGCTTTATCATTACTGTAAAAAAAACAAAAAAACAACAACAACTTTGAAACGTCACTTATCCAACATGGGCCTGTATGCTCAATGTGTTGATGTAGTTTTTAATTTTCAAACATGAAAAACAAAGTTAGACATATGAACCCTGCAGAGATTTAATTTTAGATCTCCAACAGCTGGTTTCAGTAGTAATCTATTTGTTGATTGGTTAACAGTTGCAGCAACAGAGGTGTGTTACAAGCGTCCTGAGGCTTCCTCCCTCTTCTTCTTGTTAGGGCCACGGGCAATCGCACCGGGCACTGGTCCCAACAGCTATGAAATAGCTGCAGGGATCAGTGCCCGGGCAAAACTGCGCAAAATTTTGCATTGAAGTCCATGGGACGGACGGGAAAAACGAGTTTAACAAACGTCTACTGCTCAGGCATACTTTCACCTAGAGACTCCATTTAAACTTTAAACAGTAGACACAAGTCTTGTGTATTGGCGTATTACTCCACGTTTTGATAGGTCATATAGTTTTTGATCAATCCCTGATCAATGACCATGATCATTTTTGGAGAAATTATGAGATTATAATGGGTGTGTATTGGACGGAATGTTCGTGTCAGAGTGCGTGACATCATCGGTTAGAGTGGGAGAGATGCCAGAAAAACTCCAGATTTTTTCTCTTTCCAAACTCGGCCCGGCCACAATTTACACTCTACACACATGATTTTTTCAGAATTTGTAAGACAAACTTGTCCTGTCACTCATCATCTGCTCAAAATATCAGAGAGACTTACAGAATTTAAACTTGGAGCCTCTAAGTGCGGCCACGTCTGTCTCTGCTCCTCATTGACTCCAATACAAATATTTTCTGAGAGAAGCAGAACGGCCTGATGTTTTAAAACTGCCAGCGTCGCCAAAATATTTACTGTAGAAACACCAAATCGTACCAAAATTTTCAGTAAGTCCTTAGAGCAACGTTGATCTGTGTTTTGTTCTGATAGGAGTTACCGTTTTGTCATGCTAAGCCTAAATGTGAGACCGGTGCAGAGGCAGAAAATGGCTCTTTTTCTCCGTTTCTGTTACGTTTCTGTCTGTCTCAGCCTGTGGGGGCCCCTATCGCCGTGGTAACCTCTTTGATCCTCAGGCCAGAGCTCGTTAACTTCATAAACAATCCACCTGGCGCTCGTTTAAATGTTTATAAACACAGACACAGCTAAATCAGACTGACACAGGATGCAGCTACTAACTAACTATGTGTCAAGTCAGTCCATAGGCGGCCTTACCTATGTTTCAACCGTTTCAATTGAAACGGGCCCCAGCCACCAGGGGGGCCCCAGCTGCCAGCCACCAAGTAAAAGACAGTACAATAATTCATAGGTTTCACCTTAACATACACACACACACACAGGCCTACATCCACCACACACACAAACAGCTCTGTCCACCGTGCGGTCACACACTCGACCCCTGATCCGCTCTACAACCACTGATGCGCGTGTCATGCCACACCGCGACTGTAGCCTAATAATCGCTCCTAATTAATAATACGGCAGTAAATCAATAACAACGTAGGCTTACCTTTGAAAACGGCCCGCAAACTATCAATAGACCCTCGTTTTTCTTCTCCCAGTATTATTCCTTTTCTCTTAGTGTTTCTAATGTCCTTGTGTTTTTCCTGCTTTCCTCCTGACGTGCGCCCAGTTGCGTAACCTGATGATTGACGTCTGTCAATCACTTTCCTCCTCTTTTCTTTTTTTCCTCGGGTTAAAATGCCTCCAAACAGGCGATCTATGAGTACGTCCTAACTTAACAGAGAAATAAAACACAGCGAGAGCACAACTAAAATGTGATATTATTGGCAGCATATTTACAGATTTTAATAATGTAGGAGACAGCTGTCTGTGGCTGCTCCAGCACCGCAGCACCGACAGGATCAGCGCCTGTAGACGCCTGTCTGTCCGCATGTCTCGTCCTTTCCTTGTCCGTGGTCGTGGTGCTGAAATAACACGGAGCACTTTGCTCTCATTACTTTTGTTGCCAATTTAAATTCAGAATATTGTTAAAGCCTGTAGTTTGTCTGAAAATGTACATAATGATTTTGCTTTTTGATGAAAACCAACTTCAGTCCTCGTTTTTTCTGCTAAGTCCTGGTTTCTTGCCCTGATAGTGATTTTAACACTGTCTTGTGCGTAGCTGGGACGCATGGATAGTGCGTTACTGCGTCCTTTCAGGGTTTAAAGCATCAGCGACACATGGGCACATAGCTGGCAAATAATTTTATGTTTAACAGGGTAGGGCCTCATATGAAATATTGAAACGGGCCCCCAGATGTCTAAGGCCGCCACTGAGTCAGTCACACACACACACACACAGACTCAAGAGCCAGCTTCATGTGATTACAGTCACACACACACACACCTTCATGTGATTAAAACACAGTTAACGTGCAACAGAATTTAAACTTAAACCATGATTTAATCTGGTTTTAAAGTTAAACCTTGTTGGTGTCAAATGCGTCAAATGCCTCTCGTGGGAGCAGCTGATAGAGTCCCCCCCAGCTGAAAGCAGCCCACCCCACCAGCCAGAGGGTCCAGGACCATAGGGACTGCAGTGGAGGAAGGCTGCCTTAACACCCTGCACAATGGCACCCAGTACACAGAAGTTAGACAGGACCAGTCAGCCCATCACCTGGTCCATTCAACAAATCAGTTTATGCTACTGTGATTTATGTAGCCTAGTTAAATACTACAGTAATCATCATAGTGTATTGGCAGGAAAGACCATTTAAATCTGTATCAAATATCGATTAATGAATTAATCGATAATTTGCATGTTGGTCTAGGTCAGGGGTACTCAAATACATTTGTCGAAGGGCCAGAATTTTTCTCAACAGACACCTTGGGGGCCGCACATTCAAATAGGCCTAGATTGAAATTAAATTCACCTTTTTCGTCTAATAATTTAAATATTTTTATTTTACTTGTAAGCACATCATTTTTATTTATACACTTAATGGTGTTTTGTATGATATGAAAAATCTTGACATTATCATATCATCATTTCCATATCATGCTGGAGTTTTACACTGTTGACTTGTATCCTCAGACATGCCCTGTGATTTTCAGTTTAAATATGAAAGGAGGCTGACCATCACTGGACATGTCTGACTCTGTTCTGAGGATACAAGTCATTGGTCCTGAAATGTGTGTTTCTCTTCTATAACACACATTCTACATCTCGGAGGCGACGTCTTTCCACACACGGGCTTCCTTCACCAGAGCTCAGTGGGAAACAGTAGGAGAGACACAGGCCGATGGAACCGGGACACAACACCGGGGGAGAAGCAGGTCGTGCAGCTGTGCGCCGCGGACGTGCACGAAAAAACAATTACGTCTCATCAAATGCGCGCGGCTACGGCTTTTGAGTTGTGAGCGTGCATGACGCGCGGCTACATTGAATGGGTTTGAGCGCGCGCAAAAGACGCTTCATCTGAACGGCCCCCCATGCATGATGCACACACAGTTGAACCAAGACGGCGGTGAAAATCACCCACGGTCTCTGCAGACAGGCAGGGAAAACCCTGCAGTCCAGCCCGCCCTCCAAACACTCGCGCATGGTGATTTGGGTTCGTCAGCGTTTCTGTATCCCAGTGCAGGGCCTCACAGGCACACACAAACGCTCCGCGCGTGTTTCCATGTCCCAGCGCGTGTTTCCATGTCCCAGCGCATTGACTTACAGGCGCACGGAGCCCGAGAAATACAGTATACAGTAATATGTAAACTAGTAGAACTCAGTCGCGGGCCTGATTGGAAGGTTCGGCGGGCCGGATGCGGCCCGCGGGCCGCCTATTGAGTACCGCTGGTCTAGGTTAAGTACCACCTTGAAAAAAAAACAATGTTTTGTTGCTTAAGATATTCAGTCATTCAATGGTATACTAAAATCCATGTGAAAAAAATGCTTCTCACTGTTCTCAGGTCAAATATTTATATGCGATAAAAATGCAATTAATTGCGATTAATTAATTACAAAGCCTCTAATTAATTAGATTAATTGTTTTAATTGAGTCCTGGCCCTATTACACAAGATAAACACACACACACACAGTTAACCTAATGTGATTACAGCTCCTCCATATCAGTGCTTATAGAAAGATGATCATGTGTCTGTCTGATCAGCTCTGTCTTGACCTTAAGATCGTGGGTTTGATTCCCATGTTGACAGAGATGGCAAAATCGGCAGTAGCCGTGGCCCATTCAAAATTTCCCGAGAGGAAATTTTCTAGTTTTTATGTATTATTACATTATCGGCACCAGTTATTACATTTTGAAAGGTTTTTTTTAATACCAGGCCAATAACGTAATAACCAGCCAATAATGTAATGCCTTATTACATTATCGGCAAAAAGTTATTACGTTATTGGCTCAAAAGTTTTATTACATTATTGGCACATTATTACACTATTGGCTTTATTACATTTGAAATGGCCAAAATTATTACATTATTGGCAGTTATTACGTTATTGGCAGTTATTACGTTTTTGGTTGTAACAGTCCTTGATGTAAAAAAATGTTTGAGAGCCACTGGTATATAGTATGTATTTGTATGAATCCATTGTATTACTGTAATGGCCTATTCCCGTCTCCTCCTCTCAGCTTGCTAGATAACCTAGGAATGTCTATGTTCCACAAAAACAGCCAATGCTTTTCTCATTTCACGACTGTGATGACTTAGATTGAATCATTTAGTGAATTTCTACATCAGATGTTTGTGTAATGATGTATATACATTTTGTGATGATCAAAAGGGAGGAGTGTAATTGAAACATTTTAGTGTACTTGTTTATTGATTTCTATTTCTTTATGCTCTCTGTCTGATACAATAGAGAGATACATCTTGTGCATGTTTTCACATAACATCGCCTGATTCTGTTCCTGACACCTGTAGCTCACCTTGGTGAACACTGGAATCTGTTTCAGCAAGATAAAATTCACTTGTGGGGGTGTGTGACACACTCTACAAAAAGCCTCTGTTTAATGTATTTTTGTTCCATTCCTGCATTGCACTAGAACCTTATTTGCAAAGAATAAAACCCTTAAAAGACAGTCAATCTCAACATCTTTATTTCAGATCTTGCCAAACAAATATACACAACACTATATTGTGCAGTTAAACGAAACTAAATGTGCAGACAACAGACAATAACTGGGTTTCCATCCAAATGTATCGAATTTAAGAGCGGATTTTGTGAAAATGCGCAAAAAGCAAATGCAAATTTATGCCCATTTCCATTCGTTATTGTTTTGCGATTATTGGGAGAGGAGGAGTGCGCCGTGACATTATGTCATAAGAGAGCGTGAATGTATCCAACAGTTGACACTCAGCTGACAGCTGACACTCAGCTTACACTCGACATCATGGACAATTTACTTAGCCTACTTTCCGGACTCGACGCACCTGTATATAATTCGCACTAGCTAAATTTAAAAGAAAATACATTTATAAACCGCACTTTAAAGCAGATATCAGTGGCACGGCCGTTTCGGCTAATGCTGTGTTCAGGGCAGGCTTTTGAAACCGTAAGTTACAGCTTCAAGTCACAACTACGACTTGGTAGCGTTCCAGGTAACCCGTAGCTCGTGTTTTTACCGTCCTGTTGTCTGTGAAAGTTCCCTATAACGGCCACTCGTAACTTCCGACCCGTGAAGTCATACCAGTTCGATCTGGTACGAGTTCACGGGAAGGAAAAACACAAAGTACGAGTTTCCTTGAACGCACCATGAGTTAGCAGCCCCCGCCCTTGTCAGGCATCAATTGGTCCTCGTGCTACGTCACCACATTCACGCGCATCCCTTGGCTGCACACACAGCCCTTCATGCCGTTCTCTCCCCTCATTGGATAACACTTGTATCCCACAAGGAAAATTTTCTCCTCGGGTTACAGCAGAGCAGAGTGACGGAGAGACTCGTGTTTAGGCTGAAATACTTCATGTAAGTGATTGCTGACGGAAAATAGGACTATTTAGGACTTATATTAACAAAAACATTCCACTGATATCTGCTTTAATATAAGCCGCAGGTTTTCATGTTGTAACTTGAGATATTTACACAGAAAGACAGTAGGGAACTGGGCAAGTCCGCTCGCTTTTCCGGTGTTTTGGTTACGCTCCTCTCGCCCATGTGCATCTGTTGACAACAAAGCCGGCGAAAAATCAATAAATGGAGCGGGGGATAACGTTACATAACATATACGATGTTACGGCTTGTATTTGTGTAATCTTAACCGTCATAAACAAAAGATTACGGGTTACGGAGCGCGTTCGTGTGTTGTGGTGTGCAGAGACGAGAGCTGGGACACCGTGTCGTTCTCCATTTGTTTGGGAAGACGTCCTCCAGCAGCACTTCACCCACAAACTCTGGCTCAATTCGCATAATCTGTTTCCATAACAAAAAGTCGCATTTTCCTTTTATCGATACGCTGACAAATCCACCCCCCCAAAGCGTAAAAACTTTTATGCGCATTTACTGCCGTTTCAATCCAAGTTTCAATCCAAGTATTTTTTGCAATTTTTGAAAATGCGAATAAAAAAAGGTGGATGGAAACGCAACTAATGTTTGCTCCAGGATACAGCAACGTCTCTACTTTTTGCAATGATTCAGGGTGTTTGCGGTCGAACAGAGGGTACTAATGGTATTCTATCGTGCATTTTACATTATAGAATTTCAGCTTGGTTTGGAAACTTATCAATGAAGTTATAATCAGACTGGTTCATTGTGCAATGAAAGTGATAGAGTACCCCTCCCTCCATGTCTTACACAGTGAGTACCAGCTACTTCCATCTGGCAGACAGTACAGAGTCCCAGTTAAGAACAAAAAACGTTACCTCAACAGATATAATAGTATGATAACTCCTTCGTACCACTTTCAGTAGGTCTCATGGACTCTAAACAGTACCAACGTTGAGGGCAGTACATTAATATATTGTAGTGTCTTTTGTATGATGTATTGATGTTTGTGCTGTCGGCTTGTGATCGGCTCTTGCTTTTTGTATTGATGTTTGTGGCATCGCACCTCTGTATTTGCATGTGCAGTTTAACTGTATGCACTGTCTCGTCTGTTCTCCACTCTGAGAGTATGTGTGTGTGTGTGTGTGTGTGTGTGTGTGTGTGCAGCAACTGCATGTCCAGCACAAATTTCCTACAGGACCAAATAAATTAATTTAACATAATTAATCAGTCAGGTCAACAGATTCAGGACATGGGACAGGACCAGGTTACAGAACTATATAGCCCAACACCTAATGAGGAGAAAAGCTGTGGTGCAGCAGAGGGTTTCCTGCTCTGCTCTGCCCTCTGGTGGTCAAACTGGTGTGGTCCCTACAGAGCTGGAGGCTGCAGCTTCAGGACCCTGGTCCTTCAGGACGACGTCTCCGTAGAAGAAGATGGACAGAGTGTGAGGAGCAGCACAGCTCTGACACTACGAGGAATCAAGCTATTAGTCTGTGATTGTTAACCATGAACCAGATTTACAATAACACACTGATGCATCATTAGGAATAAACCTGTGGATTCTCATTCATCCAGGTCATCGTTCTCTCTGGACAAATTGAATCGTAGGCAACTGGGCTTGTATTTGTCTAGGAAGACGATTCAATTTGCCCAGAGAGAACATAAGGAATAAATCACAAAAAACATCTGGACCTGCAGCTGTTACAAGAACCTGACATCTTATATCAGCAATGATCAACTCTAATATTGATTACTGATCACACACACACACACACAGTGTAAGAATTGATATTTTATGTAATTTATTGTCAGTGAGATCATGAGTTTCTAAGTGTTTAGTCTCTTTATTCACTTCACTAAAAAAAGTTTAAAAATGCAAATGTTTAACTCTGATCAATAATGATGGAAATATTGATCAGTGTGAGGATCATTGGTCTGATCAGAGCTTCAGTTTTTATTTCTCCTCCTGATGTTCTGAGCTGCAGTGATGAAGAGGAGTCAGATCTTCATCAGGAACCGCCAACATTCCAGGTATTCCTAGAACCGCCAAGAGGTCAATTTGACCTCCATTCATTCTAATGCAAAAATGGTAAATGGACTGCATTTATATAGACCATTTCTATGTTTGTAAACAATGATGATGTATGTTGTGGGCGGGGCTTCACTGGTGGCAGAAAGTGACCGCTGATCTGGTGTCAACAGTGGAAAACCGGCATCAAGAGCGATCAAATCAGAGGAAGATGGATCATACAGAGGCCTTCTCTGATTATTTTAATGCTTTGTCAACAGAAAACAGGCTGTCATACCTGAGTAGGCTAAGTTAACGATTAGCAACGGAGTGTGCTGTGTGTTACTGACCGACGTACTGCCTAGCCAGCGACAGGGACACAAAACACTGCTGTATAAGACGTGGGCGATCATCAACAAGTCCACCAACTATATACTGACAGCAAACTGTAGTCTACTTGTATGGCTGTATATTACAGTTTATTCAACGGATCCATGTCTATTATTTCTGTAGGCTATAACAGTCAGACCGTTGTTAGGCTATATCACAGACCGTTGCTAGGGACACCGCTCATGACCCGATGTGTGTAAAAATGAATGAATGAATGTCAAAATAAATGAATAACAGGGTGAACGTGTACACGTGTTAACGTTTACACTGAATGAAACAGTAAATGTTTAATAAAAATCCCAAAACGATGCACGCAATATCTACATATATTTTATACACTGACCCGAATATAAGAGTATTTTTTCCGTAGAAAAAAGTTGTAAAGGACGGGTCGTCTTATATTCGGGGTCTAGATATTTATGTAGCCTACATGTGCAAATCAGGTGGTGACACCAAACAACGTCTGCCCAAGCAAGTCAGAGCTTTTATTTCTCTCACACTCACACACCAGTGACCTAGAGATGCAGCCGCATCTGAGGGGACGCGCGTGGGGATCATCCCTATGTTCCCCGGGTCCTATGTTCTCCGCTTTGTATGGAACCGGGGAACATAGGACCTTTTTTTTTTTTAAAGGGTCCTATGTTCCCAGCTTTGTATGTGACCGGGGAACATAGGCCCCTTTAAAAGAAAAAAAGGTCCTATGTTCCCCGCTTTCCCCCAAGAAGACCCTGTTGCTGTTGCCGGTCGATGAACAAACCGGGGACTCCCTCTCTCTCTCTCGTAGAGTAGAAAAATATTTTTTATTCAAAAGACAACGTTTCGAGTGACTGTCTCTTCGTCGTATTTGACTACAATGCAATAATAATAATAATATTACATATGCCCCCAGACTCCCCTACAGTGGTTCAGTTTGCAAGTATGGTGTGTTTTAAATAGATAAATAGCGTGCGTCTGGCACACAGGTGGCACACGCCTGCCAGATGCACAGAGGCATGTGTAAAAACATGCGGAATCCGGAAATGTGTTTTGTCTATTTCGGCTTTTCTGACTCAGAGTCTGTCAGACTTAAAACGTGAGAGACCCTCTTAGTCAGAAAAACCGAAATAGACAAAACACATTTCCAAAAGTCGTACAGTTCTGATTTTGTAATACATGGTTCGGGGACCCAAGACGAACGTGTAGATGTGTGTTCGGTCCTGATTGAGCCATTACTTTTCGAGAGGCGGGGCTTCAAACAGCCGCATTCCTCTGTATCCTTGAGGCCGCTGTTTCCATAGAAACCGACCAATTCACTTGAAACTTGGCCTGTGGACTCATGGTGAGGCCCTTATCCATCACCCCGAGGCCCAACTCTGTGGGAGCATGGGAAAGCCAAGTGGCCCCCTGGGGCCCCTAGAGCAACGGGACCAAAATATTCTGATAGAGGACTCTCTGATATACAACATATTTATATTTCATGATGATAACTTAAAGCGTGTGTGTTTTGTTGAGAAAAGGCAGGAATGGCTGGATTCACTTTGATGTTTGACCCCTGTGACCTTTGACACTTACCAATTGGCTTTATGTACAGCTCCCCTACTTCCTGATCGTACACCAGCTCCTTTAGCTAAAAATTCAGCCTGATAGGCCAAAGCATCTGGAAGCTATTAAAGAATTGCTGTTGAAACATTTCTCCTTTGATAAGAGGTCAGAGAAAGGAGCATTGCTTTTTGGCTATTTGTGACCCTTCTGAATGTCACAGAACTCTGAATCTTTGCACACACAATATACTAGACATTCTGGACCACATTTTAAAATCTCAGCTTCCCGCATCAAAGTCTTGGTGTTTTATTCAAGGAAACGGGGTCAAAAAGGTCACAGATCAGCGACTGTCGCACGTGTTTGAAATTGCACATGGTGGATGGCCTTAGGCCCCGGACAAATACATGAAACTTTCAGCCTTATAACCCCAAGGATGTGGACGTTATTAGACAAAAGACTTCTAAATCTAGGCTTTGAAGGCCGAGAAACGAGCCTGGACGGTCAGCTGTGACCCTTCTGGAGGTCCGACAGGTCTAAAATTCTACAGAAACTTTGTCCCTAGTGCTCTGAACAACCTATCAAAATGAATTGAATTCATAATAATGTTTTTCAGATAAAATATAAAAGTTCACTCATTGAATTAAAAATTACATTAAATGTGATGTGATGTGGACCAGAATGATGCTGGTGAAAACTTTCATGCACTTTATTATTTAATTTTAACAATATAGCACTGTTTTTTAATTCAATGTTGAAAACAAAAAAGATGTTAAGACCTTTTAGTTACTAAGAAAATAATATAAGCTCAATTTGTTTTATTTTTTAATTTGCTGGTAACAGCAAGCTCAACCAATCAGACACGTCGCTGATAAATATGAGGATTATGGGTAATGTAGTGCTTCTCCGTGATATGACATTGGAAACAAAGCGTGTTTTCTTAAAATAAAGTTGATATTACACAGGGCTTTTGGACTCAGCAGAAGCACATACTATTGTTACACAGTCTTCCTTGGATGGTTACAGTGTTGTGGCTAATAATCAGATCTTTCTTCAGAATATAAATCAGAGTAGCTTTTTGAACGCGGATGTGGACATCATTTTTTTATTGATTGATTGATTATTCTGCACCAACACCATGATCACTAAATAAATAAATAAATAAACTAGAAAATTTCCTCTCGGGAAATTTTGAATGGGCCACGGGAGCTACTGCGGGTTGTGCCATCTCTGTCAACATGGGAATCAAACCCACGATCTTAAGGTCAAGACAGAGCTGATCAGACAGACATGATCATCTTTCTATAAGCACTGATATGGAGGAGCTGTAACCACATTAGGTTAACTGTGTGTGTGTGTGTGTGTGTGTGTGTGTGTGTGTGTGTGTGTGTGTGTGTGTGTGTGTGTGTGTGTGTGTGTGTGTGTGTGTGTGTGTGTGTGTGTGTAACTGTAATCACATGAAGCTGGCTCTAGAGTCTGTGTGTGTGTTGTAGTTAGTTAGTAGCTGCATCCTGTGTCAGTCTGATTTAGCTGTGTCTGTGTTTATAAACATTTAAACGAGCACCAGGTGGATTGTTTATGAAGTTAACGAGCTCTGGCCTGAGGATCAAAGAGGTTACCACGGCGATAGGGGCCCCCGCAGGCTGAGACAGACAGAAACGTGGAGAAAAACAGCCATTTTCTGCCTCTAAACCGGTCTCACAATTAGGCTTAGCATGACAAAACGGTAACTCCTATCAGAACAAAACACAGATCAACGTTGCTCTACGGACTTACTGAAAATTTCGGTACGATTTGGTGTTTCTACAGTAAATATTTTGGCGACGCTGGCAGTTTTAAAACATCAGGCCGTTCTGCTCCTCTCAGAAAATATTTGTATTGGACTCAATGAGGAGCAGGGACAGACGTGGCCGCACTCAGAGGCTGATTCTGTAAGTTCTGTAAGTCTCTCTGATATTTTGAGCACATGACATGAGAGATAACAAGTTTGTCTTACAAATTCTGAAAAAATTATGTCTGTAGAGTGTAAATTGTGGCCGTGCTCACAGTTTATCCAGAAAAAATACAGAATGTTTCTTCACTCTCTCCCACTCTAACTGATGATGTCACGCACTCTGACACGAACATTCTATGCAATACACACCCATTATAAACTCATAATTTCTCCAAAAATGATCATGGTCATTGATCAGGGATTGATCAAAAACTATATGACCTATCAAAACGTGGAGTAATACGACAATACACAAGACTTGTGTCTACTGTTTAAAGTTTAAATGGAGTCTCTAGGTGAAAGTATGCCTGAGCAGTAGACTTTTGTTAAACTCCAATGATTGGTCTTTTTCGCTCTTTTTTTCCCGCCCGTCCCATTGACTTACATGCAAAAATTTTGCGCAGTAAATCGCGACTTACGTCGCGAATAATTCGTACACTGTTGAGAAAAGTAATAGCACACCGATCCCGATCAGGACGCACATTTTGATATATAATTTGTCCTGCAACTCTTCGAGTTGCAGGACTAGTAGCGAACCGAAAGTTGGCCGGAAGTGGAAAAATAACTAGAAAAAGCATTTCCAAGAATGGAAATGGTGTGACTGCTGATAGCAACTGAACGCTGTTGCAGAATTAGCAAATAGTGCAAGCTGTGATCACCATACAAATGTTTGACCAAGGTCAGAATCGAACCCACATCCTCATGGTCATTAGACTTCCACTCTGCCTCTAGGCCACGGTGCACACACAGTTGCAGAGACTGTTGTCTGTTAATGATCTGCACACTGTCAACATCAAGAAAGCTTGAGAGTCAAGCTTGAATGACTTAGAATGAAAATGTCTGTGAATTTCAGGCTGAGCACTAACCATATGGCCACAGAGAACCTGAGTTACAATGAGCTTTATACTATGAGGAATCAAAGACTGTCCAATGACAGCTGAATAATTGGAATCAAAAGTCAAGCAATGAAGTGAAAAGACTGAGGCAGGAATCGAACCCATGACCATATGATCACTAAACCTTTACTCTGCCACTCGGCTACAGAGAGCACACTGCTTTCAAGACTGTTGTCATTCATTGTAATGTGATGATGTGCTGCAAACTGGTATGAGTAATCAAGGAGCTAACAAACACCTGTAACCAATTGAAGGCGGTGGAGGAGAGCAGAATTCAACATAACATAACAAGAGTTCTTCCCTTGGATTCGAACCAGTGACCTTAGGGTTGGCAGGCAGTTACCCTAACCCCTACACTACAGTGGAGTTGTGAAGAAGAGAGGTTGAGACTTTGATGAATGTGAGATTTTTTGTGAAAAAGTTAAATATTTTAAAAAGTATAAATAGTTAAAAAGAGAAAAGTAATGCCGATAAAGTTCAAAAAAAGCTGCACGTTTTGATATATGAATTGTTGAAATAGCACAAAGTATGAAGGACTAGAAGAAGACCGTAAAAAGGCGGAAGAAAATGGCCAAACAGAAGAACAATAGTGTGACTGCTTCAGCAGTCACACTAACTAGGAAAAAATCCACACAATAACAGTAGTGCCCGGGCTTCGCCCGGGCACTGGTCCCTGCAGCTATTTCATAGCTGTAGGGATCAGTGCCCGGTGCGATTGCCCGTGGCCCTAATAACATCCTTGCCGAAAGCTACATCAGACACAGCAGCATCAGGTTCAATAAAGCTTTAAGGAAAAGTAAAAAAAAAAACTAGAAAAAGCATTTCCAAGAATGGAAATGGTGTGAATGCTGAAAGCAGCTGAACGCTGAGGTAGGCATCGAACCCACAACCTCATAGTCAGTAGACTTCCACTCTGCCTCAAAGCCACAGTATACACACAGTTACAGAGACTGTTGTCTGTTGATGAGCTGCACTCTGTCTCACTCTGAAGTTAATGAGCCCAAAGCTGCACCTGTTGGAAACACACTGTGTCAACACCAAGAAAGCTTGAGGCCTAGTCCACACGAGCCCGGGTATTTTTGAAACCGGAGTTTTGCTCCGCGTCCACACGAGTGGTGTAATAAAAACACTCCGTAGACACGCAACCGTGAAATCCGCTACCAAGTGACGCAATGCACGTATGGAAGGCTGTTTTAACCAATCAAAATACAGTGGAAACCGCTTATGGATCAAAAGGCTTGGGACGGAATCATTTCTATACAAATGCTGTTTAAATAATTCGTTATCAAGAAATCCGCTTATAGTGTTCATTTTTAGTCATTTTATGGATGAAAACATGCGCTAAAACAATTTCAAAACTACAAGTAGCCTATGTATTTTATTTTCGGCGGTGTCCCTTTGACGTGCACTGCTGCAGCAGCCTGCACATGTTGCTGCGCTGTGTTGTTGTGCTGTGTGCATCACCTGGCTGGCTGAGCTGTCGGTGCGGCGCAACTCTTATCACTGGCTGTTGTGTTGTCTGTCAAAACATGGATGAATGAAACATGTCCACTTTATATCGACCGCGGACGTCACGAATACATTTTCGGCTTTTGGCTCGTTCCTCATCTCCGCATAGGCTCTTTTTTATCACTGCATGATGCGACCCCCCCCCCCCCCTCCTGTCGTACCCGGTCTGACAGTGACATAGGCTATTGCCTGTTCATTCATGAAAATCATCCTGAAAAACTCTCAATCAAACAATGTGGGGAATAAGAAACTGCGGCGCTACTGTAGTAGTTCTGTAATTTTAAAAACACACCGGCAGCGCCCCAGCTGATCTGTAGCGTCACTTGTTACTGTAAATGATGCTGTGTGGAAAACCAGCTGTGGTCTGTGATTGAGGGTGAGTTTGGAGCTGACAAGAGGATCGCCCTGATGACCGTTTCCTTATATTTTTCTCATCGAAAAACTATAGGCTACAAATAGCATTTAGATGATGTAAAAAAATAAAAAGTGATAAAAATCCACTTTGTCACCTCCATTTTTGCGAGCTCACGTCAACTCCTGCCGCTGCAAACAACCTCTGCAGCTGGCAGTGTTTACATCAGCACGTGTGCAGCTATGACATAAACGAGAAAAACAATCACGGTTGCAGTGTCCACACGCACCCGGTGAAACCAACCCCGGCCGAAAACCCCACCCTGGACTCCGGTTTCAAAAAACCACGGTTTCAGGGTTCCAAAAGCACAGTTGCGTGTGGACAGGACATACAACCAGGAACATATGTTCACGGTTTCAAAAATACCCGGGCTCGTGTGGACAAGGCATGAGAGTCAAGCTTGAATGACTTACAATGAAAATTTCTGTGAATTTCAGGCTGAGAGCAGCAGTTTCAACATGAAGCAAGTTATCAGAAGTCAACAGAGGACGACTGGGAAAATAATTAGTGTGAATGCTGGAAGCATTCACACTATTGTTATTCGGTTTGGCCATTTTCTGCCTTTCTTCGTCATGTAACTAGTCCTTCATACTTTGTGCTATTTCAACAATTCAAATATCAAAATGTTCAGCCTTTTCGGGACAGGTGTGCTATGTCTTTTCTCTTTTCAACTATTCATACTTTTTGCAATATTCAACTATTTCTGATTTTTTTTCCCCCATAGAGAATGCATTGGAACAGTCTTGAAACTCTTCAAATCTTCTTACTTCTTTCAGCCTTTAAAGCGTCCACATACTTTCAGCTAGAGACTTCATTCAAATCCTGAGCTGTAGACAAACTTCTAATGTATTCATCCTGTATTTACAACTTTTTCATAGCTTGTACCGTTTTTGAGATAAATCCTTTAAAAGCACATGAGGATTTCTGACAAATTTCACACTTTTCAATGAGTGTGTATGGGGTTGGGTCAGAGTGAGTGACATCATCGTTAGAGTGAGAGGGATCGAAAAAACATTCAGGATTTTTTCTGGATAAATTGCCAGCACGGCCACAAATTAAACTCTAGACACATGATTTCCTCACTGGTTTGTAGCCACACTTGTCGTGTCTCATCTGATGTGCTCAAAACAGCAGACACACTTACAGAATTGTCTCTATGAGCCTAATTGTCCAGCTAGACCCGCTCCAGTGGCTCATCCACTTCAATATAAAAGTAGGAGCTGATTTTTTTAGAAAAGCAGAAATGCCCCCCTTTTCTACCTTGCGACCCTGAGAAAAGTTTTTGCCCTACAAACATTTAATGCACATCAATGTGCTCAGGAAGGTCTCCTTGCCCCCAGTAGTCACATGGCCACATTCTGATCAGAGGTACGGTTCTCTTTTTCTGGGCTGTTTTCAGAAGCTGCACTGAGCTCAAATCTCTCTGCTCTGCTCTGCTCTGTGTGCAGTTGGTCCAGCTGTAGCGGCCAGCTCGTTATCAAAGTCTATAAATAGAACAAGTGCAGGTGCAGCCTGGCCGCTCGTTAAGATGTTTTTAAACACAGCCCCACACACACACATGATAAACCAGACTGACAGAGGATGTCCACGCACAAACACAGGTATCACACTCACACACAGACACACACAGACACTCACACACAGTCACACATGCACACATACACAAACAAACAATTCCATTCCATTCTTCATTCTTCCATTCTTAGATAATAATTTAAAATATTTTTTAAATGCAGCCAGGGAGCTCTCTGCTCTGCAGCAGGAGAAGGAGCTCAACTTTGTAACTTGCTGTTAAGTGCTTTTTAATTCATTTTAATTCACCAAAAAATAGTCACAGGTCACAAAAAAGTCCTCTTCTTGCTTGGTGTGGCTAATTTCTGCACTTTCCTTACTTTTTTTTTAAGCATCATTGAAAAATCTCACATTCATCAAAGTCTCAACCTCTTTTGCACAACACCACTGTAGTGTAGGGGTTAGGGTGGCCGTTTGCCAACCCCAAGGTCACTGGTTTGAATCCAAGGGAAGAACTCTTGTTATGTTATGTTGAATTCTGCTCTCCTCCCCCGCCTTCAATTGGTTACAGGTGTTTGTTATCTGCTTGATTACTCATACCAGTTTGCAGCACATCATCACATTACAATGAATGACAACAGTCTTGAAAGCAGTGTGCTCTCTGTAGCCGAGTGGCAGAGTAAAGGCTTTGTGATCATAAGGTCATAGGTTCGATTCCTGCCTCAGGCATTTCACATCATTGCTTGAGTTTTGATTCCAATTATTCAGCTGTCATTGGACAGTCTTTGATTCCTCATAGTATAAAGCTCATTGTAACTCAGGTTCTCTGTGGCCGTATGGTTAGTGTGTTAGGTTACCACTCATGGAGTTGTGGGTTCAATTCCTTCCATGGACATGTTTCTTGTATGCCATTCCGCATGTCTTTGTCAATTTATTCTGCTAATTCAGCATGGTTCAGCATTGGGTTTCAGCATTCACACGCATGTTCCGTTAGGAAATGCTGTTTCTAGTTCACTATAATTGTTGTTGAGGCAAGATTTGAACCAGGAATCGAACCCACAACCTCATGATCACTAAACCTTTACTCTGCTGCTTTGTCACAGAGAGCACAGACATAAGCATGTTGCTATTGTAATGTGATGATGTGCTGCAAACGGTGGCAGTAGTAATTAATGCGTCTCTTAATGAACACCTGTAACCAATTGAGGGTGGGGGAGGGGAGCAGAATTCAACATAACATAACAAGAGCGCTCCCCTTGGATTTGAACCAGTGACCTTGGGATTGACAAGCAGCCACCTTAATCACTACACTACAATGGAGTTGTAGAGAAGAGAGGTTGAGACTTTGATGAATGTGAGATTTTTCAATGATGCTTAAAAAAATAAGAAAAGAGTATAAATGAGCCACAACAAGTAAGTAGAGGACTTTTTTGTGACTTGTGACTATTTTTTGATGAAATCAAACAAAGTATAATGCCCATTCCAGCTAATTAAAAAGTTGAGCTCCTGCTACTCTGCTGTGAAGAAAATTGCATTGGGCTGAATGGCAGAGAGAGAGCACCCAGGCTGCATTTAAAAAATATTTTAAATTATTCTCTGAGTCTCTGTGCATTTGAGGGCATTGTGAGAAAGAAGACAAGCGTGGCTACAAACTGTTTCCAAAATCATGAGTGTAGAGTGTCATTTGTAGCTTTGCTGGCAGTTTCAGAAGAAAAGTTCCAGTCGCTTTTTTGGATCTGCTGCACTCTATGATGATGTCACCCACTCTGACCCAACCCCATACACACTCATTGAAAAGTGTGAAATTTGTCAGAAATCCTCATGTGCTTTTCAAGGATTTATCTCAAAAACGGTACAAGCTATGAAAAAGTTGTACATACAGGATGAATACATTAGAAGTTTGTCTACAGCTCAGAATTTGAATCAAGTCTCTAGCTGAAAGTATGTGGACGCTTTAAAGGCTGAAAGAAGTAAGAAGATTTGAAGAGTTTCAAGACTGTTCCAATGCATTCTCTATGGGGAAAAAAAAATCAGAAATAGTTTAATATTGCAAAAAGTATGAATAGTTGAAAAGAGAAAAGACATAGCACACCTGTCCCGAAAAGGCTGAACATTTTGATGTGAGAATTGTTGAAATAGCACAAAGTATGAAGGACTAGTTAAGTGTCAAAAGTATAAAGAAAATGGCCGAACAGAAGAACAATAGTGTGAATGCTTCCAGCATTCACACTAATTATCCTTTGCTCACAGCGTCTTTCAGTGCTGCTCTGAGCGTCACATATCGCCACGAAGGGGATTGCATTGGAAAAACGGGCACCTAATGAGTCAGGCATGTGACGATGAGGGACAGTGACCGTTCGTCAGGCTGTTGACGCACTGGGGGTGAGAACGTGTTGGCTGGACACAGTCAAAATAACTTGTGTGTGGTGTTTACTTCGGTTTACTTCCTGTCTCTTCTTCTATGAACACTCCCAGCACATTAACAACAGCACTGGTGACAGACTCCACCTAGTGGTCGGAGTCGAACATGCATCACAGTGGGAAAATAATAGAAATTTCAAAAATTAAAAATTCAAGCATTGGAAGCGGGCCAAAAATAATCGGCCGCAGGCCAACTTTGGCCCGCGGGCCCCAAATTGGACAGCCCTGTTATATACAGTATGTTATATGTAGGGTTAGGGTTATCCAACGAATGTATGTGATCATTATAGTAAACACAACTTTACAAACTACAGACCTGTCTCAATACTGCCACAACTCTCAAAAATATTGGAAAAGCTATTCAACAATAGAATGGACACTAGGGGTGTCACGATTTCGATTTTTTATTGAAATCAATCGAAATGACGTCATGGTCTCGATCATCGAAGTCAAAGAGAGGATCAGCGATCACGCGCCAAACGCCCCCTCCCCGCCGCTTATTGTCCCCATTGCGCACCTTTTCAGTCACTGGTCCGAGTTCTCCTTTACTTTTTCTTTCAAGACAACACTCTCTCTTTCCCTCTCTTTTATTTTACCGGCGGTGTCAGCTGATGTGCACGTCTGCAGCAACCCAAACAAATGCACATGTTGACTGGCTCTATTCCAGCCACATGATTGGTTCTGCTCGCTGCAACTCTTAATATCATTGGCTATTTGCCAAAACATGGATGAATGAAACCTATCGACCACGTCTCATATTTCTATCGAAGAAAAGCTATTTCACATTTTAGAATGTTTTATCAGCCAGCCCTGGTGGGCTATTGTCCCCCTCAGGGCCGGCCTGTGGCATAGGCCGTATAGGCAAATGCTAAGGGCGCCGTCCATCCAGGGGGCGCCAGCGCCACAAATGGGAAAGAAAAAAAAGTGTAACTTTCACTATTTTTATAACTTGTTGGTACTATTATTTCTTAATACAAAAAATAACCCCACGTTAATTTAAATGCAAAGAAATACCTATTAAAAAGTAATAATATAATATGTTACAACATTACTTACTAAGTCGTCGTCCCCTCTCTCCCCCACATACCCGTTGGTACTGCCCTCTGCTCTCCCCGCAGTCACACACACAGCAGAGGTAGGCCTACCTGTCTGCAGTGGGAACGCTTTCAAGCCGTTTTCTTGTTAGAAACGCCACATTTTTAATTAGATGTGTGGATACTTGGTTGCATTAATCCTCAAAGTCGGCACAAATGCCGGCTCGTTTGCGCGACCGTCTCGATATGTTTTTGTTTATATTTCAGTCATTTTACGCCACTCTTGACGACCTGTGTCACCTGTCAATCAAAAGAACAGCTGTGAAGCGCTTCGAACCCGCAGAATCGTTAGGAGAGAGAGAGAAGCAGTGAGGAGGGGTTGGATTGGAGGAGGATGACGGTGCTTCAGAGGCTGAAAGTTTTGACTCATTTGATGAGGAAGATACGGAAAAAAGAAGAGAGAGTTGAGACTTCAGCCTGCTCAGACAGCAGGGCCACAGCTCCAGCTCTGTATACAGACCTGCTGAGCTCTCAAACCATTTTTTATTTTTTATTTTTTTTACCTCTCAAACAGCACCACAGTGACAGCACACGGAGGGTACATTATATAGGTTAAATATTGTAAATGTTGTGTTTTTTGTCTGTTTAGTTGATATTTTGTTTGGAGAAAAAAGCTAATTTCTCATTTAGGGCTACACACATGTCATGAAGTTTGAAATGTAATGTTAAGTCAATATTTAGCTTCTTTTATTTTACATTTGAGACATTTGGTGAAAATAGAATGACAGATAACATTTATGCTCAAAAAGCAATTTCACAAAATTTCATTTTAACTTGTTTTCCTCACGTATCTATTAGCTTTTATTCATACAGTATATTCCACTGCTTTTGTGAAGCTAAGACTTTCGTATACCCATTTCAAGCATCACAACAGGTTATTCTCATGACTGTAGACTCATTTTTTTCATGTCTTCACCCAGGATTTACTTTATGACATTTTACTGATTGTTGTGCAAGTTGTGTATCTCGGGGTCAGAGGGGACATACAGATACACTGCTACGTTATCATTATGATCATTATTGATCATTGTTGGGGGGGGGGGCGCCTGGGAGTAATCTCGCCTAGGGCACCAAAATGGCTAGAGCCGGGCCTGGTCCCCCTCCTACCTGGGAAACAGGAGGGAGACACAGCTCTAACTACACAACACCGTCAAGCACTGACAGCCACATGTTGCAGTGACGTTAAGATAAATAAAAAAAACCCTGCAAATAATAAGCCGAAAAGGTGCAACTTGCCACTTTTTGTCGATGGATCAGCGCAATCTTGTTTACATTACATTAAGCCGACATCAGGAGAATAATGAGACACAACGGTAAATTAATGAAAATAAAATTATGATAATGTACAGATATAAATATATTTGTTTCAAAACCTTGGGGGCAATTTTGGCCCTTGGATCATGATTTTTTGGGGGGTAAAATTGTTACCTTTATATTGTAAATAAATTATTTAAATGTGACCGTGCCTAACGTGATATATTATGGAAATTGCATCACTTAGGCTATATGTAGCCCATCTTTTGAAACAATATTTACTGTAAAAATTTGATGAATAAAACCAATGATCGTAGACTAGACTAGTCTGAAAATGGCATAGGCCTAAGAAAAAGAGGAAAAATCGAGAATCGAATGGAATCGTGACCCTAAAATCGAAAATCAAATCGAATCGAGGATTTGGAGAATCGTGACACCCCTAATGGACACATATCTGGAAAAACACTATTTTCAGAGTGGGTTCAGGGCTAACAGATCAACATCACAGGCAATAATGGAATCAATTGAGGAAATCACAGATGCAATAATAGATAATAAAATTATCCAATTGGAGTATTCATTGATCTCAAAAAAGCATTTGATACAATCAACCATAACATACAATTCAATAAACTGGAAATAAATATGGGCTAGATAAGGAGACTGGTATTAGACTGGCTAAAGAGTTATTCAAATGGAGGGCAACAGTTTGTAAAGTTGGGTAATAATCACTGCTCTATATTTTGACATTGCTGGTTGGGTCCCACAGGGGTCAGTAGTGGCCCCCAAGTTGTTTGTCCTTTACTGTATATCAATGACATGTGTAAAGTATCTAGACGACAGAAATATTTTTGGTTCAGGTGAAAATATAAATCAAGTGAAAACAGTTATAAACGAAGAAATGAAAAAACTAAAAATATGGTTATCACTGAATGTAAGTAGACTAAGTTTATGTTATCTGGTAAGTGTACAGTGAACACAAAGGTGTGAATAGCAATAGATGGGGTGGAAATTGAAAGTGTGCCTGAAAATAAATTTCTTGGGGTCACAGTAGATGACGGGCTGAGTTGGAAGCCACACATCAAATATGTACAGTCCAAAGTTTCCACAAGTATTGCAGTTTCACACAAAGCCAAACAATTACTGGATCACAGTTCACTTTGCACACTTTACTGTTCACTGGTTTTACCATACCTATACTACTGTCCTGAGGTTTGGGGAAATAATTACAAAACTTCATTACAGTCACTTACCATTCTGCAGAAAAGAGCAATAAGGACTGTTCACAAGGTCAGCTACTTCGAACACACTGATCCACTTTTTCTACAGTGAAGCTACTGAAATTCACTGACACTGTATCTTACCAAACAGCAATAATCATGTATAAGGCAAAAAACAACAACCAATTACCAGAAAATATCCAACATTTATTTAGGAATTTTTTTTAACATTCTGTTTATTGAATTTTTCCATTTTTAAGACAAGAGTTTAAGTAACTTATTGTGAACATATTTTTTCAACCCTCCCCCCACTCCCATTCCCTCCCCCTATTTCCCATTACTGGTATACTGTTTTTGATGCTTTGGAAGCTTTCGGTGTGAACGTACAGTATGTGTATGTATGTGTATATGTGTTGATATGCATGTATATGTTTTTTACTTAGACAAAGGAGTGAGAGCTAACAAGCTATGCTTCTTCTCACTCCTTTTCGAATATGTCACTTAATTTCCTTTTTTTCTGTGTTTTATTATTTTTTTGCTTCCTCGCCGTCACTTCTATATTATGTTGGGCAAGAATTTGTTCAGTAGCAAATCGGGAAGCCAGATTTTAATGATTTTGATATGACAATAATCAAAAAGGTCATGGCTGGAATGATTAAACCATTCACATATATTTGTAAGTAATATTTGAGTTTTCCCAAGTAAAATGAAAACTGCTAAGGTAATCCCATTATTCAAAACAGGTGACAAACATCTTTTTACAAACTACAGGCCCATTTCACTCCTTTCACAGTTTTCAAAAATTATAGAAAAGCTTTTTGATAATAGGTTGAATGTATTTATTGAGAAATATAATTTATTTTCAGACTGCCAATATGGATTTAGGAAAAAGAGATCAACTGCTCTGGTGTTGATAGACTTGGTTGAAGAAATAACAAACTGTATTGATAAAAGGAAATTTGTAGTCGGTATCTTTATCGATCTTAAAAAGGCATTCGATACGATAGATCATACAATTTTGTTAAATAAGCTAGAGCGTTATGGTATAAGGGGTATTGCTCTAGGATGGCTGAGAAGCTATCTGAATGAGAGACAGCAATTTGTCCAAATAGATAATCATGTTTCAACCTGTAGAGATATCATTTGTGGTGTTCCTCAAGGGTCGGTATTAGGCCCCATCTTATTTATACTATACATTAATGATATTTGTTTGATATCAAATGTGATGAAATGGATACTCTTTGCTGATGACACCAACATTATTTGCGCCAGTGAAAACTTACAGCAACTCCTGGAAACGACTACACATGAAATTAACAAGCTGAAAAATTGGTTCACTTTGAACAAACTATTTCTAAATTTGAAAAAAACAAAGATTATGTTATTTGGTAAACACAACACTGATGTCCTAGCCTGGTTGGCACGACTTTCCAATGTTGATACTCAGCATTGGGTCTGGCCAAGACGTTAAGAGAATCCATTTCTCAAAGCGCATCCTTCAAACCTGGTTTACCCACCCCCCTCAAATGCCTCAGTCTGCTATTGGTCGAAGCCAGAATAGGCGGTGTCGAAGCTTAAACCAATTACAATGAGGTTCCGGTCGCTGCTCCAAAGACGGTTTGGCTGCTCTACTGCGTCACTTATTTGAACACGCCTCTACCCAGAGCCGTTGGAGAGGCTCGACGTTGATTGGCTCTCGAAAAAGAGGGTGGAGTTCCCGAAAATTCGGGAGACAGAAATCCAGTTAACTCATTGAGTGCCAACCACGTAATTTCTCGTTTTTCGTTCCCATGCGTTGAGTGCCAAAAACGAAATTTTTCGTTTTTTGCTTTTTTTTAAATTATGAAAATAGACACTTTAATACACATTATATGTAAATTTGGGGACTCTACGACGAGGAGAACTGAAATAGATGACGATCAAAGTCACATGACAGCTCATGATCTGGAAGTTTTTATCATAACTCAGCTTCTGCAAACGGAGTTCTGCATGCAGATGCAGCGCAGCTGCGCCGCAGCTGCTCCGCTCTCACCCGCGAGGCTGCAGCAGCTGGGAGCTGAACCAGGAAGCTCTCAGCCGACAGTCCCGCCCGGTCTTCATCTGGAGCAACACCGTGTCCTCCCCAAAGTCCTCCCGCGGTAAAATCTGATGGTCTCTGGGTCAAAGCAGACCGGCACCACCGACCCGTACCACAGAAGGACCGCGACCACCGGCGGGACCGGTGTTCGCGAGCCGCTGTGGCCGGCAGAGCCTCACGTTCCGCGGCGAGAGGCTGTGACACGGCACGGTGCGTCTGTGTTATTGTTGTTTAGTGGCGCCCCCCCCGCCCCCGATGGTGGTTTTGTGAATAGAACAACAATTGTTGTGTATATTTATCTTATACGAGCCCTTTGATCCAGAAATGTGAGTGTGAGAAGAGCGACAGACACAAACAGCGCACCTTTCATAAAAGACGCTCTATCTCCTTTTCTAGAAAAAAAGGAGGGATTTTGGTGAAACCCAGCCATGTTTAGCTTGACTTTTCTCAGGAACGGAGGCACGTAGAAACAAACGGTTTGTGGCCATTTGAAGGATAAAGTTAAACCTTTCAAATGAGCCACAGTATGTGTTGGTGGCAATAATATAGAATACACTATGGCTCTAAAATAAAAAGTCAAATATGGTCTAATTTGCCGGTACACTTGACTAAAACTTTGGAAAGGAGCGCGGCACTCAATGAGTTAATAGCACGGTTGGCCAGACTAGAAGTCAGCAGCGCTTTTGCGAGGCGTGACGTCACTAGTGTGGGCGCGACCAGGCTACTGATGTCCCAGTTCAAATTAAAATTGATAATGTAATAATTGAAAAAGTAGAAGAAACTACATTTCTTGGAGTGATCATTCATGAAAAAATGTGCTGGAAACCTCAGATAAAACATGTTTGTTCTAAAGTTGCAAGGAGTGTGGGTGTCATCCGAAGAGTTAAGTATATACTAAATTATAAGTCTTTACTTTCACTATATTATGCTTTTGTTTTTCCTTATCTGAACTACTGTGTGGAGGTCTGGGGCAATACATACAACACTAATTTGCACCCATTGATTATTCTACAGAAAAGAGCTATTCGTAATGTTTGTAATGTAAAGTACTATGAACATACAAATGACTTGTTCTTGAGGGCAGCAGTATTGAAATTCCTGGACCTGATTAAACTAAAAACTGTACAAATTGCCTACATGGCCAAACATAATCAATTACCTGATACTATACAAGGACTCTTCTGTGAAAGGGAAAGTGCCAAGAGATATGACCTTCGGGGTAAACATAAACTGGCACAGCAGCTCACAAGAACAACTCTTAAATCTATGTGTGTCTCAGTTTGTGGAGTAATTATGTGGAATAGTTTGGCTGAAAACATTAGAAATAGTAAAAGCCTGAGCGAGTGTAAAAGAAAGTTTAAACAGCAGATGTTTGATGTGTACAGTAGGGAAGACAGTGGTGGTTGAATTAAATTAAATTAAATTGATTAAATAAATACATAAATAATATAGGACAAATGTAGGACTGTTGAGGGAGCTTGCAATGCTCCTACTTCAATGCTTTTTGTTTGTTTGTTTGCTCGCTCGCTTGGTTTTTTTTGTTGTTGTTGTTGTTGTTATGTATGTCTTGATGGTGTCTTTATGTGGGGGATGGAAATTTAAAAGCTATGCTTCGTCCATCCCCTTTTCACACCAGGTGTTGTTGTTTTTCTAACTGTGCTGTTGTTGTATTGGTATGTTGGTGTCTGTAGTTTGTTCTGTTTGGTTGCTGTGGTCTGGTGTGAAATAAACAGTGAAACGAAATGAAACGAAACGTATCTCTGTTGTGTTTTCTATTCAATGATATTTACAGGTCAGTATTGACATGAGGGGTCAGTGTCCAGAGGAAGTGTCTCAGAGACTGGACCATCAAAGAGTGAGGTCATCAGGTGTCAGTGACATCATCACATGTAACCATGGTTTCAATTCAGTATAGTCCAGACCACTTTAGCTTACTTATCCCTCAATGGGCAAATCATTAGTATTTTTCCCAGTGTTTATATCCATGACACCTGATGACTTCACTCTGTGATGGGCCCCGGCCTCCTGTATCTACACTGTCATTGTTCAGTAAACAACTGAAAAAAGCAAATTCTTTTTGATTTCTGTATAATCACCTTTTTCTGACTCTGAAGACAACCATTGCTGTTTTTACATATGGGAGGTATTTTCATAAGCCTTTTTTGTCTTCCACCTCTCCTGCACAATGTTTAACTTAAGCGGCGCCGGGCTGGCCGCCTGCTCCAGCGTCCTGGTTATATCGACTTTGGTCAGTCAACACCCGATCGCGGTTTAGTCCGTTCATTTGTTTGTTTAGACAAGACAATAACTAAATGATAATTCACTCTGGGGGTGGATGGGGTTCTTCCTATCTTCGAATCACTTTCCTTTTTCCCGGGGTGTTCGCCTCGTCAGTCCACAAGACTCTCTGTTGGCTTTTCCCACACTGCCCTGCTCCGTCTGCTCATGTCAGACTTAAGCGGCCAGGTAACCAGGCAACCAATCATGCATTACACAATATTGCAGCCAACCTCAAATCTAAGGCTGCGTTCCGATCCACAGTTTACTTGGACAGAGCCCCCTACTCCCTACTCCCTGCACAGGGAATCTGCTGTAGGAAACTTCACTTAACCGATATAACACCAATCGGAACACCCTGCAACGTCACAGCTGTTTCTGGTCGAGTTTAAAAATAAAGTTTTTAAGTTTCAAAATGTTTCACGCCACTATCACCGTTTAGACAGATCTGAAATGATTGAAGAAACATTACTATTTCTGTGTGCACAAGCAAAGCAGTTTTGTGTTGCAATGCGTGGTATTTATTCAGTTTCAGGGCATCAGTTAGACAGTTAGACAGTTAGACAGGTAACCGTTAGCCCTGCCAATTTACGTAACGCACGTAAACGGACCGCAATGGCTGATGGGTAATATCGGTTGTCAACATCCGGTGAACTGGGTGAAGTGAGGAACCGTTGTTCACTCCCTCCCTGCACAGTTCACAGTTCCCTTCAAACTGCTCCCTGCGGTTTGGAACCACACTGAACATGGCGGCACACCCTGTGTAGTCCACTGCGCAGGGAACTAGAGGGCGATTGGAACGCACCCTAAGAAAGTGACCCCAACACTATGGAGTAGAGAGCCGAGGCTGGACCAGGGGAGGATTGAGCTGCCGCTCGTCTGAGAGAGATCTGCTGAAAGTGGGCAAGCACTGAGAGCTGGGCTGCATTGTTTCTGCTGGAGCTGATTATGAGCATGCAAGATGTGCAGCTAGGGGTGGGCGATATGACGATATTAAATCGTGAAGGATTACAACGTCAAGACGATCTGTCCAAGGGCAGAGATCGTAGGATCGTCTCTAGGGCACATTCTATAAATTGCAGTTCTATGCTGATGCACCGACGCACGCACCCGACGTATTAGGTTGTCAACCTGACTGACCAATCATAGCGAATTAAGGGCAGTGACGCGCTTTCTTACCCGCCCTCTTGTTTGTGTGTGTAGCGGCAGCCGCATGGAGAGTGATGGCTGAAAGCCAAGAGGAGTTGGTCCCTAAAAAAAATTCTAGGGCTGCAACTAACGATTATTTTGATAATCGATTAATCTGTCGATTATTCCTTCGATTAATCGGATAAAAAAAAGGCACAAATTTGATTTACATTGTAGGGAAGAGAAGAACGAGAGGAGGAGTTGTTACTCAGTTTGATCCAGCATGTCACTGGTATAATTTATTTCTTTCTCCCTAACTTTATTCAAAAACATAATGTTATTCCAAATGGACAATATTAGTGCAAAAAATTGCACAAATAAGTTTTTTTTTAAGTTAGTTGAACGGCCCAGAGCTGTTAAACTAATAATAATAACATTAAAAAATAATAATAGACAAAATTCATTAGGGCACTGCCTGATTTGCTTACAAGTGGAAGTCTGCAGCATGTTTACATCCAGAGGAAAATTCTGATCAACCCTGAAAGTTCACCATTCACCGGATCAACCGACAACAACCTGACGTTACTCAGTTGGTTTCAGTTTGGCTCACAGCTCACCGCTTCCCCGACCGGCCCACGTAATCACACCGTGATAAACATCAGTCACCGCGGGGGGACAGGCTGGACCCTCCGGTCACACACCCACAACGTTACACACACACACACACAGCAGCGATCTGATGTAAACATCGGTATTAACTGTAAGCGCCCATCACCATAAAATAAAACGGGTAAATGATGATCAAATCTCTAATCTGAGTCCTCCACACACCGAGCTCTGAGCAGATCAGCTGATCAAACCTCAAAGAAATATTTCTTACCTTTACTCCAGGTGTCCAAATCAGTCAGCAGCAGTAGTCATCAAACTCCAACAGTTTAATAATCCATATTATTCCCGTTTGCATCGCGTTCCTCGCGGCCAGCTGCTTCATTCATTTGCATTGTGTGAAAAAAAAGAAAAAAGTTTTAGCTAACGTTAGCTTTAGCTTTAGCTTCAGTGTCCTGACAGGAGAGGCTGACAGAGGAGACAGTGAAGCCTCTCTGCTGCTGGTACCAGGTCCAGACCACCGGTCCAGAGGTCCAGACAGTCCGTGACCATGTCCGTGACACACCGCGTCCGAGCCGCGCGGACCGTGTCCGTGTGGGAGTAACGTTGGACCGGGAGTAAACAACGCGGTGGAACCGGACAACACAGGTCCGGTTGATCAGAAACACGGCTGTTGCCGCCGCTAAAAACACGTCTTTTTTTTTTTTACATGATGCAAATGAATGAACAGGCTGGCCGCCAGGAACGCGATGTGAACGGAAATAATATTAGTGGATTATTGGAGCTGGATGACTGCTGCTGCTGACTGTTTTGGGCACGGGTAAAGATAAGAAATATTTTCTTTTTTTCCCTGGCTCTGGGCCAAATTAATCGCTACCCAACGAATCGATAATCAAATTCGTTGCCAACGAATTTAATAATCGATTTTTATCGATTTTATCGATTAGTTGTTGCAGCCCTAAAAAATTCCACTTCCATCATATGGAATTGGTTTGGCTTTTCCGCAACGGATACAGCACAAGCAAATGTAATATGCAAAGTTTGCACAGAAACGGTTCGGACGTCAGGTGGCAACACAACAAACTTGTTTAATCACCTCAAGAGAAAACATCCAAAACAATATGCAGAGAGACAAGCAGCGAGGGGCCCGGCGGCGGCACCGCAGCCAGCGGCAGCAACTAGCGTAAGACCGGGGGCGGTGCGTGGCGCAGTGGTTAAGATGGCCACCCCATGTAGAGGCTACAGTCCTCAACGCAGGCGTCCCCGGTTCGAGTCCCACGTCGGGCAGACCTTTCCTGCATGTCATTCCCCCTCTCTCTGCCTCCCCCTTTCCTGTCTGTCTCACTGTGCTATCAAATAAAGGCAAAAACGCCAAAAAATATATACTTAAAAAAAAAACTAGCGTAAGACCGAAACAAACAACATTGATACAGGCATTTGGTAAAGGCACCCCGTATGAAAAGACGAGCAAGCGGTGGAAAGAGGTAACTGACGCAGTTACGTTTTATCTGGCCAAAGATATGGTACCGTTCAAGATGGTGGAAAACGAGGGGTTCAAATGCCTGCTCAAAGAGGCTGACCCGCGGTACAAGCTGCCCAGCAGAAAGTACTTTTCCAATACTGCCATGCCACGTCTTTACTCTGAATGCCGAGAAAAGATTGAACGTAAGGTTCAGAAGGTCCAGTTTTTCGCAACAAGGAGTGATCTGTGGTCCAGCCGCACTTCAGAGCCTTATTTGAGCCTGACTATTCGTTATATTGATGACTGGAAGCTCTGCAAACAACATACTTCCCAGAGGATCACACGGGGGAGCTCATAGCGCAAGGGCTGAGAGACGCTCTTCAATGCTGGGGACTCAAAGAGAATAACATGACCTGCATGAAGACAGACAGTGGGACTAACATGGTGAAGGCCCTGGAACTGGACTCGTCTGCCCTGCTTTGGGCATAGACTGCACCTCGCCATTGGTGGGTGAACTTCAAATAAAAAATGCAAAGATGGGGCTTGATGCTTAACAAATCTAGATTTTTTTAAAAAGAAAAAGCGATAGGTTAAAACAAGCACCTTATTAATGATGATTTGCTGCATAACTTAAGAATAAACTAGGGACACAGAACAAAGTACTGTATTACATTAGTCTGTGATTTAAAAAAAAAAACATTTTATTGAAATGTTTTTATTTATTTACTTTATGAACAAATATAGCATTAGAATAACCACATAACAAAACATATAATATTAACAATAAATTAACATCACAGATTAAAATGTACTTTTTGCTGATTTTGTTTAGCCTAATTGTATCATTACATCTGGTTAATAATATATCTTGCTCTTCTTCTTTTAGAAAAAAGTGCCAAAGATCCTCGAGTTGTTCGCATGACATCTGTCTGCAAGAAAGTGGTGAGTGCATTCTCCTTCAGCTGGAAGATTAGATTAAGTTTATTTGTCCCCCATGGGAAAATTTCTCTTCACAGACTGCACAATGAAGGACATAAGTCACAAGACAGACAATGATATACACAACAACATGCACACCACCAGTGACAACATACAGTACATGACGACACAGTGAAACAGCAGACAGACAGATCAATATTGGACAGACAGATCAGCGGGGCCTGCTGTTCAGGGCCGCTATAGCTGCAGGGATCAGGCTTTTTCCCAGGCGAGCCCTCCTGAATTTGAGGGTTGTGTATCTTTGTCCTGAGGGAAGTGGGGTGATGTATTGGTGCAGTGGGTGGGTGGTGTCTTGGACTATGAAGTTTGCTAGGCGGTTGATGGATTTTTCATTTAGTTCTGTAAGGATGGGTTGAATAATGCTTTGATAGAGTAACAACAGGAGGTGAGGTGCAACGTATAGTCCTTTAAGTTTGCGGATGGCTGACAGTCTTTGTTGGCTTCTTTTTTGGATGTCCGTGGTGTGCTGATCAAAGGTGAGGAGTTATTCCCAAGTATTTGAATGTGTCCACTGTCTCGACTGTTTGGGTGTTTATGATGGTGGGGTGCTGGGGTGAGGGGGGGCTGAACAGTAATTCCTTTTCCGTTTTATTGACATTAATTTGGAGATGGTTGTCTGCGCACAATTTGGTGAAATGGGTGACTGTGTTGTGATAGCCCAGAGTGGATTGGTTGTCTGAGAGAAGTGCAAGGATAGCTGTGTCGTCAGAGTATTTGAGATATGATGTGGTGGGTGAAATGCTAAGGCAGTCATTAGTGTAAAGAATGTACAGGAAAGGGCTCAACACACATCCCTGTGGGACCCCGGTGTTGATGGTGAGTACAGGGGATGTGGTTGAGTCCACCCTTACTGCTTGCAGTCTGTCGGTCAGGAAGTTGTGAGTGAGGTGGATCAGATGGGGGGGGGGGGTGTTGAAGTGGTGTAGCTTCCGGATCAGCAGGTGTTTCTGTAGGGAGTCGAAGGCGGAGCTGAAGTCCACGAAAAGGATCCTGGCGAAATTGCCTGGGGAGTCCAGGTGCTGGAGGAGGAGGTGCAGCAGGCAGGCCACAGCATCCTCTGTGCCTCTTTTTGCCTTGTAGGCAAATTGGAGGGAGTCCAGGTGTGGGGTGACGAGTGGGAGAATGATGTTCAGCAGCAGTCTCTTCAGGCATTTCATGATGATGGATGTTAAGGCTATGGGACGGTAGTGGTTAGGTTCTGTGGGTCTGGCTTTTTTTGGTACTGGGATTATGGTGGCGGTTTTAGTATGGGTATTGTAGCAATCAGGTAAGATTGGCAAAAAAGTGAGTGCAGTATTGAAGAGAGCTCCATGGCACAGGTCTTAAGCACCCTGGCTGAGATGCCATCAGGCCCTGGAGCTTTGCCGGGCTTGCAACGGCTCAGCTGGCGCCGTACCTCCTCCTCTGTGAAAGGGTCCGGTTCTTCAGGGTCTGGTGGTGGAGGGCTCTCAGCAAGACCAGACAATCAGATGAGAAGTCCTGGTTGTCGTGACGGGTGAAGAATGTGTTCAGCTCTTTGGTGAAGGTTTCTGGATCACTGACTGTGCATGTGGATTTGGATTCACATCCTGTCAGGATTTTCACCTTCTGAAAAGCTTGCTTGGTGTTCATATTGCTGAATTCTGTTTCAAGTTTGTTTTTATAGTCCAGTTTGGCTTTGAAAACCTTGTTCCTTATCTTCCTGTTTGTTGCCTTGAGGCTGGCCCAATCCTTTTGCCTGAAGGATTTGTGGTTTTCCTTCATGCTCTGTTTAATTTGAGGAGTAATCCAGGGTTTGGAATTGGGATATATCCTTATTGTTTTCGATGGGATTGTGGTGCCTATGCAGAATTTGATGTAGTCTGTGATGACAGAAACCCTGTTATCCAGATCCCCATCAAATGTGTCTCAGTCGGTGCAGGCCAGGGAGCCTTGTAGTTGGATGATGGCGTCCTCCGACCGTTGGGGGGCGCTGTGGCACTGTGGTTTGTGACGTTTCAGCTCTTGTCTGTACAGCGGAAGTAAACAGATGACGTTGTGGTCAGCAAGTCCGGGCGGTGGATATGACCGGGCACGGAAGGCATCGGTGATGTTCCCGTAGCATAAATCCAAGATGTGTCCCCTTCTTGTTGGAATATCCACATATTGTTGAAGAAGAAGAGGGATTTGAGTCAAGCACAAACAGAACTTAAACTACCTCAACAAAAGCTCATAACAGAGTCGCCAACTAGATGGGGTTCCAGACTTGCCATGATAGAGAGAGTGTTGGACCAAGAAAAGGCCATTTCACAAGTCCTGAAGGCCGACAAGAAGACAAGGCACTTGGTTCCATTATGGCAAGATCTTGATGTAATGGAGTGTGTTAAGAAGGCCCTTGGTCCACTGAGAGATTTTACTGATGCACTTTCAGGGGAGGACTATGTGAGCTTCTCATATGTCAAGCCAGTCCTGCACCTACTGAAAGTCGACCTCCTTAAACTCAGTGATGATGACAGTGAGCTAACAAACACAATCAAGTCTACTATCCTCAACTACCTCACTGAAAAGTACCAGGATCCCAGCACTGATGCCCTGCTGGACATGGCTTCGCTTCTGGATCCGAGGTTCAAAACCCAGTACATTGACAGTGACAAGAAAGAGGAAGTACAAGCCAGAGCTGTGTCTGAGCTGGAGTCCATGTTGAATGTACAAGCACAGCAACCGCTTCCGTCCACATCACAGAGTCCTGAGGCAGCAGAACAAGCACCACCAAAGAAAGCAAAGAAGAAAACATTAGCCAGCTTTTTAAAAATCTCAGGTGCTGTATCTGCAGCTGGCACATCAGCTTCCCTCCCATCTCTAAGAGAGGCAATAGATGGGGCTTATCTTTCCACACCAAATGCAGACAGTGAGACGGATCCTCTCGAATGGTGGAAACGCCATGAAGGAAACTTTCCACGAGTGAGCCAACTAGCTCAAAAGTATCTGTGCATTCCAGCAACAAGTGCTCCCTGAGAACAAGTCTTCAGCACAGGTGGCAACATAGTAACTTGCCAAAGGGCTACTCTCAAGCCAGATAAAGTTGACAAAATGGTTTTCCTGGCTAAAAATCTGTGATAGGAATCTGTAATGATTTCTCCTTTTTAGAAGGAGATAAAAACTCTAAGAAGATATGTTAACAGCAGTATGTTCTAAAACTGCAGGATCTTTAATATTCAGGTTATACACATTGCAGTTTGATAATTTTTGTTGCACTAAAAGAGATAACCACAGTCACTTTAGTCTTGTATTTTAGCTTTTCGATAAGCTATTTGATATATAAATCCTGTTTAAATGACTGTTAGTAATGTCTTTGATTGATATTTAACTTTCTGTTACTACTGTTGCAAGAGTGCACTTTATAAGAATGTTGTTGTTGTTTACCTTAAACTTTACCTTATTTGCACATGCAGGCAAAACTGCGACTATTTAAAATAAAACCTGTTGAGAAAGGTTGTTTGGCCTAAGTTGTCTGTTTTTCTTTTTTCAATTTAAGATTGTGATAAAATCGAAATCGTGATATGATATTTTTGCCATATCGCCCACCCCTATGTGCAGCTACATACAAATATTGGAAATGCGTGTGCAAAAAACGCTCGATGTGAACGGCCAGTGGTCATGATGCGCTAAAGAACGGATACCCTGCAGCCAACCAGAACTGAGTTTTCACCCAGACCATGGTATAAACATGATTAATGTTCATTCTGTTGAAATTACCTTTGACTCCATAGTTCACAACCAGTGTCTAGTGTTACAGTGAAATGTCTGACCTGTCAGATTCTGTTGTTTCCTGTGTTCAGCATTAGTTTGCTGACAGTGTCCAGAAGAAGAGTGTGTAGGTCAGCAGTGGGTTCTGCACTAGGTCAGCTCGTCGTGTCTAAGTCACGTTATATCAGCTAAAGGATTGACTGTGGTGAAGTTAACGTGAACAATGTCTGAACATGAACGTGACCTTTGTCCTGAGATTAATACCCACAGTGACTGTTAGTTCTGTGTTCATCAGGAAGTCACACAGACGAGAGCTCAGTCAGTTTCAGGATCAGTGTTTCCTCTACGTGATTCTTCAGTTATCACAGACCACTAACATCTGGCGGGTGGGGGTGGGGTATCATTTCTGTTCTTGAACACAACATGATAAAACTTTATCACTGATGAAGGGTTTGGATTGAACATAATCAATAAAACCAGATTGTAGTTAAAATACAGACATGATGGTGACTCATTTAGGACTGGACTGGTCCTACAGGGAACATTAAACAGAAACGTTACTTTCACTTCAGGTTCGCAGAGTAATTTGGGGGAAATGATGTGACTTGCTGTGTATGTCTACGTGATTGTGTGTGTGTACATGCACATATATATATATATATATGTGTGTGTGCCTATAAGGAGCTGTAGAACAGAGACAGAACACTTTTTCTGACCCTCATCTCTGGTAAGTACCCAAACTCACTGAGCTGTTGGTTCCACTCGTTTCAGTGTCGAATGTCAGTTAACATATTTCTTAACAGTAGTAGTCACCTGTAAAATATTGATAATAGATTTATTGATACCAATTCCATTATTGATTGTGCTTATGGCTGTGATTCATTATTGTTTTCTGTAGATTTTCTGTGTGCAGCACAGTCAGCCTCTACAGGTTTACTTTTTAACTCTGAGTCTCTGAACACTGAATGGACAGATGTTGTTGTTAGTGGCTGTAAGGACGGACTGGACCCGGTGTTTCCTACTTTTATTCAGCTGCTCTAAAAATGATCCTTAAAGGGGAACTATTCAAGTCTGCTCGCTTTTCTGCTGTTTTGGTTACGCTCCTCTCGCCCATGTGCATTTGTTTACAGCGAAGCCGGCGAAAAATCAATAAATGGAGTGGTGGAAAACGTTACATAACATAGGTTGGTTTTCAGCCGTGAGACGCCAGGTGAAGACAGAGAAACAAAAATCTAATCAAAGACACTTACTTTACTTTAATCTTCTTGCAGGTGGCGCATATGTAGCCGATCTTAATCTGGCCCTCTGCGTTGTGTTTCGATACGGACTGCCCCAGGCAAACCGTTGTGCCAAGAGGTCAATGACCGCTTAGCAGTCAGGTTTGCACGTCCTTCATGGGTGAGTGAGTGCACCCGGACCCTCCGTTACACATAGAGCCAACCAGATTGACCAATCTTCTCCAGCCTGGTCTGTCCTCAGCAAGGTGTCGGGCTTCTTCCAGGGGCACATTAAGGGCCATTAGGTCCTTGGCCACGGTGTCAATCCAGCGGGTGCGGGGGCGCCTCTGGTGCATCTCCAGCCAGCCTGGTGGGGGTCAAAGTCCAGGATGGCATGTGTCGGGTGTTCTGGGGGTAGGCGGGTAAAATGTCAATGCCAATGTTGGATACTGTGATCCGAGGTATTTGAAGGCTGGGACAAAAAGGACCGAGGTGTTATCAAACTGAAAGGATGGTGGGTCAGGGCTGTCGCCTATGTTCGGTCTTGGCTCAGCTGGTCATAAGGCCGAGCTTTCTGGCCTCCTTGTTGAAGATGGCATCTGAGGGCAAGATGACAGCGTGCATGTATGCAGTGGCTCTGCTCTCCCTGTGGTTGTTTGTTCGTCTGTCAATTTGTTTAATTTTGGCAGCAGTAACTCCTCTCGCATTGACCTACTATGAATTTGTATACTGTGTGGTGAATTAGACCTCACCTGGGACTTCCGTGAGGGACATTTCTCACTGCAGATTATCCGACCGGCGGGGTCTGAGTGGATCACTATACCGGACCAGCAACGCAGGAGGCGGTGAAGAGAAAGGAAGCAGAAGTGGGGCTGCCGAGCCAGCATACATGCGAGGCTAGAACGAGCCCCCCACACACACCGGCTCTACCGAGCATCTTTCTCACCAATGAACTGGAGCTGATCACCGCGGCACAGACAACTGTGAAAACCTGTTTGATCATGGTTATAACAGAGATTACAGCCCGGTGTTTGAGTTTTCCTCCCTGGTTCTTCCAATTAGCGGACTGGCTGGGGCGGTGTCACATGACTACACAGCCAGGAGTGTAGTCCTACGGCGGTGCATCAGTAGGGAGAGAATTAAGGGGGGGAGTTTTCTCTTTATGTATTAATAACGTTCTCTGTCTGAAGTACTGTAGGATAATTGAATTATTTACAGTTACTGATGATTATAGTTTGTGTGTTTGTTTCCAGTTGAAACTCACCAACATCATGGCCTCAGCTGGTAATGAGACCATAGAGACTGCAGCCCTGGGAAGACCATTCCAGCTTGGCATGCTGTATGACTGCAGGAGGGACCTTCTTGTTCCAGGTAGGACCTGATGATGAGTTCAGAGCCTCATTTAATGAATGAATAAATACACAGCTTCAAAACGATTGTGACAAACCTGGTTTATGTGTCATTTAGATCACAGACATTTTATTTTTTGTAGTGTTTGTCGAGTTAACAATGTGTCATTAATGTGTCAACAGGTGTAACTCTGTGGGATCCAGATAAGCTGAAAAAAAATACAAATGTACAACATCAAAATAACACTGACTTCAATGTCACCACATCAGATTCAATTGAAGAGAAGTCAAATTTATTAAAAATCTCTGGCTCTCTAAAGTTGAGCATCTTGGGAGGACTGGTAGAAGTGGAGGGATCAGCAAAATACTTCAAAGACAAAAAGAGATCTGACAAACAAGCCCGCATGACTCTTCAGTACAAAACAACAACAAGGTTTGAATCATTAACGATGGCTCACCTGGGTCTTGGACAGGTGGCTCATCCTAATGTGTTTGAGGACGACACTGCCACTCATGTGGTCACAGCCATCTTGTATGGAGCTGGTGCTTACTTTGTGTTTGACAGAGAATCATCATCAGAGGAAGATAAGAAACAAGTGGAGGGGGAGGCGAAAGTCATGTTCAATAAACTGAAATATCTCACAGTAAACTCTGAAGTGTCTTTTAACATAAACGAAGAAGAGAAAGCAGCAGTTGAAAAATTTAGCTGCACATTTCATGGAGACTTCAAGTTACCTTCCAACCCAACGTCCTTCATTGATGCTGTGAGTGTTTACAGAGACCTTCCTAAGATGCTGGGAGAGGATGGAGAACATGCTGTTCCTCTCAGGGTGTGGCTCTACCCTCTGGTGAAGCTGGATTCAAGAGCAGCAAGACTCCTAAGAGACATCAGCAGTGCTCTCATCAGAAACTCTTCAGAAACAATAGAGAGTTTGAACAAGACAGAGATGAGATGCAGAGACCTACTGAGAGACACAGCAGCTGCAACATTTCCTGCCATGGAAAAGAAGGTTCAGGATTTGATGCAGATGTGCAAACATTACAAGCTGGACTTCATGCATAAGCTCGGGTCAGTGCTTCCTTCAATCCGAGGAGGTGGGAAAGAGGAAAGTGCCCTGGAGGAGATCCTCAAGGCACATGAGAAGTCACCATTCAACAGTAAAGACCTGGATCAGTGGCTAAAAACCAAGGGGAAGGAATCAGACACACTGAAGTCCTGCCTTAAGCCGCTAGGGGAATTAGATGTGAAAATAGATGATGAGCTGGATGACCTCTTCTTTGATTTTAACGTCAGAAATGTTGTGTGCTTTTCATTTACCTCAGTAGAGCAGCCTGATAGCTTCCTGGTCAAACTGTCCAATCACCTGAAACCAGCAGGAATGATGGACACAGCTGGAGAATCCTCTGATCTAACCACCAGAGACTCAGACTGGCTCACCACTGATACCAGACAGACTATGAGGAGACAACTACAACTGTTCAAAGAACTGAAGAAGGTGAACAGCAGTGATGACACCAGATTAATATCTGCAGCAAAATATGATGGATGTCATCCTGGGGCGTGTATTTACATATATGAAGGAGGATCAGATGAACCAGTCCACTTTGTTCCTCCATTAAAACCTGCCACCCCAACAGCTGCTGCTGGTTCACATGACACAATAACAGTTAGAGCAGCACCTGAACCAGATCCTGGATCTGTAGAGTACAGAGTAGAACACAGAATCAAACAGGAAGGAAACCCTCAGTGGGAATCTGAACCACTGAAGAAGAACCAGGAGGAAGTGACTCTGTCAGGACTCAGACCAAACACTGAGTATGAGATCAGAGTCACAGCTGTGGGCAAACTCAGCTACACTTTCAGCAGCAACATCTGCACAGCTGTGACCCTCACGGCAGCTGGTCCACCAACTCAGGTAAAAGACACCGAAGTGAAAGCAAACTCAATCACTCTGACATGGAGCGCCCCATCTGTCGTAAAGTGTGATGTAAGAAGGTACATCATTGAGTTCAAGGAGGAGAACAGCAGTCAGTGGATGAGCACAGACACCAGGGAGGAGGTGTACACTTTCACTCTGAAGAACCTTAAACACAACACGGTCTACTCCATCAGGATGTGCACAGACGTTGGTGTTGGACTGAGTGAGCTTGGAGAAGAGCTCAAGATTCAGAAAGAACCACTGGATAACACAGACTTCACTCTCCTCCCAGGTGATCCACCTGTCTATCTGTTAAATCTGAATCCAGCAGGAGATGGTCAGTTCAACAAAAAGGTTTTTGGAAGGACACCTGCCCAAAACCCATCAAACAAAACCATCATGGTTGTTGGAGCCACTGGATCTGGAAAGACCACCCTGATCAACAGCATGATCAACTACATCCTAGGAGTCGACTGGGAGGACAACTACAGATCTAAACTGATAGGTGAAGAAACTCAAGAATCACAAGCGTGCAGTCAGACCTCAGAGGTGACAGCCTATCAGATCAACCACAGAGATGGTTTCCAAGTTCCATACTCCCTCACAATCATCGACACTCCAGGGTTTGGAGACACAAGAGGAATCACACAGGACAAAAAAATCACAAACACAATCAGAGAGTTTTTCTCTGCCAAAGGTGGAATTGACAGCATTGATGCAGTGTGTTTTGTAGTTCAGTCGGCTTTAGCTCGTCTGACACACACACAGAAATACATCTTTGATGCCATCCTCTCCATTTTTGGGAAGGACATTGCCAGTAACATTGTTGCTCTGGTCACGTTTGCTGATGGTAAATCACCTCCAGTCCTGGAGGCCATCAAAGAAGCTAAGATCCCATGTGCTACAAACCCTGATGGCACTGTTCTCAATTTCAAATTCAACAACTCTGTGCTTTTTGCCAAAAAAACAGGAGCTAAGGCTGACGAGGACGAATTTGATCACATGTTCTGGAAAATGGGGAAAGTCAGCATGAAGACATTCTTCACTCATCTATCCACCATGCAGCCCCAGAGTCTGACACTGACCAAGGAGGTTCTCCAAGAGCGTGAACAACTTGAGGCGACAATTGAAGGTGTGCAGCCAATTATACAAATGAGTTTGTCAAAACTGGAGGAAATAGACGTGACAAAAGCTGCACTCAAAAACCATGAGACCCACATTGATGAGAACAAGGACTTTGAATATGACGCAGTGGAGGTAACTACGGCAAAGGTTAATCTTCCACCAAAAACCATTGTCACCAACTGCCTCACTTGCAACACCACCTGCCATAGTCCTTGTCGCAGAAAAAGTGATGAGGATAAACAATATTGTAAGGTAATGAAAAAAGGACGCTGTACAGTTTGTCCAGAAAAGTGTGTGTGGAGTGACCACTTCAACGCGCGATATCAATTTCAAAGAAGACGTGTAACAGTGAAGAAGACGTATCAGGACCTGAAGAAGAAATATGAGGAGGCACGGGGAGAGAAGATGAACAAAGAGAAAATCATTAAACAGCTGGAAGTAGAATATGAGCAGGTGCAGAAGATAGTCGTAGAAATGATGGACAGATCAAAGCAATGCCTGAAACGTCTGAGAGAGATCGCACTCTGTCCAGATCCGTTGTCTACTCCAGATTACATTGATCTCCTGATACAGACAGAGCAACGTGAGGCCAAACCTGGATTTAAGCAGCGTGTCAAAGAGCTACACAGTGTCAGAGAGCGAGCAGTTCTTCTGAAGAAGGTGGCAGAGGGAGTGGATCTAACTGGAAAAGAGAAGTCAATGTTTAAGAAGATGAAGTCCCATATGAAAGGGATATTCAACAATCCACGCAGTTAATTTAAACAACTCTAAAACCTTCTGACACCAGAACCTGTGAAACAACCTCCAGTAAAAACAGTTCATCAGTGTGACTGTGGTGGATGAGCAGTCGTTTTAGTTTCTATGTACCAACATGATAGTGATTCCTGCTAATGAGAGAAGACACAATGTGATTTTATATTTTAATTTCACCTTTTTGTTCCTATTTAGATTTGTGTGGTAAATCGTACTGTTTCCTGCATGTTTCTACTTTCCCATCTGATTGGTCAGATGTATTGATAAGTTGATCTGTTCAGGCTGCACAGTCTCTGTGCTGTAATTAAACCACTGACTCGATAAATCCTGACTTGAAATCTGGTTTAATGTTTGAGTTTGATGTTAAAGACTTCATCACTTCACTGTAACAGAAACTTTAATCTCTCTCTCTTGATGATATTTGAATGATTAGTGTTCTGGTACCAGGGCAGCATCTGTTAATCTTTACAGATGAAAAAAAAAAACATTAAAAAAATGAAAAATGAAAAATACATACAAAATGAAAGATCTTTCATTTTCTGTGTAAATTACTATCTTTTGCCCCCCACCTCTCCTGTACAATGTTTTACTTTACTATTTTCATTGTTTTTATGTAATATTATTGTATGTATATTGTTGTATTGTATATAGCAGTGGTTCTCAAAGTCTGGGGACCCCCAGAGGTCCTTGAGAGGGTTGAAGGGGGTCCCCAACCTTTTCTTGAAATTTTACTACTTTTTTCTAGAATTTTAGTTTTTTAAAAAGTCTTTTGCGAAATTTTAACGCATTATTCTAGATTTTTTTTTTTTTTTAATCTTACCACTTTTTTCTAGAATTTTTTTTTTTTACTTTTTTTGAGAATTTTTACCACTTTTCCCCCCAGAACTTTCTCTACATTTCCAAAAATCCACTCCATTGGCCCTAATTTGAACATACATTGACTAAACAAGTATGTGTATTTCTGGTGTTCGTTTAAAATTTTTGACCAAGGGGGATCCGTGGTTTTATGTATGTCAATTAAGGGGTCCTTGATGTAAAACAAATGTTTGGGAGCCACTGGTATATAGTATGTATTTGTATGAATCCATTGTATTACTGTAATGGCCTATTCCGTCTCCTCCTCTCAGCTTGCTAGATAACCTAGGAATGTCTATGTTCCACAAAAACAGCCAATGCTTTTCTCATTTCACGACTGTGATGACTTAGATTGAATAATTTAGTGAATTTCTACATCAGATGTTTGTGTAATGATGTATATACATTTTGTGATGATCAAAAGGGAGGAGTGTAATTGAAACATTTTAGTGTACGTTTATTGATTTCTATTTCTTTGTGCTCTCTGTCTGATACAATAGAGAGATACATCTTGTGCATGTTTTCACATAACATCGCCTGATTCTGTTTCTGACGCCTGTAGCTGACCTTGGTGAACATTGGAATTTGTTTCAGCAAGATAAAATTCACTTGTAGGGGTGTGTGACACACTCTACAAAAAGCCTCTGTTTAAAGTGAAATTCCGGCGTAAGTGTAAACCATGGTCAAACACACCGTAACACCGAGTTAGACCCCCCCCTCGAGAGATCAATTTGCCCGACCGCTACATTCACGAGATCCACCAACTTCAGCAAATACCGCAATATCGCCACACACGGCGCTCTCCGGATCCACTGTCTGACCGCAACCAAAACGCCACCATTTGCCCAAAATAATGCTCAGAACTGCACCAAATGTCATCAATAGTACACACAGGGTCCCAGCACGTAGTACGAGTTGTCAAACATCTGCTAGCTTTGCCTGTTTTCTTTAGCAAGGAGATGCAACTCAACTCACCTACTTCTCCTCCGGGAGCCGCTCGTTGGTGAGGAAGCCCTGACGAGTCGATCACCGAGTGCACCGGAGTTCCGCAGCTCAATCAACAATTACCTCATGGAAATACAATCAGAGTTTTTTTTTTTTTTATCTTGCATATCACTTTATAACTATTATTATCGAGTGCTGGCCACGATATAGGCGCAAATGAGCATTTTTAAGAGCTGCGGAACTCCGGTGCACTCGGTGATCGACTCGTCAGGGCTTCCTCACCAACGAGCGGCTCCCGGAGGAGAAGTAGGTGAGTTGAGTTGCATCTCCTTGCTAAAGAAAACAGGCAAAGCTAGCAGATGTTTGACAACTCGTACTACGTGCTGGGACCCTGTGTGTACTATTGATGACATTTGGTGCAGTTCTGAGCATTATTTTGGGCAAATGGTGGCGTTTTGGTTGCGGTCAGACAGTGGATCCGGACAGCGCCGTGTGTGGCGATATTGCGGTATTTGCTGAAGTTGGTGGATCTCGTGAATGTAGCGGTCGGGCAAATTGATCTCTCGAGGGGGGGGTCTAACTCGGTGTTACGGTGTGTTTGACCATGCTTTACACTTACGCCGGAATTTCACTTTAATGTAATTTTGTTCCATTCCTGCATTCCTGCATTTGCAAAGAATAAAACCCTTAAAAGACAGTCAATCTCAACATCTTTATTTCAGATCTTGCCAAACAAATATACACAACACTATATTGTGCAGTTAAACGAAACTAAATGTGCAGACAACAATGTTTACTACAGGATACAGCAACGTCTCTACTTTTTGCAACGATTCAGGGTGTTTGGGGTTGAACAGAGGGTACTAATGGTATTCTATTGTGCATTTTACGTTATGGAATTTCAGCTTGGTTTGGAAACTTATCAATGAAGTTATAATCAGACTGGTTCAATGTGCAATGAAAGTTGGAGTTTCTATTAAATGGTAGAAATAGAAATAGAAAGGCTGCACAGCAGGAAAACTACAGTGCCTTCTCTCTTTGCTCATGTGTCAGTCAGGGATCCATGCATTGTAGTAATCACTAAAGCCTAAATAAGAATGCAATATTATGTCATATGTCATAAGCTGACAAAACCAAGCTCAGAGTAAATGAGAGAACAGAGAGGGAGCAGCACAGAGCTCAGTACCACTGAAGGACACAACTGAGACACAGACACTGTTGGGAAACAGATCTGTTCTATGACAACAATGCACTATACTACATTACTTTAACTGGTAATTAGTTACTTTTATAATGTAGTAACTCTTTGTAGTAAAATTTTGGTGAATGTAACTATAACTAATTATTTTTTTAACGTAAGTAACGTGCCAAACACTGGTCCCATGGATCTAAGATCTGATGGACAGCTCTTACTGGTAGGAGTACTGACTCAGGCCTGAAGTCTTGAATCCAACTCTCAGTTCACCGATCACGCTCTTTGTTCCTTTTCAGTGAACTGGACACTGCTCCTCCTGTTAACACACACCCAGACTATTTCAACAGATAAAGGTTTCAGACAATCCTTAAACTGGATGTTGTTTCTCCCTTTGCAGCAGCTTCAAAAGGATTAAAAAAAAAAAAAAAAAACAGCCTGCTGCTAACACAGCCTCCAACATACAACAACATTATTTGAGCTAAACAGAGCAAAACTCAGCTGGTAAAATCATTTATCACATATAAGTTTGTCTTTGAAAGTCTTAACCATGTAGGCTACTTCAACACTGATCTGGAACAGATTAGCACATTAGCACTGATGCTATCTAGAACTGTGTTGTAACATTCAGATGTAAACACATACAAATAACAGTTAAGAGGTTTAAGGCACCTGAGTTCACCTCCTTCAACAGATAAATGTTTCAGACACTCCTTGAACTCCTTCCACAGTTTTAATATCACATTTTCTTCTTACATTCTTACAGAGAAATAACTGGATGCTGTTTCTCCCTTTGCAGCGGCATCAGAAGTGAAAAAAAGAAGAAGAAAACTACCGCTTAGCGCCGCTGCCACCTGTTGGCCATTACTGTAAACTGCTGAAAAATGTCAAAAGGAACAGACATGAAACAACATGACTAAACCTGGGCTGTTTGTGTCTGATAATAAACTAAAACAGGAAACTCTGACTTCTGAGTTGTTTTAGGGGTAAATACAGAGACTGCTTGATGAAAAACTGTCCCTGAAGGCAACGCACATCAGCGGTATTGCATGAATTTACCTCTAAAACAACTCTGTGTGGTAACGTTGTGTTATTATCTCATAGCGTATAGTGCACATACTACTTTAACGTGATGCACAGAGCACTTTTGAAATTGACAGCTGCTAGAATTTTTTAACTGTCTTGTTTGTCCTACTGCTGCTCTTAATGCCTTTTAAATTGCCGCTTGGGGATTGATTGATTGATTGATTGATTGATTGATTGATTGATTGATTGATTGATTGATTGGTTGGTTGGTTGGTTGGTTGGTTGGTTGGTTGGTTGGTTGATTGATTGATTGATTGATTGATTGATTGATTGATTGATTGATTAATTGATTGATTGATTGTGTTGAGCTGAGCTGCAGGCCACACCCTCTCTGCCTGAGTGCTCCAGGTCTGGGTGTGACTCCCAGCCCAGGGGAGCTGATTAGGTGAAGGTGATCAGAGGAGTTGGAGAAGGCTCTGAGGATGGTGAGCAGTGGGTGAGGACGTGTGGAGACATGGAAATGGACATGGAAATGTAACACAGGACTAAAAGCTTGTTTCAAACAAGGAAAAAGGAGCCGGTGGGCTTTTGTTTGTGTGGATTTTAGTATTTAGTGAATCATGCAGTTCAAATATGTGTATTTAAAAGTAGTAAATCATGGTATCAAATTCAGGTTAAAATGTCTATTAAAAAATCATGTTAAAATGTCATATATTTAATAGTTAAAAATGTAATGTATTTTAAAAGACTTCAAAAGGTAAAAAGCTAAAAGTATGGATTGTGTGTGGTTATATGAGTTTAAAGCTGCTAAGGTTAAAGGTTAAAATTATCATTGAGAGTGATAAAAATGTCTTTCATTTTGGGTGCTTTAAATATGTTTTTTCTTCCTACATATTCTCAAGATTAATTTCTAGTAGTTTAAGATTAAGTTTAAAATTAATTATTTGATCTTGTGTTATGCTGATTTATTGGGGTATCTTTTCTTTATCTATTTGTGTTTGTGTTTATGTTTAAGGTTTTTCACCTGCTTAAGGCCATGACAACTTTTCAAAAGAAAGGAAAGAATTGATTCCTGGTCACTGAGTGAAGTCCAGTTGAAATCTTCTGAAGCAAGCTGCCCTTTTCAAGTGGGGGAAACCTCACTAGAGGAGCACTTGACAGATAGCGTGGTGAATGTGCAGGTCACAACTTGGAGTTGTTCGATTGTGTATTTGATGAGTTTGATTAGGAAAACCCAGAAATCCCATGAGCCTCCATAGCGTAGCTCTGAGCAGCTCACGGCTCTGTTCCGCCGTTCTAAAAATACCTTGCACCGACAATTAAAGATAACAACCCTACTGCTATGACTATAGGGATTATGGCATTGGGCCAATTTGCCAAAATGTTGAACTATCCCTTTAACACTCCTCTGTACAGAGTTATAAGCACTATCTTCTGACTAAGGCTCTTAATCAACTCTGTACAGCAAACATCCCAGTGCTCTGTGTAGTGAATTTGAAGAAAATGGTGTGTAAGATTATTGTTTCACCATTTGAGTGATGCTGTTGATTCTGTTCAACATTGACTGATTGTTACACAGAACACTGAGATGTTTACTGTACAGAGTTGAGCTCTAACTTCTGGCTAAGAGTTTATATATTGTTGATCACTGTGAGAATGTATTGCATTGTTTATTCTGCTAAGACTTCTTGTTTACAAGATATAGTTGATTGTTGACTGATTATAAGTACAGTAATGTTGAAGTAAAAGTTCATAGGCATCTTCCTCACTAGGTGAAAGATTTAATGCTGCCAATAAAAGCAAAAAGAAGACATAGGCTACTGTAACCAGTGTGTTGTAGCCTACAATATACAGCGGTCATTGGCAGCATTTTTCTTACTATTGGATCAAGTGATCTAATGCAGAAACTTTACTTTCAGTTTCAGTTTGCAGAGAAAGAATTCCAGGAAAGGGTGTGACTTCCAGTGACAGGATTAGCCCTACCATCCTGTGTTGATTTAGAGCAAATAGGTCAGAAGATCTATGCCTCCTCTATGACACACACTTGTTTTTATTGCATTTGAACACATCTTATGTTTTCTATGAATTTTTAATGTAGCCTATTGAGAAGGAGCGAATGCCTGTCAAATATCCAACTTAAAACTAACTTCCAGGGGCGTCACTAGGTTTTAAGGACGGGGGGGCTTATCCCCCAGCGAATGTAGTGCACAAGAACAAACTTTCACAAACTTAAAAAAACACATTATTTAGAATTTAGAGTAAATCTAGAGTATTGAATCATGGGATAGTAGCCCATCTAAGAATAAGTAAAGTAACATCTAATGAGTAACTGCTAAAGTAGATAATAAAAAAAGTGAACCTGAGTAATTTTTCAGATGTTTTATTATCACGGATATGTCAAATTCCGCCTGGACATATCCGTGATAATAAAACATCTGAAAAATTACTCAGGTTCACTTTTTTTCACCAATAGCCTACGTCATAATGGTTATACACTCCATCCAAATACAGCTGTTTTTGGCTCATTCTGATGTCACCCAGACCTCTTCATATTTTCCCATTCAAATAAGACCAGACAACAGAAATGAAGTGCGACTACAACTGGAGCAGATATTTATGGTAAAAGTGTGCACACTTCACCCTAGAAACCCCTTCATCTTTATGTAAACAACCAAACAAGAAATTTCTGATTTAAAAAAAAAAGTTTTTAGCTGAAATACAAGGCTTAATCAGGGTATAGACACTGGGGGGTGGTTCAAATGAGATACTTCCTCAGAATTTTCTAAAGCATTTCCCATGATTGTGTCATGACAGTCAGTTTACCCTTCATGATATGTTAAAGCAGAAGTAAGTGATATATTTGTGTTAATATAAGTCTTAAATAGTTGTATCTTCCGACAGCAATCACTTACATAGAGTGTTTGGTCTGAAACACGGGTCTGTCAGTCCCTCTGCTCTAGCCCAGGAGAAAACATTTATCGTATCCTACAGTTTTTATCCAATGAGGAGAGAGAACGGCATGCAGGGCTGTGTGTGCAGCCAAGGGATGCGCCTGAATGTGGTGACGTAGGGACGAGGACTGTTATGGTGCGTTCAAGGAAACTCGGATTTTTCCGACCGTGAAGTGGTACCAGTTCGATCTGGTGCGAGTTCACGGGTCAGAAGTTACGAGTGGCCGTTATAGTGACTTTCACCGGTAAAACAGGTCGGAAAAACACGAGTGGGTTGCCTGAAACGCTACAAAGTCGTAAGTTGTGACTTGAAGCTGTAATTTACGATTTCAAAAGCCTGCCTGGAACGCAGCATTAGCGAAAACGACCGGACCACTTACTTCTGCTTTAATGACATATAAAAATGCTACCACTTTACTTGAGGTCACAGAATATCTTCATTACATTGTATGATTGTGTCATGACAGTCAGTTTATCCTTCATGATATGTTAATGACAAATAAAAATGCTACCACTTTACTTGAGGTCAGAGAATTTCTTCATTACACTGTCATAATGGTGTCATGACAGTCAGTTTTGGGTATCCTGTCCACATCATGTCAAACAACAATGACTAAGTGCTAGATTTGTTCTGTAACCTTGCACATCTGATTAATAATCATTATGTCAACTAAACAGAAAATATTTCATTAATGTCAAGTTGTCATGACAAGGCCCTTTTCTGGTAATGTCACTTTGAGTAATGTCAAGTTGTCATAATAAGGACATCCCAAACAAATTTAATGTCAAGTTGTCATGACAAAGACAACTTCTGGTTATGTCACCTTGATTAATGTCAAGGTGTCATAATCAAGACAACCAAAATAATGTCAACTTGTCATTACAAAAACGAATGACACTTACTCACTCTTATGACGGTACCTTCAAGTAAAGTGTTACCAAATTAAATATATTGAAATATATTAAATAAGTAAGCAGTAAGCAATGAAAAAGGTAATACAATTTGGTCAATTATCTGAATTATGACAATGAGAAACTTATTTACGTATTGATTACCGTATTTAACCACCAGAATCTAGACCACCAGAACCGGAACAGGGACCAGGACCAAAAGCGCCAGGACTGTACCGGAACCAGGAGCACCAGAGCTGGGACCAGGACCAGAATCAGGACCATTAGAACTGGGACCAGGACCAGAACCACCAGGAAAGGAATCGGGGCCACCAGAGCCAGCATTGGGACAAGGTTCGTACTGCAAACCACAGTGAGGATCGGGAAAATGAAAATGAAATAAAAAAGTTAAAGAAAGAGAGGACTCGGACCAGGGCCAACAGAACTCGGACCAGGACCCTACCGGAACTGGGATCGGGACCGGAACCAGCCTGGTCCTGGTTCTTGTCCTGGTTCTGGTCCTGGTGCCAGTCCTGTTGGTGTGAGCACCGACCCAAAGCAGCTTGAGCTGAGCTGATGCTAACAGATGCTAACAAATACTCACTGTTACAACATGACACCATGAGCAGCTAATGAAAGTTTAGCTGTTTGTATAAATACAATAATTTATATTTACATATTTATATATAAATCCTATGAGCCTGAGGTTTTTCTGCTGACATTACGCTGAGTTTATTATTAAACCGTTTTTATCTCCGTCCTGGACCAGCTACAGTTAGCCTAGCTTCTCTGGTCAGTCACACAGGAGAAAATGCACTGGGTTTTCATCAGAACCACACACATTAAAACTGATTCAGAGTCAGTAAGAAAATCAACATTTACTGACCAATAGTAGTTGTGAGCTCCCTCCGGTCCGTGGGGTGGGAGTGTGTGTGTGTGTGTGTGTGTGTGTGAGGGCGGGGGGTGGTGCTTTTTTCAAAATGTTCTCGTCCTCTTTCAAATCGTAGACCATAGCTTTAACAAACCAAGTTGATATCCAGCTTCCTAGTACCGTGTTAACTCGGACCGGGACTTGAGGTTTTGTTGAGCTGCATCATGAACACAAAGCCTGGCTATGTTGAGCCTCCTTCGCCGTACAGGCCTCAGGGGTCAGTGTGTGTGTGTGTGTGGTTGTGTATGTGTGTGTGTAGAGGTGTGTGTGTGTGTGTGTGTGTGTGTGTGTGTGTGTGTGTGTGTGTGTGTGTGTGTGTGTAGAGGTGTGCGCGTGTGCGTGTGTGTGTGCGTGTGTGTGTGTAGAGGTGTGTGTGTGTGTGTGTGTGTGTAGAGGTGTGCGCGTGTGTGTGTGTGTGTGTAGAGGTGTGCGCGTGTGTGTGTGTGTGTGCGTGTGTGTGCGTGTGTGTGTGTAGAGGTGTGTGTGTGTGTGTGTGTGTGTGTGTGTGTGTGTGTAGAGGTGTGCGCGCGTGTGTGTGTGTGTGTGTGTGTGTGTGTGTGTGCGTGTCCTCAAGTCCCTGTGTCAGCAGGACATCAGCGTGATTCAAAGGACTATGGACTCATAAATTAAGATAAAACACAATAAAGATTAACGGCTTTATTTTCACTTTCATGTTTGCAGCCAGATTTATCTCAGAAATATTGCACTGACTTATGTGATTAAAATTAAATATATTGAAATATATTAAATAAGTAAGCAGTAAGCAATGAAAAAGGTAATACAATTTGGTCAATTATCTGAATTATGACAATGAGAAACTTAACTACGTATTGATTATTTAACCCAAGGGAGTTTCAAAGTGTTATATATGTAAAGCTCTTCATCAGGTAAACAATCTTTAAAATTAAAAAAAAAAAAAAATGAAGCTTTATTTTTTAATATCAACTGATCAATATCATTGATCACTTCACTGTAAAGTCTTCTGTCCCTGTCAGGATCCAGAAACGAGTAGCTAACACACAAAAACAATAGAAAATACAAAAACGGTAAACGAGGAGCCGCAGGAAGACGAAACCAACACACCTCCACAACACAAACCACTAGAGCCGTATCCCTCCTCCACTGGAACTAGATCCAGTCAGTTCCTATTTATCCTGATTTGTAGGAAATTAGTTGGTTAATTCTCAGGGACACTGCAAAAATATCATTTTAATCCATAACATAAACAGTCATTGTCCTGACTAAACATTTGACACCTGAGACTAGAAATATATGTTTGTGTAGCAGAGTTGGAATTGATTTCTCTCCTTAGCCTCATGCTGAGCTTATGTGTGTACTTTGGAGCCATCTAGTGGATTAATGGTGCAACTGCAAAGAGGTTTGACTGAGGTTATATATATATATTTTTTTTTGGTTTGTTTTGTTTAGTATCTTTTTCTTATATTATAAATTCCACTGACACAAGTATATGATACATACAGAGACATGTAAACGGGGGTGTGGGGGGGCCAGGACCAGAATCTAGACCACCAGAACCGGAACAGGGACCAGGACCAAAAGAGCCAGGAGTGTACCGGAACCAGGACCGTGTGTGTGTGTGTGTGTGTGTGTGTGTGTGTGTGTGTGTGTGTGTGTGTCCTCAAGTCCCTGTGTCAGCAGGACATCAGCGTGATTCAAAGGACTATGGACTCATAAATTAAGATAAAACACAATAAAGATTAACGGCTTTATTTTCACTTTCATGTTTGCAGCCAGATTTATCTCAGACATATCGCACTGATTTATGTGATTAAAATTAAATATATTGAAATATATTAAATAAGTAAGCAGTAAGCAATGAAAAAGGTAATACAATTTGGTCAATTATCTGAATTATGACAATGAGAAACTTATTTACGTATTGATTATTTAACCACCAGAATCTAGACCACCAGAACCGGAACAGGGACCAGGACCAGAACCACCAGGAAAGGAATCGGGGCCACCAGAGCCAGCATCAGGACAAGGTTCGTACTGCAAACCACAGTGAGGATCGGGAAAATGAAAATGAAATTAAAAAGTTAAAGAAAGAGAGAACGAGGACCAGGGCCAACAGAACTCGGACCAGGACCCTACCGGAACTGGGATCGGGACCGGAACCAGCCTGGTCCTGGTTCTTGTCCTGGTTCTGGTCCTGGTGCCAGTCCTGTTGGTGTGAGCACCGACCCAAAGCAGCTTGAGCTGAGCTGATGCTAACAGATGCTAACAAATACTCACTGTTACAACATGACACCATGAGCAGCTAATGAAAGTTTAGCTGTTTGTATAAATACAATTATTACAATTATTTATATTTATATATAAATCCTATGAGCCTGAGGTTTTTCTGCTGACATTACGCTGAGTTTATTATTAAACCGTTTTTATCTCCGTCCTGTAAATGTCTCCATGTCTGGGACCAGCTAGGCTACAGTTAGCCTAGCTACTCTGGTCAGTCACACAGGAGAAAATGCACTGGGTTTTCATCAGAACCACACACATTAAAACTGATTTAGAGTCAGTAAGAAAATCAACATTTACTGACCAATAGTAGTTGTGAGCTTGTCGTGGAAATTCTCTGTTGCTGGTGAAGAATGAAATAGAGACTTGCCGGCCGACATGTGTTTATTTCCTTGCAAGAAAAGGTCAATTCATATCCGAGTGATGGTAAAGAAAAGACCAAGATAATGGGGAGACCTAAACATTTATACTTGAGGAACGCCCCCTCAGGTATATTCCACACCCCTTTGTCTGCTGCAGGGGTCAGCCCCCTACTCAGGATATCTTTTCAGGTGTTGGCACCGACATCCTGGAGTGTGATTAAGTGGTCTAATCAATGCACTTTAAAATACAAAAGGGTTTGAGTATATCATGAGGAAATGAGAGCTTGGGTGTCTCTGAAACTTGAAATGCAATTACAAGGTCTAGACATTAGAATACACAAATGGGTAACAAACAAGGGAGTTCTGATACCTTGGAGGGGAAAGCAGGGGGTAGGGATGTCACAAGTGATTAAAGCAAAGGAATATTCAAATTTACCATTAAAGCTCCCTCCGGTCCGTGGGGTGGGAGTATGTGTGGGTGGGGGGGGGGGGGGGGGGGGGGGGGGCGGTGCTTTTTTCAAAATTTTCTCGTCCTCTTTCAAATCGTAGACCATAGCTTTAACAAACCAAGTTGATATCCAGCTTCCTAGTACCGTGTTAACTCGGACCGGGACTTGAGGTTTTGTTGAGCTGCATCATGAACACAAAGCCTGGCTATGTTGAGCCTCCTTCGCCGTACAGGCCTCAAGGGTCAGTGTGTGTGTAGAGGTGTGTGTGTGTGTGTGTGTGTGTGTGTGTGTGTGTGTGTAGAGGTGTGTGTGTGTGTGTGTGCATGTCATCAAGTCTTTGTGTCAGCAGGACATCAGCGTGAGTCAAAGGACTATGGACTCATAAATTAAGATAAAACACAATAAAGATTAACGGCTTTATTTTCACTTTCATGTTTGCAGCCAGATTTATCTCAGAAATATTGCAGTGACTTATGTGATTAAAATTAAATATATTGAAATATATTAAATAAGTAAGCAGTAAGCAATGAAAAAAGTAATAGAATTTGGACAATTATCTGAATTATGACAATGAGAAACTTATTTACGTATTGATTATTTAACCAAAGGGAGTTTCAAAGTGTTGTAAAGCTGGGGACACACTACACGATTTCTTGCCCGATTCTACCCACGATTCACAGTCAGGTCTAGTCTGCACCAGTCAGCTCTGGTTGGGTAGAGTCTGCATGGCGAGTTGGTGCAAAAATCTTTAAGCGTGTTATGGGATACAGCTTCAAATCGCCAAGTGTGTGAGGCGAACAAAAACTGCCTGACTTCAGCCGCAGCAATTCCAACATGTTTCATTTTTCATTTTTTGAGCCAACTCTACAGTAGTAGGCGAGGCAGGGCAATTTTATTTGTATAGCCCATTTTTACCAACAGTTTGTCTCAAAGGGCTTTACATCCCATCATAACAACATCCTCTGCCCTTAGACCCTCACATCGACTGAGGAAAAACTCCATGGAAAACCCTTTTAACAGGGAAAACCAGGAGAAACCTCAGGGTGAGCAACAGAGGAGGGATCCCTCACCCAGGACGGACAGACGTGCAATAGATGTTGTTACAGACAAGAAAACAGTTTACAACAGAGAATGTGAGAAACATAGAATAGTAGTGTGTGGTTACCGACCCAACCACAACCAGGTCGCCCACAGCCAATGAAGAAGAGGAGGTGGGACAAATGAAACAGCGTCTGAACTTGATTCTGATCAGTTTTTTCTTTTTTTTCTGTTATTTCTAGGAAAGCGAGTGTAGTGGGTCAGCCAGCTATGTTGAGTCTAAAGCCAGGCTATCCTGTACTACAAAGGTGGCTCTCTTTTAACCTGGCTAGATCACCATGGTAACTTATTATCATATCCTGGTCCCGACCAGGTTATGAGGCACCTAAAAAACCCACTGTAGCCTACTTTCATACGGACACCGAGCCTCGCTTTCATTACAACACACACTCACATTCTATAATTGTGATCAGTGAAATATATGAAAACAGTATAAAACACAATTTAAAAATGACAGTTCTTGTTGCTCTAGTGAAATGAATAAAGCTTCATATTTAAAAGTAGCTCAATGTTCAGCTGTCAGAAATTAAAAGCAGTCTCCTCTCTTGTCATATTTGCAATAACTCTCTTTTTTGTATCACTCATACTCTTTCCATAAAAACAACCTGCTCCTATCGGCAGTTGTCGCTCCATTTAGTGAGGAAGTAGAATCATATGATGCCAAACGCCTCCTTTGATGTGAACGCGCACAGAGCGTGAAGCTGAGAGCCGACTGAACAAACCAAGTTGATAACCAGCTTCGTAGTAACCGTGGTAACTCTGACCAGGGCTTCAGGTTTAGTTGAGCTGGAACATGAACACAAAGCCTGGATGTGTTGAGCCTCCTTCGCCGTACAGGCCTCAGGGGTCAGAGTGAGTGAGTGAGTGAGTGTTAGAGTGTGTGTGTGTGTGTGTGTGTGTGTGTGTGTGTGTGTGTGTGTGTGTCCTCAAGTCCTATTGTGTCAGCAGGACATCAGTGTGATTCAAAGGACAATGGACTCATAAATTAAGATAAAACACAATAAAGATTAACGGCTGAAATTACATCTGAATCTTCAAACAGACTTGAGTTTATAAATGTATCACTGCTGCCACTCATCATGAAACTGGAGGCAGTTAGAGCAATAGCACTGGCCAAAGTACAACATCTTCTCTCTAATGTACATGTACCACGAAAATCACTACGTGATTTGACGGATAAAACTGTATATTTTGTGAGGCAATGGGCCAGTCCATTGCCTCACAAAATACAACACGTAACATATTTCATAATAAAAGTGAGGGTGGTTTGGGTGTCCCTAACTTTGAGTGGATATACATTGCTACAAGGCTCTCCCACCTGTTAAATATGCTTAATAATGATGACCAATATGTCAGAGAGCTTGCTCAAGCTTCTCTGTTTTTGGACCTAAGAAGACGCAAGGTCCCCTTGGCATGTGGGTCGGAGCCTAACTTCCTGGGCTTTAAGAGGAAACCCAGTGGAAAGCTGGACAGCCGCTCTCCTGGCTTTGGTGTGTGGTCAGACTGGCCCGATCTGAACGATCTGTGTTGCTGGGCTGATGTTACCCTGGAGTGGATGGAGTCTGACTCTGAGGCCATGGAGGTCTCAGAGGAGGTTATATCTGACCCCATCATCTCTGTAAAAGCAACTGTGAATGTCTGTGGAACACAACATCTACTTCCACCAAAAAATGCTCAAGGTCACCTCTTGGAAGCACAACAGCAAAGGAAGCGGCAGCAATGGACTGAGCTGAGACTTCAAGGGAAGACTGCATGTCTCCCAGCTGCAGACCACTCTGCCTCACACGCTGTGCTCAGAAATGCTGCCCTGGATGAGAACATTGTTACATTTGCTATAAAAGCGAGACTACAGGTTCTACCAACTAAACTGAACCTCTCCATCTGGTTTCCAGGAAGTCATGCTCCTTACTGTAGAGTAGCGAATACTTTATTCATCCCTAGGAGGGAAATTCAAATTAGTCTAGTAGCTCACACGACAATGACACAAAAAAGAAAAAAAGATGGAGCAGGGCCGCCGGATGGAGCAGGGCCGCCGGATGGAGCAGGATCGCCAGATGGAGCAGGGCCGCCGGATGGAGCAGGAACCACCAGGTGGAGCAGGACCGCTGGATGGAGCAGGGCTACCGGATGGAGCAGGGCCACCGGATGGAGCAGGACCACTGGGTGTAGCAGGACCCACCGGAAGGAGTAGGAACCACCGGATGGAGCAGGGCCACCGGATGGAGCAGGGCCGCCGGATGGAGCAGGACTGCTGGATGGAGCAGGAACCATCAGGTGGAGCAGGAACCACCAGGTGGAGCAGGACCGCTGGATGGAGCAGGAACCACCAGGTGGAGCAGGACCGCTGGATGGAGCAGGAACCACCAGGTGGAGCAGGGCCGCCGGATGGAGCAGGAACCACCAGGTGGAGCAGGGCCGCCGGATGGAGCAGGGCCGCTGGATGGAGCAGGAACCAACAGGTGGAGCAGGAACCACCAGGTGGAGCAGGACCGCTGGATGGAGCAGGAACCACCAGGTGGAGCAGGGCCGCCGGATGGAGCAGGAACCACCAGGTGGAGCAGGGCCGCCGGATGGAGTAGGGCCGCTGGATGGAGCAGGAACCAACAGGTGGAGCAGGAACCACCAGTTGGAGCAGGACCGCTGGATGGAGCAGGAACCACCAGGTGGAGCAGGACCGCTGGATGGAGCAAAGCCACCGGATGGAGCAGGGCCGCCGGATGGAGCAGGGCCACCGGATGGAGCAGGAACCACTGGATTTAGCAGGAACCACCGGATGGAGTAGGAACCACCGAATGGAGCAGGGCCGCCGGATGGAGCAGGAACCAACAGGTGGAGCAGGGTCACCGGATGGAGCAGGAACTGCCGGATGGAGCAGGAACCACCGGATGGAGCAGGACCACCGGATGGAGCAGGAACCACCAGGTGGAGCAGGACCGCTGGATGGAGCAGGGCTACCGGATGGAGCAGGGCCACCGGATGGAGCAGGAACCAACAGGTGGAGCAGGGTCACCGGATGGAGCAGGAACCGCCGGATGGAGCAGGAACCACCGGATGGAGCAGGACCACCGGATGGAGCAGGGCCGCCGGATGGAGCAGGGCCGCTGGATGGAGCAGGAACCAACAGGTGGAGCAGGAACCACCAGGTGGAGCAGGACCGCTGGATGGAGCAGGAACCACCAGGTGGAGCAGGACCGCTGGATGGAGCAAAGCCACCGGATGGAGCAGGGCCGCCGGATGGAGCAGGGCCACCGGATGGAGCAGGAACCACTGGATGGAGCAGGAACCACCGGATGGAGCAGAGCCGCCAGATGGAGCCGGAACCAACAGGTGGAGCAGGGTCACCGGATGGAGCAGGAACTGCCGGATGGAGCAGGAACCACCGGATGGAGCAGGACCACCGGATGGAGCAGGACCACCGGATGGAGCAGGACCGCTGGATGGAGCAAAGCCGCCGGATGGAGCAGGGCCGCCGGATGGAGCAGGGCCACCGGATGGAGCAGGAACCACTGGATGGAGCAGGAACCACCAGGTGGAGCAGGGCCGCCGGATGGAGCAGGACCGCCGGGTGGAGCAGGAACCGTCGGATGGAGCAGGAACTGCCAGGTGGAGCAAGGCCACCGGATGGAGCAGGACCGCCGGATGGAGGAGGAACCGTCGGATGGAGCAGGAACTGCCAGGTGGAGCAGGGCCACCGGATGGAGCAGGACCGCTGGATGGAGCAGGAACCGTCGGATGGAGCAGGAACTGCCAGGTGGAGCAGGACCACCGGATGGAGTAGGACCATCGGATGGAGCAGGAACTGCCAGGTGGAGCAGGGCCACCGGATGGAGCAGGACCATCGGATGGAGCAGGAACTGCCAGGTGGAGCAGGGCCGCCGGATGGAGCAGGGCCGCCGGGTGGAGCAGGAACTGCCAGGTGGAGCAGGACCGTTGGATGGAGCAGGACCATCCGGCTGCCCCACTACTATATTCCTCCATCTTGCAGCAAGGAGAGAGGAGCCGTCCACCACCGCTGCTTTCCTGGTCAGTCAAGGTGCCATGAAGTGGATGATCCAGGCCGTCCAGTATTGCTTCCTCCTTCTACAGTGCTCTAGTGCCTCAGGATGTTTAGTCTGTATCCTAGCAACAACTTCGTGGAGAACTTCAGATGGAACTTCGGCAGTTACCATTGGGTGGGATGTACAAGTGTTGTTGTTAATGAAAAGCACAGAGAGGTCGGCTGTACCTTTGATTACCTAGAGTCTTGAGGAGGCCTTTCTAACCAAAGTGCTAAAATATCAGCAGCTGAAGCAGACCATCTCTCAGCTGGGCTAAAGATGTAAACTTTTAGTTTTTATATTTGGTAGTCTGGGGCATGTGCACAAGTTGGTTGTGAGGGGCCTTCAGATGGCCGGCCTCCCTAAAAGAAGTTAGCCAGGTACTGCTCAGTATCGGTTATTATTGGAAGCCACTCAGTCTGGAGGAGAAAATGTTTTCTGTATCCTTGAATGATGTCTGCTTTCCATCTGACCTATAAGTCATCATATATGTAACAGTGTTCAGCTGCCCAGGCGCTTTGTAACTGACCAACTCCTGTTGTCAACTGCACTAACAGTATTTATGTCTTTTATTATGCCTTTTTCTTACCTCCAGAATTAATGCTGTCATCAGTACTATTATGAGTTATGTTTGCTATATATTTGCTATTATCCCTACTACCCTTTATATCGTGTTTGTTATTGCGACCTGTCACCGTCGTGATTCTTTAATTTCTTTCCTTATCTTTGCACTATTACCATCACGACACTACACTGCACTCGAACTACACACGCACATCTTGTGTATCCATTGCTCTATGTCTGTTATGTTGTTTGTCTTTTGTTTCACAATAAAAAAAAATAAAATAAAAAAAACAGTATTTATGTCCCTTGTGCAGGAACCCTTGTACTTTTTTATGTGGGCATAAAGAAATATTTCAAATGTGTCCTCAAGTCCTTGTGTCAACAGGACATCAGCGTGATTCAAAAGACTATGGACTCATAAATTAAGATAAAACACAATAAAGATTAATGGCTTCATTTTCACTTTCATGTTTGCAGCCAGATTTAGCTCAGAAATATTGCACTGACTTATGTGATTAAAATTAAATATATTGAAATATATTAAATAAGTAAGCAGTAAGCAATGAAAAAGGTAATACAATTTGGTCAATTATCTGAATTATGAGAATGAGAAACTTATTTACGTATTGATCATTTAACCAAAAGGAGTTTCAAAGTGTTGTAAAGCTGGGGACACACTACACGATTTCTTGCCCGATTCTACCCACGATTCACAGTCAGGTCTAGTCTGCACCAGTCAGCTCTGGTTGGGTAGAGTCTGCATGGCGAGTTGGTGCAGAAATCTGTAAGCGTGTTATGGGATACAGCTTCAAATCGCCAAGTGTGTGAGGCGAACAAAAACTGCCTGACTTCAGCCACAGCAATTCCAACATGTTTCATTTTTCATTTTTTGAGCCAACTCTACAGTAGTAGGCAAGGCAGGTCAATTGTATTTGTATAGCCCATTTTTCAATCATTCATTCATTCAATCATTGGAGTTTAACAAACGTCTACTGCTCAGGCATACTATCACCTAGAGACTTCATTTAAACTTTAAACTGTAGACACAAGTCTTGTGTACTGGCGTATTACTCCACGTTTTGATAGGTCATACAGTTTTTGATCAATCCCTGATCAATGACCATGATCATTTTTGGAGAAATTATGAGATTATAATGGTTGTGTATTGCACGGAATGTTCGTGTCAGAGTGCGTGACATCATCGGTTAGAGTGGGAGAGAGCCCAGAAAAACTCCAGATTTTTTCTCTTTCCACACTCGGCCCGGCCACAATTTACATTCTACACACATGATTTTTTCAGAATTTGTAAGACAAACTTGTTATCTCTCTCATCATGTGCTCAAAATATCAGAGAGACTTACAGAATTTACAGAATCAGCCTCTGAGTGCGGCCACGTCTGTCTCTGCTCCTCATTGACTCCAATACAAATATTTTCTGAGAGAAGCAGAACGGGCCATGTTTTAAAACTGCCAGCGTCTCCAAAATATTTACTGTAGAAACACCAAATCGTATCACATTTTTCAGGAAGTCCTTAGAGCACCGTTGATCTGTGTTTTGTTCTGATAAGAGTTACCGTTTTGTCACCCTAAGCCTTTTGCGAGACCAGTGCAGAAGCAGAAAATCGCTCTTTTTCTCAACGTTTCTGTCTGTCTCAGCCTGGGGGGCCCCTATCGCCGTGGTAACCTCTGTGATTCTCAGGCCAGAGCTCGTTATCTTCATAAACAATCCACCTGGCGCTCGTTTAAATTTTTATAAACACAGACACAGCTAAATCAGACTGACACAGGATGCAGCTCATAGCCACACACACACAGGCTCTAGAACCAGCTTCATGTGATTACAGTTACAGACACACACACACATCAAAACACACAGGTAACATACAAAGGTAACTTCATGTGATTACACACACACACACACACACACACACACACACACACACACACACACACACAGGTAACCTAATGTGGTTATGTGGTTACAGCTCCTCCATATCAGTGCCTATCCACCTTATTCCTGGGGTCGTTACTGTAGAAACGGTTATGGGTGGAACTTCCGGTCAGCACCGGAAGTAGCAGTGAGCCATTGGCTAACAGCAGTGGTTGCTAGCGGTCTTCATTACTGTTAGCGGGTTATTTGAAAGTTTTCACATTGTTTTCTGTTTTCTTAGTTAATTCGGTAGATGAGGCAATTCATGTAGTGATAATAGATCGGTTATTGATCCATGGTGGTGAGCCTCGTAATTAAAAAAAATCAGCTCGAGTGAAGAGAGAGAGTAGCGCTGTTTGGTTGACCCGTCTGCAGCTTCTGGGGGCTGCGGGTGGAGGACTGGACTGTGTTGGACGAGTCAGACCAACAGGTCCGCTTGGACCGCGGCCACTCGGACCAACAGGTCCGCTCGTACAACGTAATCTGGGCAGGAGACCGAGAAGTGGACGGGACTGAACCGGGAGTGAGGCAGTCACTGGGCGTGTGTGTGTGTGTGTTGTGACGGGAGTGAGGGGGCGCGCCGCCCGTCACAGAGGAGAAATGCATTGTAATGAATGTAACAGCCCCCCCCCCCTCGAGATTATTGTTATTCTGACACATGAGTTAAATAACAGCTGTGTTTGAAACCACGCTGCGGTTCGTAATCGCGGTGCAGAAGAATGAGTTTGGAGCTGACGAAAGGAGAGAAAAAAGAGAGTCGGTGGAAAATGCTCATTGATTAGAGAGACAGCGATCAGCTCCGCGGTGCTGACGAACCCGCTTCAATATGACAAACTATGACTGTGATTAAAAGAACCTAAACCAAGTCGATTAGAGCTGAGCTGTAACTGTGTAGTGGAGAAGGGGCAACACCATAGACGCGCGGTCGTCCCCTCAGATGCGGCTGCATCTCTCCAGGACACTGGTGTGTGTGAGTGTGAGAGAAATAAAAGCTGTGACTTGCTTGGGCAGACGTTGTTTGGTGTCACCCGCTGATTTGCATAGGTACATAAATATCTAGACCCCGAATCTATAAGACTATATGTATACAAATAAAAAAATTTATAAAAAATTGCGTGTATCATTTAGGGGTTTTTATATCCCTAAATGATACACGCAATTTTATGTTTACTGTTTCATTCCGTGTAAACGTTGTGTACACTGACACACCCCTCTGTATCAAAAGTATAGGTCTTTATGATTAAAATAAACTAAATGGATTTTTTTTTTACTACAACTTTGTTGGTTGGACACTCGGATGTGTCTGTGTGTGGTCTTATAATAGATCCATGGTGAGAACCTACAGTAAAATACTGCGCACCCACCACCACCACCACCACCACACACACACAATCCCTGAGAGCAGACAGTAAAGAGGTGAGTGAGAGAGAGACCCCCCCCCCACACTTTATAAAAGAGGAATGTGTTTTAAAATAAAATTATTCCAACTTATATGAGGCAACTTTCCAGAGCTAGCAGATAGCTCGTTGCCTCAACAACTGAAGCAACCAAGTTAACAAGTAGCTAAATATGCTACTGTACGTTATCTTTTTATTTTTGGACACTTTTTTAAGTCGTCCTCACACCTCACAATATTAGTAGGCAGCAGTATTATGATATTGTCTCGTTTGAGTTCTAAAAGGTGGTGTTTTATGTCTCTAACGCTCGCAGAAAGTGGATTAGCGCGTACTGTTAGCATGTAAACAAACGCTACTTCCGGTTCGCACTGGAAGCTGCGCCCATAATTCCCGCAAAGCATCATGGGGGCTAGGAATAAGGTGGATAGAAAGATGATCATGTGTCTGATCAGTTCTGTCTTGACCTTAAGATCGTGGGTTTGATTCCCATGTTGACAGAGATGGCAAAACCGGCAGTAGTCCCGTGGCCCATTCAAAATTTCCCCAGGGGAAATTTTCTAGTTACTGTAATATAATAATTCGGTTCCACCCCTACCAGGAACCCTTGTACTTTTTTATGTGGGCATCAATAAATATTTCAAATGTGTCCTCAAGTCCTTGTGTCAGCAGGACATCAGCGTGATTCAAAGGACTATAGACTCATAAATTAAGATAAAACACAATAAAGATTAACAGCTTTATTGTCACTTTCATGTTTGCACTAAGACAATGAGAAACTTATTTACGTGTTGATTATTTAACCCAAGGGAGATTCAAAGTGTTACATATATAAAGCTGGGGACACACTCCACGATTTCTTGACCAATTCTACCCACGATTCACAGTCAGGTCTAGTCTGCACCAGTCAGCTCTGGTTGGGTAGAGTGACAGTCTGCATAGCAAGTTGGTGCAGAAATTTCTCAGTGTGTTATGGGATACAGCTTCAAAACAGCAAGTGTGTGAGGTGAACAAACACCGCCTGACTTCAGCCGCAGCAATTCAAACATGTTTGATTTTTCATTTTTTGAGCCAACTCTACAGTAGTAGGCAAGGCAGGGCAATTTTATTTGTATAGCCTGTTTTTACAAACAGTTTGTCTCTCCCTCACATCCACTGAGGAAAAACTCCATAGAAAACCCTTTTTAACAGGGAAAACTTCGAGAAAGCTCAGGGTGAGCAACAGAGGAGTTTATCTGTGCATATATCTGTTTCAGTCTACTCTTGCCTCCTGCTCTGCCCTGTCGCGCTCAGCCCTGCGTTTCAAGCCTCAGTTATCTACTCTGCTTCAAGTCGTCCCCTGTTTTTGTTCCTGCTAATAAAATCTTTAACCTGACGTCTGTCGGATAGTGGGCCCACTATTCTTCAAATGGTTCAAGCAGTTCAAACGACAGCAGTAAATGAGGAATGTTAGTTGACACTATAAAACAAGAAGGTGGTGTGATCTGAAGCCAAATATCTCTAACTTTATTAATGATTACATAACTTGACACATAGGACCATGGACTTACAGTCCACAATGTCCATGTGTCTTTTTGTGTGTGTGTGTGTGTGTGTGTGTGTGTGTGTGTGCGTGCGTGTGCGTGTGAGTGCAGACTATATACAGAAGCTGTAGAACAGAGACCGGCCTCTGTTTCTGAGCCTGATCTCTGGTAAGTACCTGAACTCACTGAGTCGTTAGTTCCACTCTGTCTGTGCTTGTTTCAGTGTCAAACCTCAGTTTACATCTTTCTCAATAAGTAATCACCTGTGAAAATGCAGATAATAAGACAATGTCACAGGAATGTCTTCTCATGAAATGATTGAGGTCTTTTTGTTTTCCATCAGAAATGGGGAACTCAGCATCATGTGGAAGGAGAAAAGAGATGATGGTGGACAAGGACCAGGAAGCAAGACACAAACAGGTGAGGAAGGTGAAGACAACATAGTTTGTGGGGAACAGGGAGGTGAGACAGAAAAGTCAGCTCAGGTCTATGAGGTGAGGAAAAACGTTGAAAACATGGGTGGGTGGGCAAGTGGTGACATTTGTGGTGGACAGATACGAGGCTGTGAAGATGATGCAGTAAGACTGTGTGTACCTCAACTACAAAGAAACAACAGCAACAAAAATGATGGATAGGTGGACAGACAGGTTGAGATTCCGTGGCCCTTTTTATGTAGCTGTAATAATGACCCTGGCACTACTCGCTGTCAAAACTTCATTCCATTGTAAATTTTGCTGTGGTTTGTTGCAGTAGTGTTATATGTAATACATCACGACAGGCCGTGGTATACACTCATTATATCACAGCCAAGGGGCGTTCTTCGGCTAGTTTGCTAGACCGCGTTGCGCCGAGATGGGTGTGGCGGTGAGTGCGCTGAAAGCCCGCCAACTCAAACCAGGTCTACTCTTGGCACAAGGCGAAGTGCAGCCGGCACAGTGGTAGATTGGCTGACTGGCGTGCAGTGCGCACACGTCACCAAGACCTCACAGGCAGGTTCCCACAGTTCCAGGCACATTTTGCAGACTGTGAGTGACTGCATGTTGCTGCCGTGTTGAGACTAAACACTGTGCTGTTGTGATGATCCGCTTTATTTATTTATTTACTTACTTATTAAAGGTTCATGAGGCAAGAAATTCACATGCGTTTTAAGTTTTTTACTGCTAATGGGCGATGAAGCGTTAAAAACCAAAAAGAATGAGCCCACTCGCGTATCTCTCCGTTGCCTTGAACAGGCTGTGTGCTGCATAATGCGCTGCAATTCTGGGTCCGAATTTCCCACGCTGTCCGCGGATGTGACGTCAAATGACGCTGCATGCGCGTCCTCGACAGCTTCGGCTTTCCTCCGCTTGCGACCAGCGGTCGGCGGATGTCTTGCAGCCTGAACAGTCATGTGAGCAGCGAGTAGAGAAGTAACGTCACTTTCTTACATTTTAATATTTTTTCATGCGAGAAAGTGACGGTTTAGATTCCCAATCTGTTGTCAGTTTATCCAAATAACATCTGTAAGTACTAGATTTGCTCCGACATTTTTCGGAGGAGTGCAGAGCCACACACACGCAGCAGCAGCAGCAGCAGCGGCTCGTCACAGAGGCTGCAGCCGGGGAGCTGAGCTCATCGGCCGGGCAGCAGCTGTCCTCCTCCCAGGGAAGAAAACCAGCCGAGTAACTTCCCCACAGGTTTTTAGAGGTTTTCTGCCGGCTGGTTTAATTGTTTTTAGGAGATAAATGCTGGATGAAATCTAACAGTGGCACTGTGGCAGTCGGATTAGTTCATTTGAATGAAAAGTGAAGCTTCAGGTGTCTGTGAGCAGCGCAGCCTTGGGGCTCTGTACGTACAAAAATCACCATATTTAGGCTACTTCAATAAATAAATAAATAGTTTTACAATGAGCCGATTGATTCATCCGTGGTCAGTTTATCCAAACAACGCCTGTAAGGAAATTCTCCGACGTGTTGGGAGGAGTGCAGAGCCACTAGAGCAGCCGAGCGGCACCAGCGGCTCACAGAGGCGGCGGTGGCCGGTGCTGACCTGATGCCCGGGCGGTCAACCTCCCGGTGTCACGGTAAATTGAGCACTGTACAATGAGCGCGGCACGGCGCATTTACTGTTTATTAACAGCCAGGCGCGGTGTGTGTAGCCTACGTGTGTGTGTGTGTGTGTGTGTGTGTGTGTGTCTGCTCTGTGTCGTGAGACAGCAGGGAGAGGGGCTGACTGGCAGAGATGAGAGATAGTGAAAGCTGTTCTTTTTTCTGTGAGAGACTGCTGCGGTGGACACAAACCAAACTGTGGCGGCTGATTAATGGAAAACACTGGTATAGTAACGTTACGTCGTTTCCAATTCAGCCACAGTGTCACTGTCACAGCATCAGCTGCTGCTGTGGAGAGTTGATGCGCCCTCCCGCACCAGCTTGGCTGATATGGTTGCAGTAACTCTGACGGCCGCTACGGCCGTTGTATCGCTAGTGAGTTTTATTCCTCGATCTTGCCTCAAGCTCCTTTAATTTATTAGTGGGAGTGCAAGTGTGTGAGTGTGAGTGCCTTTGTTAGTGGAAAGTGTGCGTGTGTGTTTATTTTTTATTTTTACACTGCGCAACTGTTCTTACTGTATCAGGTCAAAACCTGATTAACGATAGTAACCTCGGGCACTCTGAGCTCGGACCTCCGGACCAAAACAGCTGTTTCCTCCTGGGAGAGGTTCGGCCTCTGGCGTCGCTGCAGTCCCGGCGGCAAGGGCGGGCCTGGGCGGGCCGTGCCCGCCCACGGAGTCAGCTGTGCCCCCCCTGGACTGGAAGCTGTTAATTTTATTTGGGTTTTGGTTTTTACCTCGGAGTGGCCAACTCTCTCTTAGTCCTATCTTTATTAGCGACAATGACCGCAGGTGCTCGTCCTGTAGGATCTCAACTCTCTGATGCACACAGCCCAAAGCCTACTACCCCATCATCACCGCAGCACCTCAAGCCTGTAACGGGCCGACCCGCGGTTGTTGGAAAAAAAAAAAAAAAAAGACTCATATTTTTGAACCAGCGCGTCCACACCTTACAGTCTATGGTCCACACCGGTCGAGTTGGACCATCCATGCGCACTCAGGGGCGGATCTAGGATTATGGGAGATCCGAGGCTTAGCCCAGAGGGAGAAAAGATGTATGCACAAAGTTCTTTTTTTAACTTAATTTTTTATTGCTAATTCAGAAAACACATTACATACATACTTTATCTAGACAAAGGTGCTGTCCTGAAGGATCCACGAATAGTGTGTTGCATCCGCTGAAAAAAGAAAAGATAAAAAGGTGTTAAAACTGATCATAAGCATTACATTAAAATCTTGCAGTGCATGTAATCCTGATTGACATCTCAGAAACTTCAGAACTGAAAAACAAACGAACAAGAAGTTTGTTTTATTATCTTACATTAATGCTGCCTGGCACCTCTGCTGTCTTGCTCTGTTCTTCACTCCTCTCTTCTAAACTCCTTTTTGCTTCTCTGTCCACTCCTTTCCTTTCCAGCATTAGTTTGATATCTTCAATATGATTCTGTCTGCTCTAAACAGTTTCATCTCTTGTGTTGAATAGTCATTTTTGCTTCTCTGTCCACTCCTTTCCTTTCCAGCATTTGTTTGATATCTTCAGTTTGACTCTATCTGTCTATCTCTTGTGTTATGTGTTCTCAGTTTCTCTTCAAGAAAGAGAAACTGAGAACACATAACAAGAGATGAAACTGAGTTTAGAGCAGAGTCTTGTACTGAAGATATCAAACTAATGCTGGAAAGGAAAGAAGTGGACAGTGAAGCAAAAACTAGAAAATTTCCTCTGGGGAAATTTTGAATGGCCCACGGGGCTACTGCCGGTTTTGCCATCTCTGTCAACATGGGAATCAAACCCACGATCTTGAGGTCAAGACAGAGCTGATTACATTAGGTGATGACATTAGGTTAACTGTGTGTGTGTGTGTGTGTGTGTGTGTGTGTGTGTGTGTGTGTGTGTGTGTGTGTGTATAATCACATGAAGTTACCTGTGTGTGTTAGAGTGTGGGAGAGGAGTGCATTTGTATGTACCTGTGTGTGTGTGTGTGTGTGTGTGTGTGTGTGTGTGTGTGTGTGTGTGTGTGTGTGTGTGTGTGTGTGTGTGTGTAACTGTAATCACATGAAGCTGGTTCTAGAGTCTGTGTGTGTGTGTGTGTGTGTGTGTGTGTGTGTGTGTGTGTGTGTGTGTGTGTGTGTGTGCGTGTTATGAGCTGCAACCTGTGTCAGTCTGATTTAGCTGTGTCTGTGTTTATAAACATTTAAACGAGTGCCAGGTGGATTGTTTATGAAGTTAACGAGCTCTGGCCTGAGGATCAAAGAGGTTACCACGGCGATAGGGGCCCCCGCAGGCTGAGACAGACAGAAACGTGGAGAAAAAGAGCCATTTTCTGCCTCTGCACCGGTCTCACATTTAGGCTTAGGGTGAGAAAACGGTAACTCCTATCAGAACAAAACACAGATCAACGTTGCTCTAAGGACTTCCTGAAAAATGTGGTACGATTTGGTGTTTCTACAGTAAATATTTTGGAGACGCTGGCAGTTTTAAAACATCGGTCCGTTCTGCTTCTCTCAGAAAATATTTGTATTGGAGTCAATGAGGAGCAGAGACAGACGTGGCCGCACTCAGAGGCTGATTCTGTAAATTGTGTAAGTCTCTCTGATATTTTGAGCACATGACATGAGAGATAACAAGTTTGTCTTACAAATTCTGAAAAACTAGTAGCGAATCGAAAATAGTCCGGAAGAGGACGAAGAATAATAAGGAAGAAAAAATCCACACAATAACAGTAGTGCCAGGGCTTTGCTCCCCTTCCTCCTCCTTCTCTTCCTCCTTCCATCTTCTTTTTTCTTTTCCTCCTCTTCCTCCTTCTTCTTTCTTTTCCTCTGTCCTCCTCCTTGTCTTTCTCCCCCTCCTTCTCTTCCTCCTTTTCTCCCTCCTCCTCCCTCTCCTTTCTTTTCCTCCTTCCTCCTCCTCCTCTTCCCTTTCTCCCTCCTTTTCTTCCTTCCTCCTTCCTGGTCTTTTCCCCTTCTTCCTCCTTCTCATTCTCCTTTTCTTTCTCCCTCTCCTTCTTCTTTCTTTTCCTCCTTCTCTTCCTCCCCCTCCTGCTCTTTCTCTTCCTCCTCCTCCTCTTACTCAGCCTCCTCCTTTTCCCCCTTCTTCTTCCTTCTCCTTTTCTTCCTTCCTCCTCTTTTCCTCATTCCTCCTCCTTCTCTTTCTATTCCTCCTCCTCCTCCTTTTCCCACCCTTCTTCTTCTTCCTCGTCCTTCGCCTTGAAGGTGAAGCAAAAATGACTACGGTAAGTTGTGTTGAATAGTCATTTTTGCTTCACTGTCCACTCCTTTCCTTTCCAGCATTAGTTTGATATCTTCAGTACAAGACTCTGCTCTAAACTCAGTTTCATCTCTTGAAGAGAAACTGAGAACACATAACACAAGAGATGAAACTGAGTTTAGAGCAGAGTCTTGTACTGAAGATATCAAACTAATGCTGGAAAGGAAAGAAGCAAAAATGACTATTCAACACAAGAGATGGAAGAAAAGGAGAAGGACGAGGAGGAAGAGTTCCTCTTGTGTTGAATAGTAATTTTTGCTTCTCTGTCCACTCCTTTCCTTTCCAGCATTAGTTTGATACCTTCAATATGACTCTGCTCTAAACTCAGTTTCATTTCTTGTGTTCAGAAGCCCTAACCCTGCTTCACTATCCACTATCCTACCCCCCAACCCCTCTCTCCCAACTAAAGCTTTTTTTCTACTTTTCTTGTGGTGGTGGTGGCAAAATGAGGCTGTGCCGACGTGGTTTCAATTGGGCAAATCTGTCAATAACATTGTCTGGGGTTATGGCATCCAGGTTGTCCTTTTCGATGGATATGATAGCAAGGTCATTAAGCCTGTCTTGGCCCATAGTGCTCCTTAGCCATGTGTGCAAACGACGTAATGCACTGAAGGACCGTTCACAGCTACAGCTGCTTACAGGAATTGTCAGGGCCACATGGAGGACAGCTTTCAGGGTTGGAAACATGTCCTCATCAAGCATGTGGAACACAGTGGCTATGTCAGGGTCTTTCTCTTTCACACTGGAGACTTGTTTCCCTTTCTCCTTCTCAAGCTTCCTCTTGATGAAATTTGTAGCTACCATAAGCTCTTCTGACTTCAGTGGGATCTTGTAATGGGTAGCAAGGTTTTGGAGGGCATCTTTAGAGAGAAAGGTCGGAGAAGTTGGGTTGCAGGCTTGAATGCCTGACATGAGTTCTTCCCCTACATCTGAAAAACGGTGATTAAGCTCCTGCAACATCCTGTCAAGACATGGATAAAAAAGATGATGCCTGAAATCACCTGAGGTGGTCGGATTAGAAGTTGCCCCACAGGCTGACCCCACCACGAAATCATCCAGTCGTTTTTGTTTGTGCCAGGAACCAGCAGGGAGCTGGATGTCGTTTTCCTCACATAAAGTCATGGCACTCTTAAACATGTCTTCAGCCCCAGAGTCCGTGCGGAGATCTGCCAAGGTTTCAGTTATTGCCGTCTTATACTGCGCCAAGTCCACATTTTCTCCCTGCAGGTAACGATGGAGCCCTTCAGTTATCCCTAGGACTTTGGAAAACACCACTAGCATGTAGATGGTCTTCAGTTTGCAGAGCTTTGACAGGATTCCCTGGGCCATGGCTGTCTTCATGGTTCGGAGACATGTAAGAATTGCAGGGAGGTTGCTCATGACAGCTTTGACAGACCTCACCTGGCTTGCCCATCTAGTTGTGGAGAGCTGCACAAGTTCAGATGTCTTCAGTCCAAGTTGGTTTTGGACTTCTGTGAACTTGTTGTGGTTGACAAGGGAGTTGCTGAAGAACGTGTAAAGATTTTCAAGCAGGTCAAAGCATGCTGCAGCTTCTGGTATCTGGCTTCTGGCTCTACATGAGTGGGACAGAACCAGGTTCAGCTCATGTGCATAACAGTGCACATAAACTGCTTCTGGGTGTCGCTCTCTGAAGCGGGCCTGGACCCCTCCCACTGCTCCACTCATTACTGCTGCTCCATCGTACGTTTGAGCAACGCACATGAGGCCCTCTAAGTTGTGGGAATGAAGCACCGCCTCTATACCATCTGCAATGGATTTTGCATCAAACTTGTCCAGCTTGTATAGACCAAGAAAAGCCTCCCTTGGGGTACCCTCTTCAGTGACAAAACGGACACATACTCCCAGCTGCTGTGTGTGGCCATCTCGGGCTTCATCTGCCATCACAGAATACATTTTGGAGGATGTAACTTGCTTGGTGACATGTATAGTTATTTCTTGTGCAATGCTGGATATCATTTCATTTTGTGATGAATGTGAAAGGTATGTAGTATTTTTTTGTGGTACATATTTTTGCAGAAATGGGTCGAATTGTGTAAGAAGCTTCATGCATTCGAGGAAATTGCCTGAGTTACGGCTGTCTTCTTGTTCGTTATGGCCACGGAATGCGATGCCTTGTTTTCCCAGAAAAGTAGTGACAGCTACAATGCGCTGGAGGTAGCAGCATCTGTCTAATATATCCTCTGCATTTGCAGTATGGAGCTGCTCGACCACATCCCCGTAGGTTTGTGTGTCCTTCCTTATAACTCTGCCAGCAGCCCATACTCATCTTGTGGAGCTCAGATTTCTCGTGTTCACGGAATGAATTCAGAGCTCCTTTCCAGTTAGAAAATCCAGAGCTTCGGATTAGAGCATCCTTGTTGGTACGGACATGCTGCCTTCCAAATTGATGACAAGGGAAACAAAATGCAGAGTCTTCCTCAAACCAAAACAAAATTCCTCAAACCAACTCTTGTTAAATGCCCTCTGCTGGATACCAAATTGGCTGAACGGGTACTGGGAGAGGGGCACCTGCTTTGGGCCACTTTCTTTTGTCCCTAAATCAATAGGAGGCAGTACACCTGCTCTCTCTTGTTGCTGTGCTGTCCCTTGCTGCTCATCCCTGCATGTAGCTGACTTATCTGCGTAAAACAAAACAAAAATCCTTTTCACATGTCAAATTACAGTGAAAGGGACAAATTTAGCTAACCTCTAACTCACCACTAATTTCTTGAAATGGTTTTCACTTTTCATAGAGAGCAGCACTAGTCTAGAACCATTAAAATAGAAATACATAGAAGAACATTATTTATTTTACAAACCTGAAACAGCATCTGGAGGACTGGCTGATGCTGATGCAGCTGAAGTGGATGGCAGCTGATCTGAATGGCAAAATACACACACGCACACGCACGCGCAAACACACACACATGCGCGCACACACACACAGTCAGTGACTCATGTGGTTATATTTTATCCACTTTACCCTTCAATTTAGATTTTTATCATGTAGCGTTTATGTTGTTGTATTCACTTTAATTGCGTGTGCTAACTGTTATCTGTCAGTAAAGTGTCAGACACCTAGTGTTAATCTAAAAATTCACAGACCTGAAACATCTGTTCCGGCGTTGGCATTGCTGGTTGGTCGTTGCGCCGCCGCTGAGAAAAATTTCCTAATATCCATTATCTTCTACGTCCATCTGACAGATCGCGGAATCAACACAGGAAACAGAATCAGGGAGGACACACTTCTTCTCGGGAGGGCAGGCTATGAACGCAGGTTACTTTCCCTGTTAAGACCGGGTAAATGGACTCGGAGGCAGAGACAGAGGCAGAGGCAGCAGATCAGTGCAAGAATTTATTATTCTTTAGCAGGAAGATTCTGGGAACCCAGCAGCGCTCCTCAGGGCCATAGCCCTCCCAGTCCACCAGGTAACGGAAGCCACGCCCCTGGCGGCGAACGTCCAGGATGCGCCGCACCGTATGGACGGGACCACCATCCACCATGCGGGCGGGAGGGGGGGCAGCATCAGGAGGAGAGAGAGGACTGGAATGAACCGGCTTCAGCTGGGACACGTGAAACGTAGGATGTATCCTACGTAAGGAGGCTGGGAGCTTCAGACGGACAGCACAGGGGTTAATTACAGTCTCAATTTCAAAAGGCCCAACATACTGGGGAGCCAGCTTCCGAGACTCCACTTGGAGAGGCAAGTCCTTGGAGCGAAGCCACACCTTCTGACCCGGGGCATAACTGGGAGCTGGAGCACGCCGTCGGTTTGCTTGCGCCTGGGTCTTGGCTGAAGCACGTAGCAGGGCAGCACGAGCACGCTTCCAAGTGCTACGGCAACGACGCATATGGGCCTGAACAGATGGGACTGAGACCTCTTCCTCCTGATCTGGAAACAAAGGGGGCTCATAGCCGAGAGAAAAGAGGAAGGGAGACATACCAGACGAGGCATTGGGGAGCATGTTGTGGGCATACTCTACCCAAGACAGCCGAGTACTCCAGGACAATGGGTCCGCTGCTGAAACGCAGCGAAGAGCAGCCTCCATCTCCTGATTTGCCCGCTCCGTCTGGCCATTGGACTGTGGATGGTATCCCGAAGACAAACTGGCTGTCGCCCCGATGGATGTACAGAAAGCCTTCCAAACCTGGGAGGTAAACAGATGGAACAGGCTGCCACAAATGACCGGGTGTCTGCATCCATAGTGGGCCACCAGAAGCGCCTCTTTAGGAACGAGATGGTGCGGTGAGACCCAGGGTGACAGGTAAGGTGGGAGGAGTGGGCCCACTGCAGTACCTGAGAACGGACAGGATCTGGGACAAAGAGACAATTAGGTGGTCCATTACCTGGATCAGGTTGAGTGGTCTGGGCCTGGCGGACCTTGGCTTCTATCTCCCAGGTGAGAGAGGCTATGATACGAGATGGAGACACAATGGGTTCCGGTGTGGCAGGCTCCTCCTCTGCAGAGAACTGGCGGGACAGGGCATCCGGCTTCACATTCCGGGAACCTGGACGGTAAGTCATGATGAAATTGAATCTCTCTAGGAATAAGGCCCACCTCGCTTGACGAGCATTCAGACGCTTGGCCGTCTGGATGTATGAGAGGTTCCTATGGTCGGTCCACACTATGAAAGGATGTTCCACGCCCTCCAGCCAGTGCCGCCATTCCTCCAACGCCAGAACCACTGCCAGCAGCTCCCGGTTACCAACATCATAGTTCTAAGGACTAAGTTTATGGGAGAAAAAGGCACAAGGATGCAACTTATTATCCTTGGGTGAGCGTTGAGAAAGGACAGCACCTACCCCTGTGTTGGATGCGTCCACCTCCACAATAAACTGCAGCGACCGGTCAGGATGGATTAGGATGGGCGAAGAGGTGAACTGGCGCTTGAGCTCCAAGAAGGCCGCCTCGGCTTCAGGGGTCCAGTGGAACGGAACAGATGGAGAGGTGAGTGCAGTTAGGGGGGCAGCTATGCTGCTGTAATTCTTCACAAACCTCCGATAGAAGTTGGCAAAGCCGTTGAAGCCCTGCAGCTTCTTGAAACCTTGGCTGGATCCATTCTGAGTTCTCCCTGTGAGACAATGTAGTCGAGAAAGGAGGTAGAGGTGGCATGAAACTCACATTTCTCGGCTTTGACGAACAGCTTGTTCTCCAGGAGGCGCTGCAGGACTGAGTGGACATGCTCTTGGTGTTCCTGGAGAGAGCGAGAGTAAATCAAAATGTCATCTATATAGACAAACACAAACCGACCAAGCATGTCACGAAGCACATCATTCACCAGGGCCTGGAAGACTGCAGGAGCATTGCACAATCCAAAGGGCATAACAAGATACTCGAAATGACCCAAAGGTGTATTGAAAGCTTCACTCAATAGGAATTTTCATAGACCTGAAAAAAGCCTTCGACACCATTAACCATGATATCTTAATATCTAAACTGGAAAGATATGGCATTAGAGGCATAGTACTGAAGTGGGTCAAGAGCTACTTAGACAAAATATCCCAATATGTTAAAATAGATGATTACTCATCCACTTGCCCAGACATAGTCTGTGGGGTCCCGCAGGGCTCAGTTCTAGGTCCGAAGCTGTTTATACTATATATAAATGACATATGTAAAGTGTCAAACATTCTGAAACTAATTCTGGGAGTAACTTGATCCAACTCGTGGAAACGGTTAACCACGAAATGGCCAAGCTCCATGTGTGGTTTAACATAAACAAACTATCACTAAATTTAGAGAAAACAAAATACATGCTATTTGGGGAAAAAGGCCTCAGCAACAGTATTAACATCCAAGTAAATGGAGTGAATATTGAAAGGGTTAGTGAGAATAAAGTACTGGTGTGACTATTGATATGTTAAGCTGGAAGCCACACATAAGAACTTTAAAAAGCAAGTTGGCCAGAAGTGTATCCATAATATGGAAAGCACAAAAAATAATAAATCAAAAAGCCCTCCATATGTTGTACTATGCACTAGTCTCTCCACACCTACAGTACTGTGCAGAGGTGTGGGGACACACATACAAAGGCTCCACCCATCCATTGTTAATACTCCAAAAAAGAGCACTGAGGATCATTATGCCAATTATAGGGCACACACAAATCAGTTATTTATTAAATCTAATATTCTCAAACTATGTGATTTAATAAACTATCGCACCATGCAAATGATGTACAAAGCTGCCAACAACAGCCTCCCCCTCAACCTGCAAAAGCTATTCATGAACAGAGAAGGGAGACACAATCTTAGAGGGGAAAACATCTTTAAGCTGAGGAGGGTACGAACCACACTAAGATCCTTTTCCTTATCGGTCGCAGGCGTCAAACTATGGAATGTGCTAGAGGATGAAGTCAAAAAATTACCAACATTTAACGTCTTCAAGAAAAAGTATGTAAACTCAACGATTGACCGGTACAGAATGATACATGAGAGCTGATAAAGGTCAGAGAGGCTAACGGCAGACACAGTATCGAGACTACAAGGGGAAATAACAAAAATCATTGTGTTCCCAAAACAATGTGATGAACCAGAGAAACTTGTGTGGCCAGAGGCCAATGTCAGTTTGTACGTAGTATGTTATTATAGTACGTAGTATGTTATTATAATGAGTATCAACAGGGTGATGATAAATTGGGGCACAAATGCAACTGTGATTTAATTTTGAGAAATCAGTCAAGTGAAGAACTCAACTAACTGCTAATCGACACACCAACGCCAATCAACTGGTCCACGATGGAGTTGCTGAGCTGGTCACTGAATGCGATTGACAGAGTGTTCTCAACAAGGCGTGCGGCCTCTGGTGAGCCAAGATGCCCGGACGGAACCTTCATGTCCGGCTACATGCTGGATGGATGGGAGAAGTGGAGAGTCCTTTGCCTTGCCCCACTGGATGTGGAGGATGTCGAGGACGTGTACATCTTCACGTTCATGACAATTGGAATGATCGCCCTGGGTTTTGGCGCCTACATGCAGTATCGGAAAATGAGAAAGATCGCCACCGAGCAGACCGACGCGAGGGAGGATAACGCAACAACTCGGAGTGCTGTGGTCGGGATACGGTCCGACATATCTGCAATCCGAGAGTATGTGTCACTGATGCGAGCTCACATAGCCAAAACTCGGGAGGAAATCGAGAGAAATGGCGACAAAAACCGCAGAGAATGAGTAAAAAGAAGAATTAGCACAAAAAGGGCTCCCACACCATCCCACCATCCCAACAAATAATCAGTACACTGGACTTTTGCTCTCTGTCAATTGGACCACACCAGACTTTGCTCTCTGTCAATTGGACCATCTTGTGACTTTGTGACTTTTGTGACATGCCTGGCAATAAGAAGAGACTGTTGTTTGCTCATGACGGAAAAAAAATTTTTTTGGACACATGTGCAGACACACACGTAATCCTTATGCTCTATCTAGAGCTGGACTTCAATTTCTTCAACTCTACATACTGCCTAATGCTGCAACACATTGTCAAAATGTCAAATGTTGAAAAAAAAAAAAAAAAAAAAGTGAGAAATGTCATGTTAAAAAAAAAAAAAAAAAAATGTTATGTCAAATGTTAAATTTTGAAAATACTGGAAGAATGTTATGTCAAAAATGTAACATGCAGAAAAAATGAATATGTGAGTATTGGGGGCGGGACTAGATAAGCTTTTGCTTCTCCCGCTTTCCCTTTCGGTCATGTGTATTGTATTAATTGGATTGAGATGATGTGTGATGATGATGACTAATTGACATGCCCGAAATGAACCAAATAAATAAATAAAATAAATAAAAGCAGTCTTCCACTCATCACTCTCCTTTATGCGCACCAGATGGTAGGCGTTGCGCAAGTCCAGTGTGGTGAAGATGGTTGCTCCTTGTAGAGGGACAAAGGCAGAGTCAATGAGAGGCAGGGGATACTTGTTTTTGACAGTAATGTTGTTAAGCCGTCTAAAATCAATACATGGTCTTAATGTGCCATCCTTTTTCCCCACAAAGAAAAATCCAGCACCTACCGGAGAGGACGATGGACGAATGATCCCAGCTGCTAAGGACTTCTGAATATACTTCTCCATGGTTTGTTGCTCTGGACGGGAGAGGTTGTACAGCCTGCTGCTGGGGAGTGGAGCTCCAGGCAGGAGCTCAATTGCACAGTCATAGGGCCGGTGAGGGGGAAGAGAAAGGGCCTGCTCTTTGCTGAAAACCGGGGCTAGGTCATGATAGGCTTCAGGAACAGACGACAGATCTAGGGGCTCCACTGCAGGCTGAGGATCAGAAGTAGAGGTCAGGGCTGAGCGGAGACAATGAGAATGGCAGAAAGGGCTCCAGGAACGGATCTTTCCAGTGGTCCAATCAAAATGAGGATTATGAAGCCTTAACCAGGGAAACCCCAGGATCAGAGGTACATGAGGGGAGTCAATCACATGAAAACCTATTACCTCCTGATGATTGCCAGATAGATGCATGGTTACCGGGGCTGTCTTACGGTTGATTGTGGCCAGCAGCATGCCATTGAGGGCCTTGGTCTCCAGGGGAACATCGAGGGGCTCGGTCTGGATACCCAGTTGCTGTCAAACAACGCTGTCAATAAGGCTCTCGTCGGCCCCTGAGTCAATGAGTGCTGTGAGGGGGAAAGACTGACCCCTCAACAAGAGGGCAGCCTCAAGCTGAGGTCGGTCTGGGGGAGAAGGGCTGACTACACGGCTCGACAGTATCTCCCCAACTACTGCCAAGCCGGACCTTTTGCTGGACGGATAGGACAATTAGCAATGAAATGGCCAGCTTGGCCACAATACAAACAGGACTGGGCCTAAATTTTGCGGGCCTTCTCTTCAGGGGACAGGTGAACACTATCTACTTGCATGGGCTCGGGTTCAGGGCTCTTCGGCATCTCCCGGTGGACCTCACAGGAACTTGTCACCTCTCGGCGTGGGCCGAGGGATGCTCACTGCTCAAAACGGTAAGTAGGGGAAACAGTTGATTCAGAACGCCACAGGGACAGTTGGTCACTTACTTTAATAGCTGATTTTATGGCCTCATCTAAAGTTGTGAACTCACCCCAGACTGCTAGCTCCCTTCCGATGTCACGGTTGAGCCCGTTCTGGAAAGCTGTGATAAGTGCTGCCTCATTCCAGCCCGACTCCACTGCAGATCCTCGGAATTGACTTTCAAATTCTCGGACAGGAAGTCTCCCTTGGCGGATCCTTGAAAGCTGCAGACCAGCCTGCTGGCCCCGTATGGGATGATCATACACCCGCTTAAGCTCAGTAGCAAGTGCATCAGCAGACATGGCGAGGGGGGAGCGTTGCTCGAACAGGGCATTGTAGAAGCTGAGGGGGGGACCCTCCAACAGGTTTACCAGGTAGGCCACTTTAGGTGCCTCACTGGCATAACGATTAGGCTGAGCATTGAATGTTAGCTGGCACTGGGTGAGAAATTGGCGACATGTGTTGGGATCACCTGAGTATTTTGCTGGAGGTGGAATGTGGGGGTCGTTGCCAGCCGGGTGGAGCAGCTGGAAGAACTGGAGGGGCTTGCGGCGCAGCCAGCGGCGCTTGTTGGTCAGCAGGTGGCTGAAAGGCAACAACAGTGTTAAGTCGATCGGTAACAACAGCCAGGGCAGCAGTAATTTGACTGAGTTGATCCCTAACGTCGTTCAGGGATGTGTTGAGATGTCCCAAATGCACACCCTGGAGTGTCACTGCCTGCCTGATTGCCTCCTGCTCTGCAGAGTCCATGCTGGCTGGATGATACTGTTAAGACCAGGTAAATGGACTCGGAGGCAGAGACAGGGGCAGAGGCAGCAGATCAGTGCAAGAATTTATTATTCTTTAGCAGGAAGATTCAGGCCGTGGGATTCTGTCGATGTGAGGCAGGTAGAGCAGGAAACTGGCTGAAGAACTCTGGTCGAGTGCAGAACTGGGCTGGCGATCCTAAACCTTCCTTATCATCCAGCACCGACTGCGCACTTAGCCCAAAAGAACAGCTAGGCAGCCCAGTCCAGAGAGCAACAAAGAGGAGCAGAGAGAGACAGCAGAGTGTCTCTGTGTGTGCATGTCTGTGTGTGTGTGTGTGTGCATGTCTGTGTGTGTGTGTGTCTCTGTGTGTGTGTGTCTGCTGTAAAAGATAGGCTAATTCTATAATCATAGAAGGCTGAAAATCTCAGGACATGTCTGCTCCAACTATTCAGCAGTGTAAAGCCAAAGCACGTGTGGGCCTTCTGTCATATAGATATCTGACAGTAGCTGCAGCATCAAGATAGAGATGAGAATAGGCCAGAAGTGTGGAAGAAGACAGTGGCCTGAAGAGCTCCATGGTGAAGCAGAGGAAGGATTGTCACTGGCCGGTCCAGGCCAAAATATTAAAAATTTGAGTTTTGTTTTTGCTCTCCAGCCACAGCTCCACACTAGACCAGTTCTGAGTTCAGTTTCATACACTTCAGCCATTCTTTTTTTTTTTTTTTAAAGTATATTTTTCGGCTTTTTGCCTTTATTTGATAGTGATGACAGTAGAGATAGACAGGAAATGGGGAGGCAGAGAGAGGGGGAATGACACGCAGGAAAGGTCTGCCCGACGCGGGATTCGAACCGGGGACGCCTGCGGCGAGGACTGTAGCCTCTACATGGGGCGGCCGCTCTACCCATTGCGCCACGCACCGCCCCACACTTCAGCCATTCTTGCAATTACAATGATAGGAACCTCAGTCAGTAGGTAAAAACATAATTTTAGTGTTTTTAAAACATGTAGGAATTTACCAGTAGGGTTTGCCCAGGTCTTATTTAATCTATTTATTAGAAACACTTTACTTTAACTCCATTTTTACTGTTGATGAAAGACAGTAAAAAAAAAGCCTGGCCCGTAGCCAAGGGGGATCAGGATTCGTCCCCCCCCAAAGAAAAGCAAATGCGGCACAGTAGGGCGCCGCGCGAGTTGACGCTCTGCAACCTGCGGTGCGGTGTTGCGTCAGCATCACTGACATGCTGCTCTAAAGTCCTGCTCCTGGCATCAAGCTGAACGGGCCTGAAAGTTAAAAGCCGAACCCGGTCTGACCCGCGGGTGTTGAAACCCGGACCCTGAATTACAGTAAGTTGGTTCGAACCCGACCAAAGAAAAAAAAAAAAAAAGAGAGAGAGAGAAGAAGCCGAGTAGGAGCGCGACCTGACCGAATTAATTTCTACATATTTTCGGACCGAACTGACGCGGCCGGTCCGTGAGAATTCAAATCTAAGTCCACCTGGTAGCCCAAAAGAACAGCCAGGCAGCCAAGTCCAGAGAGCAGAGGAGAGGGAGACAGCAACAGGTGTGTGTGTGTGTGTGTGTGTGTGTGTGTGTTTGCGTGCGTGCGTGCGCATGCCGGTACAATCATGTCATATTACGTGCGCACCTATCAACTGGATGTGTCACACCCGCGTGCTTTGACGCCTGTGCAGCAGACAGCGCCTGACGTGTAATGTAGTTTCCTCATTGACTTATAATGGCCCCCCGTTCACGCGTGATGGCTGCTGCACGCCTGTAATCACACTACGCGGAGTGACCACGTGTAACATTCATGCGTTTTTCAGCGAACGCACGCATTAACGCTCGCGTGAAGCTGATTGAACATTTTTGTCAGGCAATCACGCGTACGCGGAAACGACGTGCGCAAACTGTGTCACGCGTGACAAGAAGCTGCGTTCGTATGAAGCAGATTGTGCACGTCTGTCTGTCACTGTTTGACTAATGTTGTTACGCGTTCACACGTGCATGCGGTCGCAGAATCTATTGCTGCGCAGCCGGAAGTTGATCTGCCCGGTGCGCACCACTACGCGTAACGTGACGCGTAGTGTAACTTACTTGTTCTGTGTTGCATTTTCATTTTCATCCAGTAGATGGTGCAGTCGATCCAATACGAGATACAGATATATAGGCTGTTGCATGACATGATTTATTTGTTCAATGAAGACAGAGAGAATAATCCGTGTCCCAGCTGGCCACAGCGGCCGGCCGGAGCCACTCTCTCCACACCTTGCGTCTGAGCCGCTGTGGACCGTGGTCCACATGCCATCCCCGGGTCAAGCTGCTGCTCCGCCCCGCTGACCAGGCAGCTCACAGCGGCAGTGGCGGCTGCGGCGACGTCGCTCCCCGGTCCTTCTTCATTTCGTCCGGCAGGCAAAGTCTGGCTCACTGCTGCCTCCCCTGGTTGACTAAAATGAAAAGGCCAACTACATTACACGTCAAGTTACGCGGAGTGGTGCGCACGGTGCAGATCAACTTCCTGCTGCGCAGCAACAACATCTGCGACCGCACGTACGTGTGAACGCGTAACATAATTTGTCAAACAGTGACTGACAGACATGCACACGCTGCTTCATACGTACGCAGCTTTTGTCACGCGTGAAATACAACCTGCGCGTAACAACGCATGCCCGCACGCACGCGTAACAAAGTAACCATGCGTGCACACACACGTCACTGTGCGTCTTTCCGGTTGTTTTGACTTTGATTTCACCTCATAGCGTGCGTATGTGTGTGCATGCGTGCTTATGTGTGTGTGCATGCGTGCTTATGTGTGTGTGCATGTGCATGTGTGCGTGTGTTATACCTGCAACCTAAATGGGAATGGGAGCCTCCTTTCATTTATATCTGACAGTAGCTACAGCCATCATACAGATGAGAACAGGGCAGAAGTGGTGGTGGTGGTGGTGGTGGTGGTGTGGTCTTAAAGAGGCTCATGGTGAAGAAGAAGTGTTTTTTCTCACCAGCCACAGCTCCCCACTAGACCAGTATCATACAGTCCAGCCATTCTTGCCATTACAAAGACAGAAACCTCAGTCAGTAGCCTACCAAATGTTTTTGTTTGTTTGTTTGTTTGTTTGTTTGTTTTATTCATGAAGTGAATGTTGTCTTCCCATTATATTCTTCTCAGAGTACACCAGAATGCTTCATTTACCTCTTAAAATCATAAATTTTTTCTGGGGGGACCCAGACCCTCAGTTTGCAGGTACCTATGTGTGTGTGTGTGTGTGTGTGTGTGTGTGTGTGTGTGTGTGTGTGTGTGTGTGTGTGTGAGTGAGTGAGAGAGAGATAGGGAGAGAGATACATTTAATTACATTTAACATTATTATGATTATTGTTATGAAAAAGCTAAGACTTTTTTTTTTTTAAATAAAAATAAATTCGGCCTACATGGTGAAAATGTTGTTGTTAATGAGAGCAACAGTAGGTAATGGATGGAGAACAACAGAGAAGAGAAACATGTGATGTCAAAGTGAAGTTGTAATGGGGGAAAAAAGAAGTGTGTGCCTGTATTATTATTATTATTATTATTTATTTTATTTTTTTTTTTGGGAGGGGGGGAGTCCACTTTTTAGGGAAAAAGAACCCCCCCTCCACAAGGCTGGCTACGGGCCTGAAAGCTGACTTACTTTTGAACTGGGTTTAGACAGGAAAAGTGACTTTACCTGTCTAAGGCAGTGGCGAGATCATGGGAAGATCCAGATTAAACCCCAGTGTCAGCAGGATATACTTAATGCCGGAGATAAGGACACTGAGACTGTGGAACTAGAACATCATCATAACACAGGATCAGGCAGCTCTCCCTCACAGGGAGCTTCTGCCTCTGATACCTAAGTATCCGAGTTGTTGTGTTTGTTGTTGAGGACATTTATTCTCATTTATTCATATCGTTATTCTTATGGGCACGTCTGGTTTATTTAAGTGTGACGGCATCGTCATTGTCAATTGTTCATTTCTTGTCGTCCAATTGGGATGATTTATAACTTTATAACTGAACTATAACTTTATAACGGTGATTAAATGGCCGTGGTTGTTGGGCGCTTTGTCAGCATGCTTTGTTTTTCAGTGATGTGTGTTTAAGGATTGCATCATTGAACTGTATTAATATCTTCCTTATTAATATGATATATTGTGTGTTTTATGCCACACGTTTACCAATTATGCATGTAATTATTCTGGAAATAAACAAGTGGCATGGTCATATGTTTGTGCGCTCCTGATTGGCATTCTCAGATATCACACAAATTCACAACTGTTCTGAGAGATTACAGTATTAGCTTATTCCTCATTCCATTTCAGTCAGAGGTCTCACTCCTGCACCTCCTTTACAAGAGACCCAGTTTGAATGGGGGGCGACCAAATCTCTCTCTTTCAATATATAAATAATTTTAAACATAAAACAATAAACATATCTGAATACCAATGTACTGTAAATGGTCATTTCAGCCTTGGTTTACAAAATGCAACAAACAAACGTACCAACTCTACATTTAACAACACATTAGGTCTCATTCATGAAACGTTATTTAGAGAGAATACTTTTGGGTGAAATGGAGTCCAGAAAAAATATTTAATTCTCTTCTAGTAGTGGTGTGACTGGGACAGTCACAGGGTAAATCAAAGGCGTGGAGGGAAGTTACAGATCCTTGGTTTAAAGAACCATTTAAGAAGCAAAGCCAGAATAGTTCTACATAAAACATGGAAAAAATAAATAAATAAAATAAACACAACTACAGAGCTACAGCAGCCACAGGAGGAGGAGGCTCTTCACAGCCTCAGCTGTAGCGGAGCATGGTATCAACACATGAAGTTATAGGCAGGTTATATTGTTACAGAAGCACCAGCCGTCTGTCACAGCTCCATCCAAACCGGTGCCGACTGCACTATTACGCAGGATGAAGTGTGCATCCACCGAGCATGTAGCAATACACACTTTGCATCGCATATCGGTTGCACATTTATGGAATGAAAGTTTTTCAGTTTCTTTATCAGATTATTATCATTAGATTGCTGTGCATTCCTACATTTACACAAGCGCTAGACACAGTCAGGAGCAGGTGTAGATTTTGTGAGTAGCTACAAAAAGATCAGTGCTACTAAAAAGATTGATGAATGCGGAAATCCATGTAAATTTCGCTGCACACGGTTTACACACAAATCCGTGCTGCTCACATTTCATGAATGAGACCCATTGTGTGTTACTGATTCATTCAAAAATGTTTGTGTGTAGTTATGTCTTTTGTGATTTTTCTGAATTTCCACAAAAAGACTTTTGGAGAGACTTTTTCTCCACCTTATGCACTCAGGAGTATTTAATTGACTTAAAGGGATAGTTCAACATTTTGGCAAATTGGCCCATTGCCATAATCCCTAGTCATAGCAGTAGGTTCGTTATCTTTGTTTGTCTGCTCAGCCTTAGCTTGCACCAACAATTAAAGGTAACGAACCTACTGCTATGACTATAGCGATTATGGCAATGGGCCAGTTTGCCAAAATGTTGAACTATCCCTTTAACTGATAATTAATTGAATGATTTTCCAGGTGAAACATAGTGACATCATGGTCTCAGCTGGTGATGAGACCATAGAGACTGCAGCCCTGGGAAGACCATTCCAGCTTGGCATGCTGTATGACTGCAGGAGGGACCTTCTTGTTCCAGGTAGGACCTGATGGATGTGATCAGAGCCTCAGTGAATTTTAACATACTGCTTAGTGCCAGTGAAGGCGATACAGACCCCCTCAGGCCATGACAGAGGTGTCATTCAACCTGTTGTAAGTCGACTTTTTCTCTGCAGCTCCAAGGCTGTGGAACGCCCCCCCCCCCCCCAGACCACCTGAGGGCCCCACCACTTATGTTTTTAAACAAAATCTAAAGACAAATTTATTCAAGAAAGCTTTCTGCTAAATTTTAGTACACTTTTCATTGTCGTTTCTTAACTTTTATTAACTTGTGTCCAGTGGCGGCTGGTGGTGAAATTAGTTGGGTGGGCTAATAAATAAATTATACCCATTAAATGGTTAACACAGTAGTAGCGAAAAGTTACATCCCATCTGACTGGCACAAAAGTATAGCAACTAACTAGGCCTACACACTGGATCACCTGGTTATCTCACACACTCACTCACACACACACGCAGTTTCTCTCTCTCTCTCTCTCTCTCTCTCTCTCTCACACACACACACACACACACACACACACACACACTGTTGTTGATGTCACTTGTTCCCTTTTGTGCTCCAAGTGCCAAAAGGGAACCAGTGACATCATCACCCTTGTGAAAGCCCACACAAGAGGTTAAATACTGGGTCTCCACACCAGTTAGTTGGACCAGTCCCAGCCTGGTCAGATGCTACGTGAACTGATGAAGCCTCTTGGATGAGAGGTGAAACGTCTTCCTAGACAAATAACTAAGTCCAGTTGCTTTCGATTTAACCTCCTTTGAGATACTATGACCTGGACAAATGAGAATATGCACAGGCTTAGGTAGGCTAATTACACTGTATTTACTTACAATATGCTTATAGCTCATATCGACTGCCTTTCTGGTGCTCCCAGTGAGTTTAGAAACTTTCGTTCATGTTAGCAAAGACAGTTTAGATCAGTAAAGTAATGCTACCTGTGATGCTAGCGCCTAGCGCCGCTGTTTCTGTCTTCTCCCTCCCACAACAACACAACTTTTCCTCTGGTTCCTGTCATTGGTCTGAAGACAGCGGTGTTGGGCTAAATGAAATTAGCCCCAATGACAAGTAAACCAAGGGGGCGGGACATGACGCCTGTCAATCACTGACCCTGCGTCAGCTCGCTGCTGATTGGTCAGAACCGATCGGCCTGTGGGCTGAATGAAGTTAGCCCAAACAGTCGGTCAATGGCGAGGGTGGGACATGGCACCTGTCAATCATCCACAGTCGGAAAATGAATGAGAGCAGACTCGGAGAGTTCGGGCTGATTAAAATTAGCCGATTTAGATATATCCTGTGTTTTTTTTGAAACTATTTAATATTGTTGCCACTTCGGCTTTCACTAAGACTTATAACAATCTTTTGTATATTATTTAGAAAATATTTTTCCTCATCTTTTGTTGTGTAATGCAGAGAGGGCTTAGCCCCACTAGCCCATTGATACCAGCCGTCACTGCTTGTGTCCCTTTTAAATTAAGCTTGTACTGTAGCACTTTGAGATTGCTTAAATGTAAAATGCATAATAAATAAAATGTATTGTTATTATTATTAATTCACAACATTGTGTCATTAATGTGTCAACAGGTGTAACTCTGTGGGCTCCACATCAGCTGAAAAATAAAAGAAGTGTTCAACAACAAAATAAAACTGACTTCAATGTCACCACATCAGATTCAATAGAAGAGAAGTCAAATTCATTACAGATCTCTGGCTCTCTGAAGCTGAGCATCTTGGGAGGACTGGTGAATGTGGATGGATCAGCAAAATACTTCAAAGACACAAAGAAATCTGACAAACAAGCCCGCATGACTCTTCAGTACAAAACAACAACAAAGTTTGAATCATTAACGATGGCTCACCTGGGTCGTGGACAGGTGGCTCATCCTAATGTGTTTGAGGACGACACTGCCACTCATGTGGTCACAGCCATCTTGTACGGAGCTGGTGCTTACTTTGTGTTTGACAGAGAATCATCATCAGAGGAAGATAAGAAACAAGTGGAGGGGGAGGCAAAAGTCATGTACAATAAACTGAAATTCCTTTCAGTAAATTGTGAAGCATCTTTCAACATGAACATGAACGAAGAAGAGAAAGCAGCAGTAGAAAAGTTTAGCTGCACGTTTCATGGAGACTTCAAGTTACCTTCCAACCCAACGTCCTTCAGTGATGCTGTGAGTGTTTACAGGGACCTTCCTAAGATGCTGGGAGAGGATGGAGAACATGCTGTTCCTCTCAGGGTGTGGCTCTACCCTCTGGTGAAGCTGGATTCAAAAGCAGCAAGACTCCAAAGAGACATCAGCAGTGCTCTCATCAGAATCTCTTCAGAAACAATAGAGAGTTTGAACCAGACAGAGATGAGATGCAGAGACCTGCTGAGAGACACCACAGCTGCAACATTTCCTGCCATGGAAAAGAAGGTTCAGGATTTGATGCAGATGTGCAAAGACTACCAGATGGACTTAGTGCAGAAGCTCGGGTCAGTGCTTCCTTCAATCCGAGGGGGTGGGAAAGAGGAAAGTGTCCTGGAGGACATCCTCAAGGAACATGAGAAGTCACCATTCAACAGTAAAGACCTGGATCAGTGGCTGAAAACCAAGGGGAAGGAATCAGACACACTGAAGTCCTACCTTAAGCAGCTGGAGGAACTACATGTGAAGATGGATGATGAGCTGGATGACCTCTTCTTTGATTCAGACATCAGAAATGTTGTGTGCTTTTCATTTACCTCAGTAGAGCAGCCTGATAGTTTCCTGGTCAAACTGTCCAATCACCTGAAACCAGCAGGAATGATGGACACAGCTGGAGAATCCTCTGATCGAACCACCAGAGACTCAGACTGGCTCACCGTTGATATCAGACAGACTATGAGGAGACAACTACAACTGTTCATAGAACTGAAGATGGTGAACAGCAGTGATGACACCAGATTCATATCTGCATCAAAATATGATGGACGTCATCCTGGGGCGTGTATTTACATATATGAAGATGGATCAGATGAACCAGTCAACTTTGTTCTTCCATCAAAACCTGCCACCCCAACAGCTGCTGCTGGTTCACATGACACAATAACAGTTAGAGCAGCACCTGAACCAGATCCTGGATCTGTAGAGTACAGAGTAGAACACAGAATCAAACAGGAAGGAAACCCTCAGTGGGAATCTGAACCACTGAAGAAGAACCAGGAGGAAGTGACTCTGTCAGGACTCAGACCAAACACTGAGTATGAGATCAGAGTCACAGCTGTGGGCAAACTCAGCTACACTGTCAGCAGCAACATCTGCACAGCTGTGACCCTCACAGCAGCTGGTCCACCAACTCAGGTAAAAGACACCGAAGTGAAAGGAAACTCCATCACTCTGACATGGAGCGCCCCGTCTGTCCTAAAGTGTGATGTAAGAAGGTACATCATTGAGTTCAAGGAGGAGAACAGCAGTCAGTGGATGAGCACAGACACCAGGAAGGAGGTGAACACTTTCACTCTGAAGAACCTTAAACACAACACGGTCTACTCCATCAGGATGCGCACAGATGTTGGTGTTGGACGGAGTCGACCTGGAGCAGAGCTCAAGATTAAAACTAAGAAAGAACCACTGGATAACACAGAGTTCACTCTCCTCCCAGGTGATCCACCTGTCTATCTGTTAAATCTGAATCCAGCAGGAGATGGTCAGTTCAACAAAAAGGTTTTTGGAAGGACACCAGCCCAAAACCCATCAAACAAAACCATCATGGTTGTTGGAGCCACTGGATCTGGAAAGACCACCCTGATCAACGGCATGATCAACTACATCCTAGGAGTCGACTGGGAGGACAACTACAGATTTAAACTGATAGGTGAAGAAACTCAAAAATCACAAGCGTGCAGTCAGACCTCAGAGGTGACGGCCTATCAGATCAACCACAGAGATGGTTTCCAAGTTCCATACTCCCTCACAATCATCGACACTCCAGGGTATGGAGACACAAGAGGAATCGCACAGGACAAAAAAATCACAGACAAAATCAGAGAGTTTTTCTCTGTCAAAGGTGGACTTGACAGTGTTGATGCAGTGTGTTTTGTAGTTCAGTCAGCATTAGCTCGTCTGACACACACACAGAAATACATCTTTGATGCCATACTCTCCATTTTTGGGAAGGACATTGCCAGTAACATTGTTGCTCTGGTCACGTTTGCTGATGGTAAACCACCTCCAGTCCTGGAGGCCATCAAAGAAGCTAAGATCCCATGTGCTACAAACCCTGATGGCTCTGTTCTCAATTTCAAATTCAACAACTCTGTGCTTTTTGCCAAAAAAACAGGAGCCACGGCTGGTGAGGACGAATTTGATCACATGTTCTGGAAAATGGGGAAAGTCAGCATGAAGACATTCTTCACTCATCTATCCACCATGGATCCTCAGAGTCTGACCCTGACCAAGGAGGTTCTCCAAGAGCGTGAACAACTTGAGGCAACTGTTGAAGGTTTGCAGCCAATTATACAAATGAGTTTGTCAAAACTGGAGGAAATAAACATGACAAAAGCTGCACTCAAAAACCATGACACCCACATGAGTGAGAACAAGGACTTTGAATATGAAACAGTGGAGATAACTCTGCAAAGGGTAGAGCTTCCACCAAAAACCATTGTCACCAACTGCCTCACTTGCAACACCACCTGCCATAGTCCTTGTCGCAGAAAAATTGATAAGGACAAAAAAAAGTGTAAGGTAATGAAAAAAGGACGCTGCACAGTGTGTCCAGGAGCGTGTGTGTGGAATGTCCACCGCAACACGCCATATATATTTCAAAGAAAACGTGAAACAGTGAAGAAGACGTATCAGAAGCTGAAGAAGAAATATGAGGTAGCACTGGGAGGCAAGATGAGCAAAGAGAAAATCATTAAACAGTTGGAAGTAGAATATGAGCAGGTGCAGAAGACAGTCGTAGAAATGATGAACAAATTAAGTAATTGCCTGAAACGTCTGAGAGAGATCGCACTCTGTCCAGATCCGTTGTCGACTCCAGATTACATTGATCTCCTGATCCAGACAGAGCAACGTGAGGCCAAACCTGGATTTAAGCAGCGAATCAGAGAGCTGCTCTGTGTCAGAGAGCGAGCAGTTTTTCTGAAGAAGGTGGCAGAGGAAGAGAATAGAAGTTAATACTGGAGAAGATGACGTCCAAGGTGAAGGGGTTATTCAACGATTTTACCAGTTGGTTTAACTAACTTGAAAACCTTCTTAAACCAGAACCTGTGAAACAACCTCCACCAAAAACAGTTCATCAGTGTGACTGTGGTGGATGAGCAGTAGTTTTAGTTTCTATGTACCAACATGATAGTGATTCCTGCTAATGAGAGAAGACTCTATGTGATTTTATATTTTAATTTCACCTTTTTGTTCCCATTTAGATTTGTGTGGTAAATAGTTTTGTTTCCTGCATGAAACTAGCCGTTGGCTAACACTGGCACATTTACATTTTAGTCCAGATAAAGTCCAATGGAATGAATTCAGGATTTTATTCTTAAACAACTTCACTGTGGCAAAGTTCACATGGAACTGAACAGTGATTATTAAACAGGTTTATGTATTTGTTCATTTATTCACATATCCGGATATAAAATATGCGCATATTGAATTTCCATTTTAGAAAAATATGTGTAAAAGTAAAATTATATTTGTAATGTGTGTAATAATTAAGTATGAAATGGGAACATCTATTGACAGTGTCTCAAGATCATAAACATAATGTAACATCCAATATAAATACTAACCCAACGTGTGTGTATTCTTCATAGATGTGTAATATAAAAGTAACACATGGAGTTCGGTACAGTTCAGACAACTTGACTTATCAATTCAATTGACAGTTCATGTGAGGCTTTCCCATTGTTTACATTAATTTTCATTGTTTCTATGTAATATTATTGTATTGTATATTGTTGTATTGTATAGAGCAGTGGTTCTCAAAGTCCAGGGAACCCCAGGGGTCCTTGAGAGGGTTGAGGGGGGTCCCCAACCGTTGCCTGAAATTTTACTACTTTTTTCTAGAATTTTTACAGTTGTTTTTTTTTTGGAAAAATATTATTCTTTTTTTAAATATACCACTTTTTTCCTAGATTTTATTTTAAAACAGTTTTTTTGAGAAATTTTAACACATTATTCTAGATTTTTTTTTACTTATTTTTGGGGAAATCTTACCACTTAGGAGGTAAGAATATGTAGAATTATTTTCTTTCTCACTCTTTTTTTTTTTTTTTTTAGAATTTTTACCACTTTTTTCCCCAGAATTTTCTCTACAATATTTCCAAAAAATTTCATTGTGTTAATGGCCTATTTAGTCTCCTCCTCTCAGCTTGCTTGATAACCTAGGAATGCCTCTGTTCCACAAAAACAGCCAATGCTTTTCTCATTTCACCATTTTGATGACTTAGATTGAATCATTCACTGAATTTCTACGTCTGATGTTAGGTGTAATGAAATACATTTTTTGATGAATATATGATCAAGAGGGAGGAGTGTAATGGAGACATTTTAGTGTACTTGTTTATTCATTTCTACTGCTTTGTGCTCTCTGATACAATAGAAAGATGCATCTTCGCTGCATCTTCACATCTTCTTTGCAAAGAATAAAACCCTTAAAAGACAGTCGATCTCAACATCTTTATTTCAGATCTTGCCAAACAAATTTACACAACACTATACAGTGCAATTAAATGAAACTAACTGTGCAGACAACAGACAATGGAATAATTAATCAGTCAAGGAAGCATATTCAGGACATGGGACAGGACCAGGTTACAGAACTACATAACACCTAATGAGGAGAAAAGCTGTGGTGCAGCAGAGGGTTTCCTGCTCTGATCTGCCCCCTGGTGGTCAAACTGGTGTGGTCCCTACAGAGCTGGAGGCTGCAGCTTCAGGACCCTGGTCCTTCAGGACGACGTCTCCGTAGAAGAAGATGGACAGAGTGTGAGGAGCAGCACAGCTCTGACACTACGAGGAGTCAAGCTATTAGTCTGTGATTGTTAACCATGAACCAGATTTACAATAACACACTGATGCATCATTAGGAATAAACCTGTGGATTCTCATTCATCCAGGTCATCGTTCTCTCTGGACAAATTGAATCGTAGACAACTGGGCTTGTATTTGTCTAGGAAGACGATTCAGTTTGCCCAGAGAGAACAAAAGGAATAAATAACAAAAACATCTGGACCTGCAGCTGTTACAAGAACCTGACATCTTGTATCAGCAATGATCAACTCTAATATTGATTACTGATAGGTCACAGTGTAAGAGCTGGTATTGGTATTTATTGTCAGTGAGGTCATGAGTTGTTGAGACTCCTTATTCTTTATTTTTTCTTTCTTACACATTTTTAAATTCAAAGGTTTGAAGAGATATTTTATAAAGTTCACCTGACAGTTTAGAGGCGTTTCCCCAAATTACATCCAGAAAATTGAAGGCACAGACGACATTTCACTAAATTTGTAAAGGAAGCTCATAATTGTAGTAAACTAGTTGGTATTGTATTGTTGTTATGTACCTGTGTGTGTCAATGATCATCTTCATGTTTAGTAGTAACCTCTAAATATACCAGCTCTCAGTCTCTTTATTCTGATGAGGAACGAGTGAGAAGATAAAAGTTTAAAAAATGCAAATGTTTAACTCAGATCAATAATAAAAATGGAAATATTGATCATTCAATAGTGACTCAAGAGTTTCCAGTGATGTGATTGGTCGGTTGTTCAGATCTGATCAAGTTAAGCATCTGTTACCATGATGATTTACCACGGTAACAAGTGAACCACTGTCGCAACCTGAAGTTACACACACACACACACACACACACACACACACACACACACACTGTTTCCTGTAGTATCTTTTTATTATTCAAATGTTAAGTTTGGATTTACAGGCACATGGGGACTCAGGGTCGTCCAGGTCGTCACAGGGCGGGAAAGTATGATGTCATAAGAAGGGGGGGGGCTGCAGGCTGTGCAGCACACACACACATACACGTCGTCGTCATGACAACAGGGTTACAACACAAATAACTGGTACATTATAACTTAAAATACTGTTTATACATCAATGTGCTGCACGTCCTGCAGAGGGAGGGAGGGAGGGGCATGAGCCAATCAGGAGCGAGAGTGGAGTGTTTGGCTCCTCCTACTTCCTGGGTGCGTTCAGGACCCGGTGTGTGTGTGTGTGTGTGTGTGTGTGAAGGGCCCTGCTTCGGTACCGACACGAGGACACGGCGTGAGCGAGCGAGTGAGGATGACGAGGACATTTCTGTGATTACAACCAAACTTTATATTAAGGCACAAAACACTAATTAAAAACACTTAACTACCATAGCAACGTGAGCGGGCTCGTCGCCTCGTTACAGAGCCGAGCCGAGCCGAGCCGAGCCAATAATAAATTCAGTAAGAGCGGCGCAGGCCACGCCCACCGCTTTGAAACGTGTCCTGATTGGAGAAAAAAAAGGGTCAAAGCTCAAAAACACAAAAACTATAAACAAAAAAAAATTCAGTTACGTCGAGTTAACGAGTGAAAACCCAGAGAATCAATAAAACACAAATGAAATATTGGCATCGCTATGAGGCAGCAACACTGAGCCTTGTATACAAGCAAGCATATTATAATAATATTATTAATAATAATATAATAATAATAATAACAACATACCACAGACGTTATCATAGAGATCTATATATATATTGAACCTGGAGGTTTCTGTTGATTGATTGTGACAGAAGCTGCTGTGGCTGTTTTACGTGTTGGAGTTTGATTTGTCCTGAATCATTGAAGCATATTTACACAAATAACAAATTCCTCACTCTACGTCATAATAAAAAACATTCACACAAAAATATAACATTTGAAATAATTATTAGCACCAGTGTATCAGATAAAAATTCTCGCTACGCAAAATGTACAAAGTTGCATAGTGTTGGATTTTAGCCTGGAACAAAATGTTAATGTGTGATTGGCCAAAAAACAAAAACAAAACAAAAAAAAACACCAGTGATGAGCAGCAACTTGTGGGAGAGGGACAGACTATCAAAATAAAAAGCTGTGTGGTGGAACGTCAGCACAGGAAATGGTGTTTGACCACAGCAGGAGTGTCACAGCTGAGGACTACGGCTGCTGACGAGGGTCAAACATGTCCAGAAACGAGTAGCTGACTGAACACACAAACAACGGAAAATACAAAAACGGTGAACGAGGCGCCGCAGGAGGACGAAACAAACACACCTCCGCAACACGAACCACTAGAGCCGTATCCCTCCTCCACTGGAACTAGAGCACTGGAATAAGAGAGGAACGACAGCGCCTCCTGGTGGAGGAATATGGGTTTTGCAAAAGCACCCAAGAACTGACATCTCTGCATTGTTGGTGAATGAGCAGTGTGGTGTTTTCAATAATTTAAGGACATTTATAGATCACCCACGTTAATAGCATCATTGAGGATCCTTTACAGATAAACATTAACACATAGGAGAGTAAAAACAAAAGAAAAAAAAGTTGTCTACATGAATGTTTCAATCTACATTTTGTAATAAACAAATTATAAGTATAATCTGATATGACCAAGACACCTAAAAACAAAAACACGGCCGTTTTCATCAATTTACAAGCAAGTGGGCAACACACATACATTGGAGTGAATGAGTTTTCTGGGCGCTTTTGCAATACCCATATCCTGCCACTAGGGGGCAAAACCCTTAAACCCTTAAACCCTTAAACCCTTAAACCCTTAAACCCTTAAACCCTTACCACGGGAGTCAGTGGTGGTGTCGTTACTCTCTTTTCCAGCGCTCTAACTGGAACTAGATCCAGTCACTTCCTGTTTATCCTGATTTGTAGGAAATGAGTTGTGGTGTGTTTGTTTCGTCTTCCTGCAGCTCCTCGTTCGTGTTCTCCTGAATTCTCTGTGTCGTCTGAATCTGGATCGTTTGTGTATTTACAGCTCGAGTTCTGGGCTGTCACAGTATTTTTTGACCCTTGTCAGCCTCCGTAGATCACAGACAGAAGAGCACCTGAGGTCCTGAGAGATGTTTGTTTCACCATTTCAAATTCAACAACTCTGTGCTGTTTGCCAAAAACACAGGAGCCAATGTTTGAAAATGCAATTTACCAACAGAGGAAATACTGTACAATTTACAAAATGAAAAATACAAAGTCACTGCTCATCTGCCAGGGCTTCTATTTTCCTCTCCCATGTCTTTTTTTCCCCCAAGATCAGCCCAAATAGGTCACATGACTGAAAGAACCTCAACACCTGTGTGTGTTTCCTAAATGTTACATGTACAGTATACTGTATACATATGGGAATCAGCTGTGACTGATTGATTTGCATGAGCTCAATCAACTGTCTTTCAAAAGCAATGAAACAAAATACAGGTCATACATTTGTTTCAATCTATAATGTAAACTGCTGTTTATTTTAGCTTTTAGGTTCAGTTTAGAACATGTGATTCTTTTGATCTTAGTTGAGCTTGTGTGTCAAAGAAGTTACAACAAATTTTAAATGTGTAAAATGTATGCAGTATAGTGAAGTTTTACATCATAACCAAAAGAAGAAAGAGTTCACTCTATTCTGCTCTATCATCATCATCATCATAAATTCTTATCAGCTAATTAAACTATTGTGTCCTACACAGTTTGACCTCTGACCTTTGTACTAACCTGTAGTTATAGTTATAGTTAATTTTCAGGCTGCAGCTGCTGTGTTGTAGTTGTGAACTGATAAAAAAAAAAAATGTTGTTTCTGAAACTATATAAGTCTGAAATTGAATTGTGTTAACAGGAATCAGACTCTAACATTACATTATATCTGTAACATGGATGATAAAGTCTATAGCAGAGTTTAAACGGGTCAGTCTGAGTTTTATTCTGGCTCCACCCTCACGTCTGTTAAGTTTTATCATCTAATAAATTCTGAATGTGCAGGAAGTTTCCTCTCAGACCAGAGAGTTTCATGGTTCAACAACACTTAAGGTAAGTGAGCTCATATATCAGAATCAGTATTACTTATCATTAACATGTGTGTACAACAGTGGCGTCATTAGGCCTATTTTAGGGGGGCTGAAGCCACCCTAAAATATTCTCAAGCCCCCCCAAATAATTTGGTGTTCTTTTATTATGGGACTTTTTTTATAGGCTATGTGACATATATTCTCCCTTTAAGAACCCCAGCTGTCACCGCATTTGTCTCTTGTTATTTCTGATTTGTTTAATTTAATTAGTTTGTTGAGTGTGTGTGACCACCCCCCTCCCAGCTGTGAGTTGGTAGCGCCCATGTAGCGGCGGCTTGTTTGAAGCTCCGCTCCGAGCCTGCAGTGACGGGCTGCAGGAGCTCTGATGTCAACAAAGGGAGAGAGTCAGTCCACCTGTAGCTAAAAGCAGGACCAGCAGGCATCAGACAGTAAGCTACTACATCTCTAAATAGCAGTGTTGTTGTCAAAATGACCGCGATAAAATTTTAATTAATGTAAAATATTAATCGCGTTGTAAACGGGTCAGTTTTAAAGCTAGAGCGAAGATACAGATATCATATGAAACCATGAGACACGAGGCTTCTGTTGGTACCAACCATGGCATGATAGCTTGTCAAAAAACGGGCTAAATATGCTCCAAAGTTCGGCTAGATTCTGGTGGGATCCTGAACACTCCTGTCATCCTTGTGTATGTTCCTCTCTCTCTCTCTCTCTCTCTCTCTCTCTCTCTCTCTCTCTCTCTCTCTCTCTCTCTCTCTCTCTCTCTCGCTCTCTGTCTGTCTCATGTGCCGTGTGTGTGTGTGCTGTATGTGTGTAATGTGTTAACATTCATCTGGTACTTTATATAGGCTTGGCTGTGTTAAAGAAAATAACATTTAGCAGTAAAAACAGATTATTTAATGGATCAAATTAAAACACTAATGATATCTGGTGACACTGCAGCAGCACAGACAGACAGGGAGAGAAATGCTGTATGGAGAGGCCAGACAGAGACATGCCCTGGATATGCAGAAGATCAGGTAAGACACAGGAATATATAAAAACAGCATGATAACTTGTCCAAATAAAACTACTAATAAAAGCAGAATATTCAAATTAAAATGATTCTCAGGGTCAGTCATTGTTCTTCTGGTACAATAATGATGTCTAGTCACACTGCAATAAGCAGAGAGAGGCATAGCCTAGAGAGAGTCCTCAATGTTCTAAAATAGCAATTTTTAAATATATTAATATCATAGAATTGTGGGAAATGCTTTAGAAAATACTGAGGAAGGGATCTCATTTGAACCACCCCCCAATGTCTATACCCTGATTAAGCCTTGTATTTCAGCTAAAAACTTTTTTTTTTTAAATCAGAAATTTCTTGTTTGGTTGTTTACATAAAGATGAAGGGGTTTCTAGGGTGAAGTGTGCACACTTTTACCATAAATATCTGCTCCAGTTGTAGTCGCACTTCATTTCTGTTGTCTGGTCTTATTTGAATGGGAAAATATGAAGAGGTCTGGGTGACATCAGAATGAGCCAAAAACAGCTGTATTTGGATGGAGTGTATAACCATTATGACGTAGGCTATTGGTGAAAAAAAGTGAACCTGAGTAATTTTTCAGATGTTTTATTATCACGGATATGTCCAGGCGGAATTTGACATATCCGTGATAATAAAACATCTGAAAAATTACTCAGGTTCACTTTTTTTTATTATCTACTTTAGCAGTTACTCATTAGATGTTACTTTACTTATTCTTAGATGGGCTACTATCCCATGATTCAATACTCTAGATTTACTCTAAATTCTAAATAATGTGTTTTTTTAAGTTTGTGAAAGTTTGTTCTTGTGCACTACATTCGCTGGGGGCTAAGCCCCCCCTGTCCTTAAAACCTAGTGACGCCCCTGGTGTACAAGACATACTTCAAATCATGGCAACTTCATGGTTTAGGAATTGGAATCAGAACCATACCTGTTGTATCTTCTGAGGACAGACAAACTTACATAAACCAGGAAACACAGAATAGTTTAAGATTTGTAACATGGAACAGGGATATGATGTTTATTTTTCAGTGATGAATTTATACAACAACATTTAAATAACTAGCCTAAATCAGAATCAGAAATTATTCTATACATCCCTAGAGGGAAATTCTTTTGATGCAAAGCCCCTGAATAGAGTCACCAATAGAGTTTGAAGGAGCAAAGATAGATAAATAAAAACATAATTCACATATAGGTGTAATATAACACAGTATACATAGTGCGGATGTTTCTTAAAGTTAGGGTTAGTGTGGTTGGTAGGGTGGTAGCGGTTGCTTTTGGACTTGTTTAGTTTCAAGATAGCAGCAGCAGCAACAACATCTGTGCATAAATAATCTTTTATTAGCACAATGAACAAAAGGACCTTGGTCCATGACTTGGCACACCTCACATACTTTATCTCTCAGAGAAAAGTAATTGGGGAACAGTGACATGTATCATAAATGCTGGTTTTTACGATGCTCAAGGTTCATTTATTTTCATTCTAAGCATGTTTTTACCTAAAGTGAACAAAATCTGTTACTCTGGTCCCAGCCATGAATACAAATGAATAATAGGACCGCATGGAACAGCCCACTGGTCCGACCTCCCATTGGTTCGACCTCCCGTTACTCCGACAAAATCAACCACAAGTCGGACCAATAGGAGGTCGAACCAATGGGTGGTCCCGTTAGTTCGAACTGTCATCGCTACTTTGTGACAAGCTCACTTCACGGGCGCGAGCCTGCTGCAGCCGCCGCTCCTGCTGACAGACTGAGAGAGGAAAAAAGGTAAATTTCGCTTTGGTTAGGTTCAGGCAATGAAGAAAGGAGTTGGTTAAGTTTAGTAAAAAGACCAGGTAGAGGCTAGACAGGCTGGAAGCATAATGAGCGTTATATGTTATTAATATGAAGTGCTTGTTTTGCAGTTAATTATGCACTTGATCCGTTTGATCCCAGAAAGGAAAAAAGGATCAATACGCAGCCTCCGTTTCCTTTCTGATTGCGTCCGTCTGTCTGTTCGGAGTGGGAGAGAGAGACAGAGAACCCAATCCACCTGTCTGTATATCTGTCTGTTATCTAAGTTTGATTTGATATGAGTCAAGGTTTAATTACGGACACTAATGAGCGCGCAGCAGTGCGTAAAAGTTGTGCGTAATGACAGCTCGTAGTTGGTGAAACACAATAAACTGCACCTCTTCTTCCACGTGTGTCTTATTGACAGGTGGAGCCTATATGAATAATGATATAAATGCATAGTGAACGGTAAGAATGGAGAGTTGGACTAATAACTAGTCCAGTTCGATCTAATGAGGACCTCCCATTAGTTTGAACTCTCATCACTCCGATTGTCGGACCAATGGGAGTTCGAACCAATGGGAGGTCGAACTAATGGGAGGTCGGACTAATGGGAGGTCGGACCAGTGCCATGGACCCAGAGTTGTCAGCAGCATAGGGGCAGAGGTTTCAGTTAATGAAGCAGAGAGTTGGTGCATCTCACTGCTCCGCCTCGGGGAAGAAGCTGGACTTCAGTCGTGATGTCCTGCTTTAATTCTCTGCTGCATTCTACCTGTGGGGAGGGGGGCAAACACTGGGTGGCTCATTTACGACCGAGGAACCAGCATGATAGAGGTGGATGTGGCCTAGTTTGGTAGGCCGGGTTCAGACCAGAGACTGGCAACATTACAAGTTTCACCCCGATGTGATGAATGTGTTCATTCATGAAACGTGAGCAGCACGGATTTGTTTGTAAAATGTGTGCAGTGGAAATTTCGCATTCATCAATCTTTTAGCAGCACTGATCTTTTCGTAGCTACTCACAAAATCTACACCTGCTCCTGACTGTGTGCAGTGCTTGTGTAAATGTAGGAATGCACAGAAATGCTGCTTGTCAGTGTTGGAATTTACAATTTTAATTCATATTACTCTCTCTTATGTTAAAAATATGTTGATGTCTTTGAAACACATAATTTCAATATGACAAACGATTAGAAATATTTAGAGAGAGAGACGTTTTAGGGATTGGACATGCACACGTCAAGGCTCCATCTAATGATGAAAATAATCTGATATAAAACTGGAAAAAATGTAATTCCATAAATGTGCAGCTGATGCGTACGATGATGCAAACCATTTTGCCAAGAAATAAATGACCGCTTGGCAGTCTGGTTTGTACGTCCTTTATGGGTGCACCCAGACCCTCCGTTACAATGACATACGACACACATTGCCAGGAAAGATCCAATCTCTCTGTTTAGACTGCAGACGTATTGGTGGATATCCGATTTGTATCTGATTTATTTCCAAATATAACCGGGGCCTGAATCTGATCTGACAATATCCGATTGCGTATTTGTTCCGTTTTTTTTTTAAATTTAACCTTTATTTAACCAGGCGAAATCAATTAAGAACATGTTCTTATTTACAATGATGGCCTGACATTTACACATTCATGTTACAGATCCGATCTGAGCAGCTTCTGGAGAAAAAATCGTAATTGGGCCACAGCCTTAGATCCCCGATCTCTCTTTTCTCTCTCTCTTTCCTTGTTTGCATCATGGCTGCAGGTGAACAGGATGCACCTACCTCCTTATATGGTGGTCAGGATCTCCTTATATGGCTATTCATGGGTGGAGAGCTATGCTAATTGCTGATCACCGGGGGCGTGCTGTTGGTTTACGATGGGTTGGTGTTCATGATCTCACACACATGCTTAGGATCAAATCTGAGTTTCCCGCACCGTTCATGAATCCGCAGTTGGGTTTTAGTAGCGTGGACTTTGATGTGCAAATCTACACACACATTTACTAACGTTTCATGAATGAGACCCACTGTGTGTAAACAATGTGTCAGAGCGCTCTGTTGTCCTATTGGTCGACATCACAGTTCACGTCGTAGGAGATGTCAGACTACGAGAAGAAATACAAAAAATTCTAACATGCTTTACTTTCCGTCAGCGTCGTAGACACAAAATGGTGGACAGTTATGTCACACTACACGTCTGTTCGTTGACGCTCATGATCAGGCCTGATGCTTGAAATGTGTGGGCCACGATGAAATCGGGGGTGGACGGATGGTTGATGCATTAGGAAGGTGTGGAGAGAAGAACAATCAGCTGGAAGATGTTATGGGACATGGAATCAAGCACAATGAGCTTATCAGAGCAACATATGATGGATTTTTCTGAATTTCCACAAAAAGACTGCACTCCCTTTCTCAGCCTGAAGTACCGATAACAATTTAATTTACTTTTGAATTGATGATGAAGTAGTTTGTGTGTTTGTTTTCCAGTTGAAACTTAGTGACATCATGGCCTCAGCTGGTGATGAGACCATAGAGACTGCAGCCCTGGGAAGACCATTCCAGCTTGGCATGCTGTATGACTGCAGGAGGGACCTTCTTGTTCCAGGTAGGACCTGATGATGTGTTCAGAACCTCATTTAATCTTAACATGAATAAATACACAGCTTCAAAACTATTGTGACAATTCTCAACATCGTTTCATGAATGTGTCAACAGGTGTAACTCTGTGGGATCCAGATCAACTGAAAAATAACACCAGTGTTCAACATCAAAATAACACTGACTTCAATGTCACCACATCAGATTCAATTAACCAGAAGTCAGATTCATTGAAGATCTCTGGCTCTTTGAAGCTGAGCATCTTGGGAGGACTGGTGAATGTGGACGGATCAGCAAAATACTTCAAAGACACAAAGAAATCTGCCAAACAAGCCCGCATGACTCTTCAGTACAAAACAACAACAAGGTTTGAATCATTAACGATGGCTCACCTGGGTCGTGGACAGGTGGCTCATCCTAATGTGTTTGAGGACGACACTGCCACTCATGTGGTCACAGCCATCTTGTACGGAGCTGGTGCTTACTTTGTGTTTGACAGAGAGTCATCATCAGAGGAAGATAAGAAACAAGTGGAGGGAGAGGCACAACTCATGTTCAATAAACTGAAATTCCTTTCAGTAAATTGTGAAGCATCTTTCAACATGAACGAAGAAGAGAAAGCAGCAGTTGAAAAGTTTAGCTGCACGTTTCATGGAGACTTCAAGTTACCTTCCAACCCAACATCCTTCAGTGATGCTGTGAGTATTTACAGAGACCTTCCTAAGACGCTGGGAGAGGATGGAGAACATGCTGTTCCTCTCAGGGTGTGGCTCTACCCTCTGGTGAAGCTGGATTCAAGAGCAGCAAGACTCCAAAGAGACATCAGCAGTGCTCTCATCAGAATCTCTTCAGAAACAATAGAGAGTTTGAACCATATAGAAATGAGATGCAGAGACCTACTGAGAGACACAGCAGCAGCAACATTTCCTGCCATGGAAAAGAAGGTTCAGGATTTGATGCAGATGTGCAAACATTACCAGCTGGACTTCATGCAGAAGCTCGGGTCAGTGCTTCCTTCAATCCGAGGAGGTGGGAAAGAGGAAAGTGCCCTGGAGGAGATCCTCAAGGCACATGAGAAGTCACCATTCAACAGTAAAGACCTGGATCAGTGGCTAAAAACCAAGAAGAAGGAATCAGACACACTGAAGTCCTACCTTAAGCAGCTGGTGGAACTAGATGTGAAGATGGATGATGAGCTGGATGACCTCTTGTCTGATTTAAAGGTCAGAAATGTTGTGTGCTTTTCATTTACCTCAGTAGAGCAGCCTGATAGCTTCCTGGTCAAACTGTCCAATCACCTGACACCAGCAGGAATGATGGACACAGCTGGAGAATCCTCTGATCTACAGACAAGAGACTCAGACTGGCTCACCACTGACACCAGACTGACTATGAGGAGACAACTACAACTGTTCAAAGAACTGAAGAAGGTGAACAGCAGTGATGACACCAGATTCATATCTGCATCAAAATATGATGAACATCATCCTGGGGCGTGTATTTACATATATGAAGAAGGATCAGATGAACCAGTCCACTTTGTTCCTCCATCAAAACCTGCCACCCCAACAGCTGCTGCTGGTTCATATGACACAATAACAGTTAGAGCAGCACCTGAACCAGATCCTGGATCTGTAGAGTACAGAGTAGAACACAGAATCAAACAGGAAGGAAACCCTCAGTGGGCATCTGAACCACTGAAGAAGAACCAGGAGGAAGTGACTCTGTCAGGACTCAGACCAAACGCTGAGTATGAGATCAGAGTCACAGCTGTGGGAAAACTCAGCTACACTGTCAGCAGCAACATCTGCACAGCTGTGACCCCCCCAGCAGCTGGTCCACCAACTCAGGTAAGAGACACCAGTTTGCTCTGACATGGAGTCTGTCCAACTGTGTAATGTAAGATACATGAGAGATGTGATCTTTGTCAACAAGGGAAATAAACATAGAATAGGTACTTTATTGTCATTCAAAATACACAGTGTGCATAGAACGAAATTTTGTCTCACTGACTCTTGGCACAAACAGAAATATATGTGTGTATATATATATAAATAAATTAAAAAACAAGACAAGTGAGGTTGATCGGTCAATAAAGTGCTCTATGTGCATATGTGCAAAAAGGATACTATTTTATATTTAAAAGGGTCACAGTTAAAATGTTAAAAATGTTAAAAGGATCACAGTTAAAATGTTAAACATGTTAAAAGTGGCATGTGCAGAAGTTTAAGAATTCAGCCGTATTGGAGGTTCAGCAGTTTTATGGCCTGGGGGATGAAACTGTTGCAGAACCTGGTTGTTCTGCTCCTCATGCTGCGATACCTCCTCCCAGAGTTCAGCAGTGAGAACAGTTCCTTGTGTGGGTGTGTGGGGTCTCTGGTGATGTTCTGTGCTCTTGTCAGACAGCGTTTCTGACCAATGTCCATGATGGAAGGGAGAGAAGTCCCAGTAATTTTCTCCGCTATCCCCACCACTCTTTGAAGATACTTCCAGTCCGCAGCTGTGCAGCTGCCATGCCACACAGAGATGGAGTTGGTCAGGATGGATTCAATTGCGCTTCTGTAGAAAGTGGTGAGAATGGGAGAGGGGAGATGTGATCTTCTCATCCTACGGAGGAAGTGCAAACGCTGCTGTGCTCGTTTTACCAGAGATGTGGTGTTCGTTGTCCAGGTTAAGGTATCTGTTATGTGCATCCCCAGGAACTTTGTGCTTTTCACCACCTCCACTGCTGTGTTGTTGATGCACAGTGGAGTGTGACTGGGTCGATTCTTCCTGAAGTCGACAATGATCTCCTTGGTTTTGTCCACATTCAGGAGAAGGTTGTTCCTGCTGCACCAGTTCACCAGCTGTTCCACCTCCTCTCTGTATGCCTGGTCGTTGTTATTGCGGATGAGGCCCACTACTGTCGTGTCGTCCGCATATTTGATGATATAGTTGGTGGTGGACTTGGCAACACAGTCATGAGTCATCAGGGTGAAGAGCAGCGGACTCAGGACGCAGCCCTGAGGAGAACCGGTGCTCAGGTTGATGACTGAGGAGGTGTTCTTCCCCACCCTTACGGCCTGGGGTCTATCAGACAGGAAGTCCAGGATCCAGTTGCACAGTGTGGTACTGAAGCCCAGGGGTGCCAGTTTGTTCACCAGATGCTGAGGGATTATTATGTTGAATGCTGAGCTGAAATCAGCAAAAAGCATCCGCACATAGGTGTTCTTCTCCTCCAGATGTTGTAGGCTCAGATGGACTGCAGAGATGATGGCATCCTCTGTAGAGCGGTTCAGGCGGTAGGCAAACTGGAACGGGTAAAAGCCAGAGGGGAGTTTGGAGACCATGTGCTGTTTAATGAGCCTCTCAAAGCACTTCATCATTATAGGTGTGAGTGCTACAGGGCGATAATCATTGAGGCAGGTTATTGTAGATTTTTTGGGCACTGGTATGATGGTAGCTGTCTTAAAACATGATGGGACAATGGCCTGGATCAGGGAGGTGTTGAAAATGTCCGTCAGAACCGAGGTCAGCTGATCCGCACATTCCCTGAGCAGACGTCCAGGAATGTTATCTGGCCTGGCTGCCTTTCGCATGCTGATGTTTCTCAGGGTCCGGCGGACTTCAGCAGTTTCCAGAGACAGTACCTGCTCTCCTGGTTGAGACTCTGATTTCCTCACTGTGGTGGTATTCAATGCCTCAAACCTGCCGAAATGATTATTTAGTTCATTTAGAAAGTCTGTGTCATCTTTACAGGACATCTGAGGGGCCCTGTAATTTGTTATGGCCCGGATGCCTTCCCACATGTTCCTGGTGTTGGTGTTGTCCTGGAAAAAACCCTGGATCTTCTGACCATGGGCACGTTTTGCTTTCCTCATCGCCCGGTTAAGATTGGCTCTAACTGTTCTCAGAGCTACCAAATCACCGGATTTAAAGGCAGTGTTTCGTACTTTCAGTACAGCACGCACCTCAGCAGTAATCCAAGGTTTGTGGTTGGCCCGGGTAGTGATGTTCCTGATGACAGTGACGTCCTCCATGCACTTCTGTATGTATCCTGACACAGACATAGCATATTCATCCACATCGATGTTTTGATTATAGGTGGCTGCTGTTCTAAACATGTCCCAGTCCGTACACTCAAAGCAGTCCTGGAGTGCTTCTGTAGCTCCCTCAGGCCAGACTCTGACCTGCTTCACAGTGGGTTTCTCTCTGATCAGCAGGGGCTTATAGGCTGGAATGAGCATTACAGAGAGGTGGTCAGAGGAGCCAAGGTGAGGCCGGGGTGCTGCTCTAAAAGCTTGCTTGATGTTGCTGTAAACCAGGTCTAGAGTATTCTCTCCGCGTGTAGCAAAGTCCACATATTGATGGAAGTGGGGGAGGACAGTCTTTAAGTTGGCCTGGTTGAAGTCTCCAGCAACAAAGACAGCACCCTCTGGATGGTTCCTTTGCAAATTACTGATGGAATGGTAGAGAATACGCAGAGCCTCCTTGGTGTTAGCACTTGGGGGGATGTATACAGCAGTAATGCTAACCGCAGTAAACTCCCTGGGCAGATAGAAAGGCCTGCATTTCACAGTCAAAAACTCTATGTCAGGAGAGCAGTGGCTGGAAATAGCGGTAGCATAACTGCACCAGCTGTTGTTTGTGTAAATGCATACACCACCACCCCAGGATTTTCCAGTCACAACAGTGTCAAGCCGGAGTGTTGTTAGCCCCGCTAAGCTAACAGCTGCATCAGGTATCACCTCAGGCATCACCTCAGGCATCACCTCGACAACCGCGTTTCTGTCTCCTGTGGCGCCGCCTCCGTGTCCTTCTGTAGCAGCCGGTGTTAGCGGGTGGCTCCGCCGCTCTGCAGGTCGCTTGGTCCTCCCGGCGAAGCAGTCCGAGGTCGTGCAGGCGTTCCTCAAATGCCACGTCCGCAAAGTTCCCACAGCCAAACTGTTGTACTTCCAGTAAGGTCTTACGGTCATACTGGCTCGCTGCAAGCTGTGAAGCTGGTTTGTAGAAAACCTAACACTATCAAGAGTCAGTGTTGCCGCAGCCAGACAGGGTGCCGCCATCTTGGTTTTTTTTTATTAGATCCACAACCTATAAAAATTAGATTAATTATTTATTTAATTTATTAGATCCACAACCTATAAAAACGAAAGTCTCCCAAAAGGAAAACTCTTAAGCATACAGAGCAAACAAAGTGCCACTATTGCACAAATCATAACATAATAAAGTCAAATTGCACATCAAATCAAACGGCAGACTCTGGGCCACAACGTGTAAGAACCATTTTTACATGACCCACACACAACTCAAACAACTAAATATCAAAGTCCATGAAGCACTGATGTGTGGACCCAGTCGCCACATTTCTGGCTCTTATGCTTCTGGAGCCGGTTGCGCCAACTGGTCTTAACTAAGCCTGGTCGTAACTCCTAAGTTGGTCTTAACTAAGACCAGTCTTTAGAGTGGACTTAAGGCCAGTTGCACCAACCAGACTTACGCCTGGTCTTAACTACGCCTGGTCTTAGCGATGCGCGTTCATGTGAATGCTTACAATCAGGGTTCTAAATTAACTTTTTAGATTACCACAGAATTTCCACTAGCCAAATTTTTTCCGGTGAAAATAAGAGATTCTTTACGTTCATACTGTGTTTCCCATGAAAATATGTTTTTAGCCCAACTATCATACTGACAACTGAAATAATTACTTTCAGGTATTGTGCCTCTATTACAGTTTTTCTCCATTGGTTTGGCTCATTTTTCAAAACAGAAATCACATTCTCAAAACAACATGGACAAACCTCCAAACCACTTGGCAAATGTTCACAAAAGAATTGTATTTCTCATTCATTTCATTGTAGCCTAAATGTCTTTGTACATCTTTGCAAATGATTAAGTACAGGTAATGTGTGATGTCAAACCTTATAAGCTACTCTTACCCTAAAATCCTGTTTTTATTATTTTATTTTATCATTTATTTATTTATTTATTCAGTTTTACACACAACTGTATTCTGTTAGCTAGACAAAAAAAACTAAAAAAAACTAGTCCAGTAACTATAGTCAATGAAGGACTGGGCAGACTGAGAGGAGGACATGAGGGATATTTCAGTGCTTCTAACACATTCTACATGTGGGGGCAGAGCTCTGTGGGAAACAGTAGGGGAGAACCAGCTGGACAGGGAACCAGGATTTGACAGAACACCGACAAGCACTGAGAGCCAGGTAGCATGTCGCTGCAGGAGAAGCAGGTCCGTGCAGCTGATCGATTCACATGACATGCAGTGCGCTTGCTGCCTCCCAAAAAGTTGAGCTTTTTCATCTGTGCACCGCGGACATGCACGAAAAAACAAACAAACCGCGACGCATCATCTGCCGCCGCTACGGCTTCACTTTCGTTGTGAGCGGGCATGTGGCGCGTCTACACGTTGCATCTGAACAGCCCCATGCACGCACACACGCTTCAACCCAGCGGGCCGGTGTGAGTCGCGAGCGACGTGTTGGAGTCTCCTCTCTGCTATAGCGTGAAACACCGGCCTGCGCGCAGCCAATGGGCGTCTGATACGTCATCACGTAGCATGCAGTGTTCATGGGAAATGTAGTAAGTGCTGCCAGGGGGACAAATGACTGAGAACAGTAGAGCGGCTCTGGCCGTGATGATTGCCTTGTGCATCACCGGCCAAACTGGCTAGCAAGTATTTATTAACACCCGCCAAAATGATTTTTAACCCGCATTTGGCGGGTTGGCGGGTGTTAATTTAGAACCCTGCTTACAATAGCGTGCGTTGCTAGGATACATTGTTAACTACCTTCCGCTGTCTTGGGGGTTTTAAACAGGGAGGTGTCATAGAGGATGTCACCAGTCACTTGAAATAGTCATGCCACATATCATTGGAAAGCTAAAACTCTTGTGATTAAAGATATGCTGACCATTCCTAAATATAATCATCACAGCAACACTCGAATCAGACTATAAACATGCTAACAAAGTTCGTAAAGAGCCGATATAACTCACAATTTGTGTCAGGGCAGGCTCAGGATCACAGGGTTTCCCCACAAACTTGGTGTCGTTACATTCAGAAAAGTCCAGTAAATCCAATCCAGTAAAGTATTTAGTCCAAAACACACGGTTGTACCGGTAGATAACCTCATCCCGCTGCTGCATCTTATGAAATTACGCATTGTATATCCAGTAAATCCGTTTATTTCTCCTCATAAGTCCGGCGTTTACATGAAAACAATGTTTATTTCACTTCACAAAATGGCGCTGCACTCTGACCTTTCGATTGACAGCTCATTCGACCAATCACAAGCTCCCTGTCCCCGGCTGCCGCCTGCAATAGCGAATGAGTGGCTGTGTCTGATGAGGAACATCCCCTCCGACAGCACTGAATGGCTTCAGCCAATAGGAACCGATCCCGATGGCAACTGATGCATTGAATAGCCAATGAAATTCCGAAAAAAACGATGTGCTGCATTCACGGTCCCTGGGAAAAGGCAGCACTGCCATCTTCATGCGTAACAATGCAAATGCTGCACTTTGGCGCATGTATTGTTTCTCAATGGCAATTTTAGGAAAACGCCTAGATATACACTTAGAAAAACATGTGTAAAATACTAATTTTTAGCAGGATTGTTATCAAATTTGAACTGGGGCCAGGTAAGGCTTCATGCTGTGGTCCCATTGTGTTTTCCAGCTAAAATTCTCAGCTACACTCATCTTCAGGCATCTGATTGCAACAAAAAAATTCAGGCGAGAATAAAAACATTCTAATTCAGTGTGCTCCCACTTAGATTACTCAATGATAATAGCACTTATAGTGATTATTTCAGTTTGGGGAAAAACTTCAGAGTGTTACCTTTCAAAAGAGACCAAGCCCATCCATATTCTCCAAACAGTTCAAGAACAGCATTCAATTTACTTTGGGTACGCCTTGGATAGGCGAATATTACAGAATTTATAGGAGTGAAAAGGGGTTAAAAAAGTGCAATCAGCAGCTGCAGTGTTGGTGGCAATTCTGCCTTGCGGTCCGACGGTGACAGCTCTTCAACAAGTTCATACAGATCTCCCCTACAGTCCTCCTCCTCCTCTTTCTCTCTCTCGTCCGTCATTTGATTTATTTTTTTTCATTGTCGGAGTAACGGCACTGTTATGGCTCCAGTTGGAGACAGTAACTCAACAAACAAATGATGAGAGAGAGACAGAACTTGAGGACAAAAATAATAAGGGTTTATTCACATAAATGAGGAGCAAATAAATTAACAGGATTTTACAGGTGGATGAGGGAAGGAGGGCCATGTGGGTTGTGCCAAAGAAATGAAATAAAATAGAACAAAACTGGGCCTAACTACTGCTTGCTAGGTGAAGAAAAGAAAAGAACACAAGGTCTGACTAACTGAGCTAACAAATGGCTGCAACAAAACTATACACAGGTGGCACCAACCCCTAACCTAGTGTCTCAAACATAAACAACCTACGTGAGTGGTGATGTATAGGGTACCCCAGTCTTACCTTGGCCCACCTCCCTTCCACAAACCCTTAACAAAAAAGAAAACAAGAGCCTGCTGATCACCAGCTACCAGCTCTGGAGGCAAGCATGGAGCAAGCATAGTGAGAGAGCTGTGTTCCCCACAGCAGGCCTTTTAAGCACGGTCCTGGCACAGGATTGGTCCACCAATTAGTGCGGGCGGAGCTGAAGTAGGGCGGAGCAGCAAGGTAGGGAGTCCCAGTGGCAGGCTCTTCCACCTGGATAGGTGAATAAAAAAGAGAGAGGGAGAGCACCACCAAGCCCTGCTCCTACTGAAGGAGAGGAATGTAACAGGCACTTTATTTCAAGTCTGGCTGCAGACCTCCACCGTCAGGCTGCTTCCGGTGCAGGCTCCACGCTCAGGCTGCCTCCACTGTCAGACAGGAAGTGCACGCAAGAAACTTCAAAATAAAATCATGTAGACATTTTTGGAGGAAACGGCTTTGTAGTTGATTTATATATTTAATTAAACAACAATGTAACGCGAGTCTGTCAGCAACATTATTGCATTACAATATAGAACGTCTCTGATAACATTAACTGTCAAAATGGGGTATAGACCTAAACTCTGTCCACATAGCGACAAGTTCATCGAAAAATATTTAATATTTTAACTTTAACTTTTAACCTCAGTTCCAGTCTTTGTCAAAAAAACAACAACAAAAAACACCTTATTTACCATTGAATGTTTTAACAGTAGGATAGGCCTAATGTAAATAAGATCTGATTTAATATGAAAAATGTATTTCAAAACACAACGCTGATGCATCTGCTCAAAGGCTTAAGCCTATAGGCTACGTAACTTTACAGTAGACTAATCTCCGCACACGTACAGTAGAGAGCAAGATTTGAAACCATCAACCAACATAATTAACTAAGATTGTTTTCATTGCTCCACATTATTTAGTCTATTGCATGATTCCACTTGAGTCTTTTATATGATATACTTATGGTAAAATAAAATAAAATATACCGGAGTCGGACTGAAAAAAAGAAAAGAAAGATATGCTCAGAACAGGCTGGTGGTACTTGTACCATCTGCAGTTATTGCGGTGACTCTACCAACATATTCACGAATTCATAACCGGACCCAGACAGGACGTGAAAGGTGCATGTCCGGCCATAAGATAACTCTTGGTCACCCTAAATTAAAACTGTATTACAGTAACATACAGTGTTCTTCATGGTATAATGAAAATAAATTATTAGGTGGGTATCAGGTGTTCATTAAATAGGTAATGAAAACACACAAAATAACAAAATTTCATTGTTGCCTTTTATTCAACAATATTTGTCCTCCATTTCCCATTCTCATACCCTCGTCGGTCAGAAATACGCTACGTGTTTTGAACTTAAACGGCTCCAGGATGACTTCTCTCTCCACATCAGAACTCGTCGTGTCGTGAAGCCTCTTATTCCTTCCGGACTGGACTAAAAACAAAACATTTAATCCTTATTCCATCTTCATTTAGACAACAAATAACCCAAGCGTCAACTGCTAACCACCGTTAACTAATTTAAAAATTACAACAGCTCACCCACATATAAACATTCAGGGCCGGATTTACTAAAGGTTTGCGTGTATTAAAACGTGTGCAAACGTGATTGCACGCGCAAACACATGTGGAACCTGATCTACTAACCGGACGCACCGAGGATTGCGTCTCTCACACGGGCAGAATAGCACGTGCGATCCATTTGGCGTGTTTGCCTTGATGAATATGTAAATATGGGCGTTTCAACCAGAACGTGCAGAATACTGGGAGGAGTAGATGCAAATAGATTTATTTAGCACGTGCAATGTGATTTACCAAACCAGGAAGAGATTGCGGTGGCTGTTTTTGCGTCTTTTTTCACCACGTCTGAAAACCATGTACTAACTGATACAACTTTGCCAAAACGTATGCGTTTATTGATTTGATACCTGTCAGAGCCCCATTCATCTCTGCATTTCCTCACGTCTGGGTAATTCTTTTAACAGTTTTTCAGCCGTGTTAAAAGTCATTTACGCACCGTTACGCACGGGGCACGTCTGTCCTGCAATGCGCTCCTCTCCTCTCCTCTCCTTTCCTCTCCTCTCACCTGGCTGCTCAGCTCCGTCTCTCAGTCCCGGTCCTGGACTGAGACACGTCACCGCTGCCTTCACCCGTCTTTGATCCCGCTGGTCAGTGGTCAGAGCGTTTAGATCCGTGTGTCCAACCTGAGCTCTCTATTAATCCACTGGATCATGGGCGGCACACACACACACACATATTATAGGTGTGTGATTGTCGCTGCTGCTGCTGCCTGTTCGTCACTATATGACGAGTTGGGCCCTGTAGCGATTTGTGTTTATTTATCTAAACAGAGCGCGAGAGAGATGAACACACATGCTGTCATTATGCATCGGATCAAATGTCATTCTGTCCCTTCGTCCGTCCAGCTCTCTGTCCACTCTCTCCATGGCGGAAACGATTACCACACGCAAAACCCTCAATTACATATTGCGGTTTGCACGTGTTTTCATTTAGCGGGTTACTCTTAGTAGATCCCGCACCCCTAGTTCCGACGTGAAATCGCGGACTGTGAGACTCTGTGAGACGTTACAGCTTGTGATCACAGCGGTACCGTTCAATGAAGTCCTTGTCACGTAATGAGCACTCGTCTTAACGAGGTCTCGAGCGCCAGTAAAAGGGAACATTTACATTTCACAGCAAGATCTTCCTACTTTACGCCTGCTTCCGACCAGGCGTCATATTTACGCCTGGTCTTAGTTAGGACCAGGCTTAAGACCAGTTGGTGCAACCGGCCCCTGTACTTTATGCAAAACATATAAGATGCCCCAGGGCCGGCTTTCAGCAACCAGAAAAACAATGTTTGACCCTACGCTTATTTGGGATAGGCGTTTAATACAAAAAATATTTTGCTACACAAAAATTGGGACTCGGCCGTTATTTGAAGTTTTACGGTATGTCCACTATAGATATCAGTTGGAAGTATTTTAGAGAGCACTCATTTACAATCATGACAGAAGGCTTCACAAACAGAGATTTGTCATGAGTATTCATATCACCCACAGCAAATTACTGTCTTTAATAAAAGAGCTAATAAAAGCTAGTCTATTGAGGTATTCACTTTCATTCTGGTGAGATTCATATCATATCATATCATATCATATCATATCATATATCATATCATATCATTCCTATGCCATATGGTAGATAACTGTGGCATTTTTGTACTGTATTTTTATACCGCTGGTTTTTACGTCCCCATGCAGAACATGAATGTATTTATTTATTGAAAAACACAGTAAAAGGGCGCTTTTTAATACAAGGCAAAAAACTACCCCTTGGGCCCTATGTGTGCACGTGCATTATGTGTTTGTTTTCTAGTTGAAACTTAGCAACATCATGGCCTCACCTGGTGTTGAGACCATTGAAGGACAGAAGATGTTGTCATGATGTTGTGTAAAGCTGTTTGAGACAAAATTAAGCGTAGCGTTATTTCTGGCAGGCCATGACGTCAAGCTCTTAATCAGCACAGCGTAACGTAAGTTATGCCTATAACTATGGATCTATGAGACCGAACGATGACCGTCACCACGGTCATTACCTTGAATGATGCCCTCATCTCCCTATCCTCGAGACCTATATATCAACAATGTCATGTGACTGACCTTATGAGGCGTAGCGCCCCGCCCATATAAGCTCCAGGTGAGCACGCCGCTTCCTCCTGCTGGAAACGCCTCAGCCGGTTCTGAGCGACAAAGAGATGGTGACGGTCATCGTTCGGTCTCATAGATCCATAGTTATAGGCATAACTTACGACCTATTTCGACCTCACTCAGACCGTCACCACGGTCATTACCTTGGATGACAAGTGCCAGCAGTGTCGCGAAGAGCAGAGGACTCCCCTTCCTCACAACCTTGCCCAGCAACCGACAGCAGCACAGCAGAGCCCAAAGGCGCAGGGGACGCCACGTTGACCCGATAGAACCTGGAGAACGTGCAGGAGGTGCTCCAGGTCGCCGCCGCACAAATCTCCGACAGCGGAACGCCCTTTAAGGCAGCCCAGGAAGTGGCAACACCCCTGGTGGAATGAGCCACCACATGCCCCGGGAGTGGGATACCCTGACCCGAGTAGGCCTCAACGATGGTACCGACAATCCAATGGGACAATCTCTGCTTAGACACAGGATGACCAACCTTTTGTCCCCCAAAACATACAAATAACTGAGAGTGCGAGCGCCTCAAAACCTGAGTGCGCGCAACATAAGCCCTCAACGCTCTGACTGGGCACAACGCAGACAACCCAGCGTCCGTCTGACCAGGCCGAAAGGCGCTGATGTCAATCACCTGGTTGACTGTTTGAGGGGTCACCACCTTTGGTAGAAACGAAGGGTTCGAGTCGTCAGCCTTCCACCGCAAACAAGTGTCACTAACAGACAAAGCATGCAGTTCACTGACCCTCTTGGCCGAGCACACATCCAGGAGAAAAGCCGTTTTGTAGCTCAAAAACTTAAGGCAGCACTGATCCAACGGTTCATACGGAGCCTGCATCAGGGATCTCAGCACCACAGGGAGGTCCCACGATGGAGCCCTGGGTATCCTGTGTGGGCGCAGCCGACACGCCCCCCTAATGAACTGAGAGACCAGTGGGTGTCTTCCCACTGTTGCACCGTCAACCCCTTGATGAAAGCAAGAAATAGCAGCAGAATAAACCTTGATCGTGCTAGGAGTCCTGCCCGAGTCAAAAAGTGACTGCAGGAAGGCAAGAACCAGATCAATCGGACAAACAAACGGATCTACCTGTTTGTTCTCACACCATGCTGAGAATACCTTCCACTTCTGGTCATTATTAGACCGAGTGGAGGGAGCCCGAGCATTACCCAGGGTCCTCAGGACGGCCTCCCCTAAGTCGTGAGGGAGGGACTGAGAAGGGGCCAGGCCCAAAGCTGCAAAACCGCCGGCTTGGGGTGCCAAATTTGACCCCCTACCTGGGAGAGAAGGTCTGCCCTGATTGGCAGGGCCCACGGTTGGCCGTGAACCAGACGGAGAAGTGTGGGGAACCAATGTCTCCTGGGCCACCTGGGGACTACCACCAGCACCCTGTAGCGGCCCTGAGCCACCCGGTTCAGCAACTGAGGAATCAGAGGGAACGGTGGAAAAGCGTATAACAACCCTTCCGGCCATTCGTGTGACAGCGCATCTAGCCCCAGGGGGCCCCCCTGACCTTCCAGGGAGAACCACATGCTGCAGTGGGTTGTCGCTGCCGATGAAAACAGGTCGGCCCGAGCCCTGCCGAACCGAATCCACAAGAGGGTCACCACCTCTGGGTGGAGCCTCCACTCTCCTGGGGGAGGACCGGTCCTGGACAGGAGGTCTGTGGCCTTATTCGCAACTCCCGGAAGGAAGACTGCCCTGAGTGAGGCCAGATGTTGATGAGCCCAACCCCAGGTCCTGTGCCACCTGAAGGCAACGCAGAGACCGTGTCCCTCCCTGATGATTTATATAATACACTGTGGCAGAGCTGTCCGTCCTGACCAAAATATGTCTGCCCCGCAGGAAAGGAAGTAGAGCGACCAGGGCAAGGTAAACTGCTCGTAATTCCAGGACGTTGATGTGCTCGCCATCCCAGGGCGGCACCCAACGCCCTCGCACCGTCCTGCCCTCCCAGACTGCTCCCCAACCTGTGAGGGAGGCGTCCGTGGTCACCACCGACCTCCTCGATGGGACATTCCCAAGCGGAACTCCTTGGGAGAGAAGGTCCTTGTTCCTCCAGGGACGTAGTGCGCTGATGTGCGTGTAACTCGAAGTTTCACACGTCTGTGCAGCTTGGGGTCGAGTTGGAAAGCATTCAACCACCTCTGCAGTGGCCGAGCCCTGAGGAGACCCAAAGGGACAACAGCTACTGCAGCTGAAATCATCCCCAGGAGCCTCTGAAAGTGGACTAGCTCCAGTCTCCTGCCAAGACGAAACTGGTCCAGGAGGGCCAGAATTTTCATCACCCTCTGAGGGGTGAGGGATGCCACCATCGTGAGGGAGTTCAAACGGAGACCCAGAAAAACTGCCTCCTGCCTCGGTTCGAGGTTGCTCTTGGTGACATTTATTTTGAGACCCAAGGACTGCACATGTGAGACCACTCTCTCTGTGTCTTTCAGAATCTGGCTGCGGGATGGAGCGCAGGTCAGCCAGTCGTCCAAGTAGGGGAGAATCTTTATTCCTGACAACTGGAGAGGAGACAAGGCCGCCCCTACCACCCTGGTAAACACCCGTGGTGAGAGGGAGAGGCCAGATGGCAGGACCTTGAATTGATACGCCTGCCCTTGAAAGGCAAAGCGAAGGAAGGGTCTGTGAAGTGGATGGATTGGCACGTGAAACTATGCATCTTTCAGGTCCACTGATGTGAACCATTCGCCTCCCTCCACACCTTCCAGAATCTGAGACGTGCTTAGCATCTTGAATGGAAGGACTTTTATGTACGTGTTCAGTCGCCTGAGATCTAAGATGGGACGAATCCCACCATCTTTCTTCGGCACCAGGAAATATGTGGAATAAAACCCAGCGAGCTGTTCGCCTGGAGCGACCTTCACTATGGCATCCTTCCGGAGAAGTGCCAAAATTTCCTCTGACAATACCTGCGCCTGGGTCGGTCCCTGACAAAAGTCATGTGAACCCTGGAGAAAGGAGGGGGGCGCCGCCGAAACTGTATCTTGTACCCTTCTGACACTGTAGCCAATACCCAAGGGTCCGACACAGTGCGTTCCCAGCTTTCCAGGCAAAGCCGGGAACAGGCTTCGGTGGCTAACCCCCCCCGTCTCCCTAGGCGACGCCCCCCTGAGGTCCTGGACCTCTGGGGGGGCGCTTCCTCTGTGGTGGAGCTCTAGGCGAGGACTGCGACCCCTGGCGTCGCTGCTGCGGTTGCCGAGATGTACCCGAAGCCGGGAACGCCGACCCCTGTCGCCTGCTATGCACCCATGGCTCCTGGCGAGTCCAGGATGACTGAGGGGCAGGCTGGGAACCCCTAGGTTTCCACCTGGCAGCTGCCGCTCTGCTGAACGTGCGCTGAACGGACTCCTGTGTACGACGTGACTGTTCAGCCTTATCCAGCACACCCTGGGAGCCCGGGTGGAACACACATGCCGGCACTACTGGCATATGGGTCAGCTCCTTCCTGATGTTTTCTGGCAGAGAAGTCTGTGCAAGCCAAACCTGTCGACGTGCCATCATCGCCGCCGACATGGAAGCACCAACATCCCTTGTCAGTTGCGAGTGGGTGACAAGAGCCGAGTCGATCAGGCCCATGGTGTCTCTGTGATCTGGATTGGCCGTTCTCCGAAGGGCTGCCAACAGAATAGCCAGAGCATTCCCAGAACGGGCTGCTCGTGTGGCCGCATTATACGTTCAACACACCAGTCGGTCAGTCTTTTCACACTCTTTCACTGGACAATGCGGGTTTGTAGTCACCCCCCTAGGGATGTCAGGGCCGCCATTTCCCGCTCTACTGGAGGCATATCCCCCAACCCAGTCTCTGAATCATACTGAGTCTCAGCCAACCTCCGGCAACCAGCATTAAACTGTGGAGCACCACTGGGGGCATTCCATGTCTTCTTGAGCATCTGTAAATAGTCCCCTGCCACAGGGACAGAAACAGGTCGTTGAGAAGGCTGGGACTGTGTAATACCTGCCCAAACCCCCTCCACCGGGGCAGGAGCCTCCTCCGGAACCTCAAGCCCCACAATTTTTGCCGCACTCAGCACTCTGGAAATGACGTCTGTGGGCGAGAGGTCCCCCTCCTCCTCTGCGGTGCTGCGACTGGACGCCACCTCAGGGTGAGTGGACCTAGGCCGGTCTGATGCAACGGCCCCCTCAGACAGATCATCACCCCCCAGGGGTGAATCCCTGTCAGCGTAAAGAGAGAGAACATCAGGGGAGGGATCCTCTGAGCACTCACGCGCTGATGCGGGTGCTGCAGCAGGACATTGGGCCTCCACTCTCCCCAGCCTGTCCGACAAACCACGTATGGCAGCCAGGATCTGTTGCTGAACATCCACTGGTGGATCAGTCAAGCTACTAGCCGAGCTAGGCCCCGACTGCACAGCGTGTTTCTTGCCTGAGCCCCGCTTGTGGCCAGGGGAGCGGTCCCGTTTCCGCTTCCGAGAACTGCTCTTTGAAGCGTGTCGCTCCTCTCCAGGCTCCTCCGCCGGAGGTTGCACCACTGACGCACGACTGGACTGCTCCAGCCCCGTGGCCCTCCGAATGCGCACCGCCATTCGCAGATCAATGGCTGCCGCACAGGGATCCTCAATATCCTGCAGCAGATGTGACATGCCTAGGCAGCTCGGGCATTCACGATGACCATCACAGGGGTCCATAACCACCTGACAGAGACGGCACAAATGTGGCGCCATTATGGCAAAACCCAACAGCTACGTATAGCTGATAAAGGGAAAGGAGAAAATAATAATAAGGCTGCTCACAGCAACCCAATTTTCGCCAAAACAGCAAAATAAATAAAGTTTATCTTTTACAGTGTAACTTGTACAAATAACTCAAAGCGACTGTGATATGGAAAACCAAAATGCAGGGAATTACCTTAATCTACCTGCTGCTTTTTCTCTCTCCTATTTTTTTATTTTTATTTTTATATCTTAGTTAGGTAAAGCAACACTAACAGTCATCAAACAATTTTCAAACAAAAACTCCTCCACTCCTCAGTGTGCGCGAACGCACGGGAGGGGGACCTAAAAAAAAAACCCTCACTGCGAACAGCAAGTCAATGGGGAAGCAACCAAACAAACAAACAAACAAAGATTCAATGAAACAATGTTTCTTTTTTCCGTTTCTTTTCTAATCGATCCCAACGAGCCGTCAGGCTCTTTGCAACCAATCGTCTTCCTGAAACAAAGAGGAGAGAGAGTAACGCATACAACTCTCTCTACTACATGTGATCACAAACGACAGAAACGCGGAAAATCCACATTCAATCCTCAGGGACACAAGGCACCTGCACACACGTGACGGATTGTTAGAAGTGGAGTCCGACCACATACCACTTACCTGCAGGTCTCGGATGAGGCGAGTGAAGCAAAGAGGAAGCGCCGTGCTCACCTGGAGCTTATATGGGCGGGGAGCTACGCCTCATAAGGTCAGTCACATGACATTGTTGATATATAGGTCTCGAGGATAGGGAGATGAGGGCATCATTCAAGGTAATGACCGTGGTGACGGTCTGAGTGAGGTCGAAATAGATCTGTCTTCACCTGTGCAGATCAGCTGATAGCTCAGCTGACTCCCCGTGGCTGCTTCCTATTGGGGAACTGCATTCAGAGCGCGCATTTAAACTGCTCTAGTCCGACGTCACCTCCCTTGCTGCTGCTTCCTCTGCCGGCTTTTTTGCAAGACGGGCTCCCGCATGAGGGAAGGATCGCCGCTCGTGTTCGTGCTCGCCCCGCTGCTCCGATGTCGTCGCCCCCGTCCACGATGCGGACCCGCGGTGGCATGTAAAGCCCTTTGAGACAAACTGTTTGTAAAAACGGACTATACAAATAAAATTGCCTTGCCTTGCCTAATTTGCGCTGGGTTTCGACCTCCATAGCGATCATACAGAATCATATTTTGCGTGGAATTATTCACCGACACAGCTCCCTTCGTGGGTTTTGGGTGGGTTCTTTGTCTATTTCCTTTTTAAAGGGGCTACATTTCCAACTTAAATAGCCTCCTGACATCTCTTATTGCTAGAGGGTCAGGGATTTGCCTGCGTGGTTGTTTTGGGGGGTTTTCTTTGCTACTGCGCCTGGCAATAGAGCCATCCTAGATGCTCAAAAAGCCATGAGCCTCTCATTGTAAATAATTGATTTAATAAATATTCATTCATAGGCATGATTCTATAGTCTATATTATTATTGTATTATTATTAATAATTATTATTGTTAAGAGTTAGCGTGTTGCTTATTCCCTATAAAATTTTATAGGCAAAATTATTTCCATCCTAGATAGCTTCCTGGCATCTCTTAGCAGAGGTTCCAGGATTTGCCGGTGTGGTTGTTTTGGGGGTTTTCTTTGCTGCTGCGCTCCCTGCTTATGCCGTTCATGATGGCTCGTGAAGGGCAGGGAGGTGCTCTTCCTGCCTCAGGCTTTCCACGCAAGCGAGTGGAAGAGCAGGGGGTCCCAGAACAGTACCATACCGCCAAATTAAACTTGTGCAAGTAAATCAATATTATTTTGACATAGTGGTCCTGACAGAACTCTATATAAAAACGAGCTATACTAATAAACTTGTCTTACCTTTCCATACAGACTGCAGCCCTGGGAGGAGCATCCCAGCTTGTTCAAGGTAGGACCTGTTGGAAATGTTCAGAGCCTCAGTGAATCTTAACATGAATTAAAGCCGCAAGCGGCTATGACGGGCCCTCGCTCCACGCCACTCGGCGTCCCCGCTACCCCCGGGCCGCTCTTCGAAAACCCCCGCGCGCAACCGGACGCGGGCGGCTGCGTCGAGGGCGGTCCCCTCGTCGAACACGTGACGTTTCGAGCAAAACGGACAACGTACGATGGAGTTACGGCAGGTTTACGGTTCGTCCACCAGGGGGCGGTAACGGGATGTGGGCCGTTGCGTACGGGGTCGTGACCTCATCACACATGTGAAGTTTCGAGCCGATCGGACAATGGCGATGCAAAACGCGACATTTCCTGTGTCCACAAGGGGGCGTATTGAGCGAGCTAGCGTACGATCAAATGGAGGCGTAGAGGGCGGGCCCCTGATCATGTACTGAAATTTTGAAGTGACTACGACCAAGTATGTGGGCGTGGAAGGCAAACGTAATAGCATGGCGACTAAACGAGCAGTTGACCAACTTTGTCGCCCCCTAGCGGCCACGCCGTTTGACGTAGAGAAAAGCTTTTAATAGTGTTTGACCAGCTCGGTCTCCTGATGATCTGTAGCGAATATGAAGTCAATCGGGCAAAATCCGTGGGAGGTGGCTGTTCACGATGGAGCGCTATTCCTGTCGCCGCCACAAGGGGGCCATTAGCCGTAGCGTCATAGCGTTCACGAAATACCTTCACCAACTTGTTCGGCATGTTTTAGAAGTGGAATGAAGTTGATGGGGGCAACTATGTATTTTTAACGAATTTTAGCGCACTTCCTGTTACCACCGGGGGGCGCTATGAGTGACGTAGGAAAATAATATGTCGGATCGTTCAGGGTCACGCCATCATCATGTGCACCAAGTTTGAAGCCGCTGCGATCAAATCTGTGGGCGTGATAGCATTTAAACCTTTTTAGCTGAATTCGGGAACTTGGCCGTGCCCTAGCAGCCACGCCCTTTGACCTACACACCTGCGGAGCACAAGCCGTAATCAGCTCAGTCTGGAGATGTTCCGTGCCCAATTTGAAGTCAATCGGGCGAACTCCCTCGGAGGAGTTCGTTTTGCGTCAAAGAAATGCTAACCAAAATGGCCGACTTCCTGTTGGGTTTAGGGCGTGGCTCCAATTCAATTTTTTGTATGTTTGGGTATGATACACGTGTGTGTCGAGTTTCGGATGTGTACGACAAAGTAAGCGAAATTTGTCTATGGAGAATTTCAGAAAAACTTCAAGGGGGCGCTATTGAGGCATTTAGCCACGCCCATGGGAAACGACTCCATCCGCTGAAAGAGCTCGCCATTCTTGACCTGTGTATGAAATTTCGTGAGGACACGACTTCGTTAAAGCCACGAAAAAGGCAAACGTAATTGTACGATAAAAAATCGTCAGTCGCCGCGGCGGCACACGGACGCCGTTCGTCGTATATTCACAGCGTTCATAATGTAGCTTCAGCAACTGGTTCTGCATGTATTAGAAGTGGAATGAAGTTGATCGGGTGAAGTATGGATTTTTAACGAATTTTTGCGTACTTCCTGTTACCACCGGGGGGCGCTATGAGCCAGGCAGGAAGTCGATATATCAAAACGTTCAGGGCGGAGCCAACGTCATGTCCTTTGAATTTCAAGTGGCTACGACGAAGTATGTGCGCGTAATTGGGAAACGTAATTTTACGACAAAAAATCGGCAGTCGCCGCGGCGGCACACGGACGCCGTTGCTCGTAGGGTCAAAGCGTTCATGATGTAGCTTCACCATCCGGGTCTGCATGTACTAGAAGTGTAACGAAGTCGATTTGGTCAACTACGTATTTTTAACGAATTTTTGTACGTTTCCTGTTACCACCGGGGGGCGCTATGAGCGACGTCGGCAAATAATATGTCGGATCGTTCAGGGTCTCGCCATAGATTTTTGCACCAAGTTTGAAGCGTCTACGATCAAGTATGTGGGCATGAGAGCCATTCGTATTTACATGGCGAGCACCGAAACAGTCGCCAAACTTCGGGGCACGCCAGAGGCCAACCCCTTTGAGCTACAGACCTGCGGAGCACAAGATAAGCTCAGCTAGGTCTGACGATGTTCTGAACCCAATTTGGAGCCGATCGGGCGTAACCCCTCGGAGGAGTTCGTTTTACATAAAATAAATGCTAACCAAAATGGCCGACTTCCTGTTGGTTTTTGGGCTTCGCACGAAACAAATTTTTTTCATGTCTGGGTATGATACATATGTGTACCAAGTTTGGGCAGCCTGCGAGAAAAAAATTTTTGATCCCTATGGCCGGGGGTCAAAAGTTCCAGGGGGCGCTGTTCTGCCAATTTGCCCCGCCCACAAACGGCGATAGCATCAGACGTCAATTTTCGCAAGTCCCGACGTGTGTCCCAAGTTTCGTCCGTTTCTCGGCTTGGCAAAGGGGTCAAATTGGGGTTTAAAGAGGGGGAATAATAATAATAATAATAATTAAAGCCGCAAGCGGCGATGGCGGGCCCTCGCTCGCCCATGCCACCGCGGGGCCTGAGGCACGCCGGGGCTGTGGCGCGGAGCAGAAATGGAGAAAAAACCTGGAAGGAGGCAAAAAACGCAATGTTTCGTTCATCCACCAGGGGGCAGTCACCGCATGTGGTCTGGTGCGTTCAGGGGCGGCCCCTCATCACTCCTGTGAAGTTTGGAGTGAATCGGACAAAGCATGAGGGAGTTATGAGCAGTTAAAGGTTCGTCCACCAGGGGGCAGTAATGGGATGCGTGCAGCTGTGTTCAGAGTCAGTCCCTCATCACACATGTGAAGTTTTGTGGAAATCGGACAATGTTGATGTAAAATATGGCACTTCCTGTTTCCACTAGGGGGCGAATGAGTGAGATCGCCTATGAGCATATGGAGACGTTGAGGTCGTGACCCTGGACCTGTGTACCAATTTTCATGTTGATACGAGTTCAATAAAGCCATCCAAAGGGCAAACGTATTGTCATGGCGAGGAATGGTCGCCGCGTCGCCACACGGACGCCATTACTCGTAGCTTCACAGCGTTCATGATGGAGCTTCACCAACTGGTTCTGCATGTTTTAGAAGTGGAATGAAGTTGATGGGGCAAAGTATGTACATTTTCCAAATTTTAGTACACTTCCTGTTACCACCGGGCTATGAGTTACGTGGGAAGTTAATATATCGGGACGTTCAGGGCGGAGCCATCATCATGTCCAGCAAGTTTGAAGTTGATTGGATGAAGTATGTGGGCGTGAGAGCCACTCGTATGGACATGGCGAGAACGCCAAAGTCTGTTGAGCACAGGTAGCCACGCCCTTTGACCTACGGACTCACGGAGCACAAGATAAGCTCAGCTAGGTCTGGAGATGTGGTATACCTAATTTGAACTTGATCGGGCAAATTCTGTGGGAGGAGTTACGTTTAGGCGGGAAAAATCAAAACCAAAATGGCCGACTTCCTGTTGGGTTGAGGTCATGAGGTCAAGAGGATTTTTTGTATATCTGGGTATAATACATATGTGTACCAAATTTTGTGTGTGTACGACAAAGTAAGACGAATGGCGATGCCATTGACACGTGTTTGTAGGGGGCGCTATTCGGTCATTTTGCGCCGTCCATGTGCGGCACCACCAAAATATCGAATTTCGGAGAAGGCCGGACGTCCGTGCAAAAGTAGACGCATTTTCGCATTTGGGAAAGGGGCGAAATTGGGGCCAGAAGTTGCGTAAGAATAATAATAATAATTAAAGCCGCAAGCGGCGATGGCGGGCCCTCGCTCGCCCATGCCACCGCGGGGCCTGAGGCACGCCGGGGCCGTGGCGCGGAGCAGAAATGGAGAAAAAACCTGGAAGGAGGCCAAAAATGCAATGTTTCGTTCATCCACCAGGGGGCAGTCACCGCATGTGGTGTGGTGCGTTCAGGGGCCGCCCCTCATCACTCATGTGAAGTTTGGAGTGAATCGGACAAAGCATGAGGGAGTTATGAGCAGTTAAAGGTTCGTCCACAAGGGGGCAGTAATGGTATGCGTGCAGGTGTGTTCAGGGTCAGTCCCTCATCACACATGTGAAGTTTCGTGGAAATCGGACAAAGCATGAGGGAGTTATGAGCAGTTAATGGTTCGTCCACTAGGGGGCAGTAATGGGATGCGTGCAGGTGTGTTCAGGGTCAGTCCCTCATCACACATGTGAAGTTTCGTGGAAATCGGACAAAGCATGAGGGAGTTATGAGCTGTTAAAGGTTCATCCACTATGGGGCAGTAATGGGATGTGTGCAGGTGTGTTCAGGGTCAGTCCCTCATCACACATGTGAAGTTTCGTGGAAATCGGACAATGTTGATGCAAAAAATGGCACTTCCGGTTTCCACTAGGGGGCCACATGAGCGACACCCCTATCAGATGGAAGAGGTCTCCACCCTGGACCTGTGTATAAAGTTTCATGATGATACGAGTTCATTAAAGCCATCAAAAAGCCAAACGTATTTTCATGGCGAGGAATTAATGGTAGCCACGCCCCCACAGGGACGCCATTACTCGTAGCTTCACAGTCTTCATAATGTAGCTTCACCAACTGGTTCTGCATGTTTTAGAAGTGGAATGAAGTTGATGGGGTCAACTATGTATTTTTAATGAATTTTAGTTCACTTCCTGTTACCACCGGGGGGCGCTATGAGCGACGTAGGCAAATAATATGTCGGATCGTTCAGGGTCTCGCCATAGATTTTTGCACCAAGTTTGAAGCGTCTACGATCAAGTATGTGGGCGTGACAGCCAATCGTATTACATGGCGAGCACGCCAAAGTGAATTGAGCACTGGCAGCCACGCCCTTTGACCTACGGACTCACGGCGCACAAGATAAGCTCAGCTAGGTCTGGAGATGTGGTGTACCTAATTTCAACTTGATCGGGCGAACGCTGTGGGAGGAGTTCGTTTTAGGCGGGAAAAATCAAAACCAAAATGGCCGACTTCCTGTTGGGTTGAGGTCATGAGGTCAAGAGGCTTTTTTGCATATTTGGGTATAATACATATGTGTACCAAATTTTGTGAGCGTAGGACAAAGTTAGCAAAATTCCCTATGGGCATTTTTGGACTTTGTAGGGGGTGCTATTCCGCCATTTTGCGTCGACCGTGTGCGACCACTCAAAAATATCGAATTTCGGATCCGGCCGGACGCCCATGCAAAAGTAGACGCATTTTCGCCTTTGGGAAAGGGGTCAAAATGGCATTTTAAGAGCGCAAGAATAATAAAGAATAATAATAATAATAATAATAAACAGCGCGATTTCAAAAGGGCTTTCGCTGGGCGACTTGCAGTCGCCGCTCGGGCCCTAATAATAATAATAATAATTAAAGCCGCAAGCGGCGATGGCGGGCCCTCGCTCGCCCATGCCACCGCGGGGCCTGAGGCACGCCGGGGCCGTGGCGCGGAGCAGAAATGGAGAAAAAACCTGGAAGGAGGCCAAAAACGCAATGTTTCGTTCATCCACCAGGGGGCAGTCACCGCATGTGGTGTGGTGCGTTCAGGGGCCGCCCCTCATCAGTCGTGTGAAGTTTGGAGTGAATCGGACAAAGCATGAGGGAGTTATGAGCAGTTAAAGGTTCGTCCACTAGGGGGCAGTAATGAGATGCGTGCAGGTGTGTTCAGGGTCAGTCCCTCATCACACATGTGAAGTTTCGTGGAAATCGGACAAAGCATGAGGGAGTTATGAGCAGTTAAAGGTCCGTCCACTAGGGGGCAGTAATGGGATGCGTGCAGGTGTGTTCAGGGTCAGTCCCTCATCACACATGTGAAGTTTCGTGGAAATCGGACAAAGCATGAGGGAGTTATGAGCAGTTAAAGGTCCGTCCACTAGGGGGCAGTAATGGGATGCGTGCAGGTGTGTTCAGGGTCAGTCCCTCATCACACATGTGAAGTTTCGTGGAAATCGGACAAAGCATGAGGGAGTTATGAGCAGTTAAAGGTTTGTCCACTAGGGGGCAGTAATGGGATGCGTGCAGGTGTGTTCAGGGTCAGCCCCTCATCACACATGTGAAGTTTTGTGGAAATCGGACAAAGCATGAGGGAGTTATGAGCAGTTAAAGGTCCGTCCACTAGGGGGCAGTAATGGGATGCGTGCAGGTGTGTTCAGGGTCAGCCCCTCATCACACATGTGAAGTTTCGTGGAAATCGGACAATGTTGATGCAAAAAATGGCACTTCCGGTTTCCACTAGGGGGCCACATGAGCGACACCCCTATCAGATGGAAGAGGTCTCCACCCTGGACCTGTGTATCAAATTTCATGATGATACGAGTTCATTAAAGCCATCAAAAAGCCAAACGTATTTTAATGGCGAGGAATTGATGGTAGCCACGCCCCCACAGGGACGCCATTACTCGTAGCTTCACAGTGTTCATAATGTAGCTTCACCAACTGGTTCTGCATGTTTTAGAAGTGGAATGAAGTTGATGGGGTCAACTATGTATTTTTAATGAATTTTAGTTCACTTCCTGTTACCACCGGGGGGCGCTATGAGCGACATAGGCAAATAATATGTCGGATCGTTCAGGGTCTCGCCATAGATTTTTGCACCAAGTTTGAAGCGTCTACGATCAACTATGTGGGCATGAGAGCCGTTCGTATTTACATGGCGAGCACCGAAACAGTCGCCAAACTTGGGGGCACGCCAGAGGCCAAGCCCTTTGAGCTACAGACCTGCGGAGCACAAGATAAGCTCAGCTAGGTATGACGATGTTGCGTACCTAATTTCAACTTGATCGGGCGAACGCTGTGGGAGGAGTTCAGTTTAGGCGGGAAAAATCAAAACCAAAATGGCCGACTTCCTGTTGGGTTGAGGTCATGAGGTCAAGAGGCTTTTTTGCATATCTGGGTATAATACATATGTGTACCAAATTTTGTGAGTGTAGGACAAAGTTAGCAAAATTCCCTATGGGCATTTTTGGACTTTGTAGGGGGCGCTATTCCGCCATTTTGCGTCGACCGTGTGCGACGACTCAAAAATATCGAATCTCGGATCCGGCCGGACGCCCATGCAAAAGTAGACGCATTTTCGCCTTTGGGAAAGGGGCGAAATTGGGGTTTTAAAGGTGCAAGAATAATAATAATAATAATAAACAGCGCGATTTCAATAGGGCTTTCGCTGGGCGACTTGCAGTCGCCGCTCGGGCCCTAATAAACAGCGCGATTTCAATAGGGCTTTCGCTGGGCGACTTGCAGTCGCCGCTCGGGCCCTAATAATTAAAGCCGCAAGCGGCTATGACGGGCCCTCGCTCCACGCCACTCGGCGTCCCCGCTACCCCCGGGCCGCTCTTCGAAAACCCCCGTGCGCAACCGGACGTGGGCGGCTGCGTCCAGGGCGGTCCCCTCGTCGAACACGTGACGTTTCGAGCAAAACGGACAACGTACGATGGAGTTACGGCAGGTTTACGGTTCGTCCACCAGGGGGCGGTAACGGGATGTGGGCCGTTGCGTACGGGGTCGTGACCTCATCACACATGTGAAGTTTCGAGCCGATCGGACAATGTCGATGCAAAACGCGACATTTCCTGTGTCCACAAGGGGGCGTCTTGAGCGAGCTAGCGTACGATCAAATGGAGGCGTAGAGGGCGGGCCCCTGATCATGTACTGAAATTTTGAAGTGACTACGACCAAGTATGTGGGCGTGGAAGGCAAACGTAATAGCATGGCGACTAAACGAGCAGTTGACCAACTTTGTCGCCCCCTAGCAGCCACGCCGTTTCACGTAGAGAAAAGCTTTTAATAGTGTTTGACCAGCTCGGTCTCCTGATGATGTGTAGCGAATATGAAGTCAATCGGGCAAAATCCGTGGGAGGTGGCAGTTCACGATGGAGCGCTATTCCTGTCGCCGCCACAAGGGGGCCATTAGCCGTAGCGTCATAGCGTTCACGAAATACCTTCACCAACTTGTTCGGCATGTTTTAGAAGTGGAATGAAGTTGATGGGGGCAACTATGTATTTTTAATGAATTTTAGCGCACTTCCTGTTACCACCGGGGGGCGCTATGAGTGACGTAGGAAAATAATATGTCGGATCGTTCAGGGTCACGCCATCATCATGTGCACCAAGTTTGAAGCTGCTGCGATCAAATCTGTGGGCGTGATAGCATTTAAACCTTTTTAGCTGAATTCGGGAACTTGGCCGTGCCCTAGCAGCCACGCCCTTTGACCTACACACCTGCGGAGCACAAGCCGTAATCAGCTCAGTCTGGAGATGTTCCGTGCCCAATTTGAAGTCAATCGGGCGAACTCCCTCGGAGGAGTTCGTTTTGCGTCAAAGAAATGCTAACCAAAATGGCCGACTTCCTGTTGGGTTTAGGGCGTGGCTCCAATTCAATTTTTGGTATGTTTGGGTATGATACACGTGTGTGTCGAGTTTCGTATGTGTACGACAAAGTAAGCGAAATTTGTCTATGGTGAATTTCGGAAAAACTTCAAGGGGGCGCTATTGAGGCATTTAGCCACGCCCATGGGAAACGACTCTATCCGCTGAAAGAGCTCGCCATTCTTGACCCGTGGATGAAATTTCGTGAGGACACGACTTCGTTAAAGCCACGAAAAAGGCAAACGTAATTGGACGATAAAAAATCGTCAGTCGCCGCGGCGGCACACGGACGCCGTTCGTCGTATCTTCACAGCGTTCATAATGTAGCTTCAGCAACTGGTTCTGCATGTATTAGAAGTGGAATGAAGTCGATCGGGTGAAGTATGGATTTTTAATGAATTTTTGCGTACTTCCTGTTACCACCGGGGGGCGCTATGAGCCAGGCAGGAAGTCGATACATCAAAACGTTCAGGGAGGAGCCAACGTCATGTCCTTTGAATTTCAAGTGGCTACGACGAAGTATGTGCGCGTGAAAGGCAAACGAAATTTAAATTGGGATGATACACTTTCGCCGCGGCGGCACACGGACGCCGTTGCTCGTAGGGTCAAAGCGTTCATGATGTAGCTTCACCATCCGGGTCTGCATGTACTAGAAGTGTAACGAAGTCGATTTGGTCAACTACGTATTTTTAACGAATTTTTGTACGTTTCCTGTTACCACCGGGGGGCGCTATGAGCGACGTACGCAAATAATATGTCGGATCGTTCAGGGTCTCTCCATAGATTTTTGCACCAAGTTTGAAGCGTCTACGATCAAGTATGAGGGCATGAGAGCCGTTCGTATTTACATGGCGAGCACCGAAACAGTCGCCAAACTTCGGGGCACGCCAGAGGCCAAGCGCTTTGAGCTACAGACCTGCGGAGCACAAGATAAGCTCAGCTAGGTCTGGCGATGTTCTGGACCCAATTTGGAGCCGATCGGGCGTAACCCCTCGGAGGAGTTCGTTTTGCGTAAACCAACTTTGAAGCAAAATGGCCGACTTCCTGTTGGTTTTAGGGTATGTCATTTTATGAAATTTTTTGAAGATCTCGGGTTGATGAATATGTTTACCAAGTTTCGGACAAATCGGTGTCGCAGACCCTCATTCCCTATGCGCGGTCTAGGGGGCGCTGTGGTGCCATTTGGCCACGCCCACATGCGAGACCACCACTGAATCGCAATTTTCGGGCTTCCCCCCCTGCGTCGAAAGTTTCATCCGTTTCTCGGCTTGGGAAAGGGGTCGAAATCGCGTTCAAACGCGCGGAAGAATAATAATAATAATTAAAGCCGCAAGCGGCGATGGCGGGCCCTCGCTCGCCCATGCCACCGCGGGGCCTGAGGCACGCCGGGGCCGTGGCGCGGAGCAGAAATGGAGAAAAAACCTGGAAGGAAGCCAAAAATGCAATGTTTCGTTCATCCACCAGGGGGCAGTCACCGCACGTGGTCTGGTGCGTTCAGGGGCCGCCCCTCATCACTCGTGTGAAGTTTGGAGTGAATCGGACAAAGCATGAGGGAGTTATGAGCAGTTAAAGTTTCGTCCACCAGGGGGCAGTAATGGGATGCGTGCAGGTGTGTTCAGGGTCAGCCCCTCATCACACATGTGAATTTTCTTGGAAATCGGACAAAGCATGAGGGAGTTATGAGCAGTTAAAGGTTCGTCCACTAGGGGGCAGTAATGGGATGCATGCAGGTGTGTTCAGGGTCAGCCCCTCATCACACATGTGAAGTTTCGTGGAAATCGGACAAAGCATGAGGGAGTTATGAGCAGTTAAAGGTTCGTCCAGTAGGGGGCAGTAATGGGATGCGTGCAGGTGTGTTCAGGGTCAGCCCCTCATCACACATGTGAAGTTTCGTGGAAATCGGACAATGTTGATGCCAAAAATGGCACTTCCTGTTTCCACTAGGGGGCTACATGAGTGAGATCGCCTATGAGCATATGGAGACGTTGAGGTCGTGACCCTGGACCTGTGTATCAAATTTCATGATGATACGTGTCCATTAAAGCCATCAAAAAGCCAAACGTATTTTCTTGGCGAGGGATCATCAGTTGCCATGACGCCACGCGGTCGCCATTACTCGTAGCTTCACAGCGTTCATAATGTAGCTTCACCAACTGGTTCTGCATGTTTTAGAAGTGGAATGAAGTTGATGGGGTCAACTATGTGGAATCAGTACACGTAATGTAAAAACTGGTCACTTCCTGTTACCACCAGGGGGCGCTATGAGTGACGTAGGAAATTAATATATCGGGACGTTCAGGGCGGAGCCATCATCATGTCCAGCAAGTTTGAAGTAGCTACGATAAAGTATGTGGGCGTGAGAGCCATTCGTATTTACATGGCGAGCACCGAAACAGTCGCCAATGTGAATTGAGCCATAGCAGCCACGCCCTATGACCTACACACCTGCGGAGCACAAGATAAGGTCATCATGGGGTTTCGATGCTGGAAAACAAATTTGAAGCCGATCGAGTGAAATCCCTAGGACGAGTTAGATCAAACGTAAGTAGTGGAAATGTCCAAAAATGGCCAAAAAATGGCAAAAATTGAAAATTGAAATCAAAATGGCCGACTTCCTGTTGAGATTTTACCATGACGTTAAGAGACTTTTTTGTGCGTCTGGGGATGATGAATGTGTGTACCAAATTTCGTCTGCCTACGACAAAGTAACCCAATAGGCGAGGGCAAATTTAAAGTTTGTAGGGGGCGCTATTTCGCCATTTTGCGTCGACCATGTGCGACGACCCAAAAATATCGAATTTCGGATGAGGCCGGAGGGACATGCAAAGTTATACAACTTTTCCAGTTTGGGAAAGGGGCGAAATTGGGGCATGAAAAGTCGCGTGAATAATAATAATAATAAGAATAATAAACATTACAATTTCAATATAGCATTTTTCCCCCTGGGTCTTCCATACCACATGATTACTTCACTACTTGATTACTTTGGGGTCACTTGCACATTGGGGTCACGTGCACGTTGGGGCATGAACGAATTACAATAGGGCTTTCGCTGGGCGACTTGCAGTCGCCGCTCGGGCCCTAATAATTAAAGCCGCAAGCGGCGATGATCGGCCCTCGCTCGACCCATGCGACCGCGGGGGCCTGAGGCGTGCGGGGGCCGTGGCGCGAAGGTGAAAGAGAGAAAAAACCTGGAAGGAGGCCAAAAATGCAATGTTTCGTTCATCCACCAGGAGGCAGTCACCGCATGTGGTGTGGTGCGTTCAGGGGCGGCCCCTCATCACTCATGTGAAGTTTGGAGTGAATCGGACAAAGCATGAAGGAGTTATGAGCAGTTAATGGTTCATCCACTAGGGGGCAGTAATGGGATGCGTGCAGGTGTGTTCAGGGTCAGTCCCTCATCACACATGTGAAGTTTCGTGGAAATCGGACAATGTTGATGTAAAATATGGCACTTCCTGTTTCCACTAGGGGGCAACATGAGTGAGATCGCCTATGAGTACATAGAAACGTTGAGGTCGTGACCCTGGACCTGTGTACCAATTTTCATGTTGATACGAGTTCAATAAAGCCATCCAAAGGGCAAACGTATTGTCATAGCGAGGAATGGTCGCCGCGTCGCCACACGGACGCCATTACTCGTAGCTTCACAGTCTTCATAATGTAGCTTCACCAACTGGTTCTGCATGTTTTAGAAGTGGAATGAAGTTGATGGGGCAAAGTATGTACATTTTCAAAATTTTAGTACACTTCCTGTTACCACCGGGGGGCGCTATGAGTTACGTGGGAAGTTAATATATCGGGACGTTCAGGGCGGAGCCATCGTCATGTCCAGCAAGTTTGAAGTTGATTGGATGAAGTATGTGGGCGTGAGAGCCACTCGTATGTACATGGCGAGCACGCCAAAGTGAATTGAGCGCTGGCAGCCACGCCCTTTGACCTACGGACTCACGGAGCACAAGATAAGCTCAGCTAGGTCTGGAGATGTGGTGTACCTAATTTCAACTTGATCGGGCGAACGCTCTGGGAGGAGTTAAGTTTAGGCGGGAAAAATCAAAATCAAAATGGCCGACTTCCTGTTGGGATTTCACCATGACATTAAGAGGCTTTTTTGTATATCTGGGTATGGTAGATAAGTGTACCGAATTTCGTCGGTCTAGGACAAAGTTAGCGAAAGTCCCTATGGGCTTTTTTCAACTTTCTAGGGGGCGCTATTTCGCCATTTCGCGTCGGACATGTGCGACCACCACAAAATATCGAATTTCGGATGAGGCCGGACGTCCCACCAAAAATTCACGCATTTTCGAGTTGGGGAAAGGGGCCAAATTGGGGTTTAAAGACCGCAAGAATAATAAATAAGAATTAAAGCCGCAAGCGGCGATGACGGGCCCTCGCTCACCCATGCGACCGCGGGGCCTGAGGCACGCCGGGGATGTGGCGCGAAGGTGAAAGGGAGAAAAAACCAGGAAGGAGGCAAAAAAAAAGTAATATTTCGTTCATCCACTAGGGGGCAGTAATGGGATGCGTGCAGGTGTGTTCAGGGTCAGTCCCTCATCACACATGTGAAGTTTGGAGTGAATCGGACAAAGCATGAGGGAGTTATGAGCAGTTAATGGTTCGTCCACTAGGGGGCAGTAATGGGATGCGTGCAGGTGTGTTCAGGGTCAGTCCCTCATCACACATGTGAAGTTTGGAGTGAATCGGACTAAGCATGAGGGAGTTATGAGCAGTTAATGGTTCATCCACTAGGGGGCAGTAATGGGATGCGTGCAGGTGTGTTCAGGGTCAGTCCCTCATCACACATGTGAAGTTTGGAGTGAATCGGACAAAGCATGAGGGAGTTATGAGCAGTTAATGGTTCATCCACTAGGGGGCAGTAATGGTATGCGTGCAGGTGTGTTCAGGGTCAGTCCCTCATCACACATGTGAAGTTTCGTTGAAATTGGACAAAGTATGAGGGAGTTATGAGCAGTTAAAGGTTCGTCCACTAGGGGGCAGTAATGGGATGCGTGCAGGTGCGTTCAGGGTCAGTCCCTCATCACACATGTGAAGTTTCTTGGAAATCGGACAAAGCATGAGGGAGTTATGAGCAGTTAAAGGTTCGTCCACTAGGGGGCAGTAATGGGATGCGTGCAGGTGTGTTCAGGGTCAGTCCCTCATCACACATGTGAAGTTTCGTGGAAATCGGACAATGTTGATGTAAAATATGGCACTTCCTGTTTCCACTAGGGGGCGAAAGGAGTGAGATCGCCTACGACCATATAGAAATGCTGAGGTCGTGACCCTTGACCTGTGTACCAATTTTCATGTTGATACGAGTTCAATAAAGCCACCCAAAGGGCAAACGCATTGTCATGGCGAGGAATGATAGCCACGCCCCCACACGGACGCCATTACTCGTAGCTTCACAGTCTTCATAATGTAGCTTCACCAACTGGTTCTGCATGTTTTAGAAGTGGAATGAAGTTGATGGGGCAAAGTATGTACATTTTCCAAATTTTAGTCCACTTCCTGTTACCACCGGGGGGGCGCTATGAGTTACGTGGGAAGTTAATATATCGGGACGTTCAGGGCGGAGCCATCGTCATGTCCAGCAAGTTTGAAGTTGATTGGATGAAGTATGTGGGCGTGAGAGCCACACGTATGGACATGGCGAGCACGCCAAAGTGAATTGAGCGCTGGCAGTCACGCCCTTTGACCTACGGACTCACGGAGCACAAGATAAGCTCAGCTAGGTCTGGAGATGTGGTGTACCTAATTTCAACTTGATCGGGCGAACGCTCTGGGAGGAGTTAATTTTAGGCGGGAAAAATCAAAACCAAAATGGCCGACTTCCTGTTGTGTTGAGGTCATGAGGTCAAGAGGATTTTTTGTATATCTGGGTATAATACATATGTGTACCGAATTTTGTGTGTGTATGACAAAGTAAGACGATGGCGATGCCATTGACACGTGTTTGTAGGGGGCGCTATTCAGCCATTTGGCCACGCCCATTTCCAACGACTTTAAAATATCAAATTTTTCGCGAGGCCTGATGTGCATGCCAAAATTCACGCGTTTTGGGGCATGTTGAGGCCCCCAAAAATGCGATTTTAGGGAGAATATAATAATAATAATAAACATAGCAATTACAATAGGGCTTTCGCTGGGCGACTTGCAGTCGCCGCTCGGGCCCTAATTAAAGCCGCAAGCGGCTATGACGGGCCCTCGCTCCACGCCACTCGGCGTCCCCGCTGCCCCCGGGCCGCTCTTCGAAAACCCCGCGCGTAACCGGACGCGGGCGGCCGCGTCGAGGGCGGTCCCCTCGTCGAACACGTGACGTTTCGAGCAAATCGGACGACGTACGATGGAGTTACGGCAGGTTTACGGTTCGTCCACCAGGGGGCGGTAACGGGAAGTGGGCCGTTGCGTACGGGGTCGTGACCTCATCACACACGTGAAGTTTCGAGCCGATCGGACAATGTCGATGCAAAACGCGACATTTCCTGTGTCCACAAGGGGGCGTCTTGAGCGAGCTAGCGTACGATCAAATGGAGGCGTAGAGGGCGGGCCCCTGATCATGTACTGAAATTTTGAAGTGACTACGACCAAGTATGTGGGCGTGGAAGGCAAACGTAATAGCATGGCGACTAAACGAGCAGTTGACCAACTTTGTCGCCCCCTAGCAGCCACGCCGTTTCACGTAGAGAAAAGCTTTTAATAGTGTTTGACCAGCTCGGTCTCCTGATGATCTGTAGCGAATATGAAGTCAATCGGGCAAAATCCGTGGGAGGTGGCAGTTCACGATGGAGCGCTATTCCTGTCGCCGCCACAAGGGGGCCATTAGCCGTAGCGTCATAGCGTTCACGAAATACCTTCACCAACTTGTTCGGCATGTTTTAGAAGTGGAATGAAGTTGATGGGGTCAACTATGTATTTTTAATGAATTTTAGCGCACTTCCTGTTACCACCGGGGGGCGCTATGAGTGACGTAGGAAAATAATATGTCGGATCGTTCAGGGTCACGCCCTCATCATGTGCACCAAGTTTGAAGCCGCTGCGATCAAATCTGTGGGCGTGATAGCATTTAAACCTATTTAGCTGAATTCGGGAACTTGGCCGTGCCCTAGTAGCCACGCCCTTTGACCTACACACCTGCGGAGCACAAGCCGTAATCAGCTCAGTCTGGAGATGTTCCGTGCCCAATTTGAAGTGAATCGGGCGAACTCCCTCGGAGGAGTTCGTTTTGCGTCACAGAAATGCTAACCAAAATGGCCGACTTCCTGTTGGGTTTAGGGCGTGGCTCCAATTAAATTTTTTGTATGTTTGGGTATGATACACGCGTGTGTCGAGTTTCGTATGTGTACGACAAAGTAAGCGAAATTTGTCTATGGAGAATTTCGGAAAAACTTCAAGGGGGCGCTATTGAGGCATTTAGCCACGCCCATGGGAAACGACTCTATCCGCTGAAAGAGCTCGCCATTCTTGACCTGTGTATGAAATTTCGTGAGGACACGACTTCGTTAAAGCCACGAAAAAGGCAAACGTAATTGTACGATAAAAAATCGTCAGTCGCCGCGGCGGCACACGGACGCCGTTCGTCGTATCTTCACAGCGTTCATAATGTAGCTTCAGCAACTGGTTCTGCATGTATTAGAAGTGGAATGAAGTCGATCGGGTGAAGTATGGATTTTTAACGAATTTTTGCGTACTTCCTGTTACCACCGGGGGGCGCTATGAGCCAGGCAGGAAGTCGATACATCAAAACGTTCAGGGAGGAGCCAACGTCATGTCCTTTGAATTTCAAGTGGCTACGACGAAGTATGTGCGCGTAATTGGCAAACGAAATTTAAATTGGGATGATACACATTCGCCGCGGCGGCACACGGACGCCGTTGCTCGTAGGGTCAAAGCGTTCATGATGTAGCTTCACCATCCGGGTCTGCATGTACTAGAAGTGTAACGAAGTCGATTTGGTCAACTACGTATTTTTAACGAATTTTTGTACGTTTCCTGTTACCACCGGGGGGCGCTATGAGCGACGTCGGCAAATAATATGTCGGATCGTTCAGGGTCTCGCCATAGATTTTTGCACCAAGTTTGAAGCGTCTACGATCAAGTATGTGGGCATGAGAGCCGTTCGTATTTACATGGCGAGCACCGAAACAGTCGCCAAACTTCGGGGCACGCCAGAGGCCAACCCCTTTGAGCTACAGACCTGCGGAGCACAAGATAAGCTCAGCTAGGTCTGACGATGTTCTGAACCCAATTTGGAGCCGATCGGGCGTAACCCCTCGGAGGAGTTCGTTTTGCGTTTACAAACTTTGAAGCAAAATGGCCGACTTCCTGTTGGTTGTCGGGTATGTCCGTAATGAGATTTTTTGAAGATCTTGGGTTGATGAATATGTTTACCAAGTTTCGGACAAATCGGTGTCGCAGACTGCCATTTCCTATGCGCGGTCTAGGGGGCGCTGTGGTGCCATTTGGCCACGCCCACATGCGAGACCACCATAGAATCGCAATTTTTTGGCTTCCCCCCCTGCGTGTAAAATTTCATCCGTTTCTCGGCTTGGGAAAGGGGTCGAAATCTTGTTCGAACTCGCGGAATAATAATAATAATAATAATAATTAAAGCCGCAAGCGGCTATGACGGGCCCTCGCTCCACGCCACTCGGCGTCCCCGCTACCCCCGGGCCGCTCTTCGAAAACCCCCGCGCGCGACCGGACGTGGGCGGCTGCGTCGAGGGCGGTCCCCTCGTCGAACACGTGAAGTTTCGAGCAAATCGGACAACGTACGATGGAGTTACGGCAGGTTTACGGTTCGTCCACCAGGGGGCGGTAACGGGATGTGGGCCGTTGCGTTCGGGGTCGTGACCTCATCACACATGTGAAGTTTCGAGCTGATCGGACAATGTCGATGCAAAACGCGACATTTCCTGTGTCCACAAGGGGGCGTATTGAGCGAGCTAGCGTACGATCAAATGGAGGCGTAGAGGGCAGGCCTCTGATCATGTACTGAAATTTTGAAGTGACTACGACCAAGTATGTGGGCGTGGAAGGCAAACGTAATAGCATGGCGACTAAACGAGCAGTTGACCAACTTTGTCGCCCCCTAGCAGCCACGCCGTTTCACGTAGAGAAAAGCTTTTAATAGTGTTTGAACAGCTCGGTCTCCTGATGATCTGTAGCGAATATGAAGTCAATCGGGCAAAATCCGTGGGAGGTGTCAGTTCACGATGGAGCGCCATTCCTGTCGCCGCCACAAGGGGGCCATTAGCCGTAGCGTCATAGCGTTCACGAAATACCTTCACCAACTTGTTCGGCATGTTTTAGAAGTGGAATGAAGTTGATGGGGGCAACTATGTATTTTTAATGAATTTTAGCGCACTTCCTGTTACCACCGGGGGGCGCTATGAGTGACGTAGGAAAATAATATGTCGGATCGTTCAGGGTCACGCCCTCATCATGTGCACCAAGTTTGAAGCCGCTGCGATCAAATCTGTGAGCGTGATAGCATTTAAACCTTTTTAGCTGAATTCGGGAACTTGGCCGTGCCCTAGTAGCCACGCCCTTTGACCTACACACCTGCGGAGCACAAGCCGTAATCAGCTCGGTGTGGAGATGTTCCGTGCCCAATTTGAAGTCAATCGGGCGAACTCCCTCGGAGGAGTTCGTTTTGCGTCAAAGAAATGCTAACCAAAATGGCCGACTTCCTGTTGGGTATAGGGCGTGGCTCCAATTCAATTTTTGGTATGTTTGGGTATGATACACGTGTGTGTCGAGTTTCGTATGTGTACGACAAAGTAAGCGAAATTTGTCTATGGAGAATTTCGGAAAAACTTCAAGGGGGCGCTATTGAGGCATTTAGCCACGCCCATGGGAAACGACTCTATCCGCTGAAAGAGCTCGCCATTCTTGACCCGTGTATGAAATTTCGTGAGGACACGACTTCGTTAAAGCCGCGAAAAAGGCAAACGTAATTGTACGATAAAAAATCGTCAGTCGCCGCGGCGGCACACGGACGCCGTTCGTCGTATCTTCACAGCGTTCATAATGTAGCTTCAGCAACTGGTTCTGCATGTATTAGAAGTGGAATGAAGTTGATCGGGTGAAGTATGGATTTTTAACGAATTTTTGCGTACTTCCTGTTACCACCGGGGGGCGCTATGAGCCAGGCAGGAAGTCGATACATCAAAACGTTCAGGGCGGAGCCAACGTCATGTCCTTTGAATTTCAAGTGGCTACGACGAAGTATGTGCGCGTAATTGGGAAACGTAATTTTACGACAAAAAATCGTCAGTCGCCGCGGCGGCACACGGACGCCGTTGCTCGTAGGGTCAAAGCGTTCATGATGTAGCTTCACCATCCGGGTCTGCATGTACTAGAAGTGTAACGAAGTCGATTTGGCCAACTACGTATTTTTAACGAATTTTTGTACGTTTCCTGTTACCACCGGGGGGCGCTATGAGCGACGTCGGCAAATAATATGTCGGATCGTTCAGGGTCTCTCCATAGATTTTTGCACCAAGTTTGAAGCGTCTACGATCAAGTATGTGGGCATGAGAGCCATTCGTATTTACATGGCGAGCACCGAAACAGTCGCCAAACTTCGGGGCACGCCAGAGGCCAACCCCTTTGAGCTACAGACCTGCGGAGCACAAGATAAGCTCAGCTAGGTCTGACGATGTTCTGAACCCAATTTGGAGCCGATCGGGCGTAACCCCTCGGAGGAGTTCGTTTTGCGTAAAATAAATGCTAACCAAAATGGCCGACTTCCTGTTGGTTTTTGGGCTTCGCACGAAACAAATTTTTTTCATGTCTGGGTATGATACATATGTGTACCAAATTTGGGCAGCCTGCGAGAAAAAAAATTTTGATCCCTATGGCCGGGGGTCAAAAGTTCCAGGGGGCGCTGTTGTGCCAATTTGCCCCGCCCACAAACGGCGATAGCATCAGACGTCAATTTTCGCAAGTCCCGACGTGTGTCCCAAGTTTCGTCCGTTTCTCGGCTTGGCAAAGGGGTCAAATTGGGGTTTAAAGAGGGGGAATAATAATAATAATAATTAAAGCCGCAAGCGGCGATGGCGGGCCCTCGCTCGCCCATGCCACCGCGGGGCCTGAGGCACGCCGGGGCCGTGGCGCGGAGCAGAAATGGAGAAAAAACCTGGAAGGAGGCCAAAAATGCAATGTTTCGTTCATCCACCAGGGGGCAGTCACCGTATGTGGTCTGGTGCGTTCAGGGGCCGTCCCTCATCACTCATGTGAAGTTTGGAGTGAATCGGACAAAGCATGAGGGAGTTATGAGCAGTTAAAGGTTCGTCCACTAGGGGGCAGTAATGGTATGCATGCAGGTGTGTTCAGGGTCAGTCCCTCATCACACATGTGAAGTTTCGTGGAAATCGGACAAAGCATGAGGGAGTTGTGAGCTGTTAAAGGTTCGTCCACTAGGGGGCAGTAATGGGATGTGTGCAGGTGTGTTCAGGGTCAGTCCCTCATCACACATGTGAAGTTTCGTGGAAATCGGACAATGTTGATGCAAAAAATGGCACTTGCGGTTTCCACTAGGGGGCCACATGAGCGACACCCCTATGAGATGGAAGAGGTCTCCACCCTGGACCTGTCTATCAATTTTCATGATGATACGAGTTCATTAAAGCCATCAAAAAGCCAAACGTATTTTCATGGCGAGGAATTGATGGTAGCCACGCCCCCACAGGGACGCCATTACTCGTAGCTTCACAGTCTTCATAATGTAGCTTCACCAACTGGTTCTGCATGTTTTAGAAGTGGAATGAAGTTGATGGGATCAACTATGTATTTTTAATGAATTTTAGTCCACTTCCTGTTACCACCGGGGGGCGCTTTGAGTTACGTGGGAAGTTAATATATCGGGACGTTCAGGGCGGAGCCATCGTCATGTCCAGCAAGTTTGAAGTTGATTGGATGAAGTATGTGGGCGTGAGAGCCAATCGTATTACATGGCGAGCACGCCAAAGTTAATTGAGCGCTGGCAGCCACGCCCTTTGACCTACGGACTCACGGAGCACAAGATAAGCTCAGCTAGGTCTGACGATGTTGCGTACCTAATTTGAACTTGATCGGGCGAATGCTGTGGGAGGAGTTAAGTTTAGGCGGGAAAAATCAAAACCAAAATGGCCGACTTCCTGTTGGGTTGAGGTCATGAGGTCAAGAGGCTTTTTTGCATATCTGGATACAATACATATGTGTACCAAATTTTGTGAGCATAGGACAAAGTGACCCGACTTCCCTATGGGGATTTTGAAAGTTTGTAGGGGGCGCTATTTCGGCATTTCGCGTCGACCGTGTGCGACCACCCCAAAATATCGAATTTCGGATCAGGCCGGACGTCCGTGCAAAAGTAGACAACTTTTCCAGTTGGGGAAAGGGGCGAAATTGGGGCATGAAGTCGGGCAAGAATAATAATAATAATAATAATAATAATAAACAGCGCGATTTCAATAGGGCTTTCGCTGGGCGACTTGCAGTCGCCGCTCGGGCCCTAATAATAATAATAATAATAAACATTTGCATTTCGGGGAATTTTGCGCCAGGTCAGTGGAGTACTTGATTACTTGCTTGCTTACTTGTTGTTACTCGTCGGCTGGCACGTCGACTAATGTGCATGTCGAATAACAATAGGGACCTCCCTGGGTCGTTGACACAGGCTCGGGCCCTAATAATAATTAAAGCCGCAAGCGGCTATGACGGGCCCTCGCTCCACGCCACTCGGCGTCCCCGCTACCCCCGGGCCGCTCTTCGAAAACCCCCGCGCGCAACCGGACGTGGGCGGCTGCGTCGAGGGCGGTCCCCTCGTCGAACACGTGACGTTTCGAGCAAAACGGACAACGTACGATGAGTTACGGCAGGTTTACGGTTCGTCCACCAGGGGGCGGTAACAGGATGTGGGCCGTTGTGTTCGGGGTCGTGACCTCATCACACACGTGAAGTTTCGAGCCGATCGGACAATGTCGATGCAAAACACGACATTTCCTGTGTCCACAAGGGGGCGTCTTGAGCGAGCTAGCGTACGATCAAATGGAGGCGTAGAGGGCGGGCCCCTGATCATGTACTGAAATTTTGAAGTGACTACGACCAAGTATGTGGGCGTGGAAGGCAAACGTAATAGCATGGCGACTAAACGAGCAGTTGACCAACTTTGTCGCCCCCTAGCAGCCACGCCGTTTGACGTAGAGAAAAGCTTTTAATAGTGTTTGACCAGCTCGGTCTCCTGATGATCTGTAGCGAATATGAAGTCAATCGGGCAAAATCCGTGGGAGGTGGCAGTTCACGATGGAGCGCTATTCCTGTCGCCGCCACAAGGGGGCCATTAGCCGTAGCGTCATAGCGTTCACGAAATACCTTCACCAACTTGTTCGGCATGTTTTAGAAGTGGAATGAAGTTGATGGGGGCAACTATGTATTTTTAATGAATTTTAGCGCACTTCCTGTTACCACCGGGGGGCGCTATGAGTGACGTAGGAAAATAATATGTCGGATCGTTCAGGGTCACGCCCTCATCATGTGCACCAAGTTTGAAGCTGCTGCGATCAAATCTGTGGGCGTGATAGCATTTAAACCTTTTTAGCTGAATTCGGGAACTTGGCCGTGCGCTAGCAGCCACGCCCTTTGACCTACACACCTGCGGAGCACAAGCCGTAATCAGCTCAGTCTGGAGATGTTCCGTGCCCAATTTGAAGTCAATCGGGCGAACTCCCTCGGAGGAGTTCGTTTTGCGTCAAAGAAATGCTAACCAAAATGGCCGACTTCCTGTTGGGTTTAGGGCGTGGCTCCAATTCAATTTTTGGTATGTTTGGGTATGATACAGGTGTGTGTCGAGTTTCGTATGTGTACGACAAAGTAAGCGAAATTTGTCTATGGAGAATTTCGGAAAAACTTCTAGGGGGGCGCTATTGAGGCATTTAGCCACGCCCATGGGAAACGACTCTATCCGCTGAAAGAGCTCGCCATTCTTGACCCGTGGATGAAATTTCGTGAGGACACGACTTCGTTAAAGCCACGAAAAAGGCAAACGTAATTGTACGATAAAAAATCGTCAGTCGCCGCGGCGGCACACGGACGCCGTTCGTCGTATCTTCACAGCGTTCATAATGTAGCTTCAGCAACTGGTTCTGCATGTATTAGAAGTGGAATGAAGTTGATCGGGTGAAGTATGGATTTTTAATGAATTTTTGCGTACTTCCTGTTACCACCGGGGGGCGCTATGAGCCAGGCAGGAAGTCGATACATCAAAACGTTCAGGGAGGAGCCAACGTCATGTCCTTTGAATTTCAAGTGGCTACGACGAAGTATGTGCGCGTGAAAGGCAAACGAAATTTAAATTGGGATGATACACTTTCGCCGCGGCGGCACACAGACGCCGTTGCTCGTAGGGTCAAAGCGTTCATGATGTAGCTTCACCATCCGGGTCTGCATGTACTAGAAGTGTAACGAAGTCGATTTGGTCAACTACGTATTTTTAACGAATTTTTGTACGTTTCCTGTTACCACCGGGGGGCGCTATGAGCGACGTAGGCAAATAATATGTCGGATCGTTCAGGGTCTCTCCATAGATTTTTGCACCAAGTTTGAAGCGTCTACGATCAAGTATGAGGGCATGAGAGCCGTTCGTATTTACATGGCGAGCACCGAAACAGTCGCCAAACTTCGGGGCACGCCAGAGGCCAAGCGCTTTGAGCTACAGACCTGCGGAGCACAAGATAAGCTCAGCTAGGTCTGGCGATGTTCTGGACCCAATTTGGAGCCGATCGGGCGTAACCCCTAGGAGGAGTTCGTTTTGCGTAAACCAACTTTGAAGCAAAATGGCCGACTTCCTGTTAGTTTCAGGGTATGTCCGTACTGAGATTTTTTGAAGATCTCGGGTTGATGAATATGTTTACCAATTTTCGGACAAATCGGTGTCGCAGACCCTCATTCCCTATGCGCGGTCTAGGGGGCGCTGTGGTGCCATTTGGCCACGCCCACATGCGAGACCACCACAGTACGCCGAGTTGCCACAGTCCCCACGTGCGTGTAAATTTTCATCCGTTTCTCGGCTTGGCAAAGGGGTCGAAATTGCGTTCGAAGAGGGCAAAAAAGAATAATAATAATTAAAGCCGCAAGCGGCTATGACGGGCCCTCGCTCCACGCCACTCGGCGTCCCCGCTACCCCCGGGCCGCTCTTCGAAAACCCCCGCGCGCAACCGGACGTGGGCGGCTGCGTCGAGGGCGGTCCCCTCGTCGAACACGTGACGTTTCGAGCAAAACGGACAACGTACGATGGAGTTACGGCAGGTTTACGGTTCGTCCACCAGGGGGCGGTAACGGGATGTGGGCCGTTGCGTACGGGGTCGTGACCTCATCACACATGTGAAGTTTCGAGCCGATCGGACAATGTCGATGCAAAACGCGACATTTCCTGTGTCCACAAGGGGGCATCTTGAGCGAGCTAGCGTACGATCAAATGGAGGCGTAGAGGGCGGGCCCCTGATCATGTACTGAAATTTTGAAGTGACTACGACCAAGTATGTGGGCGTGGAAGGCAAACGTAATAGCATGGCGACTAAACGAGCAGTTGACCAACTTTGTCGCCCCCTAGCAGCCACGCCGTTTGACGTAGAGAAAAGCTTTTAATAGTGTTTGACCAGCTCGGTCTCCTGATGATCTGTAGCGAATATGAAGTCAATCGGGCAAAATCCGTGGGAGGTGGCAGTTCACGATGGAGCGCTATTCCTGTCGCCGCCACAAGGGGGCCATTAGCCGTAGCGTCATAGCGTTCACGAAATACCTTCACCAACTTGTTCGGCATGTTTTAGAAGTGGAATGAAGTTGATGGGGGCAACTATGTATTTTTAGTGAATTTTAGCGCACTTCCTGTTACCACCGGGGGGCGCTATGAGTGACGTAGGAAAATAATATGTCGGATCGTTCAGGGTCACGCCATCATCATGTGCACCAAGTTTGAAGCCGCTGCGATCAAATCTGTGGGCGTGATAGCATTTAAACCTTTTTAGCTGAATTCGGGAACTTGGCCGTGCCCTAGCAGCCACGCCCTTTGACCTACACACCTGCGGAGCACAAGCCGTAATCAGCTCAGTCTGGAGATGTTCCGTGCCCAATTTGAAGTCAATCGGGCGAACTCCCTCGGAGGAGTTCGTTTTGCGTCAAAGAAATGCTAACCAAAATGGCCGACTTCCTGTTGGGTTTAGGGCGTGGCTCCAATTCAATTTTTGGTATGTTTGGGTATGATACACGTGTGTGTCGAGTTTCGTATGTGTACGACAAAGTAAGCGAAATTTGTCTATGGAGAATTTCGGAAAAACTTCAAGGGGGCGCTATTGAGGCATTTAGCCACGCCCATGGGAAACGACTCTATCCGCTGAAAGAGCTCGCCATTCTTGACCTGTGGATGAAATTTCGTGAGGACACGACTTCGTTAAAGGCACGAAAAAGGCAAACGTAATTGTACGATAAAAAATCGTCAGTCGCCGCGGCGGCACACGGACGCCGTTCGTCGTATCTTCACAGCGTTCATAATGTAGCTTCAGCAACTGGTTCTGCATGTATTAGAAGTGGAATGAAGTTGATCGGGTGAAGTATGGATTTTTAATGAATTTTTGCGTACTTCCTGTTACCACCGGGGGCGCTATGAGCCAGGCAGGAAGTCGATACATCAAAACGTTCAGGGAGGAGCCAACGTCATGTCCTTAAAATTTCAAGTGGCTACGACGAAGTATGTGCGCGTGAAAGGCAAACGTAATTTAAATTGGGATGATACACATTCGCCGCGGCGGCACACGGACGCCGTTGCTCGTAGGGTCAAAGCGTTCATGATGTAGCTTCACCATCCGGGTCTGCATGTACTAGAAGTGTAAAGAAGTCGATTTGGTCAACTACGTATTTTTAACGAATTTTTGTACGTTTCCTGTTACCACCGGGGGGCGCTATGAGCGACGTCGGCAAATAATATGTCGGATCGTTCAGGGTCTCGCCATAGATTTTTGCACCAAGTTTGAAGCGTCTACGATCAAGTATGTGGGCATGAGAGCCGTTCGTATTTACATGGCGAGCACCGAAACAGTCGCCAAACTTCGGGGCACGCCAGAGGCCAACCCCTTTGAGCTACAGACCTGCGGAGCACAAGATAAGCTCAGCTAGGTCTGACGATGTTCTGAACCCAATTTGGAGCCGATCGGGCGTAACCCCTCGGAGGAGTTCGTTTTGCGTAAACGAAATTTGAACCAAAATGGCCGACTTCCTGTTGAGTTTCGGGCTTCGCCATAAGAGGATTTTTTGTTCATCTCGCATTGATAAATATGTGTGCCGACTTTGGTCCGCTTTTATTAACGTCATTTTTTTCCCTATGGGTTTTTGACAAATTTGTAGGGGGCGCTATTTTGCCATTTGGCCACGCCCACATGCGAGACCACCACTCAACGCTAAGTTGCCACAGGCCCCACGTGCGTGCAAAATTTCGTCCGTTTCTCGGCTTGGGAAAGGGGTCGAAATGGCGTTCGAAGTGGCATAATAATAATAATAATAAGAAAAATAAACATTACAATATCTGGGATATTTTGCGCCAGGTCTATGCAGTACTTGGTTACTTGCTTGCTTACTTGTTGTTACTCGTCGGCTGGCACGTCGACTAATGTGGATGTCGAATAACAATAGGGACCTCCCTGGGTCGTTGACACAGGCTCGGGCCCTAATAATTAAAGCCGCAAGCGGCTATGACGGGCCCTCGCTCCACGCCACTCGGCGTCCCCGCTACCCCCGGGCCGCTCTTCGAAAACCCCCGCGCGCAACCGGACGTGGGCGGCTGCGTCCAGGGCGGTCCCCTCGTCGAACACGTGACGTTTCGAGCAAAACGGACAACGTACGATGGAGTTACGGCAGGTTTACGGTTCGTCCACCAGGGGGCGGTAACGGGATGTGGGCCGTTGCGTACGGGGTCGTGACCTCATCACACATGTGAAGTTTCGAGCCGATCGGACAATGTCGATGCAAAACGCGACATTTCCTGTGTCCACAAGGGGCGTATTGAGCGAGCTAGCGTACGATCAAATGGAGGCGTAGAGGGCGGGCCCCTGATCATGTACTGAAATTTTGAAGTGACTACGACCAAGTATGTGGGCGTGGAAGGCAAACGTAATAGCATGGCGACTAAACGAGCAGTTGACCAACTTTGTCGCCCCCTAGCAGCCACGCCGTTTGACGTAGAGAAAAGCTTTTAATAGTGTTTGACCAGCTCGGTCTCCTGATGATCTGTAGCGAATATGAAGTCAATCGGGCAAAATCCGTGGGAGGTGGCAGTTCACGATGGAGCGCTATTCCTGTCGCCGCCACAAGGGGGCCATTAGCCGTAGCGTCATAGCGTTCACGAAATACCTTCACCAACTTGTTCGGCATGTTTTAGAAGTGGAATGAAGTTGATGGGGGCAACTATGTATTTTTAATGAATTTTAGCGCACTTCCTGTTACCACCGGGGGGCGCTATGAGTGACGTAGGAAAATAATATGTCGGATCGTTCAGGGTCACGCCATCATCATGTGCAACAAGTTTGAAGCCGCTGCGATCACATCTGTGGGCGTGATAGCATTTAAACCTTTTTAGCTGAATTCGGGAACTTGGCCGTGCGCTAGCAGCCACGCCCTTTGACCTACACACCTGCGGAGCACAAGCCGTAATCAGCTCAGTCTGGAGATGTTCCGTGCCCAATTTGAAGTCAATCGGGCGAACTCCCTCGGAGGAGTTCGTTTTGCGTCAAAGAAATGCTAACCAAAATGGCCGACTTCCTGTTGGGTTTAGGGCGTGGCTCCAATTCAATTTTTGGTATGTTTGGGTATGATACAGGTGTGTGTCGATTTTCGTATGTGTACGACAAAGTAAGCGAAATTTGTCTATGGAGAATTTCGGAAAAACTTCTAGGGGCGCTATTGAGGCATTTAGCCACGCCCATGGGAAACGACTCTATCCGCTGAAAGAGCTCGCCATTCTTGACCCGTGGATGAAATTTCGTGAGGACACGACTTCGTTAAAGCCACGAAAAAGGCAAACGTAATTGTACGATAAAAAATCGTCAGTCGCCGCGGCGGCACACGGACGCCGTTCGTCGTATCTTCACAGCGTTCATAATGTAGCTTCAGCAACTGGTTCTGCATGTATTAGAAGTGGAATGAAGTTGATCGGGTGAAGTATGGATTTTTAATGAATTTTTGCGTACTTCCTGTTACCACCGGGGGGCGCTATGAGCCAGGCAGGAAGTCGATACATCAAAACGTTCAGGGAGGAGCCATCGTCATGTCCTTTGAATCTCAAGTGGCTACGACGAAGTATGTGCGCGTGAAAGGCAAACGAAATTTAAATTGGGATGATACACTTTCGCCGCGGCGGCACACGGACGCCGTTGCTCGTAGGGTCAAAGCGTTCATGATGTAGCTTCACCATCCGGGTCTGCATGTACTAGAAGTGTAACGAAGTCGATTTGGTCAACTACGTATTTTTAACGAATTTTTGTACGTTTCCTGTTACCACCGGGGGCGCTATGAGCGACGTACGCAAATAATATGTCGGATCGTTCAGGGTCTCTCCATAGATTTTTGCACCAAGTTTGAAGCGTCTACGATCAAGTATGAGGGCATGAGAGCCGTTCGTATTTACATGGCGAGCACCGAAACAGTCGCCAAACTTCGGGGCACGCCAGAGGCCAAGCGCTTTGAGCTACAGACCTGCGGAGCACAAGATAAGCTCAGCTAGGTCTGGCGATGTTCTGGACCCAATTTGGAGCCGATCGGGCATAACCCCTCGGAGGAGTTCGTTTTGCGTAAACCAACTTTGAAGCAAAATGGCCGACTTCCTGTTGGTTTTAGGGTATGTCATTTTATGAAATTTTTTGAAGATCTCGGGTTGATGAATATGTTTACCAAGTTTCGGACAAATCGGTGTCGCAGACCCTCATTCCCTATGCGCGGTCTAGGGGGCGCTGTGGTGCCATTTGGCCACGCCCACATGCGAGACCACCACTGAATCGCAATTTTCGGGCTTCCCCCCCTGCGTCGAAAGTTTCATCCGTTTCTCGGCTTGGGAAAGGGGTCGAAATCGCGTTCAAACGCGCGGAAGAATAATAATAATAATAAACATTACAATATCTGGAGTTTTTGCTGCCAGGTCTATGCAGTACTTGGTTACTTGCTTGCTTACTTGTTGTTACTCGTCGGCTGGCACGTCGACTAATGTGGATGTCGAATAACAATAGGGACCTCCCTGGGTCGTTGACACAGGCTCGGGCCCTAATAAACATTACAATATCTGGAGTTTTTGCTGCCAGGTCTATGCAGTACTTGGTTACTTGCTTGCTTACTTGTTGTTACTCGTCGGCTGGCACGTTGACTAATGTGCATGTCGAATAACAATAGGGACCTCCCTGGGTCGTTGACACAGGCTCGGGCCCTAATTAAAGCCGCAAGCGGCTATGACGGGCCCTCGCTCCACGCCACTCGGCGTCCCCGCTACCTCCGGGCCGCTCTTCGAAAACCCCCGCGCGCAACCGGACGTGGGCGGCTGCGTCGAGGGCGGTCCCCTCGTCGAACACGCGACGTTTCGAGCAAAACGGACAACGTACGATGGAGTTACGGCAGGTTTACGGTTCGTCCACCAGGGGGCGGTAACGGGATGTGGGCCGTTGCGTACGGGGTCGTGACCTCATCACACATGTGAAGTTTCGAGCTGATCGGACAATGTCGATGCAAAACGCGACATTTCCTGTGTCCACAAGGGGGCGTATTGAGCGAGCTAGCGTACGATCAAATGGAGGCGTAGAGGGCGGGCCCCTGATCATGTACTGAAATTTTGAAGTGACTACGACCAAGTATGTGGGCGTGGAAGGCAAACGTAATAGCATGGCGACTAAACGAGCAGTTGACCAACTTTGTCGCCCCCTAGCAGCCACGCCGTTTGACGTAGAGAAAAGCTTTTAATAGTGTTTGACCAGCTCGGTCTCCTGATGATCTGTAGCGAATATGAAGTCAATCGGGCAAAATCCGTGGGAGGTGGCAGTTCACGATGGAGCGCTATTCCTGTCGCCGCCACAAGGGGGCCATTAGCCGTAGCGTCATAGCGTTCACGAAATACCTTCACCAACTTGTTCGGCATGTTTTAGAAGTGGAATGAAGTTGATGGGGGCAACTATGTATTTTTAATGAATTTTAGCGCACTTCCTGTTACCACCGGGGGGCGCTATGAGTGACGTAGGAAAATAATATGTCGGATCGTTCAGGGTCACGCCATCATCATGTGCACCAAGTTTGAAGCCGCTGCGATCAAATCTGTGGGCGTGATAGCATTTAAACCTTCTTAGCTGAATTCGGGAACTTGGCCGTGCCCTAGCAGCCACGCCCTTTGACCTACACACCTGCGGAGCACAAGCCGTAATCAGCTCAGTCTGGAGATGTTCCGTGCCCAATTTGAAGTCAATCGGGCGAACTCCCTCGGAGGAGTTCGTTTTGCGTCAAAGAAATGCTAACCAAAATGGCCGACTTCCTGTTAGGTTTAGGGCGTGGCTCCAATTCAATTTTTTGTATGTTTGGGTATGATACACGTGTGTGTCGAGTTTCGTATGTGTACGACAAAGTAAGCGAAATTTGTCTATGGAGAATTTCGGAAAAACTTCTAGGGGGCGCTATTGAGGCATTTAGCCACGCCCATGGGAAACGACTGTATCCGCTGAAAGAGCTCGCCATTCTTGACCTGTGGATGAAATTTCGTGAGGACACGACTTCGTTAAAGCCACGAAAAAGGCAAACGTAATTGTACGATAAAAAATCGTCAGTCGCCGCGGCGGCACACGGACGCCGTTCGTCGTATCTTCACAGCGTTCATAATGTAGCTTCAGCAACTGGTTCTGCATGTATTAGAAGTGGAATGAAGTTGATCGGGTGAAGTATGGATTTTTAATGAATTTTTGCGTACTTCCTGTTACCACCGGGGGGCGCTATGAGCCAGGCAGGAAGTCGATACATCAAAACGTTCAGGGAGGAGCCAACGTCATGTCCTTTGAATTTCAAGTGGCTACGACGAAGTATGTGCGCGTGAAAGGCAAACGAAATTTAAATTGGGATGATACACTTTCGCCGCGGCGGCACACGGACGCCGTTGCTCGTAGGGTCAAAGCGTTCATGATGTAGCTTCACCATCCGGGTCTGCATGTACTAGAAGTGTAACGAAGTCGATTTGGTCAACTACGTATTTTTAACGAATTTTTGTACGTTTCCTGTTACCACCGGGGGCGCTATGAGCGACGTACGCAAATAATATGTCGGATCGTTCAGGGTCTCTCCATAGATTTTTGCACCAAGTTTGAAGCGTCTACGATCAAGTATGAGGGCATGAGAGCCGTTCGTATTTACATGGCGAGCACCGAAACAGTCGCCAAACTTCGGGGCACGCCAGAGGCCAAGCGCTTTGAGCTACAGACCTGCGGAGCACAAGATAAGCTCAGCTAGGTCTGGCGATGTTCTGGACCCAATTTGGAGCCGATCGGGCGTAACCCCTCGGAGGAGTTCGTTTTGCGTTTACAAACTTTGAAGCAAAATGGCCAACTTCCTGTTGGGTTTCGGGCTTCGCTATAGGAGGATTTTGTGTTCATCTCGGGTTGATGAACATGTGTGGCGATTTTGGTCCGCTTTCGTTAACGTCATTTTTTTCCCTATGGGTTTTTGGGAAAATTGTAGGGGGCGCTATTTAGCCATTTGGCCCCGCCCATATGCGACGCTGGCATCATATATCAATTTTCGCGAAGCCCCACGAGGCTACAAAGTTTCGTTCGTTTCTCGGCTTGGCAAAGGGGTCAAAATGGCAATTGAATCGTCGGAAGAATAATAATAATAATTAAAGCCGCAAGCGGCTATGACGGGCCCTCGCTCCACGCCACTCGGCCTCCCCGCTACCCCCGGGCCGCTCTTCGAAAACGCCCACGCGCAACCGGACGCGGGCGGCCGCGTCGAGGGCGGTCCCCTCGTCGAACACGTGACGTTTCGAGCAAAACGGACAACGTACGATGGAGTTACGGCAGGTTTACGGTTCGTCCACCAGGGGGCGGTAACGGGATGTGGGCCGTTGCGTACGGGGTCGTGACCTCATCACACATGTGAAGTTTCGAGCCGATCGGACAATGTCGATGCAAAACGCGACATTTCCTGTGTCCACAAGGGGGCGTATTGAGCGAGCTAGCGTACGATCAAATGGAGGCGTAGAGGGCGGGCCCCTGATCATGTACTGAAATTTTGAAGTGACTACGACCAAGTATGTGGGCGTGGAAGGCAAACGTAATAGCATGGCGACTAAACGAGCAGTTGGCCAACTTTGTCGCCCCCTAGCAGCCACGCCGTTTCACGTAGAGAAAAGCTTTTAATAGTGTTTGACCAGCTCGGTCTCCTGATGATCTGTAGCGAATATGAAGTCAATCGGGCAAAATCCGTGGGAGGTGGCAGTTCACGATGGAGCGCTATTCCTGTCGCCGCCACAAGGGGGCCATTAGCCGTAGCGTCATAGCGTTCACGAAATACCTTCACCAACTTGTTCGGCATGTTTTAGAAGTGGAATGAAGTTGATGGGGGCAACTATGTATTTTTAATTAATTTTAGCGCACTTCCTGTTACCACCGGGGGGCGCTATGAGTGACGTAGGAAAATAATATGTCGGATCGTTCAGGGTCACGCCCTCATCATGTGCACCAAGTTTGAAGCCGCTGCGATCAAATCTGTGGGCGTGATAGCATTTAAACCTTTTTAGCTGAATTCGGGAACTTGGCCGTGCCCTAGTAGCCACGCCCTTTGATCTACACACCCGCGGAGCACAAGCCGTAATCAGCTCAGTCTGGAGATGTTCCGTGCCCAATTTGAAGTCAATCGGGCGAACTCCCTCGGAGGAGTTCGTTTTGCGTCAAAGAAATGCTAACCAAAATGGCCGATTTCCTGTTGGGTTTAGGGCGTGGCTCCAATTCAATTTTTTGTATGTTTGGGTATGATACACGTGTGTGTCGAGTTTCGTATGTGTACGACAAAGTAAGCGAAATTTGTCTATGGAGAAATTCGGAAAAAACTTCTAGGGGGCGCTATTGAGGCATTTAGCCACGCCCATGGGAAACGACTCTATCCGCTGAAAGAGCTCGCCATTCTTGACCTGTGGATGAAATTTCGTGAGGACACGACTTCGTTAAAGCCACGAAAAAGGCAAACGTAATTGTACGATAAAAAATCGTCAGTCGCCGCGGCGGCACACGGACGCCGTTCGTCGTATCTTCACAGCGTTCATAATGTAGCTTCAGCAACTGGTTCTGCATGTATTAGAAGTGGAATGAAGTCGATCGGGCGAAGTATGGATTTTTAATGAATTTTTGCGTACTTCCTGTTACCACCGGGGGGCGCTATGAGCCAGGCAGGAAGTCGATACATCAAAACGTTCAGGGAGGAGCCATCGTCATGTCCTTAAAATTTCAAGTGGCTACGACGAAGTATGTGCGTGTGAAAGGCAAACGTAATTTAAATTGGGATGATACACATTCGCCGCGGCGGCACACGGACGCCGTTGCTCGTAGGGTCAAAGCGTTCATGATGTAGCTTCACCATCCGGGTCTGCATGTACTAGAAGTGTAACAAAGTCGATTTGGTCAACTACGTATTTTTAACGAATTTTTGTACGTTTCCTGTTACCACCGGGGGGCGCTATGAGCGACGTCGGCAAATAATATGTCGGATCGTTCAGGGTCGCGCCATAGATTTTTGCACCAAGTTTGAAGCGTCTACGATCAAGTATGTGGGCATGAGAGCCGTTCGTATTTTCATGGCGAGCACCGAAACAGTCGCCAAACTTCGGGGCACGCCAGAGGCCAACCCCTTTGAGCTACAGACCTGCGGAGCACAAGATAAGCTCAGCTAGGTCTGACGATGTTCTGAACCCAATTTGGAGCCGATCGGGCGTAACCCCTCGGAGGAGTTCGTTTTGCGTAAACCAACTTTGAAGCAAAATGGCCGACTTCCTGTTGGTTGTCGTGTATGTCCGTAATGAGATTTTTTGAAGATCTTGGGTTGATGAATATGTTTACCAAGTTTCGGACAAATCGGTGTCGCAGACTGCCATTTCCTATGCGCGGTCTAGGGGGCGCTGTGGTGCCATTTGGCCACGCCCACATGCGAGACCACCACAGAATCGCAATTTTTTGGCTTCCCCCCCTGCGTGTAAAATTTCATCCGTTTCTCGGCTTGGGAAAGGGGTCGAAATCTTGTTCGAACTCGCGGAATAATAATAATAATAATAATTAAAGCCGCAAGCGGCTATGACGGGCCCTCGCTCCACGCCACTCGGCGTCCCCGCTACCCCCGGGCCGCTCTTCGAAAACCCCCGCGCGCAACCGGACGTGGGCGGCTGCGTCGAGGGCGGTCCCCTCGTCGAACACGTGACGTTTCGAGCAAAACGGACGACGTACGATGGAGTTGCGGCAGGTTTACGGTTCGTCCACCAGGGGGCGGTAACGGGATGCGGGCCGTTGCGTACGGGGTCGTGACCTCATCACACATGTGAAGTTTCGAGCTGATCGGACAATGTCGATGCAAAACGCGACATTTCCTGTGTCCACAAGGGGGCGTATTGAGCGAGCTAGCGTATGATCAAATGGAGGCGTAGAGGGCCGGCCCCTGATCATGTACTGAAATTTTGAAGTGACTACGACCAAGTATGTGGGCGTGGAAGGCAAACGTAATAGCATGGCGACTAAACGAGCAGTTGACCAACTTTGTCGCCCCCTAGCGGCCACGCCGTTTGACGTAGAGAAAAGCTTTTAATAGTGTTTGACCAGCTCGGTCTCCTGATGATCTGTAGCGAATATGAAGTCAATCGGGCAAAATCCGTGGGAGGTGGCAGTTCGCGATGGAGCGCTATTCCTGTCGCCGCCACAAGGGGGCCATTAGCCGTAGCGTCATAGCGTTCACGAAATACCTTCACCAACTTGTTCGGCATGTTTTAGAAGTGGAATGAAGTTGATGGGGGCAACGATGTATTTTTTAATGAATTTTAGCGCACTTCCTGTTACCACCGGGGGCGCTATGAGTGACGTAGGAAAATAATATGTCGGATCGTTCAGGGTCACGCCCTCATCATGTGCACCAAGTTTGAAGCCGCTGCGATCAAATCTGTGGGTGTGATAGCATTGCAAACTTCTTAGCTGAATTCGGCAACTTGGCCGTGCCCTAGCAGCCACGCCCTTTTGACCTACACACCTGCGGAGCACAAGCCGTAATCAGCTCAGTCTGGAGATGTTCTGTACCCAATTTGAAGTCAATCGGGCGAACTCCCTCGGAGGAGTTCGTTTTGCGTCAAAGAAATGCTAACCAAAATGGCCGACTTCCTGTTAGGTTTAGGGCGTGGCTCCAATTCAATTTTTTGTATGTTTGGGTATGATACACGTGTGTGTCGAGTTTCGTATGTGTACGACAAAGTAAGCGAAATTTGTCTATGGAGAATTTCGGAAAAACTTCTAGGGGGCGCTATTGAGGCATTTAGCCACGCCCATGGGAAACGACTCTATCCCCTGAAAGAGCTCGCCATTCTTGACCCGTGTATGAAATTTCGTGAGTACACGACTTCGTTAAAGCCACGAAAAAGGCAAACGTAATTGTACGATAAAAAATCGTCAGTCGCCGCGGCGGCACACGGACGCCGTTCGTCGTATCTTCACAGCGTTCATAATGTAGCTTCAGCAACTGGTTCTGCATGTATTAGAAGTGGAATGAAGTTGATCGGGTGAAGTATGGATTTTTAATGAATTTTTGCGTACTTCCTGTTACCACCGGGGGGCGCTATGAGCCAGGCAGGAAGTCGATACATCAAAACGTTCAGGGAGGAGCCAACGTCATGTCCTTTGAATTTCAAGTGGCTACGACGAAGTATGTGCGCGTGAAAGGCAAACGAAATTTAAATTGGGATGATACACTTTCGCCGCGGCGGCACACGGACGCCGTTGCTCGTAGGGTCAAAGCGTTCATGATGTAGCTTCACCATCCGGGTCTGCATGTACTAGAAGTGTAACGAAGTCGATTTGGTCAACTACGTATTTTTAACGAATTTTTGTACGTTTCCTGTTACCACCGGGGGGCGCTATGAGCGACGTACGCAAATAATATGTCGGATCGTTCAGGGTCTCTCCATAGATTTTTGCACCAAGTTTGAAGCGTCTACGATCAAGTATGAGGGCATGAGAGCCGTTCGTATTTACATGGCGAGCACCGAAACAGTCGCCAAACTTCGGGGCACGCCAGAGGCCAAGCGCTTTGAGCTACAGACCTGCGGAGCACAAGATAAGCTCAGCTAGGTCTGGCGATGTTCTGGACCCAATTTGGAGCCGATCGGGCGTAACCCCTCGGAGGAGTTCGTTTTGCGTTTACAAACTTTGAAGCAAAATGGCCGACTTCCTGTTGGGTTTCGGGCTTCGCTATAGGAGGATTTTGTGTTCATCTCGCATTGATGAACATGTGTGGCGATTTTGGTCCGCTTTCGTTAACGTCATTTTTTTCCCTATGGGTTTTTGGGAAAATTGTAGGGGGCGCTATTTAGCCATTTGGCCCCGCCCATATGCGACGCTGGCATCATATATCAATTTTCGCGAAGCCCCACGAGGCTACAAAGTTTCGTTCGTTTCTCGGCTTGGCAAAGGGGTCAAAATGGCAATTGAATCGTCGGAAGAATAATAATAATAATAATAATAATAATAATAAAAAGAAACATTACAATATCTGGGGTTTTTGCTGCCAGGTCTATGCAGTACTTGAGTACTTGCTTGCTTACTTGTTGTTACTCGTCGGCTGGCACGTCGACTAATGTGCATGTCGAATAACAATAGGGACCTCCCTGGGTCGTTGACACAGGCTCGGGCCCTAATAATTAAAGCCGCAAGCGGCTATGACGGGCCCTCGCTCCACGCCACTCGGCGTCCCCGCTACCCCCGGGCCGCTCTTCGAAAACCCCCGCGCGCAACCGGACGCGGGCGGCCGCGTCGAGGGCGGTCCCCTCGTCGAACACGCGACGTTTCGAGCAAAACGGACAACTTACGATGGAGTTACGGCAGGTTTACGGTTCGTCCACCAGGGGGCGGTAACGGGATGTGGGCCGTTGCGTACGGGGTCGTGACCTCATCACACACGTGAAGTTTCGAGCCGATCGGACAATGTCGATGCAAAACGCGACATTTCCTGTGTCCACAAGGGGGCGTATTGAGCGAGCTAGCGTACGATCAAATGGAGGCGTAGAGGGCGGGCCCCTGATCATGTACTGAAATTTTGAAGTGACTACGACCAAGTATGTGGGCGTGGAAGGCAAACGTAATAGCATGGCGACTAAACGAGCAGTTGACCAACTTTGTCGCCCCCTAGCAGCCACGCCGTTTCACGTAGAGAAAAGCTTTTAATAGTGTTTGACCAGCTCGGTCTCCCGATGATCTGTAGCGAATATGAAGTCAATCGGGCAAAATCCGTGGGAGGTGGCAGTTCACGATGGAGCGCTATTCCTGTCGCCGCCACAAGGGGGCCATTAGCCGTAGCGTCATAGCGTTCACGAAATACCTTCACCAACTTGTTCGGCATGTTTTAGAAGTGGAATGAAGTTGATGGGGTCAACTATGTATTTTTAATGAATTTTAGCGCACTTCCTGTTACCACCGGGGGGCGCTATGAGTGACGTAGGAAAATAATATGTCGGATCGTTCAGGGTCACGCCCTCATCATGTGCACCAAGTTTGAAGCCGCTGCGATCAAATCTGTGGGCGTGCTAGCATTTAAACCTTTTTAGCTGAATTCGGGAACTTGGCCGTGCGCTAGCAGCCACGCCCTTTGACCTACACACCTGCGGAGCACAAGCCGCAATCAGCTCCGTCTGGAGATGTTCCGTGCCCAATTTGAAGTCAATCGGGCGAACTCCCTCGGAGGAGTTCGTTTTGCGTCAAAGAAATGCTAACCAAAATGGCCGACTTCCTGTTAGGTTTAGGGCGTGGCTCCAATTCAATTTTTTGTATGTTTGGGTATGATACACGTGTGTGTCGAGTTTCGTATGTGTACGACAAAGTAAGCGAAATTTGTCTATGGAGAAATTCGGAAAAACTTCTAGGGGGCGCTATTGAGGCATTTAGCCACGCCCATGGGAAACGACTCTATCCCCTGAAAGAGCTCGCCATTCTTGACCCGTGGATGAAATTTCGTGAGGACACGACTTCGTTAAAGCCACGAAAAAGGCAAACGTAATTGTACGATAAAAAATCGTCAGTCGCCGCGGCGGCACACGGACGCCGTTCGTCGTATCTTCACAGCGTTCATAATGTAGCTTCAGCAACTGGTTCTGCATGTATTAGAAGTGGAATGAAGTTGATCGGGTGAAGTATGGATTTTTAATGAATTTTTGCGTACTTCCTGTTACCACCGGGGGGCGCTATGAGCCAGGCAGGAAGTCGATACATCAAAACGTTCAGGGAGGAGCCATCGTCATGTCCTTTGAATTTCATGTGGCTACGACGAAGTATGTGCGCGTGAAAGGCAAACGAAATTTAAATTGGGATGATACACTTTCGCCGCGGCGGCACACGGACGCCGTTGCTCGTAGGGTCAAAGCGTTCATGATGTAGCTTCACCATCCGGGTCTGCATGTACTAGAAGTGTAACGAAGTCGATTTGGTCAACTACGTATTTTTAACGAATTTTTGTACGTTTCCTGTTACCACCGGGGGGCGCTATGAGCGACGTACGCAAATAATATGTCGGATCGTTCAGGGTCTCTCCATAGATTTTTGCACCAAGTTTGAAGCGTCTACGATCAAGTATGTGGGCATGAGAGCCATTCGTATTTACATGGCGAGCACCGAAACAGTCGCCAAACTTCGGGGCACGCCAGAGGCCAACCCCTTTGAGCTACAGACCTGCAGAGCACAAGATAAGCTCAGCTAGGTCTGACGATGTTCTGAACCCAATTTGGAGCCGATCGGGCGTAATCCCTCGGAGGAGTTCGTTTTGCGTAAAATAAATGCTAACCAAAATGGCCGACTTCCTGTTGGTTTTTGGGCTTCGCACGAAACAAATTTTTTTCATGTCTGGGTATGATACATATGTGTACCAAGTTTGGGCAGCCTGCGGGAAAAAAAATTTTGGTCCCTATGGCCGGGGGTCAAAAGTTCAAGGGGGCGCTGTTGTGCCAATTTGCCCCGCCCACAAACGGCGATAGCATCAGACGTCAATTTTCGCAAGACCCGACGTGTGTCCCAAATTTCGTGAGTTTTCGAGCGTGGCAAAGGGGTCAAATCGGGGTTTAAAGTCGCGGAATAATAATAATAATAATAATAAACATTAAAGCCGCAAGCGGCGATGGCGGGCCCTCGCTCGCCCATGCCACCGCGTGGCCTGAGGCACGCCGGGGCCGTGGCGCGGAGCAGAAATGGAGAAAAAACCTGGAAGGAGGCCAAAATTGCAATGTTTCGTTCATCCACCAGGGGGCAGTCACCGCATGTGGTGTGGTGCGTTCAGGGGCGGCCCCTCATCACTCATGTGAAGTTTGGAGTGAATCGGACAAAGCATGAGGGAGTTATGAGCAGTTAATGGTTCGTCCACCAGGGGGCAGTAATGGGATGCGTGCAGCTGTGTTCAGGGTCAGTCCCTCATCACACATGTGAAGTTTCGTGGAAATCGGACAATGTAGATGTAAAATATGGCACTTCCTGTTTCCACTAGGGGGCGAATGAGTGAGATCGCCTACGAGCATATGGAAACGTTGAGGTCGTGACCCTGGACCTGTGTACCAATTTTCATGTTGATATGAGTTCAATAAAGCCATCAAAAAGCCAAACGTATTGTCATGGCGAGGAATGGTCGCCGCGTCGCCACACGGACGCCATTACTCGTAGCTTCACAGTCTTCATAATGTAGCTTCACCAACTGGTTCTACATGTTTTAGAAGTGGAATGAAGTTGATGGGGCAAAGTATGTACATTTTCCAAATTTTAGTACACTTCCTGTTACCACCGGGGGGCGCTATGAGTTACGTGGGAAGTGAATATATCGGGACGTTCAGGGCGGAGCCATCATCATGTCCAGCAAGTTTGAAGTTGATTGGATGAAGTATGTGGGCGTGAGAGCCACTCGTATGTACATGGCGAGCACGCCAAAGTGAATTGAGCGCTGGCAGCCACGCCCTTTGACCTACGGACTCACGGAGCACAAGATAAGCTCAGCTAGGTCTGGAGATGTGGTGTACCTAATTTCAACTTGATCGGGCGAACGCTGTGGGAGGAGTTCGTTTTAGGCGGGAAAAATCAAAATCAAAATGGCCGACTTCCTGTTGGGTTGAGGTCATGAGGTCAAGAGGCTTTTTTGCATATCTGGGTATAATACATATGTGTACCGAATTTTATCAACATCGGACAAAGTCACTCAAATTCCCTATGGGGATTTTGAAAGTTTGTAGGGGGCGCTATTTCGCCATTTCGCGTCGACCATGTGCGACCACCCAAAAATATCGAATTTCGGATCAGGCCGGACGTCCGTGCAAAAGTACACGCGTTTTCGCATTTGGGAAAGGGGCGAAATTGAGGCACGAAGTCGGAGAAGAATAATAATAATAAACAGCGCGATTTCAATAGGGCTTTCGCTGGGCGACTTGCAGTCGCCGCTCGGGCCCTAATTACAATATCTGGGGTTTTTGCTGCCAGGTCTATGCAGTACTTGAGTACTAGCTTGCTTACTTGTTGTTACTCGTCGGCTGGCACGTTGACTAATGTGCATGTCGAATAACAATAGGGACCTCCCTGGGTCGTTGACACAGGCTCGGGCCCTAATTAAAGCCGCAAGCGGCTATGACGGGCCCTCGCTCCACGCCACTCGGCGTCCCCGCTACCCCCGGGCCGCTCTTCGAAAACCCCCGCGCGCAACCGGACGCGGGCGGCTGCGTCGAGGGCGGTCCCCTCGTCGAACACGTGACGTTTCGAGCAAAACGGACAACGTACGATGGAGTTACGGCAGGTTTACGGTTCGTCCACCAGGGGGCGGTAACGGGATGTGGGCCGTTGCGTACGGGGTCGTGACCTCATCACACATGTGAAGTTTCGAGCCGATCGGACAATGTCGATGCAAAACGCGACATTTCCTGTGTCCACAAGGGGGCGTCTTGAGCGAGCTAGCGTACGATCAAATGGAGGCGTAGAGGGCCGGCCCCTGATCATGTACTGAAATTTTGAAGTGACTACGACCAAGTATGTGGGCGTGGAAGGCAAACGTAATAGCATGGCAACTAAACGAGCAGTTGACCAACTTTGTCGCCCCCTAGCAGCCACGCCGTTTCACGTAGAGAAAAGCTTTTAATAGTGTTTGACCAGCTCGGTCTCCTGATGATCTGTAGCGAATATGAAGTCAATCGGGCAAAATCCGTGGGAGGTGGCAGTTCACGGTGGAGCGCTATTCCTGTCGCCGCCACAAGGGGGCCATTAGCCGTAGCGTCATAGCGTTCACGAAATACCTTCACCAACTTGTTCGGCATGTTTTAGAAGTGGAATGAAGTTGATGGGGGCAACTATGTATTTTTAATGAATTTTAGCGCACTTCCTTTTACCACCGGGGGGCGCTATGAGTGACGTAGGAAAATAATATGTCGGATCGTTCAGGGTCACGCCCTCATCATGTGCACCAAATTTGAAGCTGCTGCGATCAAATCTGTGGGCGTGCTAGCATTGCAAACTTCTTAGCTGAATTCGGCAACTTGGCCGTGCCCTAGCAGCCACGCCCTTTTGACCTACACACCTGCGGAGCACAAGCCGTAATCAGCTCATTCTGGAAATGTTCTGTACCCAATTTGAAGTCAATCGGGCGAACTCCCTCGGAGGAGTTCGTTTTGCGTCAAAGAAATGCTAACCAAAATGGCCGACTTCCTGTTAGGTTTAGGGCGTGGCTCCAATTCAATTTTTTGTATGTTTGGGTATGATACACGTGTGTGTCGAGTTTCGTATGTGTACGACAAAGTAAGCGAAATTTGTCTATGAAGAAATTCGGAAAAACTTCTAGGGGGCGCTATTGAGGCATTTAGCCACGCCCATGGGAAACGACTCTATCCCCTGAAAGAGTTCGCCATTCTTGACCCGTGGATGAAATTTCGTGATGACACGACTTCGTTAAAGCCACGAAAAAGGCAAACGTAATTGTACGATAAAAAATCGTCAGTCGCCGCGGCGGCACACGGACGCCGTTCGTCGTATCTTCACAGCGTTCATAATGTAGCTTCAGCAACTGGTTCTGCATGTATTAGAAGTGGAATGAAGTTGATCGGGTGAAGTATGGATTTTTAATGAATTTTTGCGTACTTCCTGTTACCACCGGGGGGCGCTATGAGCCAGGCAGGAAGTCGATACATCAAAATGTTCACGGCGGAGCCAACGTCATGTCCTTTGAATTTCAAGTGGCTACGACGAAGTATGTGCGCGTAATTGGCAAACGTAATTTGACATTGGGATGATACACAGTCGCCGCGCCGCCACACGGATGCCGTTGCTCATGGGGTCACAGCGTCCATGATGTAGCTTCACCATCCGGGTCTGCATGTATTAGAAGTGGAATGAAGTCGATTTGGTCAACTACGTATTTTTAACGAATTTTTGTACGTTTCCTGTTACCACCGGGGGGCGCTATGTGCGACGTAGGCAAATAATACGTCGGATCGTTCAGGGTCTCGCCATAGATTTTTCCACCAAGTTTGAAGTGTCTACGATCAAATCTGTGGGCGTGATAGCATTGCAAACTTTTTAGCTGCATCGCAGAACTTGGCCGTGCCCTACTAGCCAAGCCCTTTGAGCTACAGACCTGCGGAGCACAAGATAAGCTCAGCTAGGTCTGACGAGGTTCTCTACCCAATTTGGAGCCGATCGGGCGTAATCCCTAGGAGGAGTTCGTTTTGCGTAAAATAAATGCTGACCAAAATGGCCGACTTCCTGTTGGTTTTTGGGCTTCGCGCGAAACAAATTTTTTTCATGTCTGGGTATGATACATGAGTGTGTCAAGTTTCGTTAGCCTCCGGAAAAAAAAATTTTGGTTCCTATGGCCGGGGGTAAAAAGTTCTAGGGGGCGCTGTTCTGCCAATTTGCCCCGCCCACAAACGGCGATGGCATCAGAACGCATTTTAATCGAGACCCGACGTGTGTCCCAAATTTGGTGAGTTTTCGAGCGTGGCAAAGGGGTCAAATCGGGGTTTATTGACGAGGAATAATAATAATAATTAAAGCCGCAAGCGGCGATGACGGGCCCTCGCTCACCCATGCGACCGCGGGGCCTGAGGCACGCCGGGGATGTGGCGCGAAGGTGAAAGGGAGAAAAAACCAGGAAGGAGGCAAAAAAAAAGTAATATTTCGTTCATCCACTAGGGGGCAGTAATGGGATGCGTGCAGGTGTTTTCAGGGTCAGTCCCTCATCACACATGTGAAGTTTGGAGTGAATCGGACAAAGCATGAGGGAGTTATGAGCAGTTAATGGTTCGTCCACTAGGGGGCAGTAATGGTATGCGTGCAGGTGTGTTCAGGGTCAGTCCCTCATCACACATGTGAAGTTTGGAGTGAATCGGACAAAGCATGAGGGAGTTATGAGCAGTTAATGGTTCATCCACTAGGGGGCAGTAATGGGATGCGTGCAGGTGTGTTCAGGGTCAGTCCCTCATCACACATGTGAAGTTTGGAGTGAATCGGACAAAGCATGAGGGAGTTATGAGCAGTTAATGGTTCGTCCACTAGGGGGCAGTAATGGTATGCGTGCAGGTGTGTTCAGGGTCAGTCCCTCATCACACATGTGAAGTTTGGAGTGAATCGGACAAAGCATGAGGGAGTTATGAGCAGTTAATGGTTCATCCACTAGGGGGCAGTAATGGGATGCGTGCAGGTGTGTTCAGGGTCTGTCCCTCATCACACATGTGAAGTTTGGAGTGAATCGGACAAAGCATGAGGGAGTTATGAGCAGTTAAAGGTTCGTCCACTAGGGGGCAGTAATGGGATGCGTGCAGGTGTGTTCAGAGTCAGTCCCTCATCACACATGTGAAGTTTCGTGGAAATCGGACAATGTTGATGTAAAATATGCCACTTCCTGTTTCCACTAGGGGGCAACATGAGTGAGATCGTCTATGAGCATATGGAGACGTTGAGGTCGTGACCCTGGACCTGTGTACCAATTTTCATGATGATACGAGTTCATTAAAGCCATCATAAAGCCAAACGTATTTTAATGGCGAGGAATGGTCGCCGCGTCGCCACACGGACGCCATTACTCGTAGCTTCACAGCGTTCATGATGGAGCTTCACCACCTTAGTCTGCATGTTTTAGAAGTGGAATGAAGTTGATGGGGTCAACTATGTGCCATCAGTACACGTTAAAGGAAAACCTGGCCACTTCCTGTTACCACCGGGGGGCGCTATGAGTGACGTAGGAAATTAATATATCGGGACGTTCAGGGCGGAGCCGTCATCATGTCCAGCAAGTTAGAAGTTGATCGGATAAAGTATGTGGGCGTTAGAGCTGTTCGAAGGTGAAATGGCGAGCAAACGAAAAGTCGCCAAAATCCTCAAGGCCCCAGAAGCCACGCCCTTTGACCTAGAGACCTGCGGAGCACAACTTTTGATCAGAGTGGCATCTCGGTGGTCTCTAGCCAATTTGAAGTCAATCAGACAAAATCTGTAGGAGAAGTTAGATCAAACAGGTCAAAAGTTCAAATCAAAATGGCCGACTTCCTGTTGTGATTTCACCATGTCATTAAGAGGCTTTTTTGTGTGTCTTGCCATGTTCTATAAGCCCACCAAATTTCATGCATGTAGGTGAAACGCAAAGGAGGGGCTGATGTTTTGAAATTTTCTAGGGGGCGCTATTCAGCCATTTGACCACGCCCATTCCCAACGACTTTAAAATATCAAATTTTTCGCGAGTCCTGATGTGCATGCCAAAATTTACGCGTTTTGGGGCATGTTGAAGCCCCCAAAAATGCGATTTTAGGGAGAATATAATAATAATAATAATAATAATAATAATAAACAAAGCAATTACAATAGGGCTTTCGCTGGGCGACTTGCAGTCGCCGCTCGGGCCCTAATTAAAGCCGCAAGCGGCGATGGCGGGCCCTCGCTCGCCCATGCCACCGCGGGGCCTGAGGCACGCCGGGGCCGTGGCGCGGAGCAGAAATGGAGAAAAAAACCTGGAAGGAAGCCAAAAATGCAATGTTTCGTTCATCCACCAGGGGGCAGTCACCGCACGTGGTCTGGTGCGTTCAGGGGCCGCCCCTCATCACTCGTGTGAAGTTTGGAGTGAATCGGACAAAGCATGAGGGAGTTATGAGCAGTTAAAGGTTCGTCCACCAGGGGGCAGTAATGGGATGCGTGCAGGTGTGTTCAGGGTCAGCCCCTCATCACACATGTGAATTTTCTTGGAAATCGGACAAAGCATGAGGGAGTTATGAGCAGTTAAAGGTTCGTCCACTAGGGGGCAGTAATGGGATGCATGCAGGTGTGTTCAGGGTCAGCCCCTCATCACACATGTGAAGTTTCGTGGAAATCGGACAAAGCATGAGGGAGTTATGAGCAGTTAAAGGTTCGTCCAGTAGGGGGCAGTAATGGGATGCTTGCAGGTGTGTTCAGGGTCAGCCCCTCATCACACATGTGAAGTTTCGTGGAAATCGGACAATGTTGATGCAAAAAATGGCACTTCCTGTTTCCACTAGGGGGCTACATGAGTGAGATCGCCTATGAGCATATGGAGACGTTGAGGTCGTGACCCTGGACCTGTGTATCAAATTTCATGATGATACGTGTCCATTAAAGCCATCAAAAAGCCAAACGTATTTTCTTGGCGAGGGATCATCAGTTGCCATGACGCCACGCGGTCGCCATTACTCGTAGCTTCACAGCGTTCATAATGTAGCTTCACCAACTGGTTCTGCATGTTTTAGAAGTGGAATGAAGTTGATGGGGTCAACTATGTGGAATCAGTACACGTAATGTAAAAACTGGTCACTTCCTGTTACCACCAGGGGGCGCTATGAGTGACGTAGGAAATTAATATATCGGGACGTTCAGGGCGGAGCCATCATCATGTCCAGCAAGTTTGAAGTAGCTACGATAAAGTATGTGGGCGTGAGAGCCATTCGTATTTACATGGCGAGCACCGAAACAGTCGCCAATGTGAATCGAGCCATAGCAGCCACGCCCTATGACCTACACACCTGCGGAGCACAAGATAAGGTCATCATGGGGTTTCGATGCTGGAAAACAAATTTGAAGCCGATCGAGTGAAATCCCTAGGACGAGTTAGATCAAACGTAAGTAGTGGAAATGTCCAAAAATGGCCAAAAAATGGCAAAAATTGAAAATTGAAATCAAAATGGCCGACTTCCTGTTGAGATTTTACCATGACGTTAAGAGACTTTTTTGTGCGTCTGGGGATGATGAATGTGTGTACCAAATTTCGTCTGCCTACGACAAAGTAACCCAATAGGCGAGGGCAAATTTAAAGTTTGTAGGGGGCGCTATTTCGCCATTTTGCGTCGACCATGTGCGACGACCCAAAAATATCGAATTTCGGATGAGGCCGGAGGGACATGCAAAGTTAGACAACTTTTCCAGTTTGGGAAAGGGGCGAAATTGGGGCATGAAAAGTCGCGTGAATAATAATAATAATTAAAGCCGCAAGCGGCTATGACGGGCCCTCGCTCCACGCCACTCGGCGTCCCCGCTACCCCCGGGCCGCTCTTCGAAAACCCCCGCGCGCAACCGGACGTGGGCGGCTGCGTCGAGGGCGGTCCCCTCGTCGAACACGTGACGTTTCGAGCAAAACGGACAACGTACGATGGAGTTACGGCAGGTTTACGGTTCGTCCACCAGGGGGCGGTAACGGGATGTGGGCCGTTGTGTTCGGGGTCGTGACCTCATCACACATGTGAAGTTTCGAGCCGATCGGACAATGTCGATGCAAAACGCGACATTTCCTGTGTCCACAAGGGGGCGTCTTGAGCGAGCTAGTGTACGATCAAATGGAGGCGTAGAGGGCGGGCCCCTGATCATGTACTGAAATTTTGAAGTGACTACGACCAAGTATGTGGGCGTGGAAGGCAAACGTAATAGCATGGCGACTAAACGAGCAGTTGACCAACTTTGTCGCCCCCTAGCAGCCACGCCGTTTGACGTAGAGAAAAGCTTTTAATAGTGTTTGACCAGCTCGGTCTCCTGATGATCTGTAGCGAATATGAAGTCAATCGGGCAAAATCCGTGGGAGGTGGCAGTTCATGATGGAGCGCTATTCCTGTCGCCGCCACAAGGGGGCCATTAGCCGTAGCGTCATAGCGTTCACGAAATACCTTCACCAACTTGTTCGGCATGTTTTAGAAGTGGAATGAAGTTGATGGGGGCAACTATGTATTTTTAATGAATTTTAGCGCACTTCCTGTTACCACCGGGGGGCGCTATGAGTGACGTAGGAAAATAATATGTCGGATCGTTCAGGGTCACGCCCTCATCATGTGCACCAAGTTTGAAGCTGCTGCGATCAAATCTGTGGGCGTGATAGCATTTAAACCTTTTTAGCTGAATTCGGGAACTTGGCCGTGCGCTAGCAGCCACGCCCTTTGACCTACACACCTGCGGAGCACAAGCCGTAATCAGCTCAGTCTGGAGATGTTCCGTGCCCAATTTGAAGTCAATCGGGCGAACTCCCTTGGAGGAGTTCGTTTTGCGTCAAAGAAATGCTAACCAAAATGGCCGACTTCCTGTTGGGTTTAGGGCGTGGCTCCAATTCAATTTTTGGTATGTTTGGGTATGATACAGGTGTGTGTCGAGTTTCGTATGTGTACGACAAAGTAAGCGAAATTTGTCTATGGAGAATTTCGGAAAAAATTCTAGGGGGCGCTATTGAGGCATTTAGCCACGCCCATGGGAAACGACTCTATCCGCTGAAAGAGCTCGCCATTCTTGACCCGTGGATGAAATTTCGTGAGGACACGACTTCGTTAAAGCCACGAAAAAGGCAAACGTAATTGTACGATAAAAAATCGTCAGTCGCCGCGGCGGCACACGGACGCCGTTCGTCGTATCTTCACAGCGTTCATAATGTAGCTTCAGCAACTGGTTCTGCATGTATTAGAAGTGGAATGAAGTTGATCGGGTGAAGTATGGATTTTTAATGAATTTTTGCGTACTTCCTGTTACCACCAGGGGGCGCTATGAGCCAGGCAGGAAGTCGATACATCAAAACGTTCAGGGAGGAGCCATCGTCATGTCCTTTGAATTTCAAGTGGCTACGACGAAGTATGTGCGCGTGAAAGGCAAACGAAATTTAAATTGGGATGATACACTTTCGCCGCGGCGGCACACGGACGCCGTTGCTCGTAGGGTCAAAGCGTTCATGATGTAGCTTCACCATCCGGGTCTGCATGTACTAGAAGTGTAACGAAGTCGATTTGGTCAACTACGTATTTTTAACGAATTTTTGTACGTTTCCTGTTACCACCGGGGGGCGCTATGAGCGACGTACGCAAATAATATGTCGGATCGTTCAGGGTCTCTCCATAGATTTTTGCACCAAGTTTGAAGTGTCTACGATCAAGTATGAGGGCATGAGAGCCGTTCGTATTTACATGGCGAGCACCGAAACAGTCGCCAAACTTCGGGGCACGCCAGAGGCCAAGCGCTTTGAGCTACAGACCTGCGGAGCACAAGATAAGCTCAGCTAGGTCTGGCGATGTTCTGGACCCAATTTGGAGCCGATCGGGCGTAACCCCTCGGAGGAGTTCGTTTTGCGTAAACCAACTTTGAAGCAAAATGGCCGACTTCCTGTTGGTTTTAGGGTATGTCATTTTATGAAATTTTTTGAAGATCTCGGGTTGATGAATATGTTTACCAAGTTTCGGACAAATCGGTGTCGCAGACCCTCATTCCCTATGCGCGGTCTAGGGGGCGCTGTGGTGCCATTTGGCCACGCCCACATGCGAGACCACCACTGAATCGCAATTTTCGGGCTTCCCCCCCTGCGTCGAAAGTTTCATCCGTTTCTCGGCTTGGGAAAGGGGTCGAAATCGCGTTCAAACGCGCGGAAGAATAATAATAATAATAAACATTACAATATCTGGAGTTTTTGCTGCCAGGTCTATGCAGTACTTGGTTACTTGCTTGCTTACTTGTTGTTACTCGTCGGCTGGCACGTCGACTAATGTGGATGTCGAATAACAATAGGGACCTCCCTGGGTCGTTGACACAGGCTCGGGCCCTAATAAGAATAATAAACATTACAATTTCAATATAGCATTTTTCCCCCTGGGTCTTCCATACCACATGATTACTTCACTACTTGATTACTTTGGGGTCACTTGCACATTGGGGTCACGTGCACGTTGGGGCATGAACGAATTACAATAGGGCTTTCGCTGGGCGACTTGCAGTCGCCGCTCGGGCCCTAATAATAAACATTAGCATTTCGGGGAATTTTGCGCCAGGTCAGTGGAGTACTTGATTACTTGGTTGGTTACTTGTTGTTACTCGTCGACTTGCACGTTGACTAATGTGCATGTCGAATAACAATAGGGACCTCCCTGGGTCGTTGACACAGGCTCGGGCCCTAATAAACATTACAATATCTGGAGTTTTTGCTGCCAGGTCTATGCAGTACTTGAGTACTTGCTTGCTTACTTGTTGTTACTCGTCGGCTGGCACGTTGACTAATGTGCATGTCGAATAACAATAGGGACCTCCCTGGGTCGTTGACACAGGCTCGGGCCCTAATTAAAGCCGCAAGCGGCTATGACGGGCCCTCGCTCCACGCCACTCGGCGTCCCCGCTACCCCCGGGCCGCTCTTCGAAAACCCCCGCGCGCGACCGGACGTGGGCGGCTGCGTCGAGGGCGGTCCCCTCGTCGAACACGCGACGTTTCGAGCAAATCGGACAACGTACGATGGAGTTACGGCAGGTTCACGGTTCGTCCACCAGGGGGCGGTAACGGGATGTGGGCCGTTGCGTTCGGGGTCGTGACCTCATCACACATGTGAAGTTTCGAGCCGATCGGACAATGTCGATGCAAAACGCGACATTTCCTGTGTCCACAAGGGGGCGTCTTGAGCGAGCTAGCGTACGATCAAATGGAGGCGTAGAGGGCGGGCCTGTGATCATGTCCCTAAATTTTGAAGTGACTACGACCAAGTATGTGGGCGTGGATGGCAAACGTAATAGCATGGCGACTAAACGAGCAGTTGACCAACTTTGTCGCCCCCTAGCAGCCACGCCGTTTGACGTAGAGAGAAGCTTTTAATAGTGGTTGACCAGCTCGGTCTCCTGATGACTTGTAGCGAATATGAAGTCAATCGGGCAAAATCCGTGGGAGGTGGCAGTTCACGGTGGAGCGCTATTCCTGTCGCCTCCACAAGGGGGCCATTAGCCGTAGCGTCATAGCGTTCATGAAATACCTTCACCAACTTATAAGGCATGTTTTAGAAGTGGAATGAAGTTGATGGGGGCAACTATGTATTTTTAATGAATTTTAGCGCACTTCCTGTTACCACCGGGGGGCGCTATGAGTGACGTAGGAAAATAATATGTCGGATCGTTCAGGGTCACGCCCTCATCATGTGCACCAACTTTGAAGCCGCTGCGATCAAATCTGTGGGCGTGATAGCATTGCAAACTTCTTAGCTGAATTCGGCAACTTGGCCGTGCCCCAGCAGCCACGCCCTTTGACCTACACACCTGCGGAGCACAAGCCGTAATCAGCTCAGTCTGGAGATGTTCCGTGCCCAATTTGAAGTCAATCGGGCGAACTCCCTCGGAGGAGTTCGTTTTGCGTCAAAGAAATGCTAACCAAAATGGCCGACTTCCTGTTGGGTTTAGGGCGTGGCTCCAATTCAATTTTTTGTATGTTTGGGTATGATACACGTGTGTGTCGAGTTTCGTATGTGTACGACAAAGTAAGCGAAATTTGTCTATGGAGAATTTCGGAAAAACTTCAAGGGGGCGCTATTGAGGCATTTAGCCACGCCCATGGGAAACGACTCTATGCGCTGAAAGAGCTCGCCATTCTTGACCTGTGGATGAAATTTCGTGAGGACACGACTTCGTTAAAGCCACGAAAAAGGCAAACGTAATTGTACGATAAAAAATCGTCAGTCGCCGCGGCGGCACACGGACGCCGTTCGTCGTATCTTCACAGCGTTCATAATGTAGCTTCAGCAACTGGTTCTGCATGTATTAGAAGTGGAATGAAGTCGATCGGGTGAAGTATGGATTTTTAACGAATTTTTGCGTACTTCCTGTTACCACCGGGGGGCGCTATGAGCCAGGCAGGAAGTCGATACATCAAAACGTTCAGGGCGGAGCCAACGTCATGTCCTTTGAATTTCAAGTGGCTACGACGAAGTATGTGCGCGTAATTGGGAAACGTAATTTTACGACAAAAAATCGTCAGTCGCCGCGGCGGCACACGGACGCCGTTGCTCGTAGGGTCAAAGCGTTCATAATGTAGCTTCACCATCCGGGTCTGCATGTACTAGAAGTGTAACGAAGTCGATTTGGTCAACTACGTATTTTTAACGAATTTTTGTACGTTTCCTGTTACCACCGGGGGGCGCTATGAGCGACGTAGGCAAATAATATGTCGGATCGTTCAGGGTCTCTCCATAGATTTTTGCACCAAGTTTGAAGCGTCTACGATCAAGTATGTGGGCATGAGAGCCGTTCGTATTTACATGGCGAGCACCGAAGCAGTCGCCAAACTTCGGGGCACGCCAGAGGCCAAGCGCTTTGAGCTACAGACCTGCGGAGCACAAGATAAGCTCAGCTAGGTCAGACGATGTTCTGGGACCCAATTTGGAGCCGATCGGGCGTAACCCCTCGGACGAGTTCGTTTTGCGTAAAATAAATGCTAACCAAAATGGCCGACTTCCTGTTGGTTTTTGGGCTTCGCACGAAACAAATTTTTTTCATGTCTGGGTATGATACATATGTGTACCAAGTTTGGGCAGCCTGCGGGAAAAAAAATTTTGGTCCCTATGGCCGGGGGTCAAAAGTTCAAGGGGGCGCTGTTGTGCCAATTTGCCCCGCCCACAAACGGCGATAGCATCAGACGTCAATTTTCGCAAGACCCGACGTGTGTCCCAAATTTCGTGAGTTTTCGAGCGTGGCAAAGGGGTCAAATCGGGGTTTAAAGTCGCGGAATAATAATAATAATTAAAGCCGCAAGCGGCTATGACGGGCCCTCGCTCCACGCCACTCGGCGTCCCCGCTACCCCCGGGCCGCTCTTCGAAAACCCCCGCGCGCAACCGGACGTGGGCGGCTGCGTCGAGGGCGGTCCCCTCGTCGAACACGTGACGTTTCGAGCAAAACGGACAATGTACGATGGAGTTACGGCAGGTTTACGGTTCGTCCACCAGGGGGCGGTAACGGGATGTGGGCCGTTGCGTACGGGGTCGTGACCTCATCTCACATGTGAAGTTTCGAGCCGATCGGACAATTTCGATGCAAAACGCGACATTTCCTGTGTCCACAAGGGGGCGTCTTGAGCGAGCTAGCGTACGATCAAATGGAGGCGTAGAGGGCGGGCCCCTGACCATGTACTGAAATTTTGAAGTGACTACGACCAAGTATGTGGGCGTGGAAGGCAAACGTAATAGCATGGCGACTAAACGAGCAGTTGACCAACTTTGTCGCCCCCTAGCAGCCACGCCGTTTCACGTAGAGAAAAGCTTTTAATAGTGTTTGACCAGCTCGGTCTCCTGATGATCTGTGGCGAATATGAAGTCAATCGGGCAAAATCCGTGGGAGGTGGCAGTTCACGATGGAGCGCTATTCCTGTCGCCGCCACAAGGGGGCCATTAGCCGTAGCGTCATAGCGTTCACGAAATACCTTCACCAACTTGTTCGGCATGTTTTAGAAGTGGAATGAAGTTGATGGGGGCAACTATGTATTTTTAATTAATTTTTGCGCACTTCCTGTTACCACCGGGGGGCGCTATGAGTGACGTAGGAAAATAATATGTCGGATCGTTCAGGGTCACGCCATCATCATGTGTACCAAGTTTGAAGCAGCTGCGATCAAATCTGTGGGCGTGATAGCATTTAAACCTTTTTAGCTGAATTCGGGAACTTGGCCGTGCCCTAGCAGCCACGCCCTTTGACCTACACACCTGCGGAGCACAAGCCGTAATCAGCTCAGTCTGGAGATGTTCTCTACCCAATTTGAAGTCAATCGGGCGAACTCCCTCGGAGGAGTTCGTTTTGCGTCAAAGAAATGCTAACCAAAATGGCCGACTTCCTGTTGGGTTTAGGGCGTGGCTCCAATTCAATTTTTGGTATGTTTGGGTATGATACACGTGTGTGTCGAGTTTCGGATGTGTACGACAAAGTAAGCGAAATTTGTCTATGGAGAATTTCGGAAAAACTTCAAGGGGGCGCTATTGAGGCATTTAGCCACGCCCATGGGAAACGACTCTATCCGCTGAAAGAGCTCGCCATTCTTGACCTGTGTATGAAATTTCGTGAGGACACGACTTTGTTAAAGCCACGAAAAATGCAAACGTAATTGTACGATAAAAAATCGTCAGTCGCCGCGGCGGCACACGGACGCCGTTCGTCGTATCTTCACAGCGTTCATAATGTAGCTTCAGCAACTGGTTCTGCATGTATTAGAAGTGGAATGAAGTTGATCGGGTGAAGTATGGATTTTTAATGAATTTTTGCGTACTTCCTGTTACCACCGGGGGGCGCTATGAGCCAGGCAGGAAGTCGATACATCAAAATGTTCAGGGCGGAGCCAACGTCATGTCCCTTGAATTTCAAGTGGCTACGACGAACTATGTGCGCGTAATTGGCAAACGTAATTTTACGACAAAAAATCGTCAGTCGCCGCGGCGGCACACGGACGCCGTTCGTCGTATCTTCACAGCGTTCATAATGTAGCTTCAGCAACTGGTTCAGCATGTACTAGAAGTGAAACAAAGTCGATTTGGTCAACTACGTATTTTTAACGAATTTTTGTACGTTTCCTGTTACCACCGGGGGGCGCTATGAGCGACTTCGGCAAATAATATGTCGGATCGTTCAGGGTCTCTCCATAGATTTTTGCACCAAGTTTGAAGCGTCTACGATCAAGTATGTGGGCATGAGAGCCATTCGTATTTACATGGCGAGCACCGAAACAGTCGCCAAACTTCGGGGCACGCCAGAGGCCAACCCCTTTGAGCTACAGACCTGCGGAGCACAAGATAAGCTCAGCTAGGTCTGACGATGTTCTGGACCCAATTTGGAGCCGATCGGGCGTAATCCCTCGGAGGAGTTCGTTTTGCGTAAAATAAATGCTAACCAAAATGGCCGACTTCCTGTTGGTTTTTGGGCTTCGCACGAAACAAATTTTTTTCATGTCTGGGTATGATACATATGTCTACCAAGTTTGGGCAGCCTGCGGGAAAAAAAATTTTGATCCCTATGGCCGGGGGTAAAAAGTTCTAGGGGGCGCTGTTGTGCCAATTTGCCCCGCCCACAAACGGCGATGGCATCAGAACGCATTTTAATCGAGACCCGACGTGTGTCCCAAATTTGGTGAGTTTTCGAGCGTGGCAAAGGGGTCAAATCGGGGTTTATTGACGAGGAATAATAATAATAATAATAATAAACATTTGCATTTCAAGATAGCGTTTTTTCCTGCCAGGTCACTTGAGTACTTGATTACTTGATTACTTGCTTGGTTACTTGTTGCTTGTCGGTGATCGGTGTGGATGTCGAATTACAATAGGGTCCTCCCTGGGACGTTGTCACAGGCTCGGGCCCTAATAATAATAATAATTAAAGCCGCAAGCGGCTATGACGGGCCCTCGCTTCACGCAACTCGGCGTCCCCGCTACCCCCGGGCCGCTCTCCGAAACCCCCGCGCGCAACCCGACGTGGGCGGCTGCGTCCAGGGCGGTCCCCTCGTCGAACACGTGAAGTTTCGAGCAAATCGGACAACGTACGATGGAGTTACGGCAGGTTTACGGTTCGTCCACCAGGGGGCGGTAACGGGATGTGGGCCGTTGCGTACGGGGTCGTGACCTCATCACACATGTGAAGTTTCGAGCCGATCGGACAATGTCGATGCAAAACGCGACATTTCCTGTGTCCACAAGGGGGCGTCTTGAGCGAGCTAGCGTACGATCAAATGGAGGCGTAGAGGGCCGGCCCCTGATCATGTACTGAAATTTTGAAGTGACTACGACCAAGTATGTGGGCGTGGAAGGCAAACGTAATAGCATGGCGACTAAACGAGCAGTTGACCAACTTTGTCGCCCCCTAGCAGCCACGCCGTTTCACGTAGAGAAAAGCTTTTAATAGTGTTTGACCAGCTCGGTCTCCTGATGATCTGTAGCGAATATGAAGTCAATCGGGCAAAATCCGTGGGAGGTGGCAGTTCACGATGGAGCGCTATTCCTGTCGCCGCCACAAGGGGGCCATTAGCCGTAGCGTCATAGCGTTCACGAAATACCTTCACCAACTTGTTCGGCATGTTTTAGAAGTGGAATGAAGTTGATGGGGGCAACTATGTATTTTTAATGAATTTTAGCGCACTTCCTGTTACCACCGGGGGGCGCTATGAGTGACGTAGGAAAATAATATGTCGGATCGTTCAGGGTCACGCCATCATCATGTGCACCAAGTTTGAAGCTGCTGCGATCAAATCTGTGGGCGTGATAGCATTTAAACCTTTTTAGCTGAATTCGGGAACTTGGCCGTGCCCTAGTAGCCACGCCCTTTGACCTACACACCTGCGGAGCACAAGCCGTAATCAGCTCAGTCTGGAGATGTTCCGTGCCCAATTTGAAGTCAATCGGGTGAACTCCCTCGGAGGAGTTCGTTTTGCGTCAAAGAAATGCTAACCAAAATGGCCGACTTCCTGTTGGGTTTAGGGCGTGGCTCCAATTCAATTTTTTGTATGTTTGGGTATGATACACGTGTGTGTCGAGTTTCGTATGTGTACGACAAAGTAAGCGAAATTTGTCTATGAAGAAATTCGGAAAAACTTCTAGGGGGCGCTATTGAGGCATTTAGCCACGCCCATGGGAAACGACTCTATCCCCTGAAAGAGCTCGCCATTCTTGACCCGTGGATGAAATTTCGTGAGGACACGACTTCGTTAAAGCCACGAAAAAGGCAAACGTAATTGTACGATAAAAAATCGTCAGTCGCCGCGGCGGCACACGGACGCCGTTCGTCGTATCTTCACAGCGTTCATAATGTAGCTTCAGCAACTAGTTCTGCATGTATTAGAAGTGGAATGAAGTTGATCGGGTGAAGTATGGATTTTTAATGAATTTTTGCGTACTTCCTGTTACCACCGGGGGGCGCTATGAGCCAGGCAGGAAGTCGATACATCAAAACGTTCAGGGAGGAGCCAACGTCATGTCCTTTGAATTTCAAGTGGCTACGACGAAGTATGTGCGCGTGAAAGGCAAACGAAATTTAAATTGGGATGATACACTTTCGCCGCGGCGGCACACGGACGCCGTTGCTCGTAGGGTCAAAGCGTTCATGATGTAGCTTCACCATCCGGGTCTGCATGTACTAGAAGTGTAACGAAGTCGATTTGGTCAACTACGTATTTTTAACGAATTTTTGTACGTTTCCTGTTACCACCGGGGGGCGCTATGAGCGACGTACGCAAATAATATGTCGGATCGTTCAGGGTCTCTCCATAGATTTTTGCACCAAGTTTGAAGCGTCTACGATCAAGTATGAGGGCATGAGAGCCGTTCGTATTTACATGGCGAGCACCGAAACAGTCGCCAAACTTCGGGGCACGCCAGAGGCCAAGCGCTTTGAGCTACAGACCTGCGGAGCACAAGATAAGCTCAGCTAGGTCTGGCGATGTTCTGGACCCAATTTGGAGCCGATCGGGCGTAACCCCTCGGAGGAGTTCGTTTTGCGTAAACCAACTTTGAAGCAAAATGGCCGACTTCCTGTTGGTTGTCGGGTATGTCCGTAATGAGATTTTTTGAAGATCTTGGGTTGATGAATATGTTTACCAAGTTTCGGACAAATCGGTGTCGCAGACTGCCATTTCCTATGCGCGGTCTAGGGGGCGCTGTGGTGCCATTTGGCCACGCCCACATGCGAGACCACCACAGAATCGCAATTTTTGGGCTTCCCCCCCTGCGTGTAAAATTTCATCCGTTTCTCGGCTTGGGAAAGGGGTCGAAATCGCGTTCGAACTCGGGGAATAATAATAATAATAATTAAAGCCGCAAGCGGCTATGACGGGCCCTCGCTCCACGCCACTCGGCGTCCCCGCTACCCCCGGGCCGCTCTTCGAAAACCCCCGCGCGCAACCGGACGTGGGCGGCTGCGTCGAGGGCGGTCCCCTCGTCGAACACGTGACGTTTCGAGCAAAACGGACGACGTACGATGGAGTTACGGCAGGTTTACGGTTCGTCCACCAGGGGGCGGTAACGGGAGGTGGGCCGTTGCGTACGGGGTCGTGACCTCATCACACATGTGAAGTTTCGAGCCGATCGGACAATGTCGATGCAAAACGCGACATTTCCTGTGTCCACAAGGGGGCGTATTGAGCGAGCTAGCGTACGATCAAATGGAGGCGTAGAGGGCGGGCCCCTGATCATGTACTGAAATTTTGAAGTGACTACGACCAAGTATGTGGGCGTGGAAGGCAAACGTAATAGCATGGCGACTAAACGAGCAGTTGACCAACTTTGTCGCCCCCTAGCGGCCACGCCGTTTGACGTAGAGAAAAGCTTTTAATAGTGTTTGACCAGCTCGGTCTCTTGATGATCTGTAGCGAATATGAAGTCAATCGGGCAAAATCCGTGGGTGGTGGCAGTTCACGGTGGAGCGCTATTCCTGTCGCCGCCACAAGGGGGCCATTAGCCGTAGCGTCATAGCGTTCACGAAATACCTTCACCAACTTGTTCGGCATGTTTTAGAAGTGGAATGAAGTTGATGGGGGCAACTATGTATTTTTAATTAATTTTAGCGCACTTCCTGTTACCACCGGGGGGCGCTATGAGTGACGTAGGAAAATAATATGTCGGATCGTTCAGGGTCACGCCATCATCATGTGCACCAAGTTTGAAGCTGCTGCGATCAAATCTGTGGGCGTGCTAGCATTGCAAACTTCTTAGCTGAATTCGGGAAATTGGCCGTGCCCTAGTAGCCACGCCCTTTGACCTACACACCTGCGGAGCACAAGCCGTAATCAGCTCAGTCTGGAGATGTTCCGTGCCCAATTTGAAGTCAATCGGGCGAACTCCCTTGGAGGAGTTCGTTTTGCGTCAAAGAAATGCTAACCAAAATGGCCGACTTCCTGTTGGGTTTAGGGCGTGGCTCCAATTCAATTTTTGGTATGTTTGGGTATGATACACGTGTGTGTCGAGTTTCGTATGTGTACGACAAAGTAAGCGAAATTTGTCTATGGAGAATTTCGGAAAAACTTCAAGGGGGCGCTATTGAGGCATTTAGCCACGCCCATGGGAAACGACTCTATCCGCTGAAAGAGCTCGCCATTCTTGACCTGTGTATGAAATTTCGTGAGGACACGACTTCGTTAAAGCCACGAAAAAGGCAAACGTAATTGTACGATAAAAATCGTCAGTCGCCGCGGCGGCACACGGACGCCGTTCGTCGTATCTTCACAGCGTTCATAATGTAGCTTCAGCAACTGGTTCTGCATGTATTAGAAGTGGAATGAAGTCGATCGGGTGAAGTATGGATTTTTAACGAATTTTTGCGTACTTCCTGTTACCACCGGGGGGCGCTATGAGCCAGGCAGGAAGTCGATTACATCAAAACGTTCAGGGCGGAGCCAACGTCATGTCCTTTGAATTTCAAGTGGCTACGACGAAGTATGTGCGCGTAATTGGGAAACGTAATTTTACGACAAAAAATCGTCAGTCGCCGCGGCGGCACACGGACGCCGTTGCTCGTAGGGTCACAGCGTTCATGATGTAGCTTCACCATCCGGGTCTGCATGTACTAGAAGTGTAACGAAGTCGATTTGGTCAACTACGTATTTTTAACGAATTTTTGTACGTTTCCTGTTACCACCGGGGGGCGCTATGAGCGACATACGCAAATAATATGTCGGATCGTTCAGGGTCTCTCCATAGATTTTTGCACCAAGTTTGAAGCGTCTACGATCAAGTATGAGGGCATGAGAGCCGTTCGTATTTACATGGCGAGCACCGAAACAGTCGCCAAACTTCGGGGCACGCCAGAGGCCAAGCGCTTTGAGCTACAGACCTGCGGAGCACAAGATAAGCTCAGCTAGGTCTGGCGATGTTCTGGACCCAATTTGGAGCCGATCGGGCGTAACCCCTCGGAGGAGTTCGTTTTGCGTTTACAAACTTTGAAGCAAAATGGCCGACTTCTGTTGGGTTTCGGGCTTCGCTATAGGAGGATTTTGCGTTCATCTCGCATTGATGAACATGTGTGGCGATTTTGGTCCGCTTTCGTTAACGTCATTTTTTTCCCTATGGGTTTTTGGGAAAATTGTAGGGGGCG